>NC_058411.1:19635523-20278565 GCF_002201575.2 Neomonachus schauinslandi
AGACCTGGGACTTGATCCCATGACCAGGAGATCATAACCTGAGCAGAAACCAAGAGTTGGTCACTTACCCTACCTAGCCACCCAGGTGCCCCAAGCTACTTTCTTATCTTCAGACTTAATTCTAGGCCAAGATTTTGGCCTATCTGCCACGAGTAGAAGAAAAAAAAGTGAAAAGGTGAGAAAAGAGTACAATACTCTGTAAAAGGTAACGACTAAGAAAATTAATATCACAAAGCTTTCAAGTTTGCCATATTTTATTACTCTGCTATTCTAAGTGTACAGGATAAGCAAGAGTTATCATTTTGTGTCAAACTTTGGTTCATTTTTTCCCAGACTCTGTCTCTAAAAGAAACGTTGCTAGAGAGGTAAACCTACTCATCTTTCTATTTATCTCAGAACTGAGTACAGTCTTGGATTTCTTACATCAATGCAAATAAAAATTGACAGATGTGTTCAGTCCCTCCTGATTCTTGATAACTGAATGAATGTGTTAATGAAGTAACATACACATGGCACTAATTGTTTCTGAATTTAGCATTCTTGAACTTCGAAGGGATTTTTTACTGGTATTTAAGGATTTCTAGTCAGTGTCCTCTCAAAAATATTGATCAATTTTCCTTTTTCCTTCTACTTTTTCAAATGTTTTTATAACCTATATATATATATACAGTATACACTCCAAGAAGAAATTGTTTGGATTTTGAGAAATCTGGAATGACATGAAATATGACTGTTGAAACTGAAAATCCTATTACTATCCCTAAAAATATTCCAAAATTAATCATTTGTTACTATTGTGTTTGTATTTTATTTCAGAATAAGGTTTAAATTAAATATCTTCTAAAGCTATCTTCAGATAGCTATGAAATCTCCTCCCAGGGGAAAAACTCTCCACCTTTATTGTTTGCCAGTAGTCTTTGAAGAAGGCTAGCATATTTTCAGTTTGTTCTAAAAGTAGGAGGTAAAGTTTTCCTGTGGATGTTTTCTATATAATTCCATTCTGTGTTAAAATGTCATCTTCTTGCGTTCATTAAACAATGAGTTATTTTGTGTTGGGAAGGGGCATGTGGCTAGGATGCTTGGAAAGATCTTTAGCGATACAGCTGTGTTTCCCATTTTCTGCCCCCTAATCTATCAGAGAAGGAAATATGCTTTTTAGAAAGCAAACTTGTTGTAGGCTTCTAAATTTAAGAGGAGATTAAGGAACCTTTCAGAGTCACTGGCAACTTGGTGCCCAAAGTACTCCCTCACATAAACAAGAGCTTCGTTTTGATTACAATTAGAAGATTATATTGTTGAAGGTCAGAAGGCACATTTGAAATTAGCAAATATTTTCAGGGAGAGCTCCAGCTGATTTTCATCTTGAGAAAAACATCTAATTGCCAAGTGGTAACAATCTAGATAGATGGAATAGCATGACTGTGGTTGAATGACTTATGCTTTCCCATGTAAACATCAGTGATGCCTCGGTTGACAGGCTTGCCTTGACAATTGATCATAAAAAGATGCTCACTCTTGGCAGGGAAAGAGGTAAAACATCTGGTTTAATAGATGTTGATGCATGAGCAGGGATGTCAATCACCTTCAGACTGGATTGTTTGGATTTGATGCTAAGTGGAAATTTGCAGATCTGATTATTAAAATGGCAAAGCAATCCTTTATAATGGCCACAGGGATAAACATCATTTGGAAAACAGGGCAAAAGCCAAAGTTTTAACAATGTGTAGTTGTTCAGAAACTCAATCCACTTTCTTCAAAGAGAGAGGTAAGTATATAGTCTTTTTTTTTTGCCCCCCAAAATGATTTCCAGCCCATGGAAAGTAACTTCTTTAAATGCAACGCCTGTTAGTGGCCTTATATCCAGAGCTTGAGTTTAAAGGGAATTTTTATTTGGGAATCTTTACAAGGACCTGAAAAGCAAATAACCACTTTGACACAGCGCTGTAAATTAACATTCAAGACATGCAAGCAAAATAATTAGGAGAGGTATGTAGTAACAGTGATAATTTGAATATTCAGACAGAAGTAGAGGTGTGACAGATGCACTTTGCTCTTTAGCTGCATTTAATTTTGTTTTACATACATGTAAACATGTCATAAAGAATACATCAAAATAAGTAGAAGTAGTCATATTGGAAAGACACATTTAAGAATTCTAGCATCTTCGCCAGGACACTTGTTTGAGGTAAATGAGCAAACTTTTCTCCTTAATTCAGATTCATGTATTGCTTTTGACCTAATATATTATTATTATAGGTCAGAGTTTTAAAAATAGTACCAATTCTTAAAATTCTGTGTGCGTGTGTATGTTTCAGAGAATTCTCATCCCAATATATTAAGTAGATTTGATTTACAGAATTTCTCCTAAGTCAACAGATACCTACACAAGCATATTATCTTTTCCCATGGGAAAACATTCAAAGATAATTAGATTTCTCTTAATTTTCAAAAGTCTCAAGATGGTCTAGAGAGAGTCGTTAGGATGATTTCCCATGAGTTTTTCCCTTCTCCCAATAAGCAAGCTATTCCTTTTGAGGTCCTAATATCACTCAGGGATTCATTCAGTGATTAACTGAACTATTTGTTCAGTAGCCAGTGTGGCAGGTCCTGGGCTACATGATAAAGGGAAGCTAGTTGAAGGCAGAGATTTTTTTTCTGCTTGATTCACTTTTCCATCCCTAACATCAAGAAAATTGCTTTGCAGATGGTAGATGCTCAAAAGAATAATAGTTGAATGAGAGAATTAACAAAGAATGAGTAACTAATATAGGGTGCCTGTATCTTATTTGTGTTTACAAGAGAAATAGAGACATTTAAACTGTCTCTGTTCATATAAGTAAAGACAATGCTTAACTAGTTGAAAGGTAAAAATCCAAGACTCTAATATTTAATCCCTTAACATGATAAACTGGATACAATTTTACACTTTTATCACATACTTTGCTAATTCCTATTCTGATGTACAAAAATCGTCCTTGTGCTATTAATTAAATATTATGTGTTTCGAGAGAGATGCATTAGATATGTTTCAGAACAGAGATTGGCCCAACTTTTCTTAAAGAACCAGATCGTAAATATTTTAGGTTTTGGAAGTCATGTGATCTTTGTGGCCACTCCATTCTGTCACTGTACTAAGAAAGCAGCCATAGGCAATAAGTAAATGAATGAACGTGATTCTGTTCCAGTAAACCTCTATTTACAAAAATAGGTGAAGGACAAGATTTGGTTCGTGGACTATAGTTTTGATCATCCCTATTTTAGAAAGTAAAAAAAGCAACGTCCAGAGAACTTCTCTATGAAAACTTGGCTCATAAATAATACTTCTGGATTAAGTGAGTTAAAATATCCCTCTTTAGACTTGTCATGAATGTTCTGGCCATACTGAAGAAAGACTCATATTAAGTTGACATCATTTCCCAGTATTATTCCCCAGGATTATTTTTAGTGCCTCCTCATTTTGTTTTATGTTGCAATTTTCTTCTTAATTTTATTATGTGGTTTTCAGCAACTCTATTGCATTTTAGGTAAAACTCAGATATCTCTAATCCTTTCATAATGCCATAGAAATACAATTTCAGTTCTGTATTATGTATCATGTTCTAACCATTTTTGAAATGTTAACTAAACAAAATCAAGATTTTCACTACAATTTTAGTACATAGTGACTTCTTTTTATCACTCTCTCCTTTGGATTTGAGCTGGGACAACTAGCAATTTGTTCTTCAGACATGGAACTGGAGTCTAAGAAATTTGGGATGCCCTGCCATGGTCACCAGCTGATTGGTGCAGGGCCTTCTAGTGGGTTCATGCTATTTCTTCCCTAGGAGCTTGGAAGCTCCACTATTTTGCATGTCACTCTAAATACTTAAAAAAAATGTCTTGCGAGCTCTATTTCCATTTAATGAATTTTTTTCCCCAGAGAACTATTTTGCTTTCTTTCTTTCTTCCTTCCTTTCTCTTTCTCTTTCTTTCTTTCTTCCTTCCTTTTTTTTTTTTTTTTTTTACAAAACTTTTTTTTTTACATAAAAAAATTTCCAAGTTTGTGGAAAAAAAAGATCACACAGAAACTCTGGCACATGTCCAAACATCAAATGTAGATATTACCAATATGGAACTAAAAAGGAAAAAAAAAAAAGAATACCTGTAAAGTAGGTAACCATTTACCTTCTCTTTACTAGAGTGTAATAATAACCCTAATCTGCTGCCCTTTTTTCTTGGAGTTCAATTGCCCCTCCCCTACCAACCTTGGTCTTCTATAATAGTGAGTGCTTTCCTGTAGAATACTCTAGCATCTCATTAATTTCAATCTGGAATTAGCTAAAAAATTATAACTAACATTAATCTGAAAGTTGATTTTTTGTTTCTCTCACTGATAACTCTACTCCTCAGTTTAAAGCTTATGCTTGATACCTTTTGTATTATTCTTGAAACACATCAGTGCTCCTCACTGCAATGTAAGGAGGTGACAGAAAAGAGAGGCAAAGGTTGAGAAGTTTCCATAGAGGGATTCTAATAGTAGAGTTTATAGGAGGGAAGAATTATATGTGCAACCAAAAAGGAAGTCTAGAATTTACAGTAAAGAATGAAAGAGAATTAGTGGTGCTTATATGATCTTTGAAGAAATCTTTGGTTTAAGAAACGAGTTTTTGCCTTGATAGTTATTATGTACTGGAACTAATCCCAGGACAAAAAAAATAGGTCTATGAACATGGTGTCATAATGTCATTGATCTGGGTCTTAATTTTGTTTTGCCACTCACTCATTAGTTGTGTGGTTATGAGCAAAACATATAACTTATCTCAATATAGGTTACTTTTTGTATAAAAGATAATACCTACTTATATCATGGTGCTTATGGGCACAAAATATGATACTGTAACTTAAGGATTTTGTCAAGCATATAAAGATTAATGATTAGAAAGATGTAGAGCACACAATAGAAGTTTCAAGTTGTGTTAATCTGAAACCTAGGGCTTTGTTGAAATTCATCAGGGGCCACTAGATGGTATTGGAGAGGGCGCCTGGGTGGTTCAGTTGGTTAAGCGACTGCCTTCGGCTCAGGTCATGATCCTGGAGTCCCTGGATCGAGTCCCGCATCGGGCTCCCTGCTCGACAGGGAGTCTGCTTCTCCCTCTGACCCTCCCCCTTCTCATGCTCTCTCTCTCTCATTCTCGCTCTCAAATAAATAAATAAAATCTTTAAAAAAAAAAAAAAGATGGTATTGGAGAGATGAAGAGACAGGAATCAGGACCCCTAGCCTCGTCTTAACCAAAGTATCCCAGTGTCTGTTTTATATTTGGGGCTTTTTAGTAACCATTTGCTCCAAAAGGGTGTCAGACAATTTACTTAAAAAATTGAAAACCACATAAATAAAAAAATTAATTCAATTATGAGTTAGGAAACCCATACTGTAGACACAGGTTTGGAACTTATCAGCTATGTGACCTCAAAAAGTTAAACAAATCTATCCAAAAATGGCTGTCTATCTACCCATGGTAACTTTGTAATAATTTATGCTTGGATAGCTCTGGATGCAATTTGTCCTAATTTTAAAGGGTAGTCCAGTTATCCCCTCTAGTTTGGGGCTCAAATTTTTAATAGCCATTTTGTCTATTTTCTTTGGCAGTTTCTTCTTTGTTCAAAGTAAATCTAGATTTCTGAAGCTCCATGGATTCTCACGTATAGACACATAAACAGTCACAGAACAGATAGGTTTAATCTTATTTATTTTTTTTTCTTTAAAATTTTATTTATTTATTTGACAGAGAGAAAGACAGCAAGAGAAGGAACACAAGCAGGGGGAGCGGGAGAGGGAGAAGCAGGCTCCCGGCTGAGCAGGGACCCCGCCCGACGTGGGGCTCCAGCCCAGGACCCTGGAACCATGACCCGATCCGAAGGCAGACGTTTAATAACTGAGCCACCCAGGTGCCCCTAATCTTATTTATTAACTAGTGGTAATATACTTTAATACCTCCTAGAGAAAGTCTTTAAGAAAGTATCAAATTATTTGAAGAGTATATTGATTAAATACAAAGAAATCTATTGTAATCAAAGCATTACAAAGTCAATTAATTCATGTCAAAAGTACTTATTTTATTCAATGAGGTATATTTGCTGATAGAGACCTTATACCTTAATCTTAAGAAGCAGGGTCAACAGGCATTTTGTCATAAGGCTTTTGAGTTCCAAAAAACACAAATGTGTTTATTTTTTTTAAAGATTTTATTTATTTATTTGTCAGAGAGAGAGAGTGAGAGAGAGAGAACAAATGTGTTTAGATCACCATTTTAAAAAAAGGCATTGTTTCTGAATGAAATGCATGACCCCTATAGGAAAAGAACAGTTTCTTCTCCTCTACGCAGATGGTATTGAGTTTCACTATGAATTTGAAACAAATGCCAAAAAATAGTGAAGCTGATAATTACCAGAAAGACTACCTCAAGATTTTTTCTCTGATTGATTTCTTTTTTGCAAATAACAAAATTAATAATTGTTAACATTGAGTGCTTATTCTGTACTAGTCACTATGTTCAGCAATATACATCGATTACCTCATTTAATCCCCATAACATCTCTTGTCAGGTGGATATTAATGCTATTATTTTACAGATGAGGAAATAAGTTGTTGGCAGTTAAATAGTCTCTGATCTAGGAAGAGGTGAAAATGGAAATTGGGCTCAATCACCCTGCTTCCAGAGAAGAACTCCTCTGACAGTTAATTGTTTTATAATCAGCAACTTGACAAAGTCGGACACATTACATCAAGTGTTCATTTTATCCAACATCAGGAAGTTACACTTCTCACAGGTAGATGTCTCCTGGGTAAGGGGCTGCAATACCTCTACTGCCATTGTGAACTATTGGTGGTAATGACTGAAGGTTTGCTGGCCGAGTTGTTGCTGCATCCAGCCAGAACATTCGAGAGCCAACAGTCGTGTCTGTGACAGACTATCGTTCCCTCAGAGTCAATTTCACTACAGTGGGGTGCTGTGTTATGTCTGTGGCTTGCAAAAGGAGTCTGTGTATTGCATGGATAATTGTAGGGATGGAGGCCACTTTATTTTACTGTGTGCCTCCTACAAAGGGGAGACATTTTTTTGAACCCTCAATACAGAGAAAATCTGTGCATATCCTGAGCAGCAACTGGTAGTGCGTGTGTGTGCATGTGTCTGGGTCTGTGAGTGTGTAATTGCATGTGTAAATGAAAACATACGTGGATGTGTAAAAGTGAGTGAGAATGTGTGAGCATGTGAACCGCAGAATGTGTGTGTGATTCTACATGTTCTTAAGAGCATGGTGAATCTTAAAACTAATTATGCTTCTTTCTTGGATTTGGCTACTAAGGTGCTCAGGATTAAATTTTTGTTTCACCTCTGGTAACTGCACTAACATGGTGTGTATTTCATGAACTCATTTTACCTTTTACTTTATCTTACATTACTGCTGTTGTTTACTCCATTTGTCTTGATTTCTTTATTTTTTTATTTTTTATTTTTGGTGATGTATTCATTTTCTGTAGTGGATCTCAATTTTTTTTTTTAATCTAAGGGGTAAAAAGTCAACTTCTAACTAAATATATACATTTCTTGAGACACAGTATTCTCCTCTTTAAAATGAGAATAATAAAATCCCTTTGGAACAACTGAGGCAGGTGGAAGAGTGTTTAAACTATTAAGCTTTATTCTACTTTAAGGAATTATTGCTTCACAATTCCTGCATACATTGCCTTATGTTATTTACAACTTTAGGATGCTTTCCTGAGGTAGAGCCTTTATTCAGTACTATAAAATAAATATTTATTGGCACTGCATGCCAGAGACTGTTTCAAGTCTTTATATGTATTAACTTACTTGAATTCCACATAATCCTGTTGGGTAGGTACTACTATTATCCCCATTTTATAAATAGGGAAACTGAGGCACAGAGAAATTATGTTAATTTGTCTCATTTTAAAGAGCTAAAAGTTGATAAAGTCATAATTTAAGACCAGTGTTATTAGCTTCTTTGTATTACTTTGGCACATGTACTTGTTATTTTAAGAGTAGATATCTTTTCCTTTTCCTAGAGTTATTTTATTCTTATTACTGTATTTTATTTTTTTTAAGATTTTATTTATTTCTTTTTGTGAGAGAGATAGAGAGAGAGAATGAGCAGGAGCGGTAGGGAGGGGAGAGGGAGGAGCAGACTCCCACTGAACAGTGAGCCTGATGCAGGGCTCGATCCCAGGACCCTGGGATCATGACCTGAGCTGAAGGTAGTCGCCCAATCAACTGAGCCACCCAGGTACCCTATTCTTTTTAATGTAATTATTTCATTCATTTATTATAAGATTACAATTTTTAAGAGTTTAAGCCCAAATGTATATTTTAATAATGATATTCAAATATGCCATCATAAGGCTGCTATTTTAAGTATCCATTAATTAGATATAATATTTTCAAATACAATATTTTCCTTCTTTTCACCAAAGATACCTACCTAATTTTAAAGGCTGAAAAAAAAATGTACCTCAAATAGCATCACTAGAATGTTTAAAGAAACAGTATTTGTGTGAGTGCAAACACAAATGCCCATGAGCAAAATCATTAAAATGTGATATATTCACATTGTAGAATACAATACAGCATAAAACTGATCTACGACTACACACAAAAATAGGAATGTGCCTCAAAAATCATAACATGGTGAGAAAGAAACCAGATAAAACAGTATGTGCAATGTAGTTCAACTTCTTTGAAGGACAAAATAGGTAATATTAGAGGTCAACATAATAGCCACCTTTGAATTATTTGGGATGGAAAGGGGCATGAGGAAAGCTTGTGGGTTCTGGTAACATTCTGTTTCTTTCTTTTTTTTTTTTTTTAAGATTTTATTTATTTATTTGACAGAGAGAGAGAGGCAGCGAGAGAGGGAACACAAGCAGGGGGAGTGGGAGAGGAAGGAGAAGGCTTCCCCCTAAGCAGGGAGCCCAATGCGGGGCTCAATCCCAGGACCCTGGGATCACGACCCGAGCTGAAGGCAGACGCTTAACAACTGAGCCATCCAGGCGCCCAACATTCTGTTTCTTAAGCTGAGTACTAGTTTCAAGGGGGCATTCTTCCTTTTTTTTTATTAAGACACTGATTTTTTAGAGCAGTTTTAGGCTCACAGGAAAATTGAAGAGAAGGTATAGAAATTTCCCCATATATCCCCTGCCCCCATACTAGCAAAGCTTCCCCCATTATCAACATCCCCCCCTAGAATGGTACATTTGTTACAACTGATGAACCTACATTGACACATCATAATCGTCCAAAGTCTATAGTTCTCCTTACGGTTCACTCTTGGTGTCATGCAATCTATGGATTTCACAAATGTATATTGGCATGTATCAATCATTATAGTATCCTAGAGAGTATTTTCAATGCCCTAAAAATGTGCTGTGCTCCACCTTTTTTGTTCCTCTACCTTGATAACCCCTGGCAACAATTGATCTTTTTACCATCTCCATAGTTTTGCCTCCAGAATGTCCTATAGTTGGAATCAAATAGTGTGTAACCTTTTCAAATCAGCTTATTTCACTTAGTAATGTGCATTTAAGCTTCCTCCATGGCTTTTTGTGACTTGATAGGTAATTTCTTTTAGCACTGGGTAATATTCTTGGATGCAACACAGTTTATTTATACATTCACCTCCTGAAGAACATTTTGATTGCTTCTAAGTTTGGGCAATTATAAATAAAGCAACTATAAACATCCATGTGCAAGACTTTGTGTGGACATGTTTTCGATTCTTGAATAAATACCAAGGAGAGTGATTGTGGATTATGTTGAATGTGGAGTGTGTTGAATCAATAAATCAAGTTGGGAATAACCAACATCTTGACAATATTGAGTCTTCCTATCCATGAAGATGGAATATCTCTCCATTTACTTTTTCTTTTGATTTCACTTATCACAGTTTTATAATTTTCCTCATATAAGTCTTGTACATCATTTGTTAGATTTATACTTGAGTATTTCATTTCTGGAGGGGTGCTAATGTAAATGGTATTGTATATTTAATTTCAAATTTCATTTGTTCATTGTTAGTATATAGGAAGCAATTGACCTTTGTATATTAACTTTGTATCCTGCAACCTTGCTACAACAGCTTGTAGCTCCATATATTTGTCGATTCTTTCAGATTTTCTACATAATCATGTCATCTATTAATAAAAAGTTTTATTTCTTCATTCCCAACCTGTATACTTTTATTTCCTCTTCTTGTCTTCTTGCATTATATAGAACTGCCAGTATGATGTTGAAAAGGAGTGGTGAGGGGGAGATACCTTTGTCTTGTACTAATTAATGGGGAAATTTTGGGTTTCTTACCATTAAGTATAATGTTATTTATAGAGATTCTTTATCAAGTTGAGAATGTTACCCTCTATTCTTGGTTTACTGAAAGTTTTAAAAAATCATTTATAAGCACTGGATCTTGACAAACAATTTTTCTGTGTTATTGATGGATTACATTAATTGATTTTTAAATGTTGAACCAGACTCACATATCTATGGTAAATCCTGCTTGGCCATGACGTATAATTGCTTTATACATTGTTTGATTTAATTTGCTAACATTTTGTGGAGGATTTTTGCATCTATGTACATGAGAGATGTTAGTCTGTAGTTTTTTTTCTTCTTTTTTATTTTAATGTCCTTGTGTGGTTTTGGTATTAGGGTAATGCTGCCCTCATAGAATGAGTTAGGAAATATTCCATTTGCTTTTATCCTCTAAAAGAAATTGTAGAGTTATCTATATATACTGATGTAAAAAGCTATTCCTTATAAATAAATATTCCTTACAAAAAAGAAGATGCATGGGATTGTATGTGTTATGATCCCATTTGTGTTAAAAATAGATTTTAATATATATCTCTAACTCTCCCTTTAAAATGTATATTGAAGAGGTTATACTCCCCAGTCCCTTTTTTGAGTACTCTGAAATTCTATATATTGGGGTATTTGGGTGCCTCAGTCCATTAAACATCCAACTTTTGATTTTGGCTCAGGTCATGATCTCAGGGTCATGAGATCAAGCCCTGCATTGGGCTCCACACTCAGCACGGAGTCTGCTTAAGATTCTCTTTCTCCCCTACCCCTCCCCCTGCTTATGTTCTCTCTCTCAAATAAATATATAAATAAAATCTTTAAAAAAATCTGTACCTTCCACAGACATTTGTACAAGCACTTTTAAACAATCAAAGATATTGATGGAAATTCCCAACTTGACATAGTGTTAAACTTTCCCCCTCTCTCCCATTTAGGACCTTCTTCAATCTGGAAGCCAGCATTAGAGAGGGAGGATGGGGTCTTACCGGACTTCTCTCTCACCCCTGCTTACTTTCTTTCCTTTCCTTTAGTTGCCTGTTCTTTCCCAGATGCAGTAGGGAGGTTGGGAGAGGATAGATGAAATGCAGTAAGATATAAAGCACAGCGGGCCTGGAAGATGGTTAAATGTGGCTCTTCCTTAAGCCCTGAGCACTATGTGATGCTCCTGCAATGTTTATCTGCTTGGGTCACCTGGCATCTTAGGAAAGCTCAATTTTATTGGACCCTAAGGGCCCCCCAGGTGATTCTCTCATTTATGTGTCCATCATTGCCAAAGTAATCTCTTTTTTAATATCCTGACAATATTCTTTCCACTTTCTCCATCTTTCTGTATTTGCCAAGTGAATTATGGAGTTTAAAAGTCATATACTATTCTTCTCATGTTCTGGAATAAATTTCATATATATACTGTGGTATTTGGGATTGTACAGTTTTAAGTTTAACATCCTGGTCTCTATTTTATGAGCAACTCACAGAAATGGGGGCAGAGATAATCCAAGACTGGTGTCATTGGGTAAACATCTAAGTATATATGCACTCCACTACAAAACTTTGTGGTTACATTAACAACACTGGTTACATGAGTAACATTGCAGAGTCTGCAGCACAAGGATAACTTTTACTTTTTAAAAGCGTCATTTTGTACACTTTAAATTGTTCGTACCTTGAGCATCTGTTACTCTAAACATCATCTTCTTCATCATCAATTATATTTTAAAATAAAAACAAATGAATTAATAAAAATATGACTGCAGCATTTCCAACAATTCCTATGCTTTGAGTGTCTGAATTACGCTAATGTTAAGATCTCCTGCACCCTCTACTTGCTTGGTGAAGAACTGGTGAGCTGTATAATATATTCCTTTGAACTTCCTCCAGATTAAATACTGCTTTCACTCTTCATGGGAACCAGTGGACAAATGAATATTGACAGTATTTCTCTCTTCCTCTTTTTGAAGAGGACCATAACTCCCTCCCTCTGTTGAAAATTTTGTCTTCTTCACCTGTTATTCTCATTCAGTCAATTCCAACAATTGCCTTCCTCATTTTGTTGACTCTCAAATACATCAGTCATTCTGTAATCACTCTCTGGCTTAGATATTTGATTGAGACTCATATGACTCAGTGCTATTCAGGTTTTTCACAATTCAGGCATATGTGTCAAAGGTCATGAGACCCAGCAAGATGATCATAATAGTAACAGATTTCTGTTTCAAGCACTGTTCAAAGCAGTTTATTTATATAATTCATTTAATCCTTACAACAAACCTATAAGGAAATAATTAAAGTATTTTCATTTCACAGAGGAGAACTGAGCCACAGAGTGATGAAATACTTTGCCCAAGGTCATAGAATTAGTGGAGGAAAGAGAGTCCCAGCAGGTACATAGGCAGTCTTGCTACAGAATACCTGTTTTTCACATTGAGGCTATACTACTTCTCAATATAGAGACATTTTGTAAATCTGTTTCTCCTAACAGTAGGGAGACATGTAATGAGTATTTAAGTAAATGCCACTGAAGGTTAGCATACCTGTATGATCAGTATTTTCCTCAACTTGTGTGTGTAAATATGACTAGGTGAAAAAAAAGCAAATTAATCAGTAATAAGTAGCATTTTCCAAATCAAAGGTTATATCTCTTTTGGGATAGAATGAGTGATTCCAAAGCACATGACTAGCAGCACATGTAGATTTAAATATATTTTTAGTTTTTAAATTCCACAAAGCAAGTACATTTAATTCCCTCTCAGGTTTTATGTTATATCAGTTAAACAGCTGAAACAATGTTTCATGAGAGTATTATTTCAACTGAGAACATCTGCAATGAACTGGAACATCTTTTTTTCCCCAAGAGTTCATGTTAAGCTTATAAGAGGTTTATAAGATTTCTTCCATATCTGTAAAATATTTCTATATTATTTAACAGTTATCATGTATAACTCTAGTTTTAGTAATAATCTGATTTGAAAAATGTCCTCAAAACTTTGGTATCATTACAGATAGGATATTATTTAAATAATTGATGCTTAGGAAATACCTTTTTAAGTACATTTATCCCAGTCACGTTTCAAGTTTTCCATAAATAAGCAAAATTACCCTGTGATGGTTTTCTTGCATTTATATGTCATTGATTCATTCTTTGCTTTATTGCTGAGTTCAACACTGTTCAAACAAATGTCATTGAGTAAATTGATAACTTCATCTAAATCCAGTTTTATTTCTCTTGACTGTTTTAGCTATCTTATGTTGTTCTGTCTGACTGATTCGTGGCATAGTTAAAAGCTGGCTTTGGAGCCAGCTATTTTTCTCCTGTTGCCTGTCTTGGAGAATTCATTTATTATCTCTCAGCGTTGAGGAAAAATTCTACCTTGAAAGGTTATTTTAATGATTAGAAATCTTTTATTTCAAATGTACTTCACAGCACCAATATACAGTAGGAATCAACTAGCAGAAACTTTCACTAGCTACACCACCAAACCGCAAGCATCATCATTATCATTATCATTACTTAGGGTTCAAACTAATTTCTTCATTATAGTATAAACACCAAAGTCCCTTAATCCATGAAAAATAATGTAAAAAAGAGCTATTTCTAAACATGGATTCCATATCATTTCAAAGTTTGAGAGCAATAGTCTATACCTTACTATAACCTCCTTACTGTAAGAGTCAAGTAATACCCAATAAAATGAGAGAAATTGGCCAAAACAAATTGATACTGAACTGAAAATATTAAGAAACTAATTTGGAAATATATAGCTATCTGACTCCTTTAATTTCATCTGATTTCAAATTGTTATGCTATTAATGAAACATCATCTGTATGACAGCTTGTATTTAGTTCCTATTAAGATGATTTATGGGATTTAAGAACAACCCTTAAGACTACAGCTAAACGTGAGATTTGATTATTCCTTTAATTGCAGAGTGAACATGAAAATATTGTGCAGGTTAATTATATATGGATGCAATTGACTTAACTATTAGCGTTATAAAATGCAATGAAGCTAGAATGTTTTATTTAGCATTTTGGAGCCCCTCAGGGACATTTAAATTTTCCATGTTCACACAGATTCAGTTAATGATGATCTAAGGCCTCAGATCCTACATTTCACATTTGGTACCATTCCTTTAAGTATATTTTTATGTGAATGACTACTTCTGAGAAAACACCTTTTATATTTCAAAAGATCCTAAATTGAGATATTCAGATTTGGTTATAGGAATGCATATTAGTGATTTTTTAAAAAGATTTATTTATGTATTTGAGAGAGAGAGAGAGCATGAAAGGAAGAGAGAGAATCTCAAGCAGACTCCCTGCTGATGGGGGGATCTGCCAAGGGGCTCAATCTTACAACCCTGAGATCATGATCTGAGCCGAAATCAACAGTCGGTCGCTTAACTGACTGAGCCACCCAAGCGCCCCTATTAATGATTATTTTTAAGTTTTAAATTAAACTGTAAATTATTTACCTATTTGTGTGGTTAGATATCCCTAATCTAAAGTAGAAAGTGACTATCTCAGTGGCATTTAATACTTCACAAAACACTCTTGAATTAAAGTGAAGGATCTTAAATTAAAACACCCAAATCCTTTTATCTCTCTAGAATCCAAAGATCATCTCTTCCTACTTTTCTGTTCTACTGGTTAGAATCTGGATGACATTATAAAATAGTTACCTTTTACCTTTTTTGCTTGTTTTTAATCTTTTTAATTTTATGACCATCAAACTCATATTTCTTCTGCTACAAATTAGTATATATTTATTGGGGGAAAAGGAAACTGTCTAGTAATTAAAAGATTGTGTGCCTTTTTTTTAAAATTTTATTTATTTATTTGAGAGAGAGAGACACAGCGAGAGAGGGAACACAAGCAGGGGGAGTGGGAGAGGGAGAAGCAGGCTTCCGCAGAGCAGGGAGCCCAATGCCTGGCTGGATCCCAGGACTCTGGGATCATGACCTGAGCCAAAGGCAAACACTTAATGACTGAGCCACCCAGGTGCCCCATGTGTGCTTCTAAAATATTAAATTGTATGTCAAAACCTTACATCAAGGTGAATTTACACCCAGAACACAGACAACTTTAAAAAGCATTACTAGGGATTTGTGATCCACTTTTGGAAACACTGGGTAAATATTTTATTTAAAAGGAAAATTATACTTCTCATTATATACATATCATCATCTCTTTAAGCAAATTATTCAAGGCAATGATTATGATTTTTAAAATTATTTACAATAACCATTTTTTAAAACAATTTATCTGGTTTAAATTTATTATTTCTTTAAGACAATATAAGTGTAATGCCTAATTTAAAATAAGACAAAATTATGAACTAATAATAATTATTTTCCCCTTTCTCAGGAAAAAAAATAGATGATTATAATCCATTTTCAACATTTTCTTTTAAAAAAATTAGGTGTGTTAGGAGAATATCCATTTAAATGAAATTTTGTGGGGGCACCTGGGTGGCTCAGTTGGTTAAGCGACTGCCTTCGGCTCAGGTCATGATCCTGGAGTCCTGGGATCGAGTCCCGCATCGGGCTCCCTGCTCGGCAGGGAGTCTGCTTCTCCCTCTGAACCTCCTCCCTCTCATGCTCTCTGTCTCTCATTCTCTCTGTCTCAAATAAATAAATAAAATCTTTAAAAAATAAATAAAGAAAAATAAATGAAATTTTGTGTGTGGAATATCTCCTAGTTCTATACTATTTCTATTATTAGAGATACTGTAAATAGTTCCAATTATTTCACAATATTATAGCTTTTCATTTTCTTAAGCCTTATATTTCTATAGCCTGTGTTTACCAGATGAGTTTATCATAGAGAATAATGGCACTATCTCTTACAAATACAAATTGCCACATAGACATGCATTGATTGCAGAGCCAAATGAGAAGGAATGATCAGAAATGGGGAAAAATTTTCTTTTCTCCTTCTTAATGGTGCTGTAAAGGAATAAAGCCATGAACAATTTTTTTTTGATCCACTTTTCCTCCTACCTGGGAAATTTTAAATGAAAATTTACAGCTAGAAAATCAACCTAATAATATGGTTGAGAGATATTTCTTGCCCTTTCTTAAATGAAAATAATCTACTAATTATGTCATTAAAGATTTCAACATAGTTAATTTTTTTTTCTTCATAAGGCCTTACCCCAAAGTACAAAAGTAAGCATCTTTGCCTCTATGGCTTTTTCATTTTTTTTAAAATTAATTTGGCCATTTTTGGACTCTGGGAATCTTTTTAATTGCATGTCTTATTGTTAAGCCTTTACTTTCATTTATAACAAACTACTTTTTTTTTTTTTAATAACACAGGAAGGCTCTGAGGAGCAAGAGATGGAATGGCTCATTACTGCTGGCTGAAAAGCATTATGACACACAGACTTCTCAGACAAGGGCAGATGATTTTTCTATAAAAACCTCAACCTTTCATGTTCTACATTCAACTTTCAGAAGAATGGATAGTAAAACATCCACAATCCCCAAACAAATAGCAGAGAGACGAGTTTGTGGAGGAAAGCACTAATTATTTGGTCTTCTCCTATTGTTTATTTCAATAAAAAGAATGAAAGCAACTCTGAAAAGAACTTAGAATTATACGTAGAACACAGAACTGAAGCCAGAAGAATGGATGATTTTTCTTGACTTTTGACATGCACCGTCCAAAGTCCCTGCTTCAGTGGGACTAATTATCTCAGAAATTTAGAACTTGGCTTGCTGAGGTTAAGAGTTTGACATCTAGGTTGGTCACCTAGCTTTGTTCTCGAACCAAAGGGTAAACTTCTAACTCTTGCCAAGAGATATTAACTATGACATCATTTGGGAGCTAAAACAGCATCTTTGATTTTCACATGAAGTCTAGACAGGTTAAGTTACTTGTGTCAATTCTTAAGTTAATTCATTGCAGCGTGAGGTCTATGGGCTGTTATCATTGCATAGAACCTCAACTTATTTCGCTCAAAGGACCAGAAAGGATTGAATGAGTGAGGGAGGGAGTAAGTGAAGAGAGTGAGAGAAAGAGAAAACCAGAAGGTGCCTTTCCAGTTAGCAGGATAGCAATAGTTATCTATTCATTCATTCATTGGAAATGTCTGTGAAGTTCCTATAACCAGCTATGCAGTGTGATAAGTGTTCAGAACAAGGAAATAGATCTCTTACTTGAGAAGCTTTTTAATGATTGGTTGCTATCGGATGAGAAGGATTTTTGTAATGGGTTTACTTAGGAGAAGAAGACTATTGTGAAGCTTCTTTTGAAGATTTCTTGCTGATGCCCAAGTTGAGCATTCTTAGTAGTTTGTCTACATGGGGCCTAGTGGGTAGAGTATCAGCCTACATGTGTACTTCTCTGCGGTAGAAGGTAAAGAGTTGAGCACTTTGCTTTCTATATTTTTCAGACTCCTTAGAAAATTCAACATTATTGTTACGATGTTATAGACAAAGAGTTTAAATAATTTGCCTAAGGTCATCAAATGGATAAGTAGTAAAATTATAAATAGAACCCAGATAATCTAACCACCAGTTCTGTGCTATTCCTCTGACATTATTCTGATATCAGGGTGATGCTAATGTCTCCCAATGTGCTTTCTTCTTTTTAAATAAAATAAAAATATATTTTAGTGAATTAGAGCTAAATGATTCAATAATATTATCCATTTATTTAGAGCATATTTTACCAAGTTTCTGTGCTAAGCATTTTATAATAATTATCTAACTTAATTATTAAAATGGTCCAGAAAATACACATAAATTCCTAATCTGACAGTTCAGGGAATTCAGGCTTACAGAGATTATGTAATTTACTAGTTGCCCTGTTTTGACTAACTGGTAGAGTTGAAGTTTAAATTTTGGTCAGTTCAATGTCAAAGAGTGTGTTTGGGGGGAAAAAAAAGCAATTATTTTAGCTCTTTCAGGTATAAACCACTAGCGTTGTCTATAAATGTCATGCCAGTGTAAAACATTGCAAAACACCACTCTACACATTCTCTTTCACACAAAAGGCTGAGTAAAGCAAGTAAGTTATTAAAGGAAGTGAACAAAGAACAGAGTGGAAGATGAAAAAGGAATTCACAACTTCAGTAGTCAAGATAGCTCTGTCAGAGAAGACGGAAGACAGGCAAGGAGGAAGACAGAAAAGCTGTGCCAAGTGGTCTGGGGATGCTTTTGCTCATGTCGTGGCGAGAGGATTTAGCCAAAAACCGTGTTCGTTGTGGAGTAGAACACATCTGGGGAGACATTGAACTTAATTCCACATATTTAATTTATTCCTAAATTTTAATGTTCAATGACAAAAATAACTTCACAGTTATAAAGCAGCATAACTCCCAAATCACTCTCCTTCTTCAAGCATCTAGTCTAGTGTCACCCAGAAAACATGGCCTGTAAATTATCATTGTTAAAATTTATAACTAAATATTTTATATTCTGCCTAAAAAGTAAGCCTGAGTCCTGGAAACACGTAACTTTTATGTCTGTAGTTCTGCTCTCTTTGCCAGTAATGGATCATTCACACTTTGTTTCATGTTGGTACCTCTGCACAAAACCTTATGTATAGAGAAAGGAAGACTTTCTAACATTTACCACCTGTTTAAAACCAAAGAGGGGCAAGATGCAAATGATTAGATTCCCAGTTTATATCTCCAATTTTAACAGGTATTAATGCATATCTCCCTCTATTTAACCTGTTATCCAGGGTATTTGGTGATATGGATACATGATGACAAGGCTTTTTCAATGCAGGTATCTGCTCATTGTTAGAACAAGGAAAATGAAAAAGGCCACATTTAGCCCCAATCCTGCCATTAAATTTACTTGTTGCACAGATGGAGGCCACCATCTTACCATTATACCCCAACCTCTACACACACACACACACACACACACACACACACACACACATACTTCTTAAGCAAGGACAACACAAGACTATAATGAATCAGTAAAAATCTAGTTGGAGTAACTAAGACATGGACCTGACCTAAAATATAACAAAAAGAAAAAAAAATCAGTAATTATCATTTTTCCATCTATGCATGCTGTTAAATATTTTATAAACATGTCTGTATGTTCTTTGTGACATCCTCACATGGGCACTATTTATATCCTCAATTTATACTAAGCAATTTATCATATCTCAAGTCTCTGGTAGTGGCATAGCCAGACTGAAACTCAAAGTTGACTATTTCCAATGCCCATGTTCTTCCACTCCATACCATTTTGCCTCTAGGAATGCCAATCTGCTAATGGGGATTAAAATGTCACCATTTTCAGAAAGTCATTGATGAGCCATAACCACAAAGGAAATTCATGGTCCTGTAAAAGAGTGATAAAATGGTGATTTTAAAGACTTGGAAATATTTAACATTAAGCAACTTTGATGTATGAAAGAAACTAATGAGTCATGAAAAGGAAGGGGCAAAGCTCTCTTTAAAGTATCTTTAAAGATTTATTTGTTTATTTGAGAGAGAGAGAGTGCAAGAGCAGGGGGAGGGGCAGAGAGAGATGGATGGAGAGAATATCAAGCTGACTCTGTGCTGAGTACGGAGCCTGATTCAGGGCTCTGTCTCACACTCCTGAGATCATGACCTGGGCTGAAACCAAGAGTTGACACTTAGCTGACTGAGCTACCCAGGTACCCCTAAAATATCTTGATCACTAATTTTTGAGAAATATTTCTTGATATTAAGAGCAACAGATAAAGTAGATCATCAAAAGTTGAATAACACAGCCCAACTGGTGAGGTTGGAATGAGGAGTATTCAATGAAATATCAAACTCAACACCTTTAAGGATAAAGCCATATTTGAGGATGTGAAGATGTGTGACCATGTTCTCACAAAGTGCATATGTCTTACAGATAGCATGATAGAGGTCTAAATTCTAGGGCAGATGTCTCAATAGTATTTAGACTTGGGATTTTATATATTATTGTTAATATTTGCTGCAATGTAAGAGAATTAGAACTCAGGAGCAGAAGGAAAGTACTAAGCTGAGAACAGAACAGAGTGGAATGCCTGTTTAAATAGGGAGAGGAAAGGATGCTTAGAAATAATCAGGGATCAGAGTGGTGTTATGAGATCTAAGAGAAGTTATAGCAGAGAGGGAATGGTGGACACTGACCAATGAACAATACAGGTCCAGAAAGACAGTAACTCGGGCCTATGGGAGTGAGAATTCAGAGGTAATAATGCTCTCATTGAGAACAGGTTCAGTGTGAAGACAAAGGCCAGATTGCAAGGTGTGGACTGTAGGGAGATAAGGAGAGAGAAACTCCATGTGCAGGAAACTATTCAAAAAATTTCAGGTAAAAATAAATGATATCTATGACAATAGCTATAGATATATGATACCCAGGGAGAGGAGAGGGAAGGGGAAGAGAGTAGAGGGAGAGAAAGAGAGAGAGAGAAAGGACATAATGGAGCAAGAGTCAACTGCTAAATTGTGGATCATAAAAGGATTCTTGAGCCCTTCATACAAGAAACTGAAATGACTGCTGTGTCATCAAGAACCTGAGTTGTTTTCACAAACTTAGTGAATCTTACTCGTGTTACCACTCAGAGCATCCATAATGCACGAACTGTGAAAGAGTTCCTACTATTTGTCATGCCTTGCTGAATTATCAGACTTGGTGCCCCTGAGCAAGATAAAGAATGTCTGTACAAGTGTGCCAGAAATCAGGGCATCATGGTTGCCTTAAGTGGAAAGAATATCTGAATATGGTAACTAACCTTTTAGTCTATCACCATTTTTTTTTCTACTGAAACTGTTCTAAATGCTTCAGGGTACTCTTAGATGATACCAAGAAATGAACCTGATACTTCGACAATCTCTGCTTAGTAGGGGCAAGTGATCACCAGCCACAAGAGAAAACAGAATTAAAAAACCAAACCAAACCAAACCCAAAAACCTGATTAGTATTCCAGGAACAAGAAATAAACTACACTGGAAGGCAGAGAACAGACTGGGAATATAAACCTATGGATGGTGTCCAGATTTAATTTGTTCCATTTTACAAGTTAAATCATGATCTTCTTAATGACCAGTTCCCTAGGCAGATATACAGATGTATAGCCATTAATGACTGACAGGATCTGGGATGAATTTTCAGCCTCAGCTTAGACTGTTAGTGCCATAATATTTGAAGCCACACAGGCAGGTTACTAAACACAAAGCCTGAACTTCACTTTCATTGCCTATGTTCTATTTTGAAAAAGCTGAGGGAGTACAGGGCGAGAGATTAAATGAAAAATCTGTGATGACAGATGTAAGAACCTTTACAACTTTTAGAATTAAAACTGGCTGCGGGGACTCTGTCACCTACCTCATTCATTTATTCGTCTCAACAACCTTTTGAGATCTATAGCTTCAATTCCATTGTTGGAATTAAGCAAACAGAAGTATATCCATGATAACCCCTCATATGGGTTCTTCTCTTGAGCTTCTAATTGTTCTTTGTTCTTTCTTATGGTTTCACCTTCTTTCCTGGCTCCTTAAATGTTGCCATTCCTCTGGAAGCCTCTTTGGTTCTCTCTCATTCTACCCTCCCTAGTGAAGCTCTTAGTTCTAGGGTTCAAATTTCACAAATATGCCAATGACTCCCAAATCAGATCAGCTGAGCTCTAGACATTTCTACTTGGATAGCTCAAAGATTTAACATCAAAATGTAATTCATTATATTTATCCCAAGTTTCCTTCCTCTTCCTGTATTCCTATCATCACTGCAATCCACCTGGTTTCTCCATTTTTGACTTCTTTCTCTCCATCAGGCCCTTCTACCAATTAATCACTAAGACCTGTTGATTCTCATCTAAATATTTCACAGATCCATCTCCACTTCCTTGCTGTGGACCACCACTGTCCTTTCCCTACACTGTTGCCCCAGCAGGAGTCCTACCTCTGATTCATTTCCTACACTGAAATCAAAAGAGCCTTCCTGACATGTATACCTTATCACATCATGTTTTTGCATGGAAATTTTCAGAAATTCCTGACTAGATTCACCATTGATTCAAAGCTGGTCAGTGTTGTATGCAAGGCCCTTTGTGATAAGACTCTTCACCAGCTTCAGTTATTTCTACTTGCAATGTTCTCTCTCACTCAACACACCTTATATTCCATTCCCACCTAAACATGCTCTTGGTACCTCTAAGTAGGAACATCTGTTAGTCCCTATGTCAAGGTTATCTTTTCTCTATTTCTGCCCTGGGCTAATAAATTAACCACTTACCCTTCAGGATTCAGCTCTGCCATTTCTTCCACCTTGAGGCCTTCTCTGAGTGATTCCTCTACAAAGGTCCTCCATGGCATTCTACTCTATCACAGGCAGCACTTATAACCCAGAAGCACTCAATTTTCTCTTTATTTTTCTCTCTTTGCACTCCTTTGAGTTTAGGTGGCTTCCCAAGACAACAAAACCAGTGAGTTGCAGAATCAAAATTCAAATCCAGTTCTGTTCTCTCTCCATTGGGCCACACTGCTTGATGTAATCCCATGTAATCCCAGCAGCAATCCAGCCTGCTAACTTCCTTCTAAGTTTTAGATATAAGGGATGGAGAAATTTACATGCATACTCATTCTTCCTCCACCATATATTTATTATATCTTCCATCACCACAATCACCAAAATAATTTGGATAATTATGGTACTCTATTAACTTTCCCCATTTGAACAGATACATATGCACCTTGTTTTGTGCTCCTCTCAGCCTATCAATAACCAATTTTGTAGTTGGACTGGACCTTGTGGTTCTTATTATGATTGCAAAATGTCCTCAGCAATAAACATCAGGAAATTTTGAAAAAAAAAAGGGGGGGTATTATTCACAAGTCCTGGAAAGCACATGGCATACCTGGGGCTACACAGTGAGGTCATGGGTAGAGAAAGAGAGAGAAAGCTTAGGTCTTTCATTTGGATAGAAGGTGGGGGTCTAGGGTTTTGGGGGCTCACTCTTTATTGGTGAATTTAAAACATAAGAGCAGGAATTTAAAGAATAGGAAGAGGAAAAACAGTAAGCCCAAAGAGTTAGATATCAAAACCAGCCACAATCTCCAAAACAAAGGAGCCTGGGGCAGGAGTTGGGTGGTGGTGGTGGTCGGGGGTTTGGCTAGCTCTTTATCTAGTCTTGTGGCTGGCAATGTGTTTATTTGAGATAACCATCTTTGAAGTGGATGCCTCTTTGAAATGGATGCCTTGACAATCAAAGCTTAAGTTAGGCACTTGCATTACAATAAAAGAATAACCATCTGCCAGGGCTTACATTAAAACCTCTAGGTTTAAAGAGACTTTAGAACACTAGTTCTCAAATTTGACTGCATATTGAAATTGCCCTGGGAGTTTTAAAAAATACTGATACCTGGATTCCACTCTCAGAAAGTTTGATTTATTTGTTATGGGGTTTTGCCTAGGCACTGGGAGTTTTTTAAAGCCTATGAGATCATTTGAACATGCAGTAGTGTTGGAGAACCAATGCCTCTGAAAAGATCTAGTTTACTGCCTCTTCTCAAAGATGAGGCAAGTATAGAGAGATTAAGGACTAGCCTGAGGTTAAATGATACAGATCATGAGTAATTAGTCACATGTGATTGATTCCTGAATTGAAGATTGGTTGCCCAACCAGTTAAAATTAGGTAGGATTTCGAGACTGTCCCCACTGCAATGATGCTATATCGAAGGAAAGGGAAAAGCCATCTCTCTCCTAAGATATCACAGCCCTCCTCTGCCGCTCAACAAAATAGCAGTACCCTCCATTTGTTTCATGCTTATGATATTCAGATCTATTTCATCAAGTATGTCCTTTATTAAGTACTTTGTTGGTACTTTCAGATCTATTATATAGTTTTTCTACAATTTTGGAGATAGTTTATTTATGAACCTAAGTTTTTAAAAACTATAATCAGTAGCAAGCAGTGAGTTAGAATTTTAGGCTAATATTATTTAAAAAGTATGTAGGAAATCTTAGTTTAGACATGTACATAATTCACGGGATTAAGAGGAGGGGCTTTGGCATCAACCAGTGTTGAGTTTAAATGCTAACCCTGCACACATGAGCTGTATAGTATTGGACAAGTCACTTGACTTTTCTGAATCCCAGTTTCTATAGAGAGGACAGTAATCATGCTGTCTATGGTGATAAATATCAGCTCCTACAAATGTACGATTGCAGGATTTCTTTCCTTTGGTGCCTGGAGCTCTTTGCCATGCCACTTCAAAGAATGAAGAGGTAGACCAGAGGAAGAGTGGTGGGAAACAAAGTAAAGTTTATTGAGCCATAGTAGTACAGAGCTCCCGAAGAGAGAGGGACCCAAGAAGGTTGCTACTGGAGTTTCTAAGTCTAGGGGTTTTTATGGGCTTGTTGGCGAGCTGTTTTAATCTGATTAATACTCCATGCGCCTGTCACCCAATCAGGTTTTTGTGAAGATACTGAGACTAGAGAAGTTAAGCCCTGTATATAAAGTCCACATATTTGTGGTGTTAGAGGTGAGCTCTGATTAGACTCAGTCCTCTTTCCACAATGTTCTTGTTTATTTAGGCTTAACACTTACAATGTGGCACAGATCTCCTTACATCCAACTTCCCCTTAACATTAAAATTATTAGCTAGACAATACTCTTTCCCAAGGTGGGTGAAAAATTTTTCACAAACCAAGAATATCTAAATGGTGCCAACTCTCCTGGCTGAAATTTCTAGTAATGAGGCTCCTAGGAATTAGAGTAACCCTTAGCCACAAAGTAGAGATAAGACTGAAATGCCAATTAATAAAATATTCACTAAATAAATATACACTAAAATATACACTTAATATACACTAATAAAACATACAGTCTGAAGAGTCTTTTCTGAAAGAAGGCAACAAGTACAGTTGCCTTAGGCATATGTTTTTAAACTCTAAAGAACACATCTTCCTTTCTCTTCCCCAGAGTCTGAGAGTCAAAACATCATCTTCCTCTGTGACAGAGAAATTTGCTGGGTTTGCATGCTTCCTGGTAGTGCAAACTTGACAAATGTTGAGGGAGGCCATTGCAAAGATGTGACTACCGGTTGACCCAGGCAATCTGAGGCTCCTCACCCTCTTCCCTGTCTTTGGAATGTGCATTCTGCTTGCCTTCCCTGCTCTCAGAAGCTACCCCAAGGAACTGGCCTTGAGATAGTGATACAGTGTTAAGACCATCCATACATGATTGAACTTAGTTAAGGTCTCTATATAATCTTTTAAGATTTGTTGGGCAGGAATGGAGATCTACTTCTCTTTCAGCGACCCAAGACAAGCTCTGTATGTAAGTTCCCTTGCTTATTAAACCTGCCACCTACCAATCCGGAGTGGCCTGCCTCTTTCCTAGGTCTCTCCCTGCCCTCTGTGTTCAGGGGCCATTTCAGATTATGCATGGGGTAAGCTTGCGTGAGGAGCTTGTGAACCAACAGACAATTCTCAATCTTCCTGCCATAATTTCTTTATCTGCAAAATGGATGGATACCAGCTATTTTATAGAGTCAACATGAGGACTAAATACAATAAAGCATGAAAAATATTTTATAAACTCTAAAGTTCTGCATTAGTATCAATATTCCTGCTCTTACTCGAAGTACAAGGGCTGATTGTTCCAGGGCAGATTGAAGACTGTAAATGTTGTCTCGGGGCAAATATTTCTGCTCCAGGGAAACCCAGTGATATGGAATTCTGTTCCATTTTTCACCCTGCCTTGGTAGTGGAAGTAGTTAATGGTAAATCCTTGGTCGGGTGAGGTGATGGATGATTACCTAATTAAGAAGGCATTCCCTTCATTCTTTCTAATCTATCTGAAAAAAACATTATCTGTTTGATTTTATGGTCAAATTCATTGTTTCAGGGTAAATGGGAAGCTAGTAAGAAAAACAAAACAGATGGAAAGCAGTGAGGGGGCCAACCAAAAGTATTTTGGAAATCTTTAAAAAGATCTAGGAAGTAGAAGAGATTTCTAATGGGATCCTGGGCTCCAATTTTCTGTTCTCAATTAGTTAATGCAGTTCACTCTTTCATCAATTACAGCCCATAAAATGCCTGCTATTATTTCCCACCAGCTCTGCTTTTCCTCTCATGGAATAGGATCCCAGAGGGGAGAATGAAACAAACAAACAAAAAAAAGTATTCTCAGAAACATAGGATGGATGTGCTCTGAGAAACACCACTGGCAGCAAACAGTCCCCTGCATAGGGGAAAAAAGAATTTCCTACATCTTTAGAATTTTAGACCAACTTGTAAATCAGCTGATAGCAGAGGGCCTCAAGGGGAGACCAAATAGCTCTATCATTTCATTGCCCATCATTTTTCTTTTCTTTTCTTTTTTTTAGTGTCTCAGCTCACTTAACAACCAGGATCCTTTTTTTTTTTTTTTAACTTGTTTCTTTTTTTATTTTTTTTATTAACATATAATGTATTGCCCTTCATTTTTCTTTTTTAGCAGTGTCCATCTCACTATACAACCCCTCTTATCCTATGCTTTGCTTTTTGAAATGTAAGTTAAATTTACAAGAATCTAAACACCTTAATTTGCATGGAAAAAGAGTAAGGCACCAAAAAATACTATCCTGAGACATGTGCTTCCTTGCTTTAATAGCCAAATCCTAAGTTAAATACTAGTAAGTAACTGAATAAGGACTATTTTAATGCTTTTCCTTTAAGGGCCCACCAGGGATCTGGATATTTTGGAGAATATGAATGTGTGTATATTCATAATCTTTTTTTTTTTTAAGATTTCATTTATTTATTTGACAGAGAGATAGACAGACGAGCACAAGCTGAGAGAGAGGGAGAAGCAGGCTCTGCACTGAGCAGGGAGCCCGATGCTGGACTTGATCCCAGGACCCTGAGATCATGACCTGAGCCGAAGGCAGATGCTTAACCATCTGAGCCACCCAGGCGCCCCTGTATATTCATAATCTTCATAATTTTCCCTGCCTTCAAAAAATAAAAACAAAAACAAAAACAAAAAACTCAGGAGTGCCCTATGCCTAAATGGAACTAATAAAAATCTAAAAATACAAAGAGATTTTATAGGTATTTTTTTATCTATTTTATTTTTTCAACTTTCTTTTCTTTTTAATGTTTATTTTTTTAAGATTTTTATTTATTTATTTTAAATTAACATATAATGCATTATTTGTTTCAGGGGTACAGGTCTGTGACTCATCAGTCTTACACAACACCTAGCACTCACAACACATACCCTCCCCAATGTCCATCACCCAGACAACCCATCCCCTCAAACCCCTCCCCTCCAGCAACCCTCAGTTTGTTTCCTAAGATTAAGAGTGTCTTATGGTTTGTCTCCCTCTCTGGTTTTGTCTTGTTTCATTTTTCCCTCTCTTCCCCTATGAACCTCTGTCTTGTTTCTTAAATTCCACGTATCAGTGAGATCATATGATAATTGTCTTTCTCTGATTTATTTCACTTAGCATAATACCCTCTGGTTCCATCCACGTTGTTGTAAATGGCAAGATTTCAATTTTTTGATGGCTATGTAATATTCCATTGTGTGTGTGTATATATATATACACACACCACATCTTCTTTATCCATTCATCTGTCGATGGACATCTGGGTTCTTTACATAGTTTGGCTATTGTGGACATTGCTACTATGAACATTGGTGTGTAGGTGTCCCTTCAGATCACTATATTTGTATCTTTGAGGTAAATACCCAGTAGTGCAATTGCTGGGTCATAGGGTAGCTCTATTATCAACTTTTTGAGGAACCTCCCTACTGTTTTCCAGAGAGGCTGCACCAGCTTGCATTCCCATCAACAGTGTAGGAGGGTTCCCCTTTCTCCACATCCTCACCAACATCTGTCATTTCCTGACTTGTTAATTTTAAGCCATTCTGACTGGTGTGAGGTGGTATCTCATTGAGGTTTTGATTTGTATTTCCCTGATGCTGAGTAATGTTTTTAATAGATGAGGAAACCAAGGTCAAATAAAGTGATCTGTCTGTCTTGGCTTAAATAACCAGTTAGGGCTGCTCTTTTGGATGATATTAAGGGCCTTTTCCTTATATTTGCATGTCAAATGACTAAACTATGTTACTGTTGGTTTTTTTCCCCCCCTAATACCTTAAACCTGACCCACAAAGATTATTGGACAAAGAAAAAGAAAGTTGTTCTCATTGTTGACATAATTCAGTATTTCTCAACTGAGATTCAGCTTCTAAAAGGATAGTAAGGGGAAAAATTGGGATATGAGGAAATGATAAACCCCAAGGGGTAATTATATACAGATTTATTTGAATTATTTTGCTTTTCCATCTCCACTGATTCTGATTCTAGACTAAATATATTTGTGATCAGACCACAGAAGCCCCTTGGTAACAGTACTTTCTAAGCCCACATGACAGATACTTTCCCAGCCCACCTAGAATCTAATCACTGGTTTGGGGATATAAATTTATTCTCTTGATAGCTATTTCCTCAATCACTTTCAGTCCACAAATGTCTCATTTTAAATGGTGATTGGTTTTATTACATGAAATGTGTGGGGTGAGAAGAAGAGGACTGACTGGGCATTTTTTTTTTTTTTTTTGAGTCAGGTAATGATTCAAGATGAATGATTCCTTCACAGTCTGCTACTTACAACCCTACCAAGATGAAAGTTTACTAGAAGGAGAAGCAGAAGGAGATAGAGAAGGAAAAGGAGAAGAACAACAAGAAGAGGAAGAGGAAGGGGAAGGGAAAGAAGAATGAAGAAGAAGGAGGAAGGGGATGAGGGGGAGGAAGAGGGAGCAGGAGGGAGGAGCAGAATGAATATTCCTAGTATTAGAAAGAATGGGTTAAAAACAAAAAGGCAGGGCACTTGGGTGGCTCAGTCAACCGGTTAAGCATCTGCCTTCCCCACAGGTCATGATCCCAGGGTCCTGGGATCAAGTCCCTCATCAGGCTCCCTGCTCAGCGGGGAGTCTGCTTCTCCCTCTGACCCTCCCTTCTCTTGTGCTCTCTCACTCTCTCTCTCTCAAATAAATGAATAAAATCTTTAAAAAAAAAAGGGCATTTTTTTTTACTTTTTACACAGTGCCATCTAGATAAAATTACCTTTCATTCCATTAACCCTATCTCATTTTCATCTCCAGTGGAACGCTTAAGACTCATTTGATTTCTCTTGCATTAATCACAGTAAACATAGATTAATAAGAAAATCTAGTGTAACACCTTACATTGCTGAGGTTAGTTATTACCTTTTAAATCCAGTCATAGGACTAAGCTCTGTATACAGAATGTAGATAGAATTTTTGAGAATTATCAGTTTTTTTTAAAGCCCAGGTCATCTGTTTTTACAATCTCATGAAGCCCTGTGTGTGTTTCTTCTCCCTCACTGTTTTCTCTGCCCCTTTGCCCTCAGTTAGCCCTTCTTATCTTTTAACTCCCTGTCTTACCACACAGTGCCTTTTTCATGAACCACATAGAGCCCTAAGTTCTAATCCTTTCACTTTCCACCAGGCCTATATTCTCCTTGCACATGAACTGAACAGTCCTCGTTCTTCCCCTTCTGCTGCTTCCCATTTCCCTCCTAAACTAGATCACTCCCATCTTTCTTCACTCTATCTGCACCAATTGGCTTTTGTACTGATAAGGCTGCACATGTACTGGGGGACATTATTCACACAGGCACACAATATCTTACGGCTTCAACTTTATACTGTACCCTCAAGTTATTTGTCCAAATTTGGCCCAAATTTCTCAAATATTTAGAAGGAATAGGATGAGAGACTTATCTTAAAAAAATTATTTTACTATATGCCATTAAATATCTTAAATTCCCTAATTCCTTCAAATCGTATGTTTCTCCTTCTTTTCCTCTTTTCTTCTGGACTCTTTCAATAGTATTTTTTTTTTTAAGATTTTATTTATTTATTTGACAGAGAGAGACACAGCGAGAGAGGGAACACAAGCAGGGGGAGGGGGAGAGGGAGAAGCAGGCTCCCCGCAGAGCAGGGAGCCCAATGTGGGACTCGATCCCGGGACTCCAGGATCATGACCTGAGCCGAAGGCAGTCGCTTAACCGACTGAGCCACCCAGGCGCCCCTCTTCTGGACTCTTTCAGATTAAGTTCCATTCTTCTCACCACAGACCGTGATTCCTATGTAAATAGGAAATATCTCCTTATGTATTTATCTCTCTTTGAACAGCTCTGTCTTCACATACTGTAACACAATAATTTTTCAGATTTACTCCTCTAAGCTGTATCACTGTAAATTTCACTAAACAGAACTTGGTTTCCTATCTCTCCTGGTTTTGATGTAATTTTGCTAAGTGACTTTAGACAAGCCATCTAAATATAAATGCTTTTATGTGTCTTTTTCACATGCAAGACTTGATGCATATGAAAGCTCTTTACAAATGTAAATTTATAGTCTTATAAATGCCAATTCTTTTTTTTTTAAGATTTTATTTATTTATTTGAGAGAGGGAAGAGGGTCAGAGGGAGAAGCAGACCCCCCGCTGAGCAGGGAGCCCGATGTGGGACTCGATCCCGGGACTCCAGGATCATGACCTGAGCCGAAGGCAGTCGCCCAACCAACTGAACCACCCAGGCGCCCATATAAATGCCAATTCTGAATCATCTCATACACAGCCCTTTCTGAGGCAATCTTTTTACCCTTCAGGATTTTTTGAGGGATAGGCTTTGAAGGCTGATAAAGCTCTATCTAAACAGTAAACATCTGGTCCAAAGAGATTCTTCTTCAGAAGTTGAAGTGTGAAACAGTGAAAATTGGGCAGTTTGTGGTAGGACAGGAAGCAAAATAATCATGAAGTAAACATACACCAGAGAGTCCATCATTTACATTAGTGAGCCAAAAAATTAGAAAACCAAGGTTATAATTAGATGCTATAAAGAAGGACATGATAAAGTCAACTAAAAATGAGAACACTTAGAAAACAAAGAAAATGCATCAAGATAGTAGCTCTTTTAAATTCCAGGTATTGTGCTGAATAGTTTCTATTTGTTTTTCCAAATATACATTTTAAATTCTACTGACCTACTTTGTTCCATGGGACATATCAATATCTACGGCTGGCACCACCCAGGCTGCTTTGCCTTTGGCTTCTGATTGCGCATCATCATGGCAGGTGTGGGTGGCAGATTGGACAAAGATAGGAGAGATACTGGGGTTGTATTCCCTCAGCTTCCCCTCTGCAAAGCTGCATTGTGGCAGTTGCTACAAAGGGCCATGGCATCAGATAGGAAGCACACTGCTAGAGCCACAGGTCTTGCTGGACTTCAGTAGTCACTTCCTCCCTTTGCTCCTTTAGGCCTAAGGATGGCCATGGCTTTGTTCTCTTTCTAACCCCAGGCTGTGTCACCATCCCATATCAGTTTTTCTTAACCTCTCTACATTTCTGTTAATGACACCTTCAAAAAAATCCTTCTTAACTAACACTTCTAAATATGTCATCTCTTTCCTTCCTGAAGCCTGACTAAACCGGTCTTAACAGAGTAGATGTGTAGCCACTCACTGCTAAGACATCTTGGATCAAGAATGACTCTTTAGTTTTAGGCTTTGTGAAGTTCACTTTCTTGCCCTCATTTTGCAACAGCTCATCAATCCAGTACAATTTGGCCTTGTCTGCACTTCTCCAATGACTATGGCAACATCAAGGTCTCCAATGACCTCTCTGTTGCCAAATTTAGTGGGCAGTTCTTAGTCCTCATCTGACTCAACTTCTCAGCAGGTATACTAACCACCACTCTTTCTTATTGTCCTGTTCTCCCACAGATTGTTTTGAATTGTTACTGTTACCAAAGTGACACATGTTAAATAATTTTACAAGTTTTATATAAAATAGTAGACTTCTGTATTACCTTTCCCCATTCCCAATTCCCCTTTATCTAGAAACAATGGTTTTCAACTCTTTCAAACTAGCTTCCCCCATGCCATACCCTGGCATCTGTCTCCTAATTTCTAAATAATATGTTTAAAATATTTTTCCTGGGGTTTTTTTGGTTTTAGAATAATTATCAACTTCCTGTTGAAGAAGCTACTACCATAATTTCTTACATCACTCCCACACACTTACACACATGAATTGCTTTTTTCCTTTGCTTGATAAAGTTATACCATAATTTTTAGTTGAATCACTATGCCCTTTCTTTGTGATTATGGCTAAGTAAATATTCACAAATGATTCATGCAGTGTATTCTTTTTTAAAAATATTTTTGTCACTCTTTTTTATTTGCTTTTGTTTATTCTGGACTCATCTTAATGTATTGTAATAAATAAAATTTCCTCTCGTTAATTTTAAGCAAATCTTTTCTTGGTGCTATCCTTTCTAGAGATCCTCATTCTCTTTCATTAATGACTGCTCAAAGGATGTCATGTTGGGATATTTCTTTGCCATCATCCTGGAAATTCTTTTCCCCTTTCCCACAGGTGAGATCCCCAATTTTCTGGATACCACTTCCACTTTCTTAGTTTACTCCTGTATCTTAGTGAAATATATCCTCCAGTAGATTTCTGGAGAAGGGTGTATATGAGAAAAATTTTTTGAGATCTTGCACATTGGACAGCATCTTTAGGTATAGAATTCTGGTTGAAAAGTATTTATCCCCAGACTTTTGATAGCCTTGCTCCATTATTTTCCAACTTCCCATCGTGCTATTGAGCAGTTTGATACTTCTCTGATTCTATGTCCTTTGTATACAAGCCTTTTCCTTTTCCTGAAATTATGTAAGATCATCATGTTGTCCCATAAGTTTCATGATGGCATATGATTTGGGATGAGTCTTTTTTTCTATTATACTGGCAATTGGTGTATAGGGTGATCAACTCTTTCCAGTGTGCCTGGGATTATTATTGTTTTAAAACTAAAGGTCCCACACCTCAAGAACTCCCTGGTTTTAGGCAAACCAGGACATTGGGTCACTTTACTGATGAGTCCTCTCAATTTACAACATCATGAATTTCAGTTGTTGGAAGTTTTCTTAAGTTACTTAATGATTATCTCCTTTTTCTTTTAATTTCTTTTAATTGTTTCAGATACAACATTTTTTAGATGCTGAGTCTCTGGACTGAGAAGATGGTTAATTATATCTTTTCTAGTTACCATATTTTCCTTTCTTTCCTTCCATAAGTTTTCTACTCCCACTCCCACTTTTGTATTTAATCTTTTATATCGCTATCTTATTTTTATTTTGCAAGAAACTTTTTCCTTTCTGAATATTTGCATTTTCTATAGCAAGCTATCCCTGTGCAATAAATGTGTTATTTTTTTTTTCTGTATAGATTTTCTATTGCTTTTGACATAGTTCTACTTTATTCTGAGTATTTAATATTTGAGATTTACCTCAAATATTTGGTAATCATTTGATGTCTGTCATATCTAAAAGTGTGATACACTAGAATTCTCTTGGGAAGGTACATGTGCTGGATCAGTGAAGATTATTTGACTGGACTCTTCTTGAGGACCTCCACTTGTCAGTTATGTGAAGGTTCTTTCTCTTGAAGTTATTGGTTTCCCCAGAAGAATTTTTCAACTCTTTCCTGGATAGTGTAAGCCTTAATGCCATGTTCTTGAAGCTGAGTAGAAGAAACTCAGGGCTGTCACCATTTTTTTTTTTTTAAGATTTTATTTATTTATGTGACAGAGAGAGACACAGTGAGAGAGGAACACAAGCAGGGGGAGTGGGAGAGGGAGAAGCAGACTTCCTGCTGAGCAGGGATCCCGATGCGGGGCTCAATCCCAGGACCCTGGGATCATGACCTGAGCCGAAGGCAGACGCTTAACGACTGAGCCACCCAGGCGCCCCAAGGGCTGTCACCATTTTGTATGTAGACTTTCACATTATCTTCCTTTATGAGTATGGTTTCTTCCCCTTTCTCTGGGCTCCTGAGTTGATAATTTCTTAGGTTAACCAACCTCTTTAGAGAGTAAACCCCTGTTCTGTGATGGTGAAGGACATTTAATTATTAGACTGAAGTTAATGAGGCAAGGGATTTAGGTGTCCAAATCTTTCTTATACAAATTCAAACATTGCTTCTATCTATAGCACCATCTTTATTTCCATTTTCGGAAGTACCTGTACCTTCGATTTTTGAACATTTGTGGCATTTTGTGTTGTAAAAATCATCTTTCAATCTAGCTACCCTAATAGCTTTCCATATGTCTCCTTGATCCAATTCAACCCACCATCATGTCTCAGAAAATCAAATCAGATAATGCCTCACTTGAGAACCCTTCACTGGCTTCCCAGAACACTTAGAAGAAAATCCAAATTATTGCATTATATATTGCATGATCTGGCCTTAGCTTATTGCAAAACCTCATTTTGTACAATGTCCTTTTTTACTCACTTAGTCTAATTACATCATTATTATGCTGACACAATGTCTTTGCATGTTGTGTTCCCACTCTGGAATACTCTTCCAATAAGTGCATGCATGTATATACACATTCACACATACACACAGCCTACACAAGTGCACTTTGCACATGACTAGATTCTGCTCATTTTTCATGACTCAACTTCGGTGTTACCTCTTCAGCAAAATCTTTCGTGACCACTTACTCTGAGTATTTCTTCCATCCCTAATTCCTACTTCAGCCCTTTATTTCCTCTTTAGCACTTGCCTCAATTTGTAATTATTCTCTTTATTTCTTTCAGGAATACAGTACAGGGATATTTGCATGACTAATTTAAATATGCAATGTAATTCTGCATTATTATGCAAACCACATTAATCTTCCTGACCAGTATGTACACCAGATTATTTTCAGGAAATTGCGTTGGCTCATATTACTCAGATGCCATTATTTTCAGGCAATATATTACAGTACATTTACAGGTCACTGGGAAGCATTTTTATAAATACAAACTAAACCACACTTGTCAAAATAAAAGAACAAAGTGTGATGAGAGTTGACAGTTTAGATTAGATAGTCCCTTCACTTGAGCAGTCAGAATATTAACCTCAGGGGGTTAAAAGTGGCACAGGGAGATAACTGATAGATATAAAACAATGAGAAGCAGGGTAAACAAAGAGAATTTACTGAATTCAAGTAATCTACAATACATTTCCCATAAATAAAATGAGAGAGGCAATGAAATAGATCCAAAATAAAAGGCAACATCAAGGAACTAGAATAAAATGGTATCAGTGTTTTTCTTGCAAAAGAAAGTATACATTGTTACATTTTGGCAATTATAAGACATAGTGTTAGATGTTATAATATCAATATGCCTAGGGTGCCATATAACCCTATACAGGAAGGACACACAAAGTAATGAGGAGAAAGTAGGAGCTGCCAGAAGGGTAAGAGCAAGGTAAGATCATGTTATATAGTCTAGATTTGGAAAGAAACTTAGAAAGATAAAATCTAATGTCAATTTTTCCGCAAATAAGGCATATGAAGTCTAGAAGTCTAGAGAGGTGGAATGGATTACTCAATTTCTTTCTTTCTTTCTTTCTTTCTTTCTTTCTTTCTTTCTTTCTTTCTTTCTTTCTTTTTTGAATTTTTTTGAATTAATTTCTTAGAGCTCGACAGAAGCAGAACTTGGAAGAGGGTTTGATATCCCCAGGTGCCTAGTTTAAAACTCTCTCTATTTACCATGAATTAACTCTTCCACTGTTTCTGTCGTGGGTATATTATGTACCCCTAAAAGATATGTTCAAATCCACGGTACCTGTGAATGTGACCTTATTTGAAAATAGCGTCCTTGCAGAAGTAGTTAAAATGAAGTCATTCCAGGTTAGGGTAGGTACTCAATCCAATAACTGGTATCTTTATAAGAGAAAGGAGAGAGATTTACATGAGGCTCAGAGGAGACACACAGGAAAGAAGGCCATGTGAAGAGGGAGACTGAGGCTGGAGTGATGTGTCTAAAAACCAAGGACCACCAAGGGTTGCTGACAACCACCAGAACCAAGGAATTGGCAGGGAAGGATTTTTCCCTACAGCCTTTACAGGGATCCTGGCCCTGCCAATACCTTCATTTCAGACTTTAAGCTTCCAGAACTACATAAGAATAAATTTATGCTGTTTGAAGCTAGCCAGGCTGTAGTACTTTGTTACAGCCACCCTAATAAATGAACACACTGTCCATCAATAGTAGGCAAATTTTACCAGTCACATTCAGTGAGAGACTATCCCAGTTTCCCCGATTGCGTCCTGCCAAGAAAACAGAATCAAATGCTCCGCTGCGGCATGCACTCCCAGTAATCACTCAACTGTGATTTTTCTATTTATTTTTCTGAGTATTCAATCAGTATCCTTGCTATGAGAGCAAGGATAACGATTTGTTTGCTTTTACCATTTATGATGGTTAATTTTATGTGTTAACTTGACTAGGCTAAAAGATGTTCAGATAGCTGGTACAATATTATTTCTGGGCGTGTCCAGAGGGTGTTTCTGGAAGAGATTAGCATTAGAATCGGTACTGAGTAAAGAAGATTGCCCTCACCATTGTGAGTGGGCCTCATCTAATCCATTGAGGACCCACATAGATCAAAAAGGTGGAGGAAAGTTGGAATTTGCTTTCTGCTTGAGCTGAAACATCCATCTTTTCTTGCCCTGGGACATGGATGCTCCTTGTTCTTGGGCTTTTTGGTCTTGAACCAGAACTTATATCATGGATCCCCTAGATCCTGGGCATTCAGACTCAGGTTGGTACTTACTCTATTGCCTCCTCTGGTTCTTAGGTCTTTGGGTTTGGACTGGAACTATACCACTGGTTTCCCTGGGCTTTCAGCTTGCATACAGCAGATAATGGTGCTTCTCAGCTTCTATAATTGCGTGAGCCAGTCCTTGATAATCTCTTTCTATATACTTCTATATATCCTATTCTGTTTTTCTGGAGAACATTGACTAATATACTATTGTTTTCCTAGAGTCTAAAAGAGTGTCATGCTCATGATAGGCAATCAATAAATATTCATTAAATCAAAAGAAAAATGAAAGTGGGCAAAAACATGAACAGACACTTGAACAAAGAAAATGTATACATGGCCAATAAACCCAGGAACAAGTGCTCAATAGCATTAGTCATTAGGAAAATGCAAATTTAAACCAAAATAAGATACCAGTAATTATTTACCAGAAAGTTAAAATTTAAAAAGACTGACAACAAATGTTGGTAAGAATCTAGAGCATTCAGAATTCTCTCTTCTTGGTGAGAGTGTGAAATGTTAAAACCATTTTGTAAAAAGGTCTGGCAGTTTCTTATAAAAGTAAATATATGCCAACACTGTGATCCAACAATTCCACTCGTAGGTACTTATCTCCCCTGCCCCCACATGCCCAAGAGGAAATATATGTCCACAAAATACTTGTATAGGAATGTTCATAGAAACTTTATTAATAATAGTCAAAACCTAGATACAGAGGTTTCTATCAACAAGACAATGATAAACAAACTGCAATATATTTATTTAATAAAATTCATTACTCAACAATGAAAAGAAATGAATTATTGATCCATACAACATAGATGTATCTCAAAAATATTATGTTGAGTAAAAGAAGTCTTAAGCAAAAGAGTCCCTCCTTATGATACCATCTATACAGAGTTCTAGAATGGGTTAAACTATGTTGACATAAATCAAAACAATTGTTCCCTCTGAGGACATGGATGTGGGAATTACTGGAGAGGGACACAAGGGCACTTTTTGGATTTCAAGAGGGAAGTGGTTTACACAGGTGTATGCTTCTGTCAAAACTCAATGATATACTTATGACTTATGTATTTCATTGTATATAAATTTTATACCAGGAAAAATGAGCTATAAACTATAAATATTGATGATGTGTTTAAATGAATAGATTAGTGATGTCTGAAATTTAATTTGAAATGCACTAAAAATAAACAGATTACCTGATGAATGGATAGGAAGGTACATGGATGAATAGATATATGATAATACAAATAGAATGAATGTAAATTGTTGAATGTGGAGAGCATGTATATGGGTCTTCATGGTCAATTCTTTCAATTTTTTTCTGTAGATTTAAACATTTTTATAATAAAATATTAGAGAAAACTCCATAAAATATAAAAGAGTTAAAAATGAGTGAATCAAATTATAACTTAAATAATTTGGATTGTCAAAGTTAAACTAAATATAAGATTCAAAAAATCATGAGTACAGTGATATAAGAGTGTGATGTAGGGAATCAGAATTCATTGGTGAAAAGCCTCAGGCTAGACTAGAACCCAAGACAAACACCACTTAGCCCAAAGCTGCGGTGGTAGGGTTTGGGAAGAAAAAAACACATTGCCTGACTTAAAAATCTTTGTTAGAGCTTGAGCTATCTATCCATCTCCTTCAGCTAATACTCAAAACCAGCAGACAATAATAGATGTCTTTGCTTTAGCTGAATTCTAAGTGAAAACAATTCTAGCTGCAAGAAAAATACATCTCTGCCCTATTAGGCTTGTCTTCAGCCCCTGCCTAGGAGAATTTGGCCGTGGTACAGGGAGGGCAGTCCTGTGGCTTGAGGGCTCCTGTCTGAAATGAAAGACCCCTCTGCCTTTGAATTGGACACTTGCTACTGCTACCTGTAGAGAAAGAGTGAAAGAAAGACAAATAACTACTTTCTAAGAAGGAAGAGCCAGTGTGAAATACTGATCATCTAGGGAACCTTCCTGCTCTCTAAAACCTTGCTCACTTTGGCTTATGTTGGTGGTGCAGAGACTAAGATTGTAGGACTCCTAAGGGGCCATATCAGGTCTAAGACTTTAGCTTTTGAAGTTGGGAACAATAACCTCTTAAGTCACCAAATCCCATTTGCTCTCCTACAAAGGAAAAAGGAGGAAAAACTCCCTTATCTTGTTTCTGCATTCAACTGTTCCTGGTGGAGAAGAGGTGGAGAGAAGCATATAACTCCTAGCACAATTCTTTAATCACGCAATAGACAAACGGCTCATGAACATTTGCAGAAGTATCTGCAAAACAAACAAAACTTCTGAGAGTAATAACCAGTTTTCAGGCTGATTTTTTTAAAACTCCAAGTATGACTAACCAAGCAATCAGCTATAAGGGAATTCAGACTCCAAAATCCCAAATTTACATCCTGGCTCTGATGTTTACCAGTTTTGTTATCTTACGCAGGTTATTTCTACTGATTTCAGGTTTTTGTTTTTAAGCCTCATTTTGAAAATGTAATGTCTGTCTAATTTCGGATATTAAATTTGCAAGTAGCTCAGTAGCTAATTTAAACTGGCTTAAACAGCAAAAGGAATTTCTTAGCTCTTAGTATTGAAAGTCCACATTCAGGGCTTCAGCCAACAACTCAAATCATAGGAAGAGGACATTATTTTACTCTCTATTTCATGCCTCTTCCTGGTTTTGGCTTCTTTCTCAGAAAACTTTTGTGACCTTGCTCCAACATAGTTTTCAAAAAAGGAATGAAAGAAAAGAAAATGGTGACAATAACAACCATGAGCACTGTGGTAATGACACAGTAGAGAAATCTAGGATCAAACGTAGCAAATGTAATGCCAAACATGCAGCCCTCCTGCTTCTCTCCATTTCTTTAATCATATCTGTTGAGGAAGCAGACATCATGGGACCTGCCACCCCTCTTCAAGTTTGCCCAGGAGCAATGTAGGCTTGAAATATTCACCTATAAGGAAACGGGGTGCCAAACTGTTCTTTGGTCTCTGATTCTGCTTCCTCCTTAGAAGGAAGTTCTAGGTATGCAATGAACTTCCTTGTATTGCTTAAGCATGTGAATCATATGACTCCTGGCCAGTCCCACCAGTATATCCTTCTCCTCCAGTTGCAGGAAGGGAGCCATGTCTTCATAGTAGCAGGAGAGGGGTATGTGTAGTCTATCACCCTGCCCTGGCTATCTGCAGGGAGCCACTGACCCAGAGAGACCAGCACACACTACAGATGCTGATCTTGCTGCATCTCTTCTCTTCTCTGTGAGTAAACTGTTGTCCCAACCTGGTCCTAAGTGTTGAGTCCTCCTTAGTGACTCCCAACCCATAGAAAAGCACCGGGTAGAGGTCTGTGAGCTCCTACTTCTAGGGGTTGATATCGTCATGATCTTTGCCATCACTCATGTGGTGGGAATCCTTACTTGAGATTGGTTGCTAGATCTTCCCGCTTCCTGACAATATCCAACCCAGAAAAGCATTTTTTCAGGTAGTTCAGGAGAAGAGAAAAGAAGCTCTTTTTCCAGAGCTCTTAGAAAAATCTACACAGAGGTCCTTATTCTCAAATGAGTCCAGTGCCTGAATTGGTAAGTGGGGCCACAGGAATGAGGCTTTTTAGTGACATCTGGTGCTGTCATTAGGATCAGCTTCCATGAAATCACACTGACTGAACGTGAGGAAAAGAAATTCAGTACAAAAATTGAAGTATCATTACTAAGAGGAAGAGGAAATAGATGCTAATGGTCCCAAAGAGCTAATATCCACAACAAAGCCAAATGATGATGAAGCTCATGAGATAAAGGATCTGAATACATTTCATCAACGTAGAGCTCCCTATATTTTAAAGTAATGTGTCCTGAAACCAAGCAATATGAGGACAAGACACCAGAGGTTAAAGAATCTGTAAACAGAGCACTGTTCCAGTAGCACAGAACTTTCAAGTGTTATAAAAAACCAAGAACAATGATATGAAAAGGAACAATCTAAATGGGTCTTGCTAAACAAGTCCTGCTGTAGTACAAAAGCAGTGTTCTTAGATTCCATTCCTTTTTCCTTAGTGATGAAAATATTTGAGGCAATTAGAGCACTTGAGAGTGGATTGATTATTTTTGAACTACTTTACTTCAAGAGTGTTTTGTACAGTTATTTAATGTTTAAAAAGTGTTCTGAGGTTTAGGTTGTAACTGGTTTGCTGCTAATATAAATTATGACACACAGAATGGAATATTATTTAGATACTAAGAAGCATATTTTCAAAGAATATTTCACTGGATGTAAATTTACCATAGCATAAAAATAAAAGAAGAACAGCAAGCTCCACAGATAACATTGTTTTAATTCTGTAAGATTTTGTGAGATGTCTCAAGGGTATTTCTCTAGTTGAAAAAAAAAGAATCTTTGAAAGATATTAAAATATTTATGGGTAATTATGGAGACCATAGTTGAGTATTTCTTATATTTTTCTGTATTTTATTAATTTTCTCTGTTTTAGTATTACAATGATAAAACTAAATATCTTACTTAAAAAGATTAAAAGTATCTCATATGAATTTAGTGTGAAACATTATTTTCAAAGTACATTCTCTCCCTTTCCAGTTCCACATGTACAGTATGGTTTGGCAGGATGGCGGCAGTACCGTAATTCAGAAATACAAGTATCAGCACGATTTCCCTTTCCTTGTCCCCATTCTTTTGGTGCTTCACACTTAGCCAAGTCCAAATTTCTTACCTGGCATTTGCCTTTAATTATTCATAACAAATATAATTTCCAAATTTTATCTCCCATTATCCACAACTATAGGTGCTTTCTCCATATGACTCAAAATTTTTTTCAAGTAATATTAAAAGGAAGAAAAAGAGGGGTGCCTGAGTGGCTCAGTCAGTTTAAGTGATGGACACTTGATTTCAGCTCAGGTCTTGATCTCAGGATTGTGAAATCGAGCCCTGTGTCGGGATCCGCACTGGGCCTGGAGCCTACTTAAGATTCTCTCTCTCCCTCTCCCTCTGCCCCTCCCCCTCTTTCCCTCTCCCCACCTCAATCAGTCAATCAATTAATCTAACTACTAACTATTTCCTGAATTCAGTATTTAAATATTTTGCATGTTAAATATCAAATTGGGATTTCAAATGAATGCTATGCTTTTTAAAAAAGTTTTTATTTAAATTCCAGTGAATGCTGTTTCTTTTTTTAAATTTTTTAATTTTTAAAAAATTTTTTAAAAGATTTCATTTATTAATTTCAGAGGGAGAGAGAGAGACACAGAGAGAGAGAGAGAGAGAGAGAGCATGGGGGGGGGCAGAGGGAGAAGGACAAGCAAATTCCCCGCTGAGCAGGGAGCCGGATGTGAGGCTCGATCCCAGGTCACTGAGATCATGATCTGAGCTGAAGGCAGACGCTTAACCCACTGAGCCACCTAGGTGCCCCTCTTTTTTTTTTTTTTTAAGATTTATTTATTTTAGAAAGAGAACGTGAGCATGCTGTGTGCACATGGGCAGGGAGGGGCAGAGGGAGAGGAAGAGAGAGACTCTCAGACTCTCCGCTCAATGCAGAGCCTGATGGGGCTCCATCCCAGGACCTTGAGATCATGACCTGAGCCAAAACCAAGCATCAGATGCTTAACTGACTGGGCCACCCTGGTGCCCCAATGCTGTGCTTCTTGAAGTAAGGACTCACACTGCCTTTATTTTGGTCCCAGCAATATTAGTCTACACACTCCAACATGAGAGGCAGTCAGTAGATGCTTGTTGAGTTGAAGAGCAAATTCTGTGCTCTATTATAAAATATTTTTTAAATGAAAATTTACACATAGTCACATTAAAATTGACCATATTTAAGAATATATTTTATGAAACAAAACAAAAAAGAATATATTTTATGGAAGTGGTTTTTCTATATAATGAGATACCTGACAGTTTCCCCAACTCCATTCAAAGATGTCTCCATGTCCAAAAAATAAGTATGTAAATAAAGAGATTTTCCAAAGATTATTACAAGACAGCAAGACATATGTACTAAGGATATGTAATGAGAGGTCTAAATTGGAGTAGCAGATAATCCATATCTTTTTTCCTTTCTTAAATATTTAGAATTACTTCCTTTGATTCAGTCAATAATTACATTAGAATGCAACTGAACTTAACAAATGGACTAGGTGCTCAATCTCTTGCGTATAGTAGTAATTCAATAAATATTTCCTAAATTTAGTCAAAGCAGAAATATGGTACATGTTAATTGCAAGAATTATCCCAATGTCTGTGATTGAGCTTGAATTACTGTCTTTTGCAAACTTTATACGCTAAGTTTTTCTTTTTAACCCCTTTAAAAGATGGAATAATAGACACAACAGAAGTATGAGATTTCTGATACAGAAGAAAAAGAGACAAAGAAGGAAAACAGAGTCTTCCCTGAAAAAAATCACAGGCAGTACTTGTGAAAGACATCATGGGGATGATTTCATCATTTGTTTTCCACCAGCTGGTTGTCCTCAAGGCAGACACAGACCTTCAGGTGGGAGGCATCCTGTGCTAAAGGCTGGAAGACAAGCCCTGACTTCACAGCTGCCTGAGTGACAGAGTCCTGATAAATGCAGCTAAAGCAGAGTGTCACATATATCTGCAGCAACCTTTGGGGAACCCGTGAAGTAGGCATTGTTGCAGTCAGCCCCTGGAAACCCAATTTTAATATTGTTTGCTGCTTAGGATCCAGGGTCCCTCATTCTTTCCCTTAGTCTTTACCAGGGGCCAGCAAACTCTTTATTAAATAGCCAGACAGTGCTCTTTTGATTCATATAGAATAAAGAGAGGCAAACAAGAAAAAAAAATAGCTTATCTTTGTGGGGCAAATAGTTTCAGATGGGCTATTTAAAAGAGATATTAATATCCCTGCACGTCTCATGCAAAATATATTCAAAGGTGTATACCCAGAAGTGGGTGTGTTGGATCACAGACTGTGGGTATTGTCCATTGAACTAGATCTGAAGTTGTTTCAACAAATGACACCTTCTTTGCAGTATAGAACAATTCCCATTCTCCATATCCCATGTCCAGCCCCTTTGCTACATATCCTAAGTAATGCCTGGAGTGTTAGACTTTGTAGTTTTAGCAATATGATAGGTGTGAAATTATGACTCTTTGTAACTTTATTATTAAGCATTCCTTGGTTGTAATGTGGTTGAACACCCTTCATATATTTATTGTGTATCTTTACTTCCTCTTTTATGAAGTGCCTGAACAAGTTATTTACCCATTTTACTATTGGGTTTCTCATGTTAAAAAAGTAATTTTTAATATATGTTTATTATGCATATGATTTATAGTGATTCATGTATATCACTTATAAAAATATGTAAATATGCCCATACACACACACTGGAGATAAATGTTTAGACACACAAATACGTTTACAGATGGTAGTGCAAACATTATTCACATTTGGATCCAGATGATGAATATTAATTTTCTCTTACCTCTGTAATCAGTTTCATGATAATGCACATTAATATTTTAAACCAAATGGATAAGCCACTGTTCAACTCTCCCATAAGTGTACTTTATAACTCTACTCTCAAGTCAACCCCAAGATGTTGTGATTGAGTTTTGTAATATCCTATCCATTCCTATCTTCTTTTTCTCCTTGATAGTCTTCAGCAGATTAATCATCTATTCTCCTAATCAACAATATCCATTTACAAATTCCTTCGGATGAGGAGCAACTTTATTAGAGGTCATAAAGGTCACAGAATGTCAAACTGGAAGGAACCTAGACCCAGCCTCCTCCCTTGACAGAGAAGAACACCAAAGCTGAGTGTGTGTGTGTGTGTGTGTATGTGGTGTATATGGTATGTGTGTGTGTGTGTGTGTGTGTGTGTGCAAGAGGGTGGGGATGGTGTCAAAGTGCTCAGAGAGTTGCCTGAGGCAGCAAAGTTACTTATGGTCAGAGACAGAAAGGAACTAGTCTTTTTTTTTTTTTTTTTTTAGGCTCATGTCTCTTCCAGTCTCTTGAAAACATTGTTTTTCTTATGATAGCAGAATATGAGAGACAGAGAGAGACAGAGGAACTGGATAGTGAAGAAGAGTGGGGGAAGCCTGCATTCCTATCTACCATGTGGCAGTGTGGCCATACCTGGTATTTCTGTCAAGTCACTCATAGAGTGCTGTATGTCCTGGAAAATTACTATTTCCCAGAAAAGAAGGAAGGACTCAACAAAATTCCCATTAACAATTTTTTTTTTTTCTCCTTTTCACCAACCACATCCAACTAATCCTTTCATGACTTTTCCTGGTTAATCACCTTGAGGTCCTTGCATCTCTGTTTCAGGCTTTCAGGGCTCTACCAGGCACTGGGGAACAACGGGATGGGGAATGGGGCCAGTATTAGGGCATTCAGCTTCTGCTTTACACTTCCCAATACAGCCTTGTTGTAGCAACATCAATGCCACAAAGAAATGCAGCTTTATTTGGAAAAGATGTTCTCATGTTTGCAGAGTAGAGAGAAAACTCTCCTTGAACACAAGTGCAATTTTAGAATGTCCAAAAATATTCACACCTCCACAAAAGACCCACCCTTCTATGTTCTATAAAGCCACGTGTTTCGGTCCCTGGAACGTTCCCCTTAACTTTGATCGTCTAAGGTAAAACTAAAAGCAAGTCCCAAGTCACAGAGGAAATTCAGTATGCTTTTATGATAGAGCGAATTTCTCTGTCTCAGAGTGGTGCACATTTCCACAGAAATATGTAATGCAATTGAAAAAAAAAATGGACAGAAATAAGCTGTTTGATGATTAACCATGTTGACTGCTGTAATAGCAGAGTGCTGACAGCCTTTCTAAAGCTAGGTCAACCTGATGAACTGTGGATAGCAACTTCTTAAAAACAGGTATGCAAAATATTTCTTAATACAATAATAGTTATGTGTAATTTCTTAATACAATAATAACTGTTATAAGTTACATATATAAATTATATACACTATAAATACATATAATATATAAACTGTATAAATTATATATAAAATATATACAATAATGATGTAAATTAGATATTTATATAAATTATATGTTTATATATAAATTTTATATATATATGTTTTAATCTTTAAACTAATCCTATGAAGCAGTAATTATTATCACAATTTTACAACTTAGTAAATAAGGCACAGAGAGGTCAATAAATTGCCCGAGGTCACAGAACAAATAAATTGCAACCTGACTCTAGGGTCTATATTGCTGGAAATGTCTCTAAAATCCCTCTTCAATAGGAAATGGAAAAGAAGTGTAAGGTCTTTAAAATTTTGGTTTGGAGATAATCTGGGAAAAATGGTATTGGATTTATAATGTATTCAAAACAAATAGCCATGCTTTTCTTTTGGAACAAAAGTTTTTTAAGTAGTTGAGTACCTTAGGTCTATTTTCTTTATATTTTCATACTTTACATTTTGACAGATGGAATATGTTTGCCATTGAAGGACTGATAGACTATATTTGAAGTCAGAAGTCTAAGACTAAACTCTGACACTAACTTTCTGGGTCATGTTAATGGTTTCAGGTATTCAATATTCTAGTCTAGTTCTTGAATTTGAGATTATCCATTGATAATTTGCATGAGGCATTCACTATGTGTCAAGCAGAATGCTAAGCTGGAAGTCCTAAATTCCCACAAATATTAATTAACATATCCATCACCTCATACGTTTAACTTAGCAAATTTTTTTTTAAAGATTTTATTTATTTATTTGACAAAGAGAGACCAAGTAGGCAGAGAGGCAGCCAGAGGGAGAGGGAGAAGCAGGCTCCCCGCTGAGCAGGGAGCCCGATGCGGGGCTTGATCCCAGGACCCTGGGATCATGACCCGAGCTGAAGGCAGCCGCTTAACTGGCTGAGCCACCCAGGCGCCCCTAACTTAGCAAATTTTATAAAATTTGCTATACAGAACAATATTATCAACTCTAGTCACCATGTTATACATTAGATCTTCAGACCTCATTCATCTTGTAGCTGAAAGTATGTACCTTTTTACCAGCCTCTTCCCATTTCCCCCACCCTCAGGCCCTGGCAACCACCATTCTAGTCTCTGTTTCCAAGAGTTCATTTTTTTCTTTTCTTTTCTTTTTCTTTTTCTCTTCTTTCTCTCTTCCTTCCTTCCTTTCTTTTCTTTTTCTTTCTTTCTTCCTTTCTCTTTCTTTCTTTCTTTTTCTTTCTTTCTTTCTCCCTTCCTTTCCTTCCTTCCTTCCTTTCTTATTTTTTTAGTAGATTCCACATATAAGTGATACCATGCAGTATTTGTCTTTGTCTGGTTTATTTCACTTAGCATAAGGTCTTGCAGGTTCATCTATGTTTTTGCAAATGGCAGATTTCCTTCTTTTTCAAAAAGGCTCAACTTTATATATTTCTACATAAATATAAACATTATATATAATATATAGTATATATCACATTTTCTTTATCCATATATCTGTCAACAGACATTTAGGTTGTTTCCATATTTTGACTATTTTGAATAATGCTTCAAGAACATGGAAGAACAGATATCTCTTCAAAATTATGATTTTGTTTCCTTTGGATATATACATCTAGAAGTGAGATTGCTGGATCGTGTGGTAGTTCTATTTTTAGCTTCTTGAGGAACCACCTCATTGTTGTCTATAGTGTTTATAGCAGTTTACATTCCCATCAACAGTGTACAAGGCTTCCCTTTTTCTCCGCACCATAGCCAGTGCTTATTATCTTTTGTCTTTTCAGTAATAGACATCCTAACAAGTGTGAGGTAATACTTCATTGTGGTTTTGCTTTGTATTTCCCTGATGATTAGTGATGTTGAGCACCTTTTCATGTACCTGCTGGCCATCTGTATGTCTTCCTTAGAGAAGATGCTTTGCCCATTTTTAAAATTGGGTTATTTGTTGGTTTTTGTTTGTTTTGCTATTGCATTATATAAGTTATTTGCATATTTTGGATATCAATCCCCTATCAGATATATGATTTGCCTATATTTTCTCCCATTCCACAGGTTACTTTTTCATACCTCTCCCAGAGCTTTGTGATTTGGGAGCCAGTCCCCTGGGTTGGGGGAGGGCAGCCTTAAGAGTTGGGGTGCTAGATGCCTGGACATGCATCGTCCAGAGAAAAGCTGGAGACATGGTTTAACTGTTGGAGAGAGCCAGAAAGAGAAGGCAGGGGAAGTCCCCACCAGATCTTTCAGGTTCTAGGATGATCCCAGGCAGCACCTAGAAGCTGGACTCTAAAGGAGAAGCTAGTAAAGTATGCAGTCAAAATCCTTCTGGGCAAAACTTGGGAGATGGGCATTTTTTTCTGCTCCCTCTATGCTGAGCCAGCCCAGGTTGGGGGTGGGGGGTGGGGGGAAGGTAATGGCTGGGAGTGCTATGCAGGCCTGCATAACAATTTCTTCTTTGTTTGCTGTAGTCCTGTGGGATTCATAAACACAAGCCTCAGCTGGTTCTCAGAACTAGGTGATTTGGGGGCCTGTTTCTTGGGTGGCAGCTTTAAAAGTTGGGGCTCTCTGTTGTGGTCCAAGGCTTCACTCTGCAGGGAAAAGCTGAGGATTAGGGCTCTCTCCTCATTGTATGGCACTGTCTCATACAAGTGGCAAGAGTGTGTCTTAGCCTTTCCTACCTGAGGTGGGTATTTTCTTAGTACCCAGTGCGTAGGAGTCACTCATCTAGTTCCTGGATTTCTTTCGGAGGAAACTGATCTGTGTAACTGTATAGTCAATGCATCTGTAGGAGGAGGCAAATTCAGAAGCCTCCTATGTCACCATCTTGGTGACATCCCTGGTGGTAGGATTTCAATGTGTAAAATGCGGGAAGACATAAATATTTAGTCTACTGCTCACAACCTCTTCTCTGTGCTAAGTTTACCTTGCTATTACTGTCGTTGAAGCCATTCAAAACTATTGCTTTTTTTGGACAGGATGTCGGTGGCAGTATGTTCATAATAGGAAAAGCACATACTTGGATGGAACCTTGATTTTGTTTTTAAAAGTCTTACACTAATTATAACCCCTCTGGTGGTTTTGTTATTCCTCTCCTTACTTACAGGCTCCATCACTTTATCACCCTCCTATATGTCATTATTTTGTGCATAAAAATCAATGAGGCTTGAAAGGGTGACTGGTGGAGGTTTCTCTCTTAATGGACTCTGCTTTGTTCCAGGCATGGCAGCTTGGATACAGAATATGCCCACAGGGCATTTTATTTGCAAATGTTGTCAGTTTGTTCTCTTTCCACTTCCCCAAAAGTGCTTGGAGAGTTTCAGCTGAAGCTGTGTGTATAGCTGTCTTCCCTAGTGCCCCTGCCTTGCCCTTCTCAGATGCTCCATTTGGTTTTGCAACATTTGTCATGCAGCCACTTAGCTGTCTGCCACAGCCTTTGGATATCTGTAGTCTCTAAGATTTAGTATCACAAAGTATCATGGTGCAAGTTGTATGAGAATTATTGAGGTAAGCTACAAAGATAAGTAACATATAGGCCATACCCCCCAAGGCTCTAAACTTCCATTAGGAAAGATGGACAGAAATGTAAATAACGAGAGAGGATTTAGTAGAATAAAATGACCAAGGATAGTACAGGCAAATGGAGACAGCCAGCTTCTGTATTCCAGATTGATCACTGGGGCTATACAGTGCAGAATCCACTCTAAAATCTTAGCATCTTTGGGTAATTTCCTCATGTGGAAAGAGACTGAGACCAATGGTGTCTAAATTCCCTCTCACTCCTCAAGTTCTCATGTTTTTGCAAATCAATACACCTTCCAGAGGCTGTGTTTCTCCATTCATAAAATGGAGATTTTAATAACCTAGCACAGGGTTGGCATATAATAGGTGATCAGTAAATGGTGGATATCTTTGTAATTTTACTTATTGTTCTTTTATGTAGATAACCTTGCTGGTAAGATTTAAGGAGGTAGGTGTACGGTTTCTTGGCCTCAATAAATTCCATTGTCGTTATTGTATTATATTTGTTTCCTCAGAATCAACCAAGACTCAAGGTTTTAATAATTTATCACTAATATACTAGTGAGATGAAGCTGTGTGTTTTTGGTTGATGGTAATAGTGACACTTTAAACCTGTAAGCTTAAATCTGTTATCAGTTATCATCTAGTGGGGAAAATAAAATAAAGCTTCTTATTAGAGCTAGTACCAGGAAAAAAAAAAAAGGTGTGTGTAGGGAGACTTTGAAACTTTAACTCAGTCAATAAACTGAGGAAAACAGGAACAAATTTCCATACAGACAACAACCCCAAACCGACTTTGGTAGTGCTGTTTATGCAAGGGTCCCATACTCCAATGCCTACAGTGTCAGGAATGATCACTTAAGGGAGAGAAATTCATAACGTGAAGATCTGGGAGAGTCACGGAGGTAGATCGAAAGGGAGCTGCGCTCTCATTTCTGGAAATTATTCGCTATGTGGGAATGAGGTCCCAATGCTACCTGATGTTTGTTTGTTTGGTTTTTATTATTTTTTTTAAGATTTATTTATTTATTTGACAGAGAGAGACACAGCGAGAGAGGGAACACAAGCAGGGGGAGTGGGAGAGGGAGAAGCAGGCTTCCCGCAGAGCAGGGAGCTCGATGCGGAGCTCGATCCCAGGACCCTGGGATCATGACCTGAGCCGAAGGCAGACGCTCAAAGATTGAGCCACCCAGGCATCCCTGTTTGTTTGGTTTTTAGAAGAAGTTGGAAATCAGGATACCTATGATAAGTTTCCTAATTTTTAAATGTTGGCAAATTCTTCAATGATAAAAAAATCAATACTTAATGAAATATACACATTTGCGGTAACTTTGCCCAGAGTGTTGTCAGGTAGACACCTCTGAATTCAGCTTTCAGGCATGTTATATGGAAGCAATGCTCACTAGGGGAGGAAAAAAGGTGGTGGGGTAGGGAGAAGGAATCTCTTCAATCTAAATCACTGAGGAACACCAGGGGAATTTTAGCCACCCCTCCCCCAGTCACAGAATGATTCTAAACCACTAACACTTCACTGTACTTTAACTGTACTGCTTACAGTGCCTATTCAAAAAATCTTGAATATACAACTATATCTGTCTTCAGAGTATGCTCAGAGGAAGGCTGGTGGGCACTCCCTAGCCAAAAGACACGAGACCTGGAGATGCCTTCAGAATTGTCTAATCCAATTCACACTTCAGTAAATTGACTTTCAGAGAGGTTAAGAGGCTTGCTTAGATTCACAGTTAATTTAATTGCAAAGCTAGTACAATAACTCATGTTTCTTAATTTTGGCTGGAGGGAGTCCATAGCTTCTTGATTCAGATTTATTTATAAACTATCCCCTTCTCCAAATCAGAGATCACGGAGTCAATCCTGTTTTTGTTGTTAAAATTACAATAGCTCTGAGGTCGCTCTTCAAGGGTTTCACCACATGGGTAGAAGCTAGCAGCTCTGATAAAATGGCTCTGGAACAGCAATGATTTAGAGCTTCACTGTAGCCTTTGATCACTGGCACATTTTGGCCTGCTGTGAATTCCACCGATGGAGTTTTCTCAGGGAGCTGTATAACTTTCCAGCTTATGGAGTTGAAATAAATCTCTTCTAAACCCAGTTATTTTGCTCTCCTGCCCAGTTCTTTATTAACCACAGGTTGCAAGGCCCGTTGGAAGCTTTTCCCCAACCAAGTTGTGTGTGCAGTACTCCACTGCCCTCTGCTGGTAGGATTATCTTCAGAATGTGAGTAGACCTTAAAGGTAAGAGGCAAATTTTGTGATCCTTTCTGCTCCAGGACATTCAAGTAAAGGACACTAAAAAAAAGATCTATTATATTTAGGAATTAAATTCAGCAAATGACTTTCACCATTTTCTGTGCTGATGCTACCATATCCTGGGCAACACTAGGGATGAAAGGTGTGTGTGTGTGTGTGTTGGGGACATCAGGCTGTGGGTTCATGGTTATGGTAACAGAAGTTAAAGCAAAAGACCAGTTAAATTATGCCAGTTGCTCTTTCACAATTAAGGAGGAAAGTTCTCTGAAATGTTCATTGGTTTGTTTCAAGTATAGGTGGTTCTCAGCCCCAGACTTTATACTTCATATGTAGTCAATGTGATCTATTTTGGCTTGAAATATTAAAGACTCTATATTTTGTAACTGATATGTCAGTTGCCTCCTTTTTGAAATAGTGGCTCGTGAATAGTCAAATGTGCTCTCTCCTGTTTTTCATTAATGCTAAGTTGGAGGGGAGTTGGGATTTTATCTATATTTATAGCATATGGAATCATACACTAGAAAAGCTATGAGCATGAATTTGGCAGAAAAGAGAGGATATCTCTGTCATCATAACCAGGGTCTCAGCAGTTTCTAGGTTATTAATGTGCCTCAAAAATTTGTAGGAGCTGCATATGTATTGAGGCAAGGAACTATTTTTCCACCAGCTGTGTGTATTCCTCTACTTCTGCATTCAACCAGTTTTCAACACATAGTGAAAGAAAAGTAAATATTCTTACACCTGGCCTCATGCCATGTGGCAAAATTCAGACTTGAAAAATGTATTTGAAGGCGAAATTAATGCCTGACTTATTCTGGAGAAAGACTATTCTCTTAAACAAGGTTTTTTAAATGTGCTAGTTAGATGAATGCCGGGATTCTATATTCTTTCTCACAAAATTTTATAGAAGTCCTTGTATTTCTATACTGATACAAATGAGTCCATGTGACTACAAAGATATCTGCTCTGCACACTCAAAATACCACTTATCAATAAAATCAGAATCAAAGATATCTCAAAAATAATACTTTATAGTTGATTCTACAAGTGTTCTCATTACCATTTTGGTCTATCCATCTATCTATAATCTATCATCTCTCTAATAGTATTGAACAGGTTTGAGAAGTTGGAATGATCAAGGTATGTTAAGTCCCTCCTGCTTTAAACACATTCACTTAAATTTATGACAGAAACAATAAAAAACTAAATTTCTATTCTACAGGTGAAAAAAATAGTCATTATCCAGCTTTCCAAGTATTAAATGTATATCTCTTACTTGGACAACTTTTTGGAAAATATTTATTTGCTTTAAATGAGTCTTATGTCTCTGTCTTCCTTTGCATTGGTGGTTGCCTTAATCATTTTTTTAAACATCTTTATTGAGATTCAATTTATGTACTATATATTTCACTTGGTAAACTTGTAAAATTCAATGGATTTTAGTATTTCATGGAGTTGTGCAACCATCACCAAAATCTAACTTTGTAAACATTTTATCATCCCAAAAGGAAACCCCATTAAATTAGCAATCACTCCCCTACCTTCTCCTCTTTCACTCCCCTATCTCCAGCTGGGGGAATTTCTAATCTACTTTCTGTTTCCATATATTTGCCTTTTCTGGACATTTCATATAAATGGAATCATACCATATGTGGTCTTTTGTGACTGGCTTGTTTTACTTAGCACAATGTTTTCGAGGTTAACCCATGTTGTAGCATGCATCAGTACTTTGCTATTTTTTATGGCTGAGTAATATTTCATTGTATTTATATACTATTTTATTTATTCATCAATGTGATAATGGACATTTGGGTTCTTCCACTTTTTGGCTATTACGAACAATGCTTCCATGAGCATTCATGTACAAGTTTTATATGGATATATGTTTACATTCCTCTTGAGTATATACTAAGGAGTGAAATTGCTTGGTCATATGGTAACTCTATGTTTAACTTTTTTGAGGAAATGCCAACTGTTTTCCAAAGCAGCTCCAACATTTTACATTACTTCCAGCAATGTGTGAGAGTTCCAGTTTCTCCACATCATTTCCAACTTTGCCATTGCCCACCTTTTTCATTATTACTTTCCTAGTGGATATGCAGTGGCATTTCATTATGGTTTTAATTTGCATTTCCCTGGTGGCTAATGCTACTAAACAACTTTTCATATGCTTATTGGCCATTTGTATATCTTTTCTGGAGAAATGACTATTCAGATCCTTTGCCAAATGTTTAATTGGGTTATATATCTCTTAATTATTGAATTTTAAGAGTACTTTATATACTCTAGATACCAATTCCTTACCAGTTATATAATTTGAAAATCTTTTCTCCCATTTTGTGGGCTCATCTTTTCACTTTCTTGATATCATTTACAACAAAAAAGATTTCAGGTTTGATGAAATCAAAAATATCTAATTTTTCTTTTGTTTCTTGTGCTTTTGGTGTATAGAAGATATTGTCTAAATTAATGTCACAAAGATTTACTTCTTTCTCTATATATTTTTAAGCAGGCTCCACACCCAATGTGGTGCTTGAACTCTCAACCCCAAGGTGAAGAGTTTTATGCTCTACTGACTGAGCTAGTCAGGTGCTCCTACTTCTATATTTTTTAGCAGTGTTTTTTGTTTGAATGTTTTTAGTTTTAGCTCTTATATTTAGGTCTGTGATCCATTCTCTCTTTTTTTTTTTTAAAGGAAACCACTTTTTTTTTTTAGATTTTATTTATTTATTTGAGAGAGAGAATGAGATAGAGAGAGCATGAGAGGGGGGAGGGTCAGAGAGAGAGGCAGACTCCCTGCTGAGCAGGGAGCCTGACGTGGGACTCGATCCTGGGACTCCAGGATCATGACCTGAGCCGAAGGCAGTCGCTTAACCAACTGAGCCACCCAGGCGACCCGGTCTGTAATCCATTCTGAGTTAATTTTTGGATATAATGTAAAGAAGTCATCCAAATCCATTCTTTGTTATGTGAATATACAGTTGTTTAGGACCAATTGTTGAAAAAATATTTCTCCCACTTAATTCTTATGGTACCATTGTTGAAAATTAATAGACTATAAATGTAAAGGTTTATTTCTGGACCCCCCGATCTGTTCCATTGATCTATATATCTATCCTTATGATAGCACCACACTGTCCTGATTACATTTTATAGTAAATTTTGAAATTGGGAAGCATGTGTCCTCCAATTCTGTTCTTTTTTAAGTGTCAAAATTATGTTTCTTAATTGGATAATTTACTGAAAATATTTCTGCTTTAAAGTGTTGAGAAGTTGGAATGACCAAGTGTTGTGGATGTTTCTTCATATGCATTGGTAGCTGTTTTAGTGATTTCCATCTTGTTCTTTTGAATGAAGTAAATTACTAGTTTTAATATTATGCCCCGCAAACTTTACTATGCAATTTGAAATAAACATGAAGAATTTTAAAAAGAATTTCTCTTGGGCGCCTGGGTGGCTCAGTTGGTTAAGCGACTGCCTTCGGCTCAGATCATGATCCTGGAGTCCCAGGATCGAGTCCCGCATCGGGCTCCCTGCTCAGCGGGGAGTCTGCTTCTCCCTCTGACCTTCCCCCCTCTCATGCTCTATCTCATTCTCTCTCTCAAATAAATAAATAAAATCTTTTAAAAAAATAATAAAAAGAATTTCTATTTTTAAGTTGTGTTAATTTTGTTTCCAGAGGCTTTCCCAAGACAGAAACATATTGTGTGGGCTTCTCTGGTCTAGCTGGGCAAAGGTCCAGGAATTTAGCTATTAGTTTTCAGCTGGGTCAGTTGCCACATGTTGGAAGCTAGGGTCTTCTATAGGAGAAGAAAAAAATAAAAGGTGTCTAGGAAGAAAAGAAGTGAGTACCAGTGTAACCAGAAAGGGAAAACAACAAGTCAAGATAAAGGCACTCCCTATTTTTTTGGTTTTTCCTTTCTAGAGAAGCATTAAGTTTGATTGTTAGAACTGTATGATGAGAAGAAATAGTTTTGGTTTTTTTAGATTTTATTTATTTATTTGACAAAGAGTGAGAGAGTGCACAAGCAGGGGGAGCGGCAGGCAGAGGGAGAAGCAGGCTCCCCACCGAGCAGGGAGCCCAATGTGGGACTTGATCCCAGGACCCTGGGATCATGACCCGAGCTGAAGGCAGCCGCTTAACTGATTGAGCCACCCAGGCATCCCAAGAGGAAACAGAGGTTTTGATGAAAGATCCTAATCAGTGTATGGTAAAGAGGAAGATACAGGTTCTAATAAAACCTACAATAATCACATAATTTTCAAGGAAGACTTTTGACTATTTACTCCAAAGTGCTAGTTTTGAAGATAAGCAAGACGATCAGAAAGATAACTTGACCAGAATTGTCCAAATAGCAAGTCAGTCCTAAAACTAAGATCCCCTGGCTCTTAACTCTAATTTCATTCAGATTTACCCTCAGAAGAAGACATTATAATAAATATGACTTACATTTTAGAAGAAAAGTTGAGAGGAGGATAGAAAGGAATATCAGAGGACACTACAACCAAATACAACTTTGGTATTTCTAGATTTCCTGTATGTGGCACAGCAAAACACTAGTACCCCATGAACGTTCTTGTTTAAATACCCTGGGAAAACACAGATGGCCTTCTATTGTCTTCATGTAAATCTTCAATCAGATTCAACCCATACACAGGAACTTTAATATAGAAAGACAATTGCTTACATATAAGCTATGTGTACATTCAGACTCTAAATGGTCAATGCTGCCATTTGTGGGACTGCAACTAGCTTGGAAACTGCCAGAATTTGCTAGTGAAAGCATGGAACTTCCCATTTCTTCTTTTCCCATATATGCAGTTAGGTTCCTGATTTGTTATTATATAGACACTGGTTCAAGTTCTGTAGTGACAGAAGTAGAAAATTTTGTAAACTAATCTAGGTTTAAACAGATCTAAGAGACATCCTTAATGCTTCAAAACTAGAAGAACTATAAGCAATTCTGTTGTACATGTTCCTGTTTTCATCTTGCCAAAATATAGATCCTTTTCCCTATACCAGTATCTGAAATTACCTTTTATTGCCACTACCAGACTTGAACCACATTGTTTTGGTAAAGGCTGACCTCACCCTATTCCAAAGGTATAGATGTGATCTAGATCTAGCTAAACCCGTGTTATGCATTCCGAATTGATCAATTGGTCCATGATTTTGACATCTAGAGTAAACAATAGTAGTACCTTTTCTTGCCCAATGGACTTAAAACCATGATAGAGATCAGCTTGGAGCTAGTCATTCTCTTGCCATTATGAAAAGAGAGGCTGAATGAGGATTATGCCAACACAGAGAGAAACAGAGGCAAGATAACAAGAATGGGTTCTAACTGTGTTGTCTCAGATTCTGGTTAAGCTAGTCTGCATTGGCTTTTCTGTCACTTGCAACCAAAAGAGTCCTGGTAAATATATCACTGAATGTGCTATTGTGACTCACAGATGAGAGAGGAGAGAGGGAGGGAATAAGGAAGGGATGGAGAGAGGAGGGGGAAGAGGTCTTGGATCATCTTGTATTAAAAACAAAAAATATGAAGCAGAGTCTCCCATCAAAAATATACTTGAATTGAAGAAACAGCAATGTTAGAATGAAATAAATGATCCTGGAATTCACAAGGCAAATTGCTAGAATGGTCTTCTACGGCTATTTTGAAGAGTTTGAGTCAAGGAAGAACAATGCATATGGTTGCTCCAATAAAACAAAAAGAAAGGTTAAAGAATCAAAGGAAGGCCTTTACCAGTGGACTTTCTAATCAAGAACAATATGCTTACTACTTCTATTCCTCACAATTTTCCATTCTTTTGTATAGGTTTAACCTTTCTTTGCTTCCTTGGAGATTAGTGGGAGGAAAAGAATAAGAATGCAAAGAGCTTAATTAAAGCTTTTTGCAAATGAGCTTAATAAAAGAGGTTAAGTTTATTTTCTTATCATTCAGTCTTCATGTACATTGTGGCTTTTTTGAAGGGACAGGAAGACATGCATTTTTAAAAATTTCCTTAGAATAGATGAATTCATTGGCTTGCACTTTCTAAGCCTGAAAATGTCTCTGAGATGATTTTGAAAAGAAGTTATCAAAGACAAACATTTTCCTCCTCTTTCCAAATTCTCAAAGGAGAACTTTGTCACTTCACAATCCCATAAGTACTGCTCGTGAGAGGGGGAAAAATGAGAATTGAAATTGGGTAATAAGATTAAATTATAAATCAGGAAATGTGTTTCAGAAAGTCCAAGATCATCAATCTTCACAACACTGCTCTCGGTCTCTGCTTTTGCACAGCTCTTGGACTGCTGAAATGTTGTACAGGAAGCCTAATGACTTGGTGGCATCTTACCGGTTTCTTCTTCCTTTTTGAGGCTTTCAGTATTTCTCCACTTTGCATGTTAGCAATTGATCCTTGCCTGAGAGGATTCCCACACCTTCCTAGCATCTTCTCAATTCTCACTCCTACCCCCAGAGTGCTTGTTTCCGGTATTTGTTGAGATGGGTTGCTTTCTTTCTTTAGGCCATTCTATCCCATCTTTCATCCTGCTTGAATTCCATTTCCTTTTAATGAAGCAAATGACTTCTTTTGGTGAAAGACCCTTGTTCTGTGTACCCAATAGGGAGAGGAAGAACAGAGATTAGGAAGGAACTACAATGCATAATATACTTGTATAATCAGGGGAAAAAATGAAAAGGACAGAAAAAGACAATTGATGATGAGAGGAAACATATTTGATGATTCTGTAAGTGGAGGAATGACGGTAGGTTATCTGCCTTCAAGGATCCTTTTCTTCTGACATAATGAAATAATGATTTTGTTTGAGCAATGGGTCCTTCACAAGGATTCAACTTCCCAGACTTCCCTGCAGCTGTGGTAGCCAATAGGACTCAGTTCTGACCAATGGGATGTTGCAAAGACAAATCCCTTTGTTACTTTTCCTTTTACCTTTCTCATTTTTTTCTTTCCTGGATTGAGGGCATGATTCCTATAATTTGAAAAATTGTCTTGTGGCATTGAGAAAGAAATCACAGGATATTGTAGGTTGAGCATGGAATGTGTAATCTTAGAAAGGCCTATGCAGGGTGCCTGGGTGGCTCAGTTGGTTAAGCGACTGCCTTCGGCTCAGGTCATGATCCTGGAGTCCCGGGATCGAGTCCTGCATCGGGCTCCCTGCTCGGCAGGGGGTCTGCTTCTCCCTCTGCCCTCTTCCCTCTTGTGCTCTCTGTCTCTCATTCTCTCTCTCTCAAATAAATAAATAAAATCTTTAAAAAAAAAAAAAGAAAGGCCTATGCAAGTGTTCTTCTGTTTTCACTGTTACAATCATTGGGAGATTCCCTTCCATTTCCTTCCTTCCTTCTTCCCTTTCTCCCCATTGTGTGTGCAAACAGGGGATTACGGCAACACAGAGAGAAACAGAAGCAAGATAACAAGAATGGGTTCTAACTGTGTTGTCTCAGATTCTGGTTAAGCTAGTCTGCGTTGGCTTTTCTGTCACTTGCAACCAAAAGAGTCCTGGTAAATATATCACTGAATGTGCTATTGTGACTCACAGATGAGAGAGGAGAGAGTGTGCACTGTACATTTTATTGTAAACTATACTCTCAAATCAAAAAATAATCTTTTAAAACATACCACAAAGATTCATAAATGGATATACCAACATTTATTTAACCAGTGTCCTCTTGCAAATGTTTAGACTTTGACTTCTCAAAAAGCAGCAATATTATCCCCCTGAGAGATTTCATATATACGGATTAGGACTATATATATATGTACACACAGAGGTTAGTGTGGGGGCATTTCATGGGGGAAGGAAATCAATGGTATATTTCCTGCAATGCACAGGCCAGGCACACAAATGAATTGTATCCCCAAAATGCCAATATTACCCTGTTGAGAACCATCAGTATAGGTAGTTTATATGTTTTGAATATTATGATCAATGTAAAAATGTGGTAATAATTTTACACAAGTGACTAATGATTTTCCTAGTGGAGATTATCTAGAAGTAAAAATACTGGGTCCAAGTTCAGTTACTTGAAGATTTTAAGATGATGAATGTATGTATGAATGTATATACATATGATTTTTTTCAAAGCGATCTTTCAGAAAATCTGTACCAATTTAAGTTCCAAATTATTTATTTACAATTAATTATTTACATTATTGCTAATCTGGTTTTTAACAATAGCAGTTGCTTAACATTGAATTAACCTGTCCTTAAAGTGGGTAATCTCTGCTCTCAGGTGTGTGGCATTGCTGTTGTGTAAACTACGAGTAAGAGTACTAGTGAAGGGCTGGGTGGGGGCTACTAATCATATTTCTAAAAATATTTTACTTCTTTTCTCATAGAAGCAGTGAAGTCATTCTCCCAATGATTCTAACAGTGAAAACAGAAGAACACTTGAATAGACCTTTCTAAGATTACATATTCCATGCTCAAGTGACCCTAGGAGGTATTTTCATTATTTTAATTTTAGAGATGAGGAAATGAGATATCAAGACTTGTTTGTGATAGGAAGGAAGGAAGGAAGGAAGGAAGGAAGGAAGGAAGGAAGGAAGGAAGGAAGGAAGGAAGGAAGGAAGGAAAGGGAAGGGAAGGGGGAGGGAGGGAGAAAGGGAGGAAGGAAGGAAGGGAGGAAGGAAGGAAGGAAGGAAGGACTAGTCTTCTTAGAAATTGCTGTTATAAAATGAGCTCAGACATGCTGCAAATTTCTGAATGACAAAATTGTCCTATTAAGTGATTAACTAATCACAATGATTTTGCTGTATGATTCTAAGCCTTAAAGAATGTATATTATATAAAATTTAAGAAATAGGAAACACCTTAACCAAGGAATTTAACATCTTTATGACCTTACAGTTAATAACTCTTAACATTTTGGGGTGTTTCGCATGTGTGTGTTTGTGTCTGTGTATTTGTGTATATATTTTTATAAAAATCAAATGAAATATATACTGCGATGTGTGGCACATTCACTCTTTTATGGCCTGTGTTCACAGGAGGTCCTCAGTATATCTGCTGAATGCTGGACCTGAAAGAAGAATGTCATGGTTGAGACTGTGTGTTTGTCCATCTGTACAACATTGAGATCAGTCTTCCCAAGTAAGTAGCTAAATAGATACTTAGAGTCTTCCTATATAGCAGCTTGCCTTACACTGCAAAATATTGCTTCTTTTTTATGGATGAAAATACTGAGGTTCACAAAGTTAAATGGTTTGTTCCAGATATACTGTGAATAAATTGCAGAAATAAGACTTGAGTCCGGGCCTCCCTATTCTAAGTTTTATGTTTTCACATTTTATGTTCAGTATTCCTCTAGATACATCAGAGTTGCTTCAAATTCCTTTTTTTTATTAGAATTACATTAAAAAGTAAAATACAACTTACATTTGTGAACTTAAGAATACTACAATAAAAATGAATACAATTTATATATATGTACACACATATATATGATTAGACTAATCTGTTATTTCTCACATCAAATTTAATACCCTTCTTATGGATATACATACATCATAATTGCCTGGTGACCATGAAACTGTGGATTTTTGTCTATAACCATATATATTTCTGAGTGGCTATATCATACGCAGATTGAATGAAGTCTGACTTTTAGACGACATATTGTATTGGGAGGGAATGTTGTAATGGTAAAATTTATGTACAAAGTACCTCTTAGTGCTCTCCACACTTGAGAATAGAGATACTAATTGTGCCTTTAGAAATAATACTGCAATATTGTGGTTTACTTGGATACAAAATGGGGAGCTCTAACATGGTGTTCCTGTAATTTGTATATCTCCTTGCCAGTATTATCTTTTTGTTTTCAATTTATAATTTTTGAAAGTATTATATTGTTTCCTTTATTTTTAATGCTTGCCCTAAATGGCATAATTGCCGACAGGAAGAACAGGAGTAGAGTGTAAATCTGTTTTCCCATACCACTCCTCATTGACCTAAAACCTTTTCCTCTGGCTGCTCTTCACTACTTTTTTAGCCTTTTAAATTTCATTTCTGGATTTACAGCTGACTTGTGTAATAGCATGTTGATTTCTTAAACACAAATTTAAAGTAGGTGCAGCTGTCCGTTCTATTTGACCTAGGAATAGTGAGAGGATATTAAAGAAGATTGGTGAAAAAGAAATTGCCCCTAGTTTACTGTGGGAAAATAAGGAGGAACCAAAATCCAGGCCTCTCAAAGGAAACAATTCAATTTCAAACTATTGCAAAAACTAAATGAAGCACCAACTTTGTGTTCAACTGGATGTTGGAAGAAATGAATAGCAGCCATGTTTTTTCTGAACCCCTAAGGAGCTTTGGGACTCAACCCAGAAGCAACAACAACAAAAATGATACAAAAGAGACATTCATAAAGACACATTTTTAAGTGCTGAAATAAGGGATACAGATAGGATATATGGTAAGAGCCTGAAGAAGGGAGCAATCAGTAAAATTTGGAAAGACACATAATTTTGATTCAGTCTTAGTGTTTTTGTATACCACACAACATGTCACATAGCCATACTTTCCAAGGCCAAAAGAATCCCAAATCAGAATTTTTTTTTCCTTTTCTTCTGTTGATAAGGAAAAAAAAAAAAAAATCTCCAGGCCTTGCCTTATTCTCATGTAACCAGCCATGGGGAACACACTGAGGTTTTTCCTGTGTGGATCTCTCTGAAACCGTTTTTAGTGATAGTCACATAGATACCCACGTAAGAAGCTCTAGACAGAGCTTCCCTCAATCCTTGCAGATAGGTGAGCCCTAACTGGAAGTGTGGCCCACGTATCTCCTGCTAGCAGCTAGGAGATACTTGGTTGGGAATCAAATTCATAAAATAAATTCCATGGGAATCAAATTCATAAAATAAATTCCATGGATTTACATATGGGAGAGTCAGGGCAACTCTCCCAAGTGTGTGAACATGAACACATTTGCGGCTTCAGCTTTGAGTTCTGTGATTTGCAGTGCCATAGGCCTTGCCTTTCAGAGCTTGTTGATAAACCTTAGGCTCTCCTGTTCCCGCTTAAGGCAGCTTCCAGACCATGTGACTTCTATAAGCCATGCTGGCTGAAGGAAACATCAGTGGATATCCAATAAAATAGTAACTCTATTTTCTCATCCTATGGAGTCTGGAAACCCACGTTTTTATGGAGTTACAAGTTAGGAAGCGTACTTATAACAGTCCTTGTACTAAAGTGAACTCATATTCAGGTAAGTAAAACATTGCTACAATTGCAACTTTGTTATTCTCACCACTTGTGTCAGGGACCCTAGAACAATTTGGTTTGGGTAAACATGGTACATTCCTTGGCCGAGAAAATAAAACTAACACTCCCTTTAGCCAAATGCAAATTGTTAGGATTAACAATCAGGGAATCAAACCACAGAGGTGAATGTAGCAGCTGAGAATCCAGAAAATACTGATTATATAACTTAATGAGGGCATAAAAGATATAATTTAAGACCTGATAATCATGTGAAATAAAAAATGTCTTTGTTGACATTTTTGATTTTCAATATGTGGCCACTCAAGGTCTAGAATAGGTGACTGCTTCTTCTAGTGGGAAGCAACACAGCACAAGATCCCTCCAATGCATCCGTTTGTGAGAACTGGACCTGTAGCAGCACCCCATGCCAGAGCGAGGGACTAGCCCCAAATCCCTACTTGCCAAGCATTAACTGTTATATCTACATCTATAGCTAAACTCAATTTTTGTGAACAACATCCATTCATAAATTTGAGAAGTTTCTGAGGGTTAAGATGAGACAATATGAAAGTTCACTCAACTCTAGGAAGGATGAAACTGTTCTACTGAAGAAATGAGAGTAATCAGGCATTGGATTGAAGTAAATATTAAGGAAACATATTTTACATAGTGGATTTTAATACTAGGAAAAGAATAGACAATTTAACACTGCACTAGGGAATTAGGATATAATTAAGAAGATTAAGGTTACTTTCAATGTCTCCATAAAGACTTGAGCCTACAAACGTTGAGAACCTCTAATTACCAGCCTTTCTCTTTAGATAAGGAAAAATGGATAACTCAGGAGTACACCGTATTTGTATCACTGAAAAGGGCCAGGTTTAATATAGTGATGTCCTCGTGAATTGGAAGCAATCCTAGTTTGTAAATCTTTTTTTCTTTTAAAGATTTTATTTATTTATTCATGAGAGACAGAGAGAGAGAGAGAGGCAGAGGGAGAAGCAGGCTCCCAAGGAGCAGAGAGCCCGATGTGGGACTTGATCCCAGGACGCTGGGATCATGACCTGAGCCGAAGGCAGACGCTTAACCATCTGAGCCACCCAGGCGCCCCCTAGTTTGTAAATCTTAATCTGGTTGAAATACAAATGAAATATATTTATCTGCATTATATAAGAAGTTAATACAAAATGAAGAGGCCATAAAGTTGGGAATCAAATTCATAAAATAAATTCCAAAGCAAGTGTATTACCCAAATTAATAACAATTTAAAATGCTAGGGGTAAATATAATCCATACCAGCCAATTTTAGACTCTTGTTGATTTGTACCATTGACATTATTTTACTAACCCTGTACTGTTGAAAAGCCAGAAAGATAAAGACCTCTTTCTTTCATTTTGCCTTGGATAATGCCAAAATATGAAGATTTACAATAACAGCAACTAAGATATTAAGTTACAGGACATATGTTCTATATGTCAGGTTCTATTCTGAAAACCTGGCATAAATGAACTCATTTAATGTTTAAGACATCATCAGTTTTGTTTCAGATGATGGAATATGCCAGGGGACCTCAAGCAGTGTTGCATCAGCCTATAGTGATAGCTCTTAGCTATTTTCCTTTTGGCACTGTTTGCTTCATTTATGAGAAAACAGATTTGATATACTGTCACTAGGAGAACATGGTACCATAAGGCTTAATCTATTTCATCGTGAGATACTGTTTATCATTTGCAAAAGGGGTGGGAGGGAAAGCATGATATGACTCCAGTTATATATATATGGGGAAAAAAGAAGGCTGGTGATGAGATTGTGTCCATAGGCTTAGAGGATTAATGAACCTCTCTTTGTCCACCTGTTTAAAGACAATGGGTGGAAAAGCGGTTGGTGGGGACTCCAGTTAAGCTTGGTCAGGTCAGGTGACCCATTTAAAAAGTTGTGAAAACAATTATAGGTAATAACTAATTATTATTTAACATTATTTTAGTTCTATAATAAAATGGTTTGTTGAATAGTCTTTTGAATAGTGTCTTTTGTATATTTCTGAGCCATTCTTTCACTGCCTTATAAAAAGCGCTTATTCATATGGCACCTGGGGAGCAGTTGAGAGTTTCCAAATCTTTATAAAAATTCCCCTAGGGCATAGATTTAGGCAACTGGACTAAATGCTATTTCCAAGTCAAAACACAGTGGCTTGTTCCATCAAAGAGCAAACTAAATTCAAACAAACCACACTCTCTCTAATTGACAAAAATTTAAAACTACTTCCTGACATCTGAAGAGATGTGGACTCCTCAGATTATTTATATTAGAAATGAGAGAAGTACTTATCAGCTGTTCTTGATCATGGTATGAAATCTTACTGTCTATTCTGTCAATGGAGGACCATTAGTTAACACAAAATATTTCCCCCACTGCATCCTACAAGTATTCACACAAAGAAGTCATCTCTTTCACCTTTGCTTGGACAAAATGCAGTGATTAAATGCTCATTAATGAAAGGAAATCCTACATTTTAATAATTTTAACATGTTAGCTTAAAATGACAAAAATTGTAGAGATAACTCCATGAGTCTTATCTCAATAGACTTCTGGTGCCTAAAGAAAACTGAAGAAATGGGGAAAATATCTAGCTGGAATAAAGTTTTCTTCTTTTTTAAAACTTTTTTTTTTTTAATAAAAGAGTCAAATAATGTCCAAGGATAAATATATTGGGAGACTCATATTTAAAACTCAACTCATATGAAGGTAAAGGTCCTAGTTTGCAACTAGGTGTTCCAATTCTAAAGCGGTTAGGATATTTTCAAAGCCTAAGTCAACTGGAGGATGCTAGTATTTAAAGAGAAAAGAGGTCTGATAGCTTAGGCACCTCTCCTACTGCCCCCGTCCACCCAGCATATAATGAATAAGGTTAAACTCAACTTTATGAGGAGAAGAAAATGAAGGCAAATATAACTTAGTTGAAATATCCAAGTCCTTTTTTTTTTTTTTTTTCTTGAGAGAGAGAGAGAGCATAGGGCACAGGGGAGGGTCAGAGGGAGAGAGAGAATCTTAAGCAGGCTCCATGCCCCACACAGGCTCAATCTTACAACCTTGAGACCATGACCTGAACAAAATCAAGAGTTGGACACTTAACCAACTCAGCCACCTAGGTGCCCTGAAATATCCAAGTTCTTATAAGAAAAGGAAACCAGCCTCCAAATCATGTGGCTTCTGACTCAGCTCATCATTTGTTTTTCTAATAGCAGCAAGTGCTTTAGCTAGATATTTAGTATAAAACTTCCAAAACAGTCACTGTCATGGTTTGCATTTCTCCAGAAGTTGAGCCCAAAGCAAGGAGTTGAATTCAAGTAATTTACTTAGGAGATGATACTATGAGGCACAATTAGGGATGAGAGGAAATGAGATAGAGAAATGAAGGAAAAATATAGTGCATTACCAAGACAGCACCCATTCTGGGCAACTGGAACTCATTCCCATTACAGAGCTTCTAGGAGACATAGAGTAAGCCTCATAGTTGCTCCAACTGAGGCAGAGAAAGCTGGAGTATTAATCCACTCACCTCCTTCTGTCATTAGTGCAGGTTTGTGGCAGTGCCAAGAGCACAAAACATTGTTGTGGATGGAGACCTTTAACTTCAGTTAGAGCTCTACCTCCCTCATTCTGCTCTACCAGTTCACCTGAATATATTCCTGTTTTCCTATTTTTGTGAGTTAATTCTAAATATATGTCAGTTCTAATTTGGTTTTGATTATTTGACTTATCTTTTGTTCTGAGTGATATTTTCCTGCTTCTTTGAGTGTCTATTATTTTTTTATTGAGGTATAATTGACACATAACATTATATTAGTTTAATCTATATAATGTAATGAGTTGATATTTTGGGAGGCTGCAAAATCACCACCAAAATAAATCTAGCTACCATCTGTTGCCATACAAAGTTATAAAATTATTATTATTATTTTTTAATGATGAGAATATATAAGATGAATGGTCTTGGCTACTTTCAAATATGCACTACAATATTATTGGCTATGGTTACCACGCTATACATTATATCCTCATGACTTATTTATAGTCAGAAATTTGTAGCTCTTGACTGCCTTCACCCATTTTGCCCAACCCCAACCCACTTTCCCCTTGGCAAACACCATCTTTTTCTCTGTATTTAGTTTTGTCTTGTTTGTTTTTAAGATTCCACATCTAAGTGAGATCATACAGCATTTGTCTTTCTCTGACTTATTTCACTTAGCATAGTACCCTCAAGGTCCATCCATATTGTTGCAAATGGCAAGATTTCATTCTTTTTAATGGCTGAGTAGTATTCCTGTGTGTGTGTGTGTGTGTGTGTGTGTGTGTATTTATCTGTTCATCTATCCATGGGTACTTAGATTATTTCCATATAACTACTATAAATAATGCTGCAATGAACATGGGGTGCATATATCTTTTCAAATTACTGTTTTTGTTTTCTTTGGATAAATACCCAGAAGTGGAATTGCTGTATCATACAGTAGTTTTAATTTTAACTGTTTCAGAAACCTTCAGTACTGTTTTCCATAGTGGCTACACCAATTTACATTCCTACCAACTGAGCACAGGGGTTCCCTTTTATCCACATCCTTGCCAACACTTGTTATTTCTTGTCTTATTTATTTATTTAAGATTTTATTTATTTATTTGACAGAGAGAGACACAGCGAGAGAGGGAACACAGGCAGGGGGAGAGGGAGAAGCAGACTCCCCACTGAGCAGGGAGCCCGATGTGGGGCTTGATCCCAGGACCCTGAGATCATGACCTGAGCCAAAGGCAGACGCTTAACGACTGAGCCACCCAGGCGCCCCTCTTGTCTTTTTTATAATAGCCATTCTGACAGGTGTGAGATGATATCTCATTGTGGTTTTAATTTGCATTTCTGCAATGATTAGTGATGTTGAGCATCTTTTCATGTGCCTATTGGCCATGTGTTTTCTTTGGAAAAAAGTCTATTTAGATCCTTTGCCCATTTTAAAATCAGATTGATTGTAGTTTTGGCTATTGAGTTGTACGAGCTGTTTATATATTTTGGATAACCCCTTACTGGATACATGATTTGCAAATATTTTCTCTCATTCAGTAGGTTGCCCTTTTATTTTGTTGATGGTTTCCTTTGTTGTGCAGAAGCTTTTTTTTGTTTGATATATTCTCATTTGTTGTTCTGTTTTTGTTGCCTTTGCTTTTGGATTCAGATCCAGAAAATAATAGCTAAGACCTATATCAAGGAGTTTACCACTTGTTTTCTTCTAGGAGTTTCATGGTTTCAGGTGTTACATTCAAATCTTTAATCCAATTTGAGCACATTTTTGTGTGTGATCTAAGATATTAGTCTAGATTCATTCATTTCATGTGGCTGTCCAGTTTTCCCAATACCATTTTTAAAAATACTGTCCTTTTGCCATTGAATATTCTTTCCTCCTTTGTTGCAAATTGACCATATATATGTGGTTTTATTTCTGAACTCTCTATTTCTATTGGCCTATGTGTTTGTTTTTATGCCAATGCCATACTGTTTGATTACTATAGCTTTGCAAAAGAGTTTGAATCAGGGAGTGTGTTGCCTCTAGTTTTACTTTCCTTTCTCAAGATTGCTTTGGCTATTCAGAGTCTTTTGTGCTTCCATTCAAATTTTAGGATGGTTTATTCTTTTTTTGTGAAAAATGCCATTGGATTCTTTTTTTTTTTTTAAGATTTTATTTATTTATTTGACAGAGAGAAACACAGTGAGAGAGGGAACACAAGCAGAGGGAGTAGGAGAGGGAGAAGCAGGCTCTCCGCTGAACAGGGAGCCCGATGTGGGGCTCGATCCCAGGACCCTGAGATCATGACCTGAGCCGAAGGCAGACACTTAATGACTGAGCCACCCAGGTGCCCATGCCATTGGATTCTAATATCGACTGAATTAAATCCATATTGCTTCAGATGTGAACATTTTATTAATTCTTCCTATCTCTGAACATGGAGTATCTCTACATTTATTTATGTCTTTTTCAATTTCTTTCATCAATGTCTTAAAAGTTTTCAGTGTGCTGGTCTTTTACCTCTTTGGTTAAATTTATTCCTAGGTATTTTATTATTTTTAATGCAATTATAAATGTGACTGGTTTCTTAATTCCTTTTTAAAAAAAGATTTTATTTATTTATTTGACAGAGAGGGAGCACAAGCAGGCGGAACAGTAGGCAGAAGGAGAGGGAGAAGCAGGCTCCCGGTTGAGCAGACAGCCAGACCTGGAGCTCCATCCCAGGACCCTGGGATCATGACCTGAGTTGAAGGCAGCTGCTTAACTGACAGCCACCCAGGAGCCCATACTTTTTCTGATAGTGTATAGAAATGCAACAGATTTTTGTATACTGATTTTGTACCCTGCAACTTTACTGAATTTGTTTATTAGTCCTAATGGATTTTTGGTGGAGTCCTTTAGGGTTTTCTATATATAAAGTCATATCATCCACAAATACAGTTTTACTTGAACCTTTCCAATGTGGATGCCCCCCCTTTTTTTTTTTCTTTTTCTTGCCTAATTGTCCTGGCTATGATTTCCAATATTATGTTGAATAAAAGTATCTAGAGTGGGCATCCTTGCCTTATCCCTGATCTTAGAGGAAAAGCTTTCAGCTTTTTCATGTTGAGTATGATGTTGGCTGTGGGCTTGTCATATATAGCTTTTATTATGTTGAGGTATGTCAAACCCACTTTGTTGAGAGTTTTTATCATAAATGGATGTTGAATTTTGTCAAATGCCATCTATTGAGATGACTATATGAGTTTTACCTTTCCTTTTGTTAATATGGTGTATCACATTGATTTGTAGATGTTGAAGTATTCTTGCATCTCTGGAATAAATCCCACTTGATCATGGTGTATGATCCTTTTAATATATTGTTGAATTTGGTTTGCTGATATTTTGTTGAGGGTTTTCTTTTTAATCTATGCTCATCAGGGATATGACCTGCAATTTTCTTTTCTTTTTTTTTTTTAAGATTTTTATTCATTTATTTGACAGAGAGAGACACAGTGAGAGAGGGAACAGAAGCAGGGGGAGTGGGAGAGGGAGAAGCAGGCTTCCTGCCAAGCAGGGAACCCGATGTGGGATTCGATCCCAGGACCCTGGGATCACGACCTGAGCCAAAGGCAGACGCTTAACGACTGAGCCACCCAGGTGCCCCTGGACCTGCAGTTTTCTTTTCTTGTGGTGTCCTTGTCTGGTTTTGGTATCAAGATAATGTTGACTTCCCAAAATGAGTTTGGAAACATAGCCTTCTCTTCATTTTGGGGGGGAAGTTTAAGAAGGACAGGTATTAAATATTTAAGTATTTGGTAGAATAAGCAGTGAAGCCATCTGATCCTGGACTTTGGTTTGTTGGGAGATTTTTTTAAATTTAAATTCAGTCAACATATAGTACATCATTAGTTTTTGATGTAGTATTCAGTGATTCATTAGTTGTGTATAACACCCAGTGCCCATCACATCACATGCCTTCCTTAATGCCCATCATCCAGTTACCCATCCCTCCACCCACCTCCCTTTCGACAACCCTCAGTTTGTTTCCTGGAGTCAAGAGTCTCTCATGGTTTGTCTCTCTGTTTTCCCTCTCTTGCCCTATGATCCTCTGCACTATTCCTTATATTCCACATATGAGTGAAACCATATGATAATTGTTTTTCTTTGATTGCCTTATTTCACTTAGCATAATACCCTCTAGTTTGTTGGGAGATTTTTTATTACTGATTCAATTTCCTTACTAGTAATCAGTTTGTCCAGATTTTCTATTTCTTCATGATCCAGTCTTATATGGAGGTTATATGTTTCTTGGAATTTACCCATGTCTTCTAAGTTATCCAATTTGTTGGCATATAATTTTTAATAATAGTCTTTTATGAGGCTTGTAATTCTGTGGTGTCAGTTGTAATTTCTCTTTCATTTCTGATTTTATTTATTAGAGCCCTTTCTCTTTTTACTTGGTGGGTCTGGCTAACAGTTTGTCAGTTTTGTTTATCTTTTCAAAGAACCAACTCTTAGTTACACTGCTCTTTTCTGTTGTTTTTTAAAGTCCCAATTTCACTCATTTCTGTTCTTGTCTTCATTATTTCCTTCCTTCTACTACTTTGGGTTTTGTTTGTTCTTCTTTTTCTATTTCCTTTAGGTGTAAAGTTAGATTATTTGAGATTTTTGTTTCTTGACATGTGCCTGCATTTCTATGACACTTCCTTCTTACAACTGCTTTTCCTGCATCCCATAGATTTTGCTAAGCTGTATTTCCATTGTTATTTGTCTCAAGGTATTTTTTGATTTTTCCTTTGATTTCTTTGTTGACCCATTGGTTGCTCAGTAACATGTTGTTTAATCTCCATGTATTTGTCATTTTTCCAGTTTTCTCATATTTCTAGTTTCATACCATTGTGGTCAGAAAAGATGCTTGATATGATTTTAATCTTTTTAAATTTGTTGAAATTTGTTTTGTATACTAACATATGATCTATCCTGGAGAATGTTCCATGTGCACTTGAAAAAAAATGTGTATTCTACTGCTTTTGGGTGGAATGTTCTGTATATATCTATTAAGTCCATCTGGTCTAATGTGTTGTTTAAGATTGCTATTTCCTTACTGGCTCTCTGTCTGGATAATCTATTCATTGATGTATGTGCGGTATTAAAGCTCCCTACTATTATTGTATTGCTATCACTTTTTCCCTATAGGTTTGTTAATATTTATTTTATATAATATTTTGTCCTATTATTGGCTTGATTACAGTCTTTGTTTTGAAGTCTCTTTTGCCTGACATAAGTATAGTTACCTCAGCTTTCTTTTGGTTTCCATTTTTGTAGAACATCTTTCTCATCTCTTAACTTTTAGTCTGTGTGCATCCTTATATCTGAAGTGAACCTCCTATAGGCAGTATATAGATGGATCTTGTTTTATATCCACTCAGCTGTTCTTTTTTTTTTTTTAAAGACTTTATTTATTTATTCATGAGAGACAGAGAAAGAGAGGCAGAGGGAGAAGCAGGCTCCCAAGGAGCAGGGAGCCCGATGTGGGACTCGATCCCAGGACTCTGGGATCATGACCTGAGCCAAAGGCAGACGCTTAACCATCTGAGCCACCCAGGTGCCCTCAGCTACTCTGTTTTTTGATTGGAGAATTTAGGCCATTTACATTTAAGGTAATCATTGATAGGTATGTACTTAGTGCCATTTTGTTAATTGTTTTCTGGCTGTTTTGGTATTCCTCTATGTTTCTTTCTTTTCTTGCTGTCTTTCCTTGCGGCTTAATGACTTCCTTTAGTGTCATGTGTAGATTCCCTTCTTATTATGTTTTTTGGATTTACCATAAGTTTGCTTTGTGGTTACTATGAGGCTCACATATAACATCCTATATATATAACAGTATATATATATATATATATATGACACTTCTTTGTTGGGAGATTTTTGATTACTGATTCAATTTCCTTACTAGTATTTTATTATTTTTAATGCAATTATAAATGTGACTGGTTTCTTAATTCCTTTTTAAAAAAAGATTTGCAAATATATATATAATTTATTTATTTGACAGAGAGAGAGAGAGAAAGAGATAGGGAGAGCAGGAACACAAGCAGGGGGAGTGGGAGAGGGAGAAGCAGGCTTCCCACCAAGCAGGGAGCCCAATGCCAGGCTCAATCCCAGGACCCTGGGATCATGATCTGAGCTGAAGGCAGACGCTTAACGACTGAGCCACCCAGGCGCCCCATAACAGTATATTTTAAGTTGATATTTAAGTTCAAACTTAAGTTTGAACACATTCTAAAACTACATTTTAGTCTCCTCTCATGTTTTATTGTTTTTGATGTCACATTTTACATCTTTTTATTTTATGTATTCCTTAACTGATTATTATAGTTAGTTATTTTTACTACTTTTGTCTTTTAAACTTTGTATTAGCTTTATAAGTAGTTTATCCACTTTTACTGTATATTTACTTGTATCAGTGAGATTTATACTATCATATAATTTCTTGCTACTAATTAATGTCTTTTCTTTTCATCTTAAAGTTTTAACATTTCTCATAAGGCCAGTTTAGAGAAGATGAACTCCTTTAGCTTTTTCTTAACTGGAAAACTCCATCACTCCTTCAATTCTGAATGATAATCTGGCTGGATAAAATATTCTTGAATGGAAGTTTTTTTCATTATTTTCAGCAATTTGAATATATTAGGCCACTCCCTTCTGGTTTGTAAATTTTTCACTGAAAAATCTGCTGATGGTCTTATGGGGATTTTTCTGTATGTAACAAGTTATTTTTCTCTTGCTGCTTTTAAGATGCTATCTTTAACTTTTGATATTTTAATTATAATGTGTGTTGGTGTGGATCTTTTTGGGTTCTTCTTATTTGAAACTCCCTGGGATTCCTGGCTTTGGATGTCTGTTTCCTTCTCCAGGTTAGGGATGTTTTAAGCCATTATTTCTTCATATATATATATATTCACTTTCTCTTTCTCTCTTCTCTTTCTGGGACCCCTATAATGGGAATGTCATTCCACTTGATGTTATCCTATAGATCCTTAGGCTATTGTCACTTTTTAAAAATTCTTTTTAAATATTTCTGTTCTGTTGGTTGAGGATCACTGCCCTGTCTTGTAGCTCACTGATCCTTTCTTCTGTTTCATCTAGTCTGATTTTGAACACCTCTAGGTATTTTTCAGTGCTGTTATTGTATTATTCAGCTCTGTGACTTTTGTTTGGTACTTTTTAAAATTTCTTTTTGTTGAAGTTATTACAGTGTTCATCTTTTCTTTTCCCAAGTTTGGTGAGCATGTTTATGTCCATTACTTTGAACTTTTTATCAGGTAAATTACTTAACTCTAGTTCATTAAGGTTTATTTTTTTCTTTCATTTGGAATATCTTCCTCTGTTTTCTCATTTTGCTTGATTCTCTGTTTCTCTATATTAGATGAAATATCCACCTCTCTGAGTCTTGAAGGAGTGGCCTTATGTAAGAGATGAACCTTGCCCTAGCTCTTGGTTATCTCTTGAATCTTTTATGATTATCTAAGCAGGCTGATTTACTGATAGGTTGCAGGTGTTGAGGGTATGCCAAGACTTGCCAATATTCCAAAGGGAGGGAGTCTCAGTCAGCACCTAGTTTCAGGGTGATAGGAAGTCAAGACTCTCAGGCAGCCACTTTTAAATGATGCAAACTAATGCAGTCCTGTGGGACTGCAATTTTAAACCCTTCTGGCTTTTAGACCAGGCAGTCAGAAGATGTCCCCTGGGCAGCAGGTGCAAAAACTGGGGCTTCAGACAAGTGTATAAGCTCTTTTTTCAGAGGTGTTGGTAAGCTGTGGTGAAGCCAAAGGAGGGCACAAAGATGGTGTTCTCTGGCCTACATTCCCTGAGAACAGCTATTTAACCTTTAAATATGTGGGAAACCTGAAGTCTGCCCCTAGGTTAAAGCTTCAGGACAAATTATTGGCCTTTTGCACAGAAAGACTTGGGGTGTGTGTCAGTCTTCTGTATCATGCCCAGTAAGATGTAGCCTGCCAAGAATTATCTCTGACTGTTTGTCCCCTAGGACCCATGAATGCAAGCCCTCCTAGCCACCAGAGCCAGGTGATCAAGAAGCATCTCCTGTGTGGACTGCATGTACCTGCCACTTTAGAGAGATAGTGGGAGAGCACAGGGCTGTGGCAGGGCTGTTAGCTGTCACAGGGCCATGGGAGAGCACAGGGCTAGGGCACACCTGCCATCTTTAGCAGGGCCATGGGAGAGTGCAAGGTCAGGGTACCCTGCTGGTACTATCAAGGTAGAGGGAGAACACAAAAATGCTGACAGGCCCCTGTTCCTCTAGCAGATGCTTTAAGATTATCAAATGTATTTCCACAGTCTATAGGTGCTTTTCAAACTGCTGTCTTTGTGTTGGTCCTCATGGTGAATGAGTCTGTGTGAGGGTCCTTTAAGAAAAGTATCTAAGTTCCCTACAGTCTTTTGTTTTTCCTGGACCTGAGTTCCATTGGTTTTCAAAACCAGACATTTTAGGACTCATTTCTCATTGCAGGCCCAAAGGGTTGGGGCTCATGATGTAGAGCACAGACTCTTTGCTCCTCAGGGAGAAGTTGTGGATTTGTGAGATCCCTACTGATTCTGGGTTGTCATGCCAGGAGTGGGCTTTGTGGTGAGACTGCTTCTCTGCCTCTCCTACCATCTCAAAGTGGCCCTTTTACTGTTTGTTTTGAAGGAGATGTTTGGCTAATTTTCAAGTCATTTTCAGAGGGAATTAATTTTTCATATGTAGCTATAGATGTGATGTGTCCTTGGGATGAGGTGACTTTAGGACTTCCTATACCACCATCTTGGACCACCCTTCTGTTACTTTTAATTGGATATCAGACATTTTGTATTTTATCTTCTTGCAAACTAGATTTTTAAAAATTCTTATTAATATACTTAATACTAGAGTTATGGTCACTCTAAGACTATTTTCCCCCCAGTACTGAGACAAAAAGAATATGTGGGTTCTACCCAATGTCCCATGAATTATGAGGTCTTCCAGTCTGGCTGATGAAATCAATAGTATTCCAGGCATTATGTAAAAGCTAGGCACTTTTGCTGCTAAGACTTCCAGGTGGCTCTTTTCTCAGCCTGGTGCAATTTTCTCACATGCAAGTGCTGATCAGTATCAGCTGAATACTCAATTGGAATGTTGCACATTTCCAGATTTCTGTCTCTATTTAGCTTTGTGTGGCATAGTTGGATATGCAAATATCAATTGTCAAAGGTTCTGTTAACTCAGGAAGGTAATTCCTACAGAGCAACTAACTTAGGACTTAGTATGGTTAAAAAAAGTACCTATTTTTAATATACTATAGTATTTATAGCATATAAACAATCATCATATCTCTTAAAACATTACAAGAATGATGTCTACCTACTTGCTCCATAAGCTGCACATCTCATCTGCCACCATCCCCCTGAACACTCACCTTAAAAAAAAAAAAGACACTAAATTTCCTTTACTCTCTTTGTTCAGGTTTACTCAAAAATATATACTTTGAAAAGCTGTCAGTTGCTTTAAAGCTAGCAATGAAAAATTAAAAAGCTATCATCAGACACCCACTCTATTTCAGGGATTTTATAAGTTGGGTTAAAAAATGGAAAGATGCATTAACATTCCTACTTTGTTTTTTCTCCAATTATAAATGCAAACATGACTTTTGTGACAAGTGACAAGTGGTGTAAAATGTACTTCTCTACCCCCAACCTCCCCAGTCTAAAATAAACCAAGCGCTCTTATAATGGATATATTTAAGCTGTTATCCTTGCACTGTTAAGTTGTATCTATAACAAAAACAAAATCCTTCAGAATCCTGTGATCTCATCTTGCTTCTGGAACCAGATTCCTTCTGTCTCTAAAGAATGCCTTTGGGTCTGGCCATCCAAAATATTGTGCAAACACACAGGTGATATTTCTCTCTTCTTATCTGTCCTATGAATGTGGTGGCTTTGGTGGTAAGAGAGTCTGCCTTGATTGAAATAAAGATAATTTGCCCTCAGCAGAGCCACTAAGCTTCTAGCTAAAGATAGTAACACAAGGTTTGAACTTTGATTTTAGGAGCCATGCTTGAAACTTAAAAAAAATACGGGAAGTCTTTAATTTCTGTCTCAATTGTGAGAACTGAAGGAGTCCATTGACAATAATTCCTGCACTAAGCAGAAAGAACAGTGACTCCGTGTTTAAAAGTTAGAAAAAGAGGTGAATAAGAGGACATGGGAAGAAATTTAACTTGAAAAGGAAGATCCTCAAAATTTAGTTGTCCTCAGACCCATAAAAGCTCTGTGATGCTGCAGAATATAATATTTTCTTCTTTTTAATTCTCTAACCTATGAGGACTGTTATCTTTTTACAAATAAAATAACCACAGTGTTCACAGTGAAACTTATGAGAATGAGAAGTAGATCCTGATTCTCTTCCTGCCATAATCTGGGTCTTTCTTGGTGATATATCTGTTTTCAAAAATGTAATTTTTAATATAACAGCCATCAGAAAATAATCCATGCCAACATGTCTTAATATTTCCCAAGAATCATTTTTTGAGATGTCTTCTGGTAAGAAAAATTCATGGTAAAAAATGTTCTGGATCATCTGAATGCTAGATAATTTTCTTGAGGACATAAAATGCACATTATCATATATTGAAGAATCTTGAAGTCAGCCTCTATTTAACTCTACAATTATCAAATACTTTAAACCAAAATTATATTTTTCCTATAATGCATAACACTGTTATTGAACATTTAGGGAATGTTGCCTCAAGTCTTTCTGAATAAAACCTTTTATTTGTATCGTTTTGCTGTTTTTAGTGTTTAATTAAAAGCTAACTGAGAGCAAGAGGGAGGCATAGCTTGAGAGGCAGTGGTTGGGCTTGAGGGACTCTTGGCTTATTATACTCAAGTCTCCATTGCTTGACTCACTCACAGTCCCCCTCCAGGGCCCCTCTGGCAAGGAAGCTGAGGACTTCAGTCTCTGTCATAGCACTGATTTCACTCAGTGATATTCTTTTCAATAGATAGAGAAGTTTCTGGCTCTGAATTATCCCATATCTGCCCCATCCAATTTCTGAGTTAAAAAAAGTCAAATATCTCTCTGACAGTAATATTGTAGATTCCAATATGTTTTGTCAGGGAAATTGTGGGAAATTTAATCTTTTCCTAAAGTTTTTAAATATGATCTTATGTGGCTTCTACAATGATAAAGTATAATCTCATATTTCAGGATATGTGGAAGAGAGGATAATCTATATTCTTAGATTTGTGACTTAAGAAAAAAGTTGTAGAGAAAAAAGATATGGGAAAGAAAAAGATAATAGAAAAATGACATATTAAACCTGAATTTTTGAATTTGAATGTCTTAAATCCGACCTATGCAGATTTTATTCAGGTGATTCAGGGCTTGATGTCTTCACTTAGATGTTCTAAAGAGCTCAACCTCAACCAGTCCAAAACTGAACTTATGTTTTTCCTATAAATACTTTGTTTCAAGAAGAGTATTCTTCCTTAGGGAATAGTACCACAATTTAGCTAACTGAATAAGCCAGAATCATAAAGCAGATCCTTAAAACTTTCTTCTTTTTCATGCCTCAAATCTAGACAATGCAAACTTTGTGACTATAGCCTACTACATATCTCATAAGTATATTCATACTTGAAGTATTTATCAACACATGTCTTTTGAGTGACTACTAAGTGTCTGCCATTGTAATAGATGCAGAATATACAGTTCTAAACAAACCAGAGTTCCTGCAATCATGAGTGTCCATTTTAGTGAAGTGGAAGTAAGGATAGTAAACAAATATAAACATACATAAGCTGAAGAAAAGTGCTACTGAAAGACTAAAGTAGAATAAATATGATAAAGAATGACCACTACATATATACCATTTCATATAGCAGTAGTCTTCAACTTGCAAATTAGGAGGAAATGAAATCAATTTAGTGGATTAAGAATAGTATATTAGTAATGGGTACATGCATGTGTTTTGTGTTTAATTTGTAATTGTGTTCTGAATCATTTTTTAAAATATAATTCCTGGGCGCCTGGGTGGCTCAGTTGGTTAAGCGACTGCCTTCAGCTCAGGTCATGATCCCAGGGTCCTGGGATCGAGTCCCGCATCGGGCTCCCTGCTCTGCGGGGAGCCTGCTTCTCCCTCTCCCACTCCCCCTGCTTGTGTTCCCTCTCTCGCTGTGTTTCTCTCTGTCAAATAAATAAATAAAATCTTTAAAAAAAAAAAAAAATAAAATATAATTCCTTCCATGAAGAATCAGTAAAATAAAACCAAATATTGAAAAGAAAAAAAAAAACACATTATATTGAAGAGTAATGAGTGAGAAATGCAAATATGTGGGAGAAGAACATTTAGGAAAATAGAACTTGTGTAAAGATGCTAAGGCAAGAAGTCTGTCCGTGGAGCATCCAAGATCTGGCAGAGTTGGAGTGCATTGACAAGATGAAGGATGAGAGGATATGTGGCTGGAGAAATAAGCAGGAGCTAGAGCATGAAGGGCCTTGTAGATCAGAGGAAGTTCTTTAGATTTTACTCCAAGTAAGTTGGAAAGTTATTTAAGGTTTTGAGCAAAAGAATGTCACAGACTTATTCACTTTTTCACGTATTATTATGACTAATAGTTGTAGAAAGGAATAGAATAGGTGTGGAAAGGCAAGGATAGAAGCAGGGAGAACCATAGGAGAATATAGCAATGGTCCAAAAGACCTGAGAAGTGGCCTGAGACACGATGATGTTAAAATAAAAACAGAGACCAACCTTGAAAATTCCCTGAAAAAGCAAAAGAAGTTTAGTCATACAAGCAAAGCTTAATTTTAGCTTATTCTGCAAGGCTAACTTGACTTGGGTCACCTCTTGCTTATGTCTCTGAAAAATGTAAGCAAAACTTAACTGTCCCCAAAGGTTGATATGAGGTAACCACTGACCATTTTTTTTATCATTTAATATAATACTAATATTATAACTAATCGCTATGAAGAATAGTCACTGCTTTCTTATTATATAAGCTGCTTTATAACAATATATCCCCGAACCTTACTCCATGTTTTGGTTAAAGTATGCCTGGTCTTTTTGGTGTGTGTACAATAAACTTTTACTAATTAATACTTCAGTGATTCATTGGTTTTATTCTGTTATTTATGAATTTTTGATAGTTGTAATTATAAAAAAGTTGAGAAGCCATTTGATTCTAGTCCCATTTTGAAGGCATGGTGAAAAGGATTTGCTAAAGGGTTGGATGTGGGTGAGAGACACATAGAGAAGTGAAGGACACAAAGACAATTTGGCCAAAAGTTAGGAGATAGAAATTTCCATTTACTGAATAACTCTATGAAAGGGCAATTTTATAGCCTATGGGGGAGATAGGAGATCACTTGAGAGCAGGTTTTGCATCAGTAGTTGGGCACATGGATTTAGTATTCAGGAAAGTGATTTTCTGGAAGTCAACAATAACAACAAAATAGGTGATATGTGAAGACTTGCAAGTGGCTGAGAATCAGAAGAAAGTGTATTTAGGCAGAGAAGGAAAGAATAGGGAAGGGAGCAGAATAAAAGGGAAAGGAAAAAAAGAAAAAGATCTAAGGACTGATCTTGGAGGCAATCTAATATTTAAAGGTTTGGAAAATGAGTCAAAAGATCAGCCAATAACAGAAGACAAGAGGAAATAGAATTGCAGAAACCAAGGGGGGGAAAAAAAGTATTCCAGGAAATTTCATTCAATTTTTCCAAATACTGATAGGTCAAATAAGAATGGATTTTTTTTAGTGTGAAAACTATTGTTGACTCTGATAGCTATTAGAATATATTAGTGGGAATTAAAGCATCTGAAGAGAAAACTGAAGATGGATAGTAAGTAGACTTCTAAAGCTTTGCTAATGAAGGGAGCAGATAAATGAAAGGAGTGATGGCTAATGGAGGGTGTGGAAATGAGATCTAATGAACAGATAAAGGAATTAGCCTTGGGTAGGAGGAGGGATCTTCCCTCCAGGGTACCTAATGGGGAGGCAAAGAATACTGATATTGACTCATGCAATTTAAAAGGTGATGATGGAATTGTGTGCAAGTTTCTATTCTTTTCTTTTCTCTTCTTTTTTTAATCTTCTCAGTGAAATATAAATCACAGCATCAGGGTTTATGAAAAGAAACAAGGAGGTGATAGAGGTTTAAGAATTACTTACTGGGTTCCTAAATCCTCAATCAGTGTCCACTATTGTGCCTAATTAAAGCCTTTTCTTCCAATTAAAAAAAAAATCACTCTGATAATGTTACTAGGTAGCTTAAAAATGCACAAGAGCTCCCCTTTGTTCTTTAAATAACACCGACAATATTTAATTGTCTACAAGCACCCTCATGAATTGGTTTCTTCCCCCTGTCCAGCATCATCTCTCACTTCTTATCCTTCCTTATATCTCGAGACAGACTGATTCTGGAATATGACACACGACTTTTTATCAAGGCCTTTGCACATGCTGCTGCTTAAGCTCAGAAAGCGATTCAGTCTCAATCTGGCCTGATGAATGTACTCATCCTTTTTACTTCAATACAAATGTTACTTTCTCAGGGAAAGTAACTACCTTCCACTTCCAAGAGTAGATTAGACCCATCTGTTTTATTCCTTGTTGGCTAATTTTTTTTCTACCCTTAGTCCTCAAGAGTTTATAATTCTTTACTTTTCTCAAGAAACGTTTACTTCTTCCTGTGGTTCTACGGGAGCACTATCCATGTGTGTTGTACTCAACTCTAAGGTCTCCAGTCAGCCTGATAGAGCATCCCTCTTTGTCACTTGAGTTATAAACTGATTGAGAAATAAGACAAAGGAGTAAGGCTTATGGGGGCCAAAATATCACCCTTATCATTGGTAAAGGTTGAGTTGAAGGACATGGCTAATATCTATAGGAATATGAACCCTTTAAAACGTACCCCCAAAATAAGGCAGCCTTACCCAGTCATGGTGGATTTCTCCCCCTCCTCCCAACACACACACACACACACACAGAATCAAAACTTACTGGAGCAACTCACTCCCAAATATAATGGAAGAGGAAACATACCAATTTTTTCATTCCAGAATCACCAATCAGATAAAATCACTGCTCTTTTCTTGAAAGGAATAATTGAGGAGACAGAGAGAGGAAGGACTTCCCTTAGTGTAGAAGGAAATATCATGAGTAGAGAATCAATATTCCATATCAACACTCACTAATGAATCACCAGATTTTACCCAAATCAGTGTTTTGTTCATAGTTTGCCAGCAATATAACTTGCAAGATGGACTGAATCAATGAAAATCAATTATTGGCTTTATGGTTTTCAACTTTTACTTATCTAGTCTTTTTGACATCCTCAAACCCTAAGTCTAGTTGTGCAGTTATTCTAGTTCATTTAGATTCGTACTCTCTTATAACTTAGAACAAAGATGACAAAGTTGCCCATGTGTCTAATCTGACCAACCTCCTGTTTTTGCAAATAAAGCTTTATCAGAGCATAGCCACACTTACCTGTGCATGTACTGTTTATGGCTGCTTTTGCACTATTCTTGCAGAGTTGAGCAATTATGATAGAGATGGTGTGGCTTGCAAAGCCTAAACTATTTAATCTCTCACCCTTTACAGAAAGAGTTTACTGACACTAGCTTTGATTCCATAAAGCTGCCTATACATGCATTTTTAGGTCTTCTTTGTTAAACACCACTATTCATGTAGTTGAGAGATTCAAACAATAGAAAATTTATCTCTTTATAACTTTGTTCATGATAAAGTTCCATCTGGCTGTGTTCTTAGTAGTACCCATGCCAATGTCTCTAAAGTACCCTTTCCAAAGAAATTGGAAATGGCAAAACAATAAAAATGTATTCCAGTACATCTATTCATCTAATTATTTCATTCTATAACAGGTAAGGTGAGTATCTGTGGTTTCTGTTGTAATAGACTATATATATATATATATATATATATATATATATATATTTTTTTTTTTTTTTTTACAAAAAATTATCTTGGAATCATTGTTTAAGCCACAAATCATGAATAGTAATACCGGGTTTACAAAGTATCTCAGTGCTTTGAAAGGATGGGAACTGGAGTTGCAAACTCAGAAAAAATAAATAATAGCTAACATTATAGAACACTTACAATGTTTTAGGTAACTAAGTATTATGTCAGTTAATACTTATAGAAAACCTAGGAAGCAGATATTATAGTTACCCACATTAAATAAAAAAATAAAAGTTGATGCAAACAATGAATCATGGAACACTACACCAAAAACTAATGATGTAATGTATGGTGATTAACATGACATAATAATAATTAAAAAAAAAGTTGGGCATGGGATAAAGAAACATGCCCAGAACTATACAATCACTAAGTAACAAAGGTGGGATTTAAACATCTTATTCTAGAGGCTCTCAAACTTTGTTCCTGGAGCCCTTAGTGTTCAACTAATTTTTCATGGTGTCCTTGGCCAGAAGAAATGGAATACGCAGTTTTGTTAAGTAGCCATGTCCAAGATTTTTACTAAGAATGTCCTCTAAATTTAGCAGCTACTTAAGAAATAATAAACATAAATTGAAAAAAAAATCATCCTTAAATAACTACAATTACCTACTAATAAGATGTATACCTCTGTTGGGCATTGCATAGCTTCTCAAAGCTGAGAATCGGGTTGGATATCACAACCCTAATTTCTGTTCTACACTGATTTCCAAATGGTGCTTAATTTTTATCTCAGCAACCTCAAAATTTCACAAAGTTAAAGTGTCACAAGAGAGAAAATAGTGTGATATCATCTTGAAATTGTAAACAACCTGGAGCTAATAGTGTCTGTGTGTCCAGCAGATATTGCTGTGTTTCTCTGGGATATTTAAAATATCCCATGGTGATCTGTGAATTCATCACAGCCCCCAAGGATGCATTCGTGCACAGTTTGGGAACCACAATCTTATGTTGTTTTACAGCTCTCTGTTAAGTGCTCTCCGCAAAGAACAGAGTATTGAATATCGGGAATCCCAAGGACTAAACGCATAGTTCTTACTTTCAGATTATACAGGAAGCTAAGAGTGTGTCTGAGGCATAGATACAATAAAAATGGGAAAATGATGAGAATGGTGCATGGTAAGGAGCAGAAGCTTGGAAGTAAGACAGTCCTCAATTTGCATTGAGGCTCCTAATTATACTAGTGCTGCTCTAAGCACAAATATGTGTCAATTCATGCCACATCTCAAAGGCATAAAAAATATTTATGTTAATAAAGATAAATAATAAGAGTCAAATGAATTTTAGAGGCCGTAATTGATATCCTGCCATTTCCACCTTGGAACTAAATCGTAAATTCATTTCACTTTTTGCCTTTCCACCATGGTTACTTGACTCAAACATTTATTACTTTTTGCTTATGTGGGGTTGGAATTCTGGGGCCCTAGGAACATAGTTTTTATTACAAGACTACTCAAAATGCATTCTGCAGATGACTGTCAGTTTGAAAAAGGTTTGTTACTGGCCTGCGACAAGATAAGGGCATAAATTGATGTAAAAGTTTAGACACTTTGGTAACAATTTGGCAAACATATTTAATTTCTATTGAATAATAAAAAAATGGGACATTGCATTTTATATGTTAGCTTTTTAGATTTAATTTCCCATAGTAATTCATTTTTATTATATTTTACAAAGGTATTTGTACACAGCAGACTGGAAATCAGAGGACACAACAAAAATGGGTTCTTCACCACAGATACTTGAGAAGCACTGGCCTAGAGGGGGTGTATTGGGTGAGCACTGTTTCCTGGCCCTGTGGCCTGATGGCCTCATGGGGAGGACCATGACTGGGAGAGGGCTGGATAAGGGTCCTCCAAAGCATTGGGCCCATGATAGGGCCCCAGACACCTAGGCCTAAGTGCTGCACAGATTGTAATCATTAACCTATGATGGATAACATGATACAGCATAACTCATTCCTGTCTTCCCAGCAACTAGTACTATAACTTGTACCTTAAAGCATTAAATAAATGTTTGAATGAATAAACAATTAAATATGATGAAAGCACTGATGATGATGATGATGATGGTGATGTTTTCTATCATTTCTTTTAATTGTGCCAGGTTCCGGGAGCTACATTAAACACTTTATGTAAATTATCTCTGATCTTCACCAGAACTACCAGGATAGGTATTATGTCCTCCACTGAGAGATGAGATCTCCATTTTACAATTTTGAAGAGAGAATACACTTTTTAGAGAAGGCTTGGGAAAGTAAAAGGTGGCTTTATTGAAAGAAATGTGATTTGAACTGAGTTTTAAACGATGAGCAGAGCTGTTGGAGGCAGAGAGAACAAAACATCCTGGCCTAAGGAGGGAGAATTGTACCAACCAAAGAATGTAAGACACAAGGCATACTCAGGGTAAGATGGATAAGAAGTACATGAAGAGTCTGGATGTAAGATATCAGGGACTGAGGGAGCTTGTGATCTAAGAAGGCATGTTCCACTTTAAAGTATTCAGATTTATTAAAAGCAAAGCAAAACAAAACAAAAACAACAAGCGAGAAACAAATGTCACTTAACCAAAAGTCTTACAGGCTTGGGTTTCTGATTTGTTACATCACCTCAGAATGGGCTTTCCTTACCTCTAATCTATATCTTTTACAACATTCTGTTCTAATACCCTAAGCAAAATCTATCACTTCTTGATATGCTTTGATATGGTATTTTCTTGGGCATATATTTATTTATTTTTGCCATTTTCTGCTTGCTAGGCTTTAAATGCAATGAAATCAATGTTCATTTTTTGTATTAATGAATACCTGGCACCTAAAAATATACCTACCACATGCTTAATGGATCAACTATTTTGCTACATAACAAACTACTGATACTTACCAACAAGTACTAAGTGGTTTAACATAGCATTATATTATTATGATCATCACAATTTAGGGGGTGGTGTGGGCAGTTCTTCTGTTGACTTCACCTAGGCTTACTCCTGTGGCTCTGCTTAGGAGGCAAGTTAGCTGAGTTGGAAATCCAAGATGACCTGACTCATGCATGGCAATTGGTACTGCCTGTCAGCTAAGATGTCCCATATATCCTTCACATGGCCTCTCATCCTCCAGTGGGTCAGACTGGTTTCCTTATGTGGTGTTCTCTGGGCCCCATTCCAAGAGGGTGATGACAGAATCTGTGAAGCTCCTAAAGCCCAGCCTCAGAAGTTGTGCAGTATCACTCCTGCTGTGTGAATTGATCCAAGCGGGTTGCATCACAAGCCCAGATTCAAGGAATGGGGAAACCATCTCTACTTCTTAATGGAAGGGGCTGCAAAATATTGTAGTCATGTTTTTTAGTCAACCACAGTGGAGGTTCAATAAGAATGCATTATCTGAATGAATGAATGGTGTGACTGAAAGCATAGCCAAGAAATAATATAGCATATTAGTTATAAGCAATGGGTAGTCATGTGGATTTTTGAGTATGAGTTGACATGATTAAAATGAAGTTTTAGGAAGATTAATCTGCCTATGGCTAAATGAGAAAATAAATTGGGGAGAAACTAGATGGAAGAAAGTCATTTGAAGCCTGCCATGATAAACCAAAAGTAATGAAATGAGGAACTTGAAGATTCATCATAAATTCTACTCGTATTTCTCATTTACTTACTTGGGGTTTACAGCAATGTATGAGCGTGGCACTATGCTAAATGATTGCTTGCCTAAGGACAGATGCATGGGACCTGCCAGAATATGACAGGAGAATAAAATGCACCTGAAAAGGAATTAGGATGACACTGATATCTCAATGGCTCCAGTCAATTGTCCACATATTTACAGGTTTATTTGAATTTATTGGAAATTCAAGGTAGTTTGAATAATTCGAGGTAGAATGTGAGATCTGTTCTGAGAAAAAATTTCCTTGGGATATATATATTTTTTTAACTCCCGAAGACATTACATATAGAGGTGGCACTTTGTGTGCTAAAGTTAACTTAAAGCCTGATGGCCATTTACTTAGAACTACTGATACTAAAGAAATAGAAGTATTAACACATACAGCATTTCAATTTTCCCCAGAGATAGCTCAGCTCCCTGTCTACTCCAGTTGCTGAAAAATGAAGAGGCTCATACATTTCAAGGTATTTTCACTCTGGATGGTTATGCTTGTCAGTACTTCTCCTGCTCAAAGATAGATTTGAAAAACACCCCATTTTTAGGAATGTTTTCCTCTAGAAAAAAAAAAAAAAACTATTATTTTCTTTCTTAGAAGGGCAATAGGGAAAGAATTCAAGCTTAACTGAAACCAAGTTTCAAGTTTATCTGGAGAATGCTGCCTTATATATATCTCACCATAAAAAAAAAGAGGAGTTGATGGAAATGTACCTGATTCCTATGTAAAAAGGTTATCTTTTGGAGTTTGAAAATGTATGTCATTTTGAAAACTTGTCTCAATGTGCAATTAACAGAAAATAAAATTTCCACTGCAATACACTGAGCAGCAGCCTGGCAATTAAAATCCTTTATATAATTATGAACTCTTCAATGGCGAAAACATAGCAAACAACAATGGAAATTTTCAATAAACTTCCACTAAGTCAACTTTTCAAAAATAAAAGTCCTTAAATTTACAGGTATAAGAATGTGAAATTGGCTTACCTTTTATGTATTACTCAAATGTAATTCAATTCTAGCTCTAACTTGTTTTTTTTTTTTTTTTAAAGATTTTATTTATTTATTTGAGAGAGAGAGAATGAGAGAGACAGAGAGCACATGAGAGGGGGGAGGGTCAGAGGGAGAAGCAGGCTCCCCGCCGAGCAGGGAGCCCGATGCGGGACTCGATCCAGGGACTCCAGGATCATGACCTGAGCCGAAGGCAGTCGCTTAACCAACTGAGCCACCCAGGCGCCCTAGCTCTAACTTGTTTTAAGTATTTTTGTTTTTAGTAGATTTTGACTTTTGGTAATTAAAATAATGATTCAGGATTTAGATCTCCTTTTCTTCTTTATTATTCCAACTGCCAATTAAACTACTTTGCCTGGATGAATGGGAGAGGGATTTTGTTTTTGTTGTTGTTTTTTAATTATTTTCCCTGAGACCTCTAGGCCAGTGTATCTATAAGTTTGGGTGGTCAAAATCTGTATCAAAATCATCACTGCTCCTACTTTAAACATAAAAAATCAGTATCTCCAAAAATGTGATTTTTTTGATCCTTATTTTTTTATTTTATTTTTTGTGAAAATTACAGATTCAAGTAATTTATTTAGATTTTGTTTTTACAAGTACATAATGAATTGATTCTTTTTTTTTCTAAGTGCACACATATATTCTTAGACAATGCTGATGTTCTGAGCCAGTATCAACTGAAGTCTATCCAAAAGAACCATATCCATATTATAAACCTAGATTTTATATTGGACTCTATCAAAGAAAAGAGGCTCTTGGACATAATGAATTATGATCCTAATAAGGCAGTGGACATCACACCACCTTCTTGTCAAAAGGTAAGCAATTCTGGTTAAGTATTTTATATCAAGCACTTAATATGTTATAGGTGCTATAGTAAACACTTTGGTTTATCAAAGGCAGTCAAAGGATTGTCTAGACATATTACAAAAATTATTAAATTTTTAAAAATTTTTTAATTAACATATAATGTATTATTTGTTTCAGGGGTACAGGTCTGTGATTCATCAGTCTTACACAATTCACAGCACTCACCATAGCACATACCCTCTCCAATGTTCATCACCCAGCCACCCCATCCCTCCCACCCTTCTCCACTCCAGCAACCCTCAGTTTGTTTCCTGAGATTAAGAGTCTCTTATGATTTGTCTCCCTCTCTGGTTTCATCTTGTTTCATTTTTCCTTCCCTTCCCCTATTACCCTTTGTCTTGTTTTTCAAATTCTTCACATTAGTGAGATCATCTGATACTTGTCTTTCTCTGACTGACTTATTTCGCTTAACATAATACCCTCTAGTTCCATCCACGTCATTGCAAATTTCATTTTTTTTTGATGGCTGCATAATATTCCATTGTATACCACCTTTTCTTTATCCATTCATCTGTTGAAGCCATCTAGGCTTTTTCCATAGTTTGGCTATTGTGGACATTGCTGCTATAAACATTAGGGTGCACGTGCCCCTTTGGATCACCACATTTGTATCTTTGTGGTAAATACCCAGTAGTGCAATTGCTGGGTCGTAGGGTAGCTCTATTTTCAACTTTTTGAGGAACCTCCATACTGTTTTCCAGAGCGGTTGCACCAGCTTGCATTCCCACGAACCGTGTAGGAGGGTTCCCCTTTCTCCGCATCCCCGCCAACATCTGTCATTTCCTGACTTGTTCATTTTAGCCATTCTGACTAGTGTGAGGTGGTATCTCATTGAGGTTTTTTTTTAGATTTTTATTTATTTATTTGAGAGAGAGAATGAGAGAGAGAGAGAGAGAGCACAGGAGGGGAGAGTGTCAGAGGGAGAAGCAGACTCCTTGCTAAGCAGGGAACCTGATGTGGGACTCGATCCCGGGACTCCAGGATCATGACCTGAGCTGAAGGCAGTCGCTTAACCAACTGAGCCACCTAGGCACCCTCTCATTGAGGTTTTGATTTGGATTTCCCTGATGCCAAGTGATGTTGAATAATTTTTCATGTGTCTGTTTGCCATTTGGATGTTTTCTTTGGAGAAATGTCTGTTCATGTCTTCTGCCCATTTCTTGATTGGGTTAGTTGTTCTTTGGGTGTTGAGTTTGATAAGTTCTTTATAGATTTTGAATACTAGCCCTTTCTCTGATATGTCATTTGCAGATATCTTTTCCCATTCTATTGGTTGTCTTTTGGTTTTGTTGACTGTTCCTTTGCTGTGCAAATGTTTTTTATCTTGATGAAATCCCAATCGTTCATGTTTGCCTTTGCTTCCCTTGCCTTCGGCGATGTTTCTAGGAAGAAGTTGCTGTGGCTGAGGTCTAAGAGGTTGCTGCCTATGTTCTCCTCAAGGATTTTGATGGATTCCTGTCTCCCATTTAGGTCTTTCATCCATTTTAAGTCTATTTTTGTGTATGGTTTAAGAAAATGGTCCAGTTTCATTCTTCTGCATGTGGCTGTCCAATTTTCCCAACACCAATGGTTGAAGAGACTGTCTTTTTTCCATTGGACATTCTTTCCTGCTTTGTTGAAGATCAGTTGACCATAGAGTTGAGGGTCCATTTCTGGGCTCTCTATTCTGTTCCATTGGTCTACATGTCTATTTTTGTGCCAGTACCTTACTGTCTTGATGATTAAAGCTTTGTAATTGAGCTTGAAGTCTTGAATTGTGATGCCACCCACTTTATTTCTCTTTTTCAACATTCCTCTGGCTATTTGGTGTTTTTTCTGGTTCCATACAAATTTTAGGATTATTTGTTCTATTTCTTTGAAAAAAGTGGATGGTATTTTGATAGAGATTGCATTAAATGTGTAGATTGCTCCAGGAAGCATAGACATGTTCACAATATTTGTTCTTCCAATCCATGAGCATGGAATGTTTTTCCATTTCTTTGTGTCTTCCTCAATTTCTTTCATGAGTATTCTATAGTTTTCTGAGTACAGATCCTTTGCCTCTTTAGTTAGATTTATTCCTGGGTATCCTATGGTTTTGGGTGCAGTTGTAAATGGGATTGACTCCTTAATTACTCTTTCTTCCCTCTTGTTGTTGGTGTATAGAAATGCAACTGATTTCTGTGCATTGATTTTATATCCTGCCACTTTACTGAATTCCTGTATGAGTTCTAGCAGTTTTGGGGTGGAGTCTTTTGGGTTTTCCACATAAAGTATCATATCATCTATAAAAAGTGAGAGTTTCACTTCTTCTTTGCCAATCCAGATGCCTTTTATTTCTTTTTGTTGACTGATTGCTGTGGCTAGGACTTCTAGTACTATGTTGAACAGCAGTGGTGACAGTGGACATCCCTGTCATGTTCCTGACCTTAGGGGAAAAGCTCTCAGTTTTTCCTCATTGAATATGATATTCGCTGTGGGTTTTTCATAGATGGCTTTTATGATATTGAGGTATGTATCCTCTATCCCTACACTGTGAAGAGTTTTAATAAAGAAAGGATGCTGTAATTCGTCAAATGCTTCTTCTGCATCTATTGAGAGGATCATATGGTTCTTGTTCTTTCTTTCATTAATGTATTGTATCACATTGATTGATTTGTGTATGTTGAACCAACCTTGCAGCCCAGGAATAAATTCCACTTGGTCGTGGTGAATAATCCTTTTAATGTACTGTTGGATCCTATTGGCTAGTATTTTGGTGAGAATTTTTGCATCCATGTTCATCAGGGATATTGGTCTGTAATTCTCCTTTTTGATGGGGTCTTTGTTTTGGGGATCAAGGTAATGCTGGCCTCTTAAAATGAGTTTGGAAGTTTTCCTTCCATTTCTATTCTTTGAAACAGCTTCAAAAGAATAGGTATTAATTCTTTAAATGTTTGGTAGAATTCCCCTGGGAAGCCATCTTGCCCTGGGCTCTTGTTTGCTGGGAGATTTTTGATTAGGGTTCAATTTCCTTAGTGGTTCTAGGTCTGTTCAGGTTTTCTATTTCTTCCTGGTTCAGTTTTGGTAGTTGATACATCTCTAGGAATGCATCCATTTCTTCCAGATTATCTAATTTGCTGGCATATAGTTGCTCATAATATGTTCTTATAATTGTTTGTATTTCTTTGTTGTTAGTTGTCATCTCTCTTCTTTCATTCATGATTTTATTTATTTGGGTCCTTTCTCTTTTCTTTTTGATAAGTCTGGCCAGAGGTTTATCAGTCTTATTTACTCTTTCAGAGAACCAGCTCCTAGTTTTGTTGATCTGTTCTACTGTTCTTTTGGTTTTTATTTCATTGATTTCTGCTCTGATCTTTATTATTTCTCTTCTCCTGCTGGGTTTAGGCTTTATTTGCTGTTCTTTCTCCAGCTCCTTTAGGTGTAGGGTTAGGTTGTGTATTTGAGATCTTTCTGGTTTCTTGATAAAGCCTTGTATTGCTATATACTTTCCTCTTAGGACTGACTTTGCTATATCCCACAGATTCTGAACAGCTGTATTTTCATTTTCATTTGTTTCCATGAATTTTTTAAATTCTTCTTTAATTTCCTGGTGGACCCATTCATTCTTTAGTAGGATGCTCTTTAGCCTCCATGTATTTGCATTCTTTCCAACTTTCCTCTTGTGATTGAGTTCTAGTTTCTAAGCATTGTGATCTGAAAATATGCAGGGAATGATCCCAATCTTTTGGTATCGATTGAGACCTAAATTCGTGACCCAGGATGTGATCTATTCTGGAGAATGTTCCAGGTGCACTAGAGAAGAATGTGTATTCTGTTGCTTTTGGATGGAATGTTCTGAATATATCTGTGAAGTCCATCTGGTCCAGTGTGTCATTTATTTTTTTCATTTCTTTTTTAAGATTTTATTTATTTATTTGACAGAGACAGAGATAGCGAGAGCAGGAACACAAGCAGCAGGAGTGGGAGAGGGAGAGCAGGCCTCCCACTGAGGAGGGAGCCCGATGTGGGACTCGATCCCAGGACCCTGGGATCATGACCTGAGCCAAAGGCAGACGCTTAACGACTGAGCCACCCAGGTGCCCTAGTGTGTCATTTAAAGCCTTTATTTCCCTGTTGATCTTTTGTTTAGATGATCTTCAGTGAGGGGGGTGTTAAAGTCCCCTACTATTATTGTATTATTGTTGTTGTGTTTCTTTGATTTTGTTATTAATTTTTAAAATAATTGGCTCCTCCCATGTTAGTGGCATGGGTATTTAAAATTATTAGATCTTCTTGTTCGATAGACCCTTTAAGTATGATGTAGTATACTTCCTCATCTCTTATTATAGTCTTTGGCTTAAAATCTAATTTGTCTGATATAAGGATTGCCACCCCAGCTTTCTTTCGATGTCCATTAGCATGGTAAATTGTTTTCCACCCACTCACTTTCAATCTGGAGGTGTCTTTGCATCTAAAATGAGTCTCTTGCAGACAACATATTGATTGGTCTTGTTTTTTTTTTATCCAATCTGATATCCTGTGTCTTTTGATTGGGGCATTTAGCCCATTTACATGCAGGGTAACTATTGAAAGATATGAATTCAGTGCCATCGTATTGCCTGTAAGGTGACTATTAGTCTATACTGTCTCTGTTCCTTTCTGGTCTATGTTACTTTTCATCTCTCTCTTTGCTTAGAGGACCCCTTTCAATATTTCTTGTAGGGCTGGTTTGGTGTTTGCAAATTCCTTTAGTTTTTGTTTGTCTTGGAAGCTTTTTATCTCTCCTTCTATTTTCAATGACAGCCTAGCTGGATAGAGTATTCTTGGCTGCATATTTTTCTCATTTAGTGCTCTGAATATATCATGCCAGTCCTTTCTGGCCTGCCAGGTCTCTGTGGATAGGTCTGTTCCCAATCTAATGTTTCTACCATTGTAGGTTACAGACCTCTTGTCCTGAGCTGCTTTTCAGGATTTTCTCTTTGTGAGTTTTATAATTAGATGTCAGGGTGTTGACCTATTTTTATTGATTTTGAGGGGGGTTCTCTGTGCCTCCTGGATTTTGATGCCTGTTTCCTTCCTCAAATTAGGGAAGTTCTCTGCTATAATTTGCTCCAATATACTTTCTGCCCCTCTCTCTCTTTCTTCTTCTTCTGGGATCCCAATTATTCTCATGTTGTTTCATCTTATGGTATCACTTATCTCTCGAATTCTACCCTCATGATCCAGTAGTTGTTTATCTCTCTTTTTCTCAGCTTCTTTATTCTCCATCATTTGGTCTTCTATATCATTAATTCTCTCTTCTGCCTCATTTATCCTAGCAGTTATAGCCTCCATTTTTTATTGCACTTCATTAGTAGCCATTTTGATTTTTGACTTGGTTAGATTTTAGTTCTTTTATTTCTCCAGAAAGGGATTCTCTAGTATCTTCTATGCTTTTTTCAAGCCCAGCTAGTATGTTTATAATCATCATTCTGAACTCTAGTTCCAACTTTTTACTAATGTCTGTATTGATTAGGTCCCTGGCAGTCGGTACAGCCTCTTGATCTTTTTTTGAGGTTTTTCCATCTTGTCATTTTGTCCAGAGGACAACAGATGAATAAGAGAACAAAATGCTCAGAGTGTAACTATGACGCCAGAAAAATATACACTAAGCAAATCAGAAGAGACCCAAAACCGGGGGGGAAAGAAAGGGGAAAAAAGAGAATATGACCGGGCTGGTGAAAATAACAGAGCCACACACTAGATTTTGAGTGTATTTTGGTCTGTTAGAGGAAATCGCCTCCTAAAATTTTAATGAAAGAGAAACTTATATATATACAAAAATAAGGGTAATTACAAAGAAGGGATGGACTGTGACTGTAAAGATGAAAATTAAAAAAAGATTTTTTAAAAGGAATTGCTAAGATAATAAGTTGGTTGAAAAAAGAATGAAAAAATTTAATTAAAAAAAAAGAGAATGTGATCAGGTGGGAGACTAGGACAACGCCATACATTATATTTAGGGTCTATTTTGGTCTGTTAGAAGAAACTGTGTCCCAAAATTTTAAAGAAAGAAAAACTTGGTTTTTCTTGGTTGAAAAAGGAAAGAATAAAAATTCAACTAAAAAAAAGAAAAAGAAATAAATAAAATTTAAACAATTAACTTTGAAAGACTAAAGCATCATGGGAAAAAAGCCATGAATTATATGTGCTGTATTCCCCTAGCACTGGGGTTTTGCTGTTCTTGTTGATCGGTAAACTTGGTCTTGGCTGAATGTTCTTGCTGATCTTCTGGGGAAGTGGCCTGTTGTAGTGATTCTCAAACGTCTTTGCCTGAGGTGGAATTGCCCCGCCCTTGCCAAGGGCCAGGCTAAGTAATCTGCTCAGGTTTGCTCTCGGTAGCTTTTGTTCCCTGAAAGCTTTCAGTACAGCTTTGGAGGATGAGAATGAAAATGGTGGCCTCCCAATCTCTGGTCCTGGAGGAGCCTAGAGCTCGGGGCCCCACTCTTCAGTACACCCTCAGAGAAAAGCAGTCAGTCACTTCTGTCTCACTGGTCTCCAGCTGCACTCTGTGCTCACCCAGCCTGTGACCGGGCGTTTCTATCTCTGGCACACGACTCTGTTTGGAGTCTCCAAACCCAGCACATTCCTGCAGTGCACTCCCACACCACTCCTCTCAGGGGAAGAAGGGGAGTCTCCCCAATCTGTCACTTGTTGGGTCCCTGCTTGAAGAGCAGTGGCCTGACTGTGCTGCGGATAACAGTTTATGACAACCCCAAGCTGAGAGCCCATTCCTTGTCTCTGTCTTTGCAGCCAACTTCCTTGCTCTGGTACCTGGGAGCTCTGCCACACTCAGGCACCCCTGGTCTTTTGGTGACCCCGAGGGTCCTGAGACCACACTGTCCCAGTGAGGGTTCCACCCCCCCACTTAGCCACTGGAGTGACGTCCCTCAGTGGAGCAGACTTCTAAAAGTTCTGATTTTGTGCTCTGCTGTTCTATCATTTGCTGGTAGCTGGCTGACAGAGGCTCCCTCCCTGCTGTGGTCTGTCTTCCCATATATCACCTCGGATTCACTTCTCTGCACGTCCTACCTTCCAGAAAGTGGTTGCTTTTCTGTTCAGAGAGTTGCTGCTATTCTTTTCTTCAATCTCCTATTGAGTTTGTAGGTGTTCTGGGTTTGATAACTATCTAGCTGAATTCCTGGGACCAGATGAAATTTAGGTCTCCTACTTTCTCTGCCATCTTGCTCCTCCCTCAAAAATTATTAAACTCTTGATCTTTATTTTTAATACATTATTTAGGTTGTTATTTTGAGCAATAAAGTTCAGACACTTGCTCTAGATTTGACCCCTAGTAATTTGTTTGATACACCTTTGATTTGGTAAAACATGGTCTCTCTTTAAAATAACAGTCATCTCTGTTTTTTACAACTACTTACTGGGTACTTTCCTTATGATAGAAAATGCTCAAGGTGTTAGGAATACAATAACTAATCAGATCAGTGTTCTGTTTTCAGAGAGTGCTAGATCTAGAGAGATAATGAAATTATAATATAATTAGAAAAATGCCAAGAGATATGTCAGGACACATGAGGAAATACAGGGAAGGGTGAGCATAGGGATATTGGGAAAAATAATTTGAAGAAATTAACATCACATCATAGTCTTAAAGTAAGGTTCTAAGAGATGGGGAGTTTTGCATAGTGTTGAGAGAGATGATGGTGTTTTCAGATACTGCAATTTGTTCTTTATTACTGGAAAAGAAGGTATAGTGGAAATGAGATAAAAAAGAGAAAGAGATAAGAGATAAAGCTGAAGAAGTCTACTGGAGTCACTTGTGAAATTTTTTTGTTCTATATTATTTTATAAAATTTCTTTGAAACTCATTTAGCCAATAGACTCAGTATATGAGGTGAACTGACATTAGCCAACTTGATTTTACCCTGTATTTCTAGAAAATATGTTTAGTATTATTGTTAGAAACATATTGCTACAGTGGGAATCCCATTCTATAAGAACACAGTATGACCTTGTTTCGAAAATGAATCTTTTGGTATATAAAAACAGCTCACTGCCAAAAAAAAAAAAAAATGGAGTCCTCAAGACTTTCTCATTTTAGAAAGTAATCATTTTTGACTGTGATCTTCATCTCATATCTCACATCCACTCTATCAACAAATCCTGCTAGCTCTACCTTCAAAATATAACCAGAATTTGACTACCTTTCACCATTTGCTTTACCACCACCTTGGCCCAGCCCCCCCTGCCCATTCTCTTTCTTATTCTGTAATTCAGTAGTAGCTGACTGGATTTTCTGCTTTCATCCTTGCCTGCCTGTAATTTGTTCTCTATGCAGAAACTAGAATAAGGGTCAGATAAGGTTTCTGTTACATAATAGGGTCAAGTAGGAAAGTTTTTGGCTCTCAGCTGATCCACCTGAGGGTTTTTTGTTATTCTTTTCCTCTGTTTTGATGGTAAATGTACAAAGGTTACAGGCATGGCCTAAAAAGAACATGGTGAATGGGGCTTGGATCTTTGTTAAGGAAGGTTTGTGTCACCCCAACTATATAAGTCACCCAGGAGTGAGCAAAAGCTGGAGGAAATCTAGAAATTATGGTAGAGGCAGAAACACTGAGAATCAGTTATGGTCTTATGGCCAGCTCTATCTGTGAGGATTATGTTTTTTTGCACAAACCTTCTTCTCATAAGTTTTTTTTTTTCCCCCAAAAGAGGCTCAAGCATCCTAGAGAAGCTACTCCCAGAATTTATACAAATAGATCTAAGTGACACAAGGGGTAGACTATAGTGGGTAATGTGTTGTGGCATCCAGGTCTGCTTTCAGATTGAAGAAATTATTCTCCTGGGAATTTGCTGTTCTCTTAAGCCCTCAGCTATCAACCTTCTCTGGGATTTTTATCTTGTCTGATTCTCAGCTGATTCATCATCAAGTACTAATGATCTGAAGATATTTAATTTACTTCCTGCCAATTGAAGAGGTATATGGAATTTTAAAAACTCTTATTTGAACTTAGTTTGATTTCTTTTGAGGACCCTAAATTTAAGGCATCCCAAAGCCTTAGAAAAGTCTTTTGGAACAGCTTTCTGGGTGTTTAAATCTTAGACATACTTAATTTCTTCCTCTCAGATAATGAGAGGGCCCAGGCTCTGAAAAGAGTAAGCAGAATTAACCAGGAGGGGGAAGGAACCCTTCCTATGTTTCTGCTACTACTACTTTTCCTCTTGAAGGCAGAAGTACATCAGGCAGGTGCTGTTCTCTCTATAAATGAAGTGACCTTTCTCAGCCTGCACACCTGAAATGAAACATATTTGCCATGGCCTGTATTTCCAAGATACATGTTTGTCTCTGGCTGACAAAAAGGTACTATGTCTTATTTGGTTTTGTTTTTATTGACTACTATCTTCTGATTTCAAAAATAAAACTAGAACTCAAAAAATAAAGAAGGTAACAAAAGTCAGCATCATCAAAATACACCATAGTGAGAAAGAAGATTAATGTAATATCCATCCTTCCTAAAGGTTCCAACCTTTCCATGACTTTTTGACTCTACACATATGGGTCAACATATGGTTTTCCATTTTATTTCTTCTGAATGTTGCAATACTCTTCTAAGCTCAGGTGAATTTGAAATTAGGAACATGAATATGGTCTCTTTGCACATGAGAAAGCTTTTATATACATGTTCCATAAAAGATTTTTTGAATCAAAGGAAATGAACTTCAGCATTCTCTTTTTTTCCTTTGTTCTTCTTTCTAATTTCTTTGGCCACTAAATATTTAATAGTCATTGGGCTAATCTTAATTATAAAAAGCTTAACATAGTTTGGGCACTGACTATAGCTATGTTTTGATTTCTTGGCTTAGTTACTCTCATGTTCCCTTATTGTTTTGTACTCTGAATTTAGAAAACCTCAAGACATTCAGGTTCAGAACATAAAAGTAAAACACCCTCATCTTGCATATTCAGAAGATCGATGGGTATTATATAATTTTGATTAATTTGCTCTCTGGGTCTCATATTTGTCATGTATAAGAATACTTGACCTAACAAGAATTTCAACATAGAGTTTTGGATCCTATGAACATTAAAAGTCTTTTATGCTTGCTCACTGAACATAACTGAAGTTTCCCAGTGTAAAATCTGTACAAACCCCAAGGGAATGAAAAAAAAAATAGATGAAAGTGAACATTACAGTGCATTCTACTGTTTCTTTAGAATTTTTCAGCAGCAGAGATTCAGAATACCTATTCAGAATAGGTAAATTATATTTACCTATTTATTTCTCTAATGGAATATTAATTAATGTGTCAGATGGCTGTTTGTGCTGGCCATGCTTGTTGATTTTGTTAAATGTTGGAGAGAAAAATATGAATTGCTTGTCGTGGGTTCCAAACTACATATTATGGGATATACTGATAACAATTAGTTGTCCTTCAATGTGCCTTTCCTCTACAATTTCAGACACCTAAAATAATGAACAAATTTATCAGCTTTCCTTGTAGCAAGACAGATATATGACTAATTGTCAATAGGACATAACTATGGGTTTCTCATATTATCTTCTTAGATCACCTTTGAGGCACTACTAGTGCTTGTCCTTAATAATTTCTCTTGCATCCCCCCACACCCTTCCTCTCTGTTGTGATTGAGCTGTCCAGGACACAATCTTGGACCATAAGATGACAAGGTCATACCTTGTGAGTGGTGAAATAGTCACCTGAAAGGAAATTGGGTCCCTCTGGCCTTCACAGTCAGCGTTTAAATCTTTATTGATATAGATAGTAAATATACTCTTTCTTGTTTAGGCTATAATTTTGGGTTTCTCTTATACCCAACTAAATAGAATATTAACTAATTCACCTATTTTAGAAATTTAGCAGAGGATCCAAGTTAATTTGTACTTACTATTTCCCTACATTTTATTTTCATGCAATATTAATAGAAAAAAGAATAATGGAAATAATAAAACTCAAACCAGGTAAACAAAGTAAATTTTCCCTCCTCTCATCCACAACCAATTTTCTAAAACTAGAATTTGCATTTTTTGAAATATGTAATTCACTGATAGACTGTGCCCTGTTTAAGACTTACTTAACTGAGACCAAATACACACTTTGGCCCACACTCCTACTATAAAAATTTATGATAATCTTATCACCCCCATTTTGTTTATGAAGTCATGTAGCTATTGACACAGTATTGATTGAATGAAAAATAAAATCATGAAAGGGATGACCTCCTGTGGGGGCTGTAGCTGGTGGTGAATAGTGGAGTGACTTGTGTTTTTCTTTTCTAAAGATTTATTTATTTATTTTTTTATTTTTTTATTTATTTATTTGAGAGCGAGTGAGAGAGAGAGATTGTGTGCACACAGGAGCAGAGGGAGGGACAGAGGGAGTGGGAGAAGCAGGCTCCCTGCTGAGAAGGAAGCCAGATGCAGGGCTTGATCCCAGGACCGTGATATCATGACCTGAGCTGAAGGCATAACCAATTGAGCCACCCAGGAGCCCAATGTTTTCCTTTTCTTAGTACCATGTTATTTTCCACAACTCAGGTAAATCCTCAAACTGCAGTCTTAATTTTTGATTTCTTCCTAAAAGGTAAGTGAAATATCACCTGGATATTTAAAAAGGAGAATGGGAGCAAGGCTGGCATATATCTTTTTCTTTGTCTTCGTAATATTAGTAACTAGCTTTCAAAATCAAAAGTAATGTTTCAAAAATGAAATAACTTGCATGAAGCCAAACCTCTATCTTGACTCTCAGGAGTCCTTGAAGAGTGTCCAAAGCCTGGCCATAACCAAGGCATTTCCTGCTTTCTTTGGTCAGACACCTTCAATAAACAAGTACCTTTCTTCTCACATTAATATTATTTATAAGGGAACTTGTAAGTAAAGGAGGCAGCCAAATTCCTTCAGGAAGTAACAATCCAGTATTTGCTATCTAAACAGTCAATGTATTTTATTCTGGCCCTTCTCACACCTGCAACCCCAATTGTATATTTTCCAAGTTTAATCTTAAGAAAAGGCCATTTAGATTCCAAGTTTAAAAGTTCTTAAATTTTTAGTGTGGCTCACCATACATATAGATTCAGATGAAGTGGAAAACAGATCCTTCCTCTACTTTCTCTCTCCTTTTCTCCATTTTTCCTTTGATTGAGTGCCCATCTTTATGACTCAACAATTTGAACAATGGTGTGGGTTATCTTGCATGATAATAGTCATCCAGTGGTACACATCTTCATTCTTTCTTGGGGTTCTGTTCTGTCCTCATTACTTTGTTTCTTCGAATCCCTGTGTATCTACATATGTTCATACATGGGTGTACACACTCAAGCAGAATGATCTTTTATTCTGCAAACAGTCATAGCACCATATTTGCCAATGTGAGATCACTGGAATAACTTTTGCTGATGTGTTCCACATGTTGGCTGACTATTTGAATTCTAGTCTAACCAATGTGTGCAATCTCTCAATTCCCACATATGATGAGGAAGGTTCTTACTTAGAAGGCAGGGGAATTGCCAAGCATCTGACGATAACATTCTGTGAAAATGTTGCTGTATCTGAAAGAAAATGTGTCCTTAAGCAATCTGAGATCTCCTTTTGTTAAGATAGTCATACATGAAAATAGCTTAGCCATAAATCTTTTCCAGATTTCTTGGATTAGTAATAGCCAAAATTGAATGGAAGAAAATAAATAAATCTCATGATCTAAATAATTATATCATCTTTCATCAGAGAAAAGGCTTAATGAGACTAACAAGGCATTAATAGAACTAATTCATAGGCAGAACCTTGTTTTACATTTTCTTCTACCTTGTCTCTATTTTTTGGGTAACTATTTTTTTTCTATTTCTTTCATGGCCATTTTTTGTTTGTGAATGATCAGAAAGTGATAATTCAGAGATAATGCATCTCTTCAATTGGATTTATCTAGGTTTTGTATGAAATTTAATGGGCCATGATATTGTGATTGTCTTTTTTTTTTTTTGCCCATTGTCATGTTATCTGTAATTTGCTTCAGGTCCATACCCCAGTGATAAGGTGATTTATTTCAATGTGAGATGGTAACATTATCCACATATTTTAAATAATGTTAAGTTGGAAACTTTGGTGTTTGGGTTTTTTTTGTTGTTGTTTTTGTTTGTTTGTTTGGTTGGTTGGTTAAAAATAATACTGTAGAAATGCAGAGCCACATATGGTGGCTGACTCTAACTCCAGATTTTCACTGAATTTTTCATTGATCTTTAAAAATCATACTCAATTTCTTGTTGCCTTATATACCCTCATAACTCAGTTCATTGAACTTTTTAACCTTTGATCTTATCACTGATAAATATGTCCTTGTTATGTATTCTGACCTTTACCTGTTAAGGTTGTGCCAAGTTCTATTTGAATAAATTACTTGGTAGAAAGGTGAGGTCACCATTTGAAGTGATGTGATCCTAATATTTGGAGACTAGTATTATTTATAGTGACACAATAAAATGTAGAAATTCTATTAAATAGATACACAAATTGTGGACTCTCTGGGTAATATACAAAATGAAGAGGTTAATTTAGTTGGGGCTATTGTGATCATGGGCTGTGAGTTTGCCTATCTACCCCCGTCACTTGAAATAGCAATAGAGAAATTTTGAGCATATGATGAAGCAAAATGATATGTACACTTTGCTGTGAATACAGAAACTACCATGGCAGGAGCTTTCAGGAACTAAAAATATTAAACCTGGAAATCATTAAAAACAAAACAAAACAAAACCAAAAAACAACCCCTGTAAGGCAAACAGTTATTTATAAACTCAACAAATCCACAAATTTTCCCTAAGTCACTAAAGTTAAGATAGAGTATATCAATGTCCAGGACAGAAAAAGAGTATATATATATACATACATACATATATATATATGTATGTATGTATCTATATCTGTCTATATCTACCTTTCTATCTATTATCTATCTATCTATCTATCTATCTATCTATCTATCTATCTATCTATCTATCATCTATCCCCATTAATAAGTCCCTGGTGATAAAGAGACCTTCTTAGTTTTTTGGGTTGTTTTGTTTTGTTTTGTTTTATTCTGAAGACACTGGTAGATAGAGGCAATGTCATGGTAGTGTATGAGGCTTTCCTGTATAGGCAACAAATAAATCCTTTACTTTTCTGAGTAATCTTATGTATAGTCAACTATTCAACCTAGGATACACCTGCTGTTGATCCATTCACCCAACAATAATCCCCACTGAGATCATAAAGGTCATCACTATAGTAATACAAAGAGAGTGGGAATCGTGTGACATCCAACATTGGTGACAGAGTAGTACTATTGTAAGTAATTAGAAATACTACTGGATTCTCAGTCTAACTCAAATCCTAGCATAACAAATATACCAGGATATTTTTGGAATTCTAGTGCACATCAAATATTAATGCTATTTACTAATACTAATGGCAGAAATAATACTAATAATGTCACTTTACCTTATTCATATAATTTTGTTCATAAAATTAATTATTTTCTTAGAATAAGGTTTTAGATATAGAATTGCTGGCTCAAAAATAAAAAGTCATCTGTCTACTCTCAAGGATTTTGATACATCTATCAGATTGTTCTCCAGAAACACACTATTTTACTCTCCCACTAAAAATATACGATGTTGCCTGTACAGGCACTGGGGTTAAGACACGCAGAGTGTTGTGCTTTGATAAAAAATATTTTGACATGTGAGGAAGCAGGGAGAAAATTATTTTGTCCTTCTTCCTAACAGCAAATCCCCCTCTTGTTTCTTGTTTGTGTGCCCTGATTTTGCTTATATATTTCTTTTGCTTGGGTATGTACTTAGAGAAGGTTGTGGCAGGGGGTCCTACTCAGTTGAGAGGACAAATTATGATTATTCTAAGTCAAATATGTAATTCCATTTCCTTTACCAGTAATTAGATAGGCATGGCCATCAGATATAATATCATTAAACAAGTGGGAAGTCTACTGGGTTGGGGCTTCTATGAAATTGTTTCCTCCATGTAGTAAAGACATTTATGAAGAAAAATGCCCCAGTTTTTTCTGGCTCTGGTTGTAGTGTGCTCTGATGTGAAGTATGCCACTATTGCAGCCCTTTTGGAAGCATGAGGACAATCTACTACAAAGTCAATATGCTGAGGATAACCAGATGGAAGATAGAAGAAATTCTGGGACCTGGATGTCTGCTGACCTCAATGGCCTATAACAATATTTTTTCTTTATTGCTTAACTCACTTTCATATTATTATTTTTTTGTTATTTAAAGTAACTTGACTCATACCTTACTTTCAGCTTCAAGCTTTAAGCATCAACAGCAAATCTAAATGCAAATGTTCTAGATGTCCATTGTAAAGTTCAGATACCTGTAGCATATTCCTCATTATTCAAGTGAAATACTAATAATATAGTGCAGAATATAAAAGAGGCCCTAGAGGAAATGTGATGATATAAAGTTTCATGGGCTTTACAAACTATTAAAAAGACTTAGAAATGTAGGAAAGGGTACAGTGTGGCATGAAAAATGGAAATTCCATGTTAAAGCTTATTTTTTCCAGATACTACCCACTACCCCTCACTGTATTGAAACAGGGTTAGCGAAATTCATTTCTCTGTCCTTCCCCATACACGTCTCATCCTCTATAGGAAAAAACACATGAAGTCCAGAGTATGCATCCTCCAGTGAAATAGAATACATTTTGGTGGTTTAAGGAAGTAGTGTGTGGTAGGTATGGCTGTGTTTTGGGTTCTTTGCTTATTTTAATGCCAGGTACTTTCATTATAGATTGGGGGATGAAGGAGAGTACAGAATTTCAGAATAGATACGCAAGTTTACTACCAATCCCTGATAAGCAAAATTATGAATGGTGTAAGTGCTTTCAATAGTAGCAGTTAAATCATTTTTACCACAGTACTTTCCAGTTTTGTAATATTATCATAATTATTGTTATTAGGTAGCTACAAGGAGGATGGAAAAAAAATGATCCTATCTTAGGTCTATTTCATTATATGGGCCTTTTCCATAAGGATTATGATTTGTTTTAAAATTTTACATGGCTTAAGCTGAGGCTTGTTCATTTTCCCTGGTAATTAGCTACTGAACAGAATTCCATCTCTCTATGATATTAGGAATCTTATGGTTTAAAATCTGTTAAGCAATTCTTGCTCATGGGGCCCCAACAGAACTAAATGATCTAGGTTATAACTTTACTTGTCAGTTTGCTTGAGTTCGTCTGGGGTCTTGTCTGAATTTTAGCAGCAAGGCAATCCAGTGGAGGACAAGTTATCAGTTACGTGAATGACTGCTTAGAGTGTTCATTAAATCCGTAAGAGAGAGGGTTAGAGCCTTGCTTAGATTTCTTCTCTATTTCATGTTGTCTGTGACAAAGTTAAATGAAGTTCCTGATGAGTATACTCTAGGCAAGAAAAGAAAAGACATTCCAATGGATGTCAATCTTGCCAGATAGGGGTTGTAGAGGTGCCAAGGAGGGCTGGAGCTCAAGGGGTGGGGTTGCTTTTTTATATGCAAGTAAACGACTGTGAATACCAATGACCTTTCATGGAAAGCAGTTATTATTTTGACTTCAAATTTTTGATTTTACTCCTAACAAATATGTTTCCGATTTAAGACTGGAGTTGTTTACTAATACACACACACACACACACACACACACTCACTCACTCACTCATCCCCATTCCACCACACATTTGCTAATCACCTTTTCCTCTAAGTCCATTAAACACAAAAAGAAAGAAAGTTGAAATAATGGAAAATGGGACTGCAGTTCTTTGTGACAGATCTGACATTAAATCTTCTAGAATTTCTCTCTTTCCTGGTATCCTGTGCACACTTCTGTTATGATAGCACATTCTATTTATTTATCTATTTCCCATCTAAAACTATGAGATTTTTGAAACCTGAGCCTGCATGTTTTATCTCCAGAAGCATGGTGACTGCACACAGTAGGCATTCGAGAGAAGTCTAGTAGAATTGCATAAAATTAATATTTTGAAGGTATATTAATGGCTTCCCCTAAAATGAGTACTCATTTGGAAATGAAGATGGTTTCTTTACTGAATAATTTATTCCAACACAATATGGAGAAACAAGGATGGTTTCATTATACTTCATTTTTCTTACTTAGGAAAAGGAATTTTGGCTCAGTTGTCTGAGTTATGAGATAAGTAGGAAGAGGACCAAACCAAACCAAACCAAACAAAAATGATGTCACTGCCCTAATTGATTTTGTAAAGAAAGGAATTCTAACACTACAGCTTTTGTTGTTGTTGTTGTTTGATTCTTTTTAGAGGCCTATGCAAATAGGTAAAACAGAAATTTAAAATAAACACAGGGGCGCCTGGGTGGTGCAGTAGGTTAAATGTCTGACTCCTGGTTTTAGCTCAGGTCATGATCTCAGGGTCATGACATGGAGCCCTGCATCTGGCTCCTTGCTTAGCATGGAGCCTGCCCCTCCCTACTGTGTACTCCCTCCCTTCCTCTCTCTCTCTAAGATAAATAATTAAATATCCTTAAAAATAAAAAAAATTAAATAAAATTAACCCAGAGGTTGGACATGATATTTGATAATATGGATGAAGTTGTTTATTTAATTCAAGATATGAGAACTGAGACAAATATTTGAACTGTGCACTTTATGAAAATTTCATTGGAAAAGCATTATATCACTATTTGTTGTGGAAGATAACCAATCTCCCTCAACATTATATAGTTATTAATGTACAAAAAAGTATCATCATTAAAAGGTGAAAACCCTTTCTGTGATTATAGCTATGAATGCAACCCAAAGATAATTTTATGATAATTGCTAAAGTATTTGGAAAGGTGATTTAATTTACAGTTACAGAATAATGAATAATGAACAGGGGCTGACCAAAAAAATGAATAAGCAAGCATATGTATCTATGTCTGGATATCTGAGTTGACATAAATTTCTGCCATTAACAGATTGTAATCTTGGGTAGAAAACATAGCCAAGCATCTCTTCTGTTATCTTTATTTGTTAAAAAACAAGAGGGTGGCTTAAGTAAGCTTTTGTAAATAGCTTTTTGAAGAACATAGTTATGACAAAATTTTAAAAGATTTCGGACAATGTGAATTCTCTGGTTAAGAAAGTTAAACACTTAGAGGTTGGAAGATGACAGTAGAGTAGGAAGACCCTAGGCTTGACTTGTCCCATGAATATAAGTAGATAACTATCAAATCATCCTAAATACCCAGAAATTGGCCTGAAGACTAGCAGAACATACTCCACAAATAAAGGTAGATAAGAGGCCACATAGAAGAAGGTAGGAAACGCAGAGACACAGTTTAGGAGAGAAATGGATTGTGGCTGCTGTGATGGGGATGGAGCCATGATCATGAAGTGTGATAGACAGACTAACACTCAGGGCAGCACACAGGGAAAATGAATCTCCATTGAAATTAGCTTGGAAAGTGAGAGTGGCTGAATTTTGTGACATCTGGAAAGCAGTGGGGCTTAAAGCCCAGAGTTTTAAAGGTCAGCTGGCTTGGTTGGGATGGAGTACAGAAGGCATTGTGCTGTTCTTGGAGAGAAGGCAGGCAAACAACCTGCAGACATACAGTGGGGAAACAGCGACCTGAAGAGTGCCTGGGACACACAGTGGGGAAGTTATTTGCACATCTCAGTGCATGTCCCAGAGAGGCAGTGTTCATAAACCCATCTGGGAACAAAGGAACTGACCAGCTCCATTTCCCTCCCTCAATCCTCAGCATAAGCACAGGGCCACCTGTATGAATCAGCACAGTAGCAACACTCACTACCTAATTTATACAAAGCTCCACCTCTCCCCCCACTCCCCGCCCCTTCCTGGCTTTGTTGGAACAGCCCTTGCCAGTCTCACTGTCTCAGTCCCAGCTTGGCAGGCCCCTCTCCAGAAGACTGGCTCACACTGTGTCTCCCAAATCGGGAGTTTTGTGGAGCCTCAGTTCTGATGGTGTGGTGACAGGTCTCATTTCACAAGCAGAGCAGAGTACACCTAGTTAAAAATGTCACATTCAGGCCAGGAACCAAACACTGCCCACAACAAGCAAAGAGAGCCTCTGCTGATGATGGTCCTGAAGGATAACGTAGCCAGGACAAAACAGCAGAGTGCATGCAGCATCCACTGGAGACACTTCCGCAAGCACCAGTCTCTGGGGAACAGGGAACACTCCACAGCAGGGCAGTACAGGACCTCTTCTTCATAAGGCCATTACCCTTAAGAACAGGAGATACAGCTGACCCTCCTAATACAAGGAAACAGAGACTTAGACAAAATGAGAAGAAAGAGAAATTGATCTTAAATGAAAGAATAGGACAAGGCCACAGCCCGAGATCTAAGTGAAACAGTAACATGCCTGATGGAATATTTAAAGCAATGATCATAAGGATACTCACTGGACTTGAGAAAGGAATGGAAGACATAAGTGAGTCATTTAAGACAGAGATAAGGAATAACATAGCAGAGATAAAAGGCTCAATAAATGAAATGAGAAACACACTTGATGGAATAAACAGCAGGCTGGAAGAAGCAGAGGAATGAATTAGTGACCTAGAAGTCAGAGTAATGGAAAGTAATGAAGCAAACAAGAAGAGAGAAAAAAGAATTATGCAAAACAAAAATAGACTTAGGGAACTTAATGTTTCCATTAAATATAATAACATTCATATCATAGAAGAAGAAGAAGGAGGAGGAGGAGGAGAAGAAGGAGGAGGAGAAGAGGAGGAGGAGGAGGGAGGAGAAAAGGGGGGGGCAGAACATTTATTTGAAGAAGTAATAGCTGAAAACTTCCCTAATTAGAGAAGGAAACAGATATCCAGATCCAGGAGGCACAGAGAACCCCGAACAAATTCATCAAAAGCAGATCCACACCAAGACATACTGTAATTACATTTGCAAAATATAGTGATAAATAAAAACTTTAAAAGCATCAAGACAAAAAAAGACAGTAATAAGGGAAACCCCATAAGACTAGCAGGGGATTTTTCAGTAGAAATTTTCCAAGCCAGAAGAGAGTGGCATGATGTCTTTAAAGTGCTGCATGGGAAAAATCTGCAGCCAAGAATACTCTGTCCAACAAGACTATCATTCAGAATAGAGAAAGAGATAAAGAGTTTCCCAAACAAAAACTAAAGGAGTTCATGACCACTAAACCAGCCCTGCAAGAAATATTGAAAGGGACTCTGAGTGGAAAGGAGAAACCAAAAATGACAGTAAAATTAATATTTCTGTAAAAAAAATCAGTTAAAGAATTCATAAAATAAAAGGTTGTATAATATCACATCTATCTAAAATGTGGGGAGAAAAAAATTAATAAAAATGTGGGGAGGAGAGGAGTAATATTCTCCAGAGTAGATCACATATCAGCCAACAAAACAAGTCCCAACAATTCAAGATTGAAGTCATGCTGTGCATTGTTTTCTGACCACAATGCTATGAAACTAGAAATCAACTACAGGAAAAAATCTGGAAAGACCACAACTACATGGAGGTTAAATAACATGCTACTAAGTAATAAATGGTTCAACCAGGAAGTCAAAGAAGAAATAAAAAAGCACATGGAAACAAATGAAAATGAAAACAAAACCTTTGGGATGCAACAAAAACAGTTCCAAGAGGGAAGCTTATAGCAAAACAGGCCTACCTCAAGAAGCAAGAAAAAAATCTCAAATTAACAGCCTAACCTTACATCTAAAGGAGCTAGAAAAAGAAGAGCAAACAAAAACTAAAATCAGCAGAAGGAAAGAAATAATAAAGATTAGAGCAGAAATAAATGATACAGAAACTAAAAAACAATAATACAACAGATAAATGAAACCAGGAAAAAAAATCAATAAAATTGATAAACCTCTAGCCAGACTTATTAAGAAAAAAAAGATAAAGGACTAAAATAAATAAAATCACAAATGAGAGAGAAGAAATAACAACTAACACCACAGAAATATGAACAATTATAAAAGAATACTATGACAAATTAAATGCCAAAAAATCGGACAACCTAGAAGAAATGGATAAATTCCTATAAACATATAACTGTCAAAACTGAAACAGGAAGAAATAGAAACTTTGAATAGACTTATAACCAGCAAAGAAATTGAATCAGTAATAAAAAACCTCCCAACAAAAAAAAGTCCAGGACCAGATGGCTTCACAGGTGAATTCTACCAAACATTTAAAGAACAGGTATACCTATTCTTCTCAAACTTTCCAAAAAATAGAAAAGGAAGGAAAACTTCCAAATTCATTCTATGAGACCAGCATTATTCTCATACCAAAACCAGATAAGGACACCACTACAAAAGAGAACTACAGGCCAATATCCCTGATGAACATAGATACAAAAATCCTCAACAAAGGGGTGCCTGGGTGGCTCAAATGGTTAAGCGTCTGCCTTTGGCTCAGGTCATGATCTCAGGGTCCTGGGATCAAGCCCCGCATTGGGTTCCCTGCTTGGCGGGGAGCCTGCTTCTCCCTCTCCCTCTACTGTTCCCCCTGCTTGTGCTTTCTCGCTCTCTCTGTCAAATAAATAAATAAAATCTTTAAAAAAAAAATCCTCAACAAAATACTAGCAAATGGAATCCAACAATACATTAAAAAGTCATTCACCATGATCGAGTGGGATTTATTCCTGGTTTGCAAAGGTGGTTCAATACTCACAAATCAATCTACGTGATACATCACATTAATAAAAGAAAAGATGGAAACCATATGATCATTTCAGTAGACTCAGAAAAAGCATTTGACAAAGTACAACATCCATTCATGATAAAAACCCTCAACGAAGTAGCCTCAGGGGGAACATACCTCAACATAATAAAGTTCTTACATGAAAAACCCACAATGAGCATCATACTCAATGTGGAAAAACTAAGAGCTTTTCCTCTAAGGTCAGGAACAAGGCAAGGATATCCACTCTCACCACTGTTATTCAGCATAGTACTGGAAGTCCTAGTCACAGAAATCACACAACAAAAAGAAATAAAAGGCATCTAAATTGGTAAGGAAGAAGCAAAACTTTCACTCTTTGTAGATGACATGATATTATATATAGAAAACCTGAAAGACTCCACCCAAATCTGCTAGAATTGATAAACAAATTCAGTAAAGTGACAGGTACAAAATAAATGTAGAAATCTCTTGCATTTCTATACACCAATAATGAAGCAGCAGAAAGAGAAACTAAAAAAATCCCATTTATAATTGCACCAAAGATAATAAGATACCTAGAAATAAACCTAACCAAAGAGGTGAAAAACCTGTACTCTGAGAACTATAAAACACTGATGAAAGAAATTGAAAATGACACAAAGAAATGGAAAGACATTCCATGCTCATGAATTGGAAGAACAAGTATTGTTAATATATCTATACTACCCAAAGCAATCTACAGATTTAATGCAATCCCTATTAAAATACCATCATTTTTCACAGAATTAGAACATGCAATCCTAAAATTTGCATGGAAGCACAAAAGACCCCCGAAAAGCCAAAACAATCCTGAAAAACAAAAAACAAACAAAAAAAGCAAAGCTTGGAGGCATCAGAATTCCGGACTTCAAGTTACAAAGCTATAGTAATCAAACAGTATAGTACTAGCACAAAAATAGATACATAGATCAATAGAGCAGAATAGAAAACCCAGAAATGAACTCACAACTATATGGAGTTGATTCAACAAAGCACGAAAGAATATACAATGGGAAAAAGACTGTCTATTCAACACACTGTGTTGAGAAAACTGGACAGCAACAAGCAAAAGAATGAAACTGGACAATTTTCTTATACCATACACACAAAAAAATTCAAAATAGATTAAAGACCTACATATGAAACCTGAAACCATAAAAATCCTAGACAAGAACACAGGCAGTAACTTCTTTGACATAGGCTGTCACAACTCTTTTCTAGATATGGCTCCTAAGGCAAGGTAAAGAAAAGCAAAACTAAACTATTGGGACTACATCAAAATAAAGATTTTCCATACAGCGAAGGATACAATTAAAAAAAATAAAAGACAACCTATAGAATGGGAGCAGATATTTGATTATACCTTCAAGAAATAATCCCATCCTCGGGCGCCTGGGTGGCTCAGTTGGTTAAGCGACTGCCTTCAGCTCAGGTCATGATCCCGGAGTCCCGGGATCGAGTCCCACATCGGGCTCCCTGCTCAGCAGGGAGTCTGCTTCTCCCTCTGACCCTACCTCCTCTTGGGCTCTCTCTCTCTCACTCTCTCTCTCTCTCTCTCTCTCAAATAAATAAATAAAACATTTTAAAAAAGCCCCAGTAATTTACAATACAGTCATCATCAAAGACAGACATTTCTAGTTCCTTCTACTTTATAGAATATTATGCATCTTTTCATAATTGATATCATACTGTGCATAAAACTGTGCAGCCTTTTTTCACTTATAAGATTTTTATCTATTTCTTTAAAAATTATAAGCATTGGGGTGCCTGGGTGCCTCAGACAGATGAACCTTTGACTCTTGATTACAGCTTAGGGCATGATCTCAGGGTCGTGAGATTGAGCCCTGCACTGAGCTCCACGCTCAATGGGGAGTCTGCTTGAAGATTCTCTCTCTCCCTCTCCATCTGCCCCTTCCCTCACCCATGCTCTCTCTCTCTCAAATAAGTAAATAAATCTTAAAACAATTAAAAATGTTAAAATTATAAGCATCATTTTAATAGCTGCATATTATTCCATGATATGGGTGTGCTACAATTTACTTAAGTGTTTCCTCTAGAAATGAGCATTTATATTGGGTGTAAGTAGTTTTATCTGTGTCTAAATCTTTGAAAAAAATAGTTATCCTCCTAGGGTTTTATTCTTAGAAATTGAATTATTGGAACAAAGGATATAAACATGAATGTTTTTTATTCAGCTTTCTTTATTCATAAAGAATATTTATTGCTGAAAGAACTCTAAGATATATCTAATTCATGGAAGTTAAGCAACTGAGTTACTACTGTGTCCTGGTTTTTCACCAGTTGAAGTTATTTTGTAAATAACTGTTTCTTAAGAATTTTATATACAAGATGTTTTCTGGATTGTTTGATTACTGTTAGTGTCTATAAGCCTTAATGAATAAAACATTTTTAATATTGTTAGAGACTAACGGATTATTTCATATTGCCTTTTGTGTTTTTATGGTTTAATTTTATGCAATAAAATTTATCTTGAACCTGAAACATTTAATGTATCTCCAAACAGTGATCTTTTTATTGACTTATTAACCCAAATTTGAGTATATCATGACAAGTTTGTTATATAGGTAAGTAACACCTTTTCCCTGGGGAGACAAACACCCAAATGGCTAACTTAGTAGAATAGATAGAATAGATTGCAGTAGTGAGAAAATCTGGGAATGATAAAACACTCCAGGTAAAATACAGGCTGAAGGTCAGATCAGCATTTATTTTCTCCTTGAGGAGCACATATATAGAAGATCTTAGTGCCAGTGAATATCCAAGTATTCTATTTGCTTCCATGCTTTACTGTTTTAACAATCAAAAATTACTACATTATAGGAGAAAATGGACATTTTCAATATAGAGATGTTAATTATTTTGAAATAATTCCACCTTTAGGCATATTATTTTATTCTGGATTTACACAATTCTGAGAGAGTCTTCTATTACCAAGTGAATAATTAATAATTAAAGCATTTTGACTTAATGGCCTGGACAGTTCAGTAATAAATATTGCTTTAAGCATGAATTACTTATAAATACGCTCAATTGCCTATTTCCATATTTTGGGATTATATTAAAATTAAAAAATGTTTTGGAAACTAAATATTAAAACCAAATCTACTGGGAGGATTCTGGGAAGATGGCAGAATAGGAAGCACTAGGCATCTGTCTCCCACTAGGAATCTGTCTAGATAACAATTACACTAGAATTATCTGTCTGATGTAACTATTTTGGGACTCTGGAATCTGTTGAAAACTTACAACTTCCAGGGGAGGGAAAAATTACCTCTGTCTGCAGATGATATGATCTTATATGTAGAAAACCCCAAAGATTCCACAAAAAACCCATTTAAGTAGCAGGATATAAAGTCAACACACAAAAGTTGGTTGCATTTCTATAAACCATGAACAATCTGAAAACGAAATTACAAAAACAATTTCATTCATAATAGCATCAAAAAGAATAAAATACTTTGTAATTAACTTAACCAAGGATGTGGAAGACTTGTGCAATGAAAACTCTAAAACGATGCTGAAAGAAATTAGAGAACACATAAATAAATGACAACATTCCTCGTATTTGTAGATTGGAAGACTTAATCTTATTAAAATGCCAAAACTGTAAAAATTGACCTACAGTTTCAGTGCACCATCAAAATCCCAATAATATTTTTTTGCAGAAAAAGTAAAATGTATCCTAAAATTCACATGGAATCTCAATAAATTTTTAATAGCCAAAATGATCTTGGAAAAGAAGAACAAAACTGGATTACTCAAACTTACTACAAAGCTATAGATATATATACCAATGGAATAGATACAAAACAGAGAGTACAAAAATAACCTTCACATATATTGTCAAGTGATTTTTGACAAGAATAACAAGAGTGTTGAGAGTGCTAAAAGTATGCTGTGGGGAAGGACAGTCCATCAAACAAATGATGCTCAGAAAATAGGATATCCATATGAAATTTGGTCCTTATCTAACATCATATACAAAAATTACGTCAAAATGAATTAAGGACCTAAATGTGAGACTTACAATAAAACTCTGAAGAGAAAACATAGGACAAAAGCTTAACAACATTGGATTTAGCAATGATTTCTTGGATATAACAACAAAAGCACAGGTATCAAAAGAAAAAAATAGACAAAGTGACTTCATGAAAATTTAAAAATTTGGGGCATCAAAAGACACTATCCACAGAGTAAGAAGTAACTCAAAGACTGGGAGAAAAATATTTGCAAATTATATCTCAGATAAGGGATTATTAACCAGAATATATAGAGAATTTTTAAAACTCAATAACAAAAACAACCGGTTACGAAAATGGAAAAAATGATTTAAATAGACATTTCTCCAAAGAAGATATATGAATGGCCAACGAGAACATGAAAAGATGCTCAACATCACTAATCAATCATTAGAGAAATGCAAATCAAAACTGAAATGAGATACCACCTCACACCCATTAGGATGACTACTATAAAAACAAACAAACAACAAACAAACAGAAAGCAATGAGTACTAGAAGGATGTAAAGAAACTGGAATTCTTGTGCACTGTTAGTGGGTGGGACTATGAAATGGTACAGTCATTGTGGAAAATAGTATGATAGTCCCATAAAATATTAAAAATAGAATTCCCATATGATTCAAAAATTTTACTTCTAGGTACATACCAAAAAGAATTGAAAGCAGGGTCTCTGAGAAGCATTTGTACGCTTATGTTCATAGCAGCTTTATTCACAATAACTAAAACATGGAAGCAAACCAAGGGTCTATCGACAGATAACTAGATAAGCAAAATGTGGCATTTACATAGAATGGAATATTATTCAGCCTTAAAAAGGGAGATTCTGCAGTATGCTACAACACAAACAAACCTTGTGGACATTATGCTGAGTTAATAGGCCAATCATAAAAAAAAACAGACACTATATGGTTCCACTTATATGAAGTAGTTAGAGTAGTCAAACAAAATCATTAAGACAGAAAGTATAAATGGTGGTTGTCAGAGGCGAGGGGGAGGAAAAAAGGGGGAGTTATTGTTTAATGGATACAGAGTTTCAGTTTCACAAGATGAAAAGAGTTATGGGGATGGATGGGGGTGATGGTTGCATAATATTGTGAAAGTACTTAATGCTGCTGAACTGTACACCTAAAAATTATTAAGATAGTAAATAAGCCATGTGTATTTTATCACATAAACACAGAGTTCTACTTACTACTTCTATACCCTACTACTTTTAATTAATTTCCATCACTTCACTACTTTCTACAACTTTATGAAACTTTCAATTGCTCTCTAAAATTTACAAGTACTGGATTTTCTTTGTTCTGAATGATAGATAAAAACACATTACACCAAAATTTTAGTTTCCACTACTGTTAAAATACACTGCAGGGACCTATGAAAACACTGTCTACTAAATAAATACATGTTGATGTTTCAAGTGCAATTACTTCCATGGGGACACTAAATATATTCCATAGATTGTAAGGCAATCATAAGTCAGAAGAGACATTGAGTGTCTAAATAATGTAAATGCTTGTCTTGAGTCATGGGGGAAAACCCTAGAACCATTTTTCTTACCATTATTTCAGCAGCCACTGCTTTTGTTTGTCTGAGAGGCAAATAACTGGAGCTACCTATGTTCGTCTGGTTATTTCAGAATCCCTGTGCCCCTGTCCAGATGAAACCACTATGCATCTCAGCTCTTATTTATGGGTTCTTGGAATAGTGGAGTTCTAATGACCTTGGGAAGCAATGACAGTCCCGGGGAAACACTTCTATCCTTAGAATTAAGTCACTTTTGGTTACCTTGGTTTTAGTTTTAGGTAGTGTATATACATGCAAAAGTATTTCTCTCATACAACCAAAGGATTTTGATTAAATTCTTCCACAGTTCAAGAAATACAGTTAAATTTAGAAAAAGCAGGCTCTGGCATTTAGAAGCTTAAAGCTAGAAAATTCTTTACAGAAAAAAAAATAGGTAATTGCATTGATGAAAATCAATAAAATATAATCAACATTTTCAGCTCATAATTTTTGTAGGCATTTACATAAAGGTGAATAGTTATTTATAATATAGTATAAGAAAAAATGGTGAAGCAAACTGGATTCTTTTTTCTCAACTTGGTCAATAAAACTGAAATGTAAAGTGATATTAGATCACAAACCAAGGAATTTTTCTTCCAGATTATCTCACTTAAATCTTTACAAGTCATGTAACTTCTTTGTATCTCAGTTATATCATACCCAGAGAATATGCTAATTTTATTTTCCACTTTGATTTTAAGATTTCCTATTGATAATATGTTTATATTCTACCTCATTCCTGAAAGATTTGCTGTGCCTCGTGAAGGTAAAAAGCAAAATCATGTTTTTAAGTAAGGTTGAAGAAGGTAAAGGTAGAGGAAATAAGACAAGATCAGAGGTAAAGTCAATACACAGTACTTATATTTTCTCTGTGTATCTGCATAATTTGCAACCTCAACACAGTTACAATTGACAATTACTGCATGTGACAATAACTAATCATTGTAATTACAGAGTGATTTAAAGACATAATTTTGGGGAACAACTTTAATTTTACTGTTGACTCCTAGCATTCTTTATGGCTTCTTATATATTTGATTTCTTGCTAATAGATTGCATGAAAGGCCTCAATTCTTCAACCCTCCCAATGAAGCTGACCTTTGCCATGTAACTTAGCAGCACTTCCCATTAAAGTGCTATTTCTCTGCCCCTGAGACTAGGCTCAATCATATGACTTGTTTTGGCCAAGAGCATGTTGGTTAGCATGATGTTACTAGAAAAAGTACTTTCACAGAAAATAATTGTGCAATTAGACTCACTCTGATGTTTCTGCCATGACTAAGAGATGGACTTGCCTGGACCAGCCCACTAGGCTCAGGAAGAGAATAAGTGATATGAGAACCAGAACTGCCTAGTTGTACACAGCCTAGATAAGATAACCTCATACTGAAAGCGGCAGATGTGTGAAAAATCAATTTTTATTGATATATATATCACTGAGATTTCCAGTACTTTGCTAAGCAGTATTAGCATCCCAATATACCCAAGAGAGCATTATTATTTTTCATAGCCAATGGTACTCTGTGGCTCAGACTCACAGAGAGGTGAGTCAGTCATGTCTTCTACCTGCTTCTTGATAAAACAGCTTTGGAAAAAAGAAAGGTAGTCCTTCCTAAAGAATGATAACAATGTGGTTGATCATGAGCCATAACATCATTTTACTCCTTTCTGAAATGGGATGAGCTGATGGTCTACTCCAGCAGAATTGGAGTCCAGAAGTAACAAATATCACCTTGTTTGGCACCAGCCATGTTTCTCCCATCCAGAAGCCAAGGGAATGCTACCATGGGACCAGTGGTGTGGGGACATGTGGCTAATAAATGTGATTGGATTGTTAAATAGTTCGTGACATAAGCCATGAGAGCCATGACTCATTGGTAATTTTGTTCTTTGACAGTGTGGAGAAAAATCACATTTCTTCAAGTTTTTTTTTTTTTTAATCAAGAGCTTTACTATGTATAAATTTAACACTTTAAAATGATCTGTGCTCCCTGTAATGTTGTTAACCTGGACTTATGAAAGTATCTCATGATAAATTATAATTCAAATTTGAGGTGTTTTCTAAATGGACAAAATATTTGGTTAACATTTAATAGAGGTATGGAAGTACCATGACATTTAGCATCAGAAAGGCTGCAATTTACATCCCTGATGTATAATTTTCTCTACTGACTGCTTGGGTCAATTAGTTAACCTATAAATCATCAGCTCTATCAGTTGTAAAATGTTTTCTGAAACCACCTATCTCACAGGGTTAGAAATATATAAAGACATAAAAAAAGCTTAGCAACTGTATTGTACTATTTCTAGAATTATCTTAAGTTAAAATATTTAATCTTCTAGATTTAACAACTTACTATTTACTTAAAATCTAAGATGAACTTTAAAAGACTTCAAAACATGAGAATTTTGCTTAATGTTTATTTTTTTCTGTGAGATTCAAATATTATGAAGGTTTCCAGTCAAAATTAAAATCATATGAATTATGAAAACTCAAGATGGTTAGAATAAATGACAGAATAACAAAAAAAAACTGTTCTAATTCAGTATGTTAAAAGATACATTGAGGTATGTTAAAAATGTTGAGTTTGAGCAAAAATCTATCTAATAAGTGCAGCAACAAACAGGAGTTGGTTAGGAGCACTCTACCCACAGGACACAGAAGAAAGACTTTTATAAAGAAGATGTGGAAGCAAAGCAAGGAAATTATTTGATTGTCTTAAGTGGCTCCCTTATTCAGGAAAGTGTAACTGGTCATGACGGGCTATCCTTAGGTTTCAACTTCTTGGCCTTGAGGGATTTACAAGCTTAAATTTTTTAATTTGCTTACATAGGCTCTCAAGGCATTAGAACCACCTCAGTCTAAGACCTCCTTTTTTTATAATTTAAATTTTATTTTATTTATTTAATTTATTTTTTTAAAAAGATTTTATTTATTTATTTGAGAGAGAGAGAGAATGAGAGACAGAGAGCATGAGAGGGAGGAGGGTCAGAGGGAGAAGCAGACTCCCTGACAAGCAGGGAGTCCGATGCGGGACTCGATCCCAGGACTCCAGGATCATGACCTGAGCCGAAGGCAGTCGCTTAACCAACTGAGCCACCCAGGCGCCCAATTTAAATTTTATTTTATTTTATTATGTTATGTTAGTCACCATACAATACATAATTAGTTTTTGATGTAGTGATCCATTATTCATTGTTTTTGTATAACACCCAGTGCTCTATGCAGTATGTGCCCTCTTTAATACCATCACTGGGCTAACCCATCCACCACCCCTTTCCCCTCTAAAACCCTGTTTGGTTCTTGGAGTCCATAGTCTCTCATGGTTCATCTCCCCCTTGGATTTCCTCCCCTTCATTTTTCCTTCCTGCTCCTAATGTCCTCCATGCTATTCCTTATGTTCCACAAATAAGTGAAACCAAGATAACTGACTTTCTCTGCTTGACTTATTTCACTTAGCATAATCTCCTCCAGTCCCATCCATGTTGATGTAAAAGTTGGGTATTCATCCTTTCTGATGGCTGAGTAATATTCCATTGTATATATGGACCGCATCCTATTTATTCATTCATCTGTTGAAGGGCATCTTGGCTCTTTCCACAGTTTGGCTATTGCAGACTTTGCTTCTATGAACCTTGGGGTGCATATGGCCCTTCTTTTCACTACATCTGTGTCTTTGGGGTAAATACACAGTAGTGCAATTGCTGAGTCATAGGTTAGATCTATTTTTAATTTTTTGAGACACCTCCACATTGTTTTCCAAAGTGGCTGTACCAACTTTGCAGTCCCACCAACAGTGTAAGAGGGTTCCCCTTTCTCCACAACCTCTCCAACATTTGTTGTTTCTCTCTCTGTCCATTTTTGCCATTCTAACTGGTATAAGGTGGAATCTCAATGTGGTTTTGATTTGAATTTCCCTGATGGCTAATGATGATGAACATTTTTTCATGTGTCTGTTAGCTATTTGTATGTCTTCTTCAAAGAAGTGTCTGTTCATGTCTTCTGCCCATTTTTTGACTTATTTGTTTTTCGGGTGTTGAGTTTGAGAAGTTCTTTGTAGATCTTGGCTACCAGCCCTTTATCTGTAGTGTCATTTGCAAATATCTTCTCCCATTCTGTGGGTTGCCTCTTTGTTTTGTTGACTGTTTCCTTTGCTGTGCAGAAGCTTTTTATCTTGATGAAGTCACAAAAGTTCATTTTTGCTTTTGTTTCACTAGCTTTTGGAGATGTATCTTGAAAGAAGTTGCTGTGGGTAATGTCAAAGAGGTTACTGCCTATGTTCTCCTCTAGGATTTTGATGGATTCCTGTCTCATATTGAGGACGTTCATCCATTTTGAGTTTATCTTTGTGTCTCGTGTAAGAGAATGGTCAAGTTTCATTCTTCTGTATATAGCTGTCCAATTTTCCCAGCACCATTTATTGAAGAGACTGTCTTTTCTCCATTGCATATTTTTTCCTGCTTTGTCAAAGATTATTTGACCATAGAGTTAAGGGTCTATATCTGGGCTCTCTATTCTGTTCCATTGGCCTATATGTCTGTTTTTGTGCCAGTACCATGCTGTCTTGGTGATCACTGCTTTGTAATATAGCTTGAAATCAGGCAACATGATGCCCCCAGCTTTGTTTTTCTTTTTCAACGTTTCCTTGGTGATTCAGGGTCCTTTATTCAGGGTCCATACAAATTTTAGGATTGTTTGTTCCAGCACTTTGAAAATGTCATTGGAATTTTGATTAGGATGGCATTGAAAGTATAGATTGCTCTGGGTAGCACGACATTTTAACAATGTTTATTCTTCTGATCCATGAGCATGGAATATTTTCCCATCTTTTTGTGTCTTCTTCAATTTCTTTCATGAATGTTCTGTAGTTCCTAGAGTATAGATCTTTACCTCTTTGGTTAGGTTTACTTGGAGGTATCTTATGGGTTTTCATGCTATTGTAAATGGAATCGTTTCTCTAATTTCTCTTTCTACAGTTGCATTGTTAGTGTATAAGAAAGCCACTGATTACTGTGCATTGATTTTGTATCCTGCCACATTATTGAATTGCTGTATGAGTTTTAGTAATTTGGAGGTGGAGTCTTTTGGATTTTCCACATAAAGTATCATGCCATCTGCGAAGAGAGAGAGTTTGACTTCTTCTTTGCCAATTTGAATACCTTTTATTTCTTTTTATTGTCTGATTGCTGTTGCTAGGACTTCTAGTACTATGTTGAACAATAGTGGTGAGAGTGGGCATCCTTGACGTGTTCCTGATCTTAAGGGAAAGGCTCTCATCTTTTCCCCATTGAGGATGATATTCACTGTGGGTTTTTCATAGATGGATTTTATAAACTTGAGGAATGTTCCCTCTATCCCTATACTCTGGAGAGTTTTAATTAGGAAAGGATGTTCTCTTTTGTCAAATGCTTTTTTCTGCATCAAGGATTATATGGTTCTTCTCTCTCCTCTTATTAATGTGTTCTATCACATTGATTGATTTGCGAATGTTGAACCACCCTTGCATCCTGGGGATAGATCCCATTTGGTTGTGGTAGATGACCCTTTTAATGTATTGTTGGATCCTATTAGCTAGGATTTTGTTGAGAATTTTGGAATCCATATTCATCAGGGATATCAGTTTGAAATTCTCCTTTTTGATGGGGTCTTTGCCTGGTTTGGGGATTAGGTAATGCTGGCCTCATAGAATGAGTCTGGAAGCTTTCCTTCTGTTTCTATTTTTTTGAAAAATCTTCAGTAGAATAGGTATTATTTCTTCTTTGAATGTTTGGTAGAATTCCCCAGGGAATCTGTCAGGCCCTGGACTCTTGTTTTTTTGGGAGGCTTTTGATCACTGCTTCAATCTCATTACTAGTTATTAGCCTATGCAGGTTGTCAATTTCTTCCTGTTTCAGTCTTGGCAGTTTGTAGGTTTCCAGGAAGGCCTCCATTTCATCCAGATTGCTCAGTTTATTGGCATATAGTTGTTGATAATAATTTCTAATAATTGTTTCTATTTCCTTGGTGTTATTCATGATCTCTCCCCTTTCATTTATAATTTTATTAATTTAGGTACTGTCTCTTTTCTTTCAGAAAAGTCTGGCCAGTGGTTTATCGATCTTATTAATTCTTTCAAAGAACCAGCTTCTAGTTTCGTTGATCTGATCCACTGTGTTTTTGGTTTCTAATTCATTGATCTCTGCTCTAATCTTAATTATTTCTCTTCTAATGCATGGCTTAGGCAGCTTTTGTTCCATTTTCTCTAGTTCTTTAAGGTGTAAAGTTAGTGGGTGAATTCGGGATTTTTCTATTTTTTTGAGTGAGGTTTGGATGGCTATGTATTTCCCCCTTAGGACCGCCTTTACTGTATTCCATAGGTTTTGGACCGATGTGTTTTCGTTCTCATTGATTTCCATGAATTGTTTAAATTCTTCTTTGATTTCCTGGTTGACCCAAACATTCTTGAGCAGAGTGGTCTTTAGCTTCCAAGTGTTTGAATTTCTGCCAAATTTTTTCTTGTGATTGAGTTCCAGTTTTAAAGCATTGTAGCCTGAGAATATGCAGGGAATAATCTCAATCTTTTGGTATCGGTTGAGACCTGATTTGTGACCCAGTATGTGGTCTATTCTGGAGAAAGTTCCATGTGTGCTCAAGAAGAAGTATTCTGTTGTTTTAGTGTGGATGTTCTGTACATATCTATGAGGTCCTTCTGGTCCAGTGTGTCATTCAAAGCTCTTGTTTCTTTATTGATTTTCTGCTTAGATGATCTGTCTATTGCTGAGAGTGGAGTATTGAGGTCTCCTACAATTAACGTATTGTTATCAATATGACTCTTTATTTTGGTTAACAGCTGGCTTATGTAGATGGCTTCTCCCATGTTGGAGGCATAGATATTTACAATTGTTAGATCTTCTTGTTGGATAGACTCTTTAAGAATGATATAGTGTCGGGCGCCTGGGTGGCTCAGTCGGTTAAGCAACTGCCTTCGGCTCAGGTCATGATCCTGGAGTCCCGGGATCGAGTCCTGCATCGGGCTCCCTGCTCGGCGGGCAGTCTGCTTCTCCCTCTGACCCTCCCCCCTCTCATGTGCTCTCTCTCTCATTCTCTCTCTCTCAAAATAAATAAATAAAATCTTTAAAAAAAAAAAGAATGATATAGTGTCCTTCTGTGCCTCTAACTACAGTCTTTAGCTTAAAATCTAATTTGTCTGATATCAGAATTGCTACCCCAGCTTTCTTTTGAAGTCCGCTGGCATGGAAGATGGATCTCCATCCCTTCACTTTCAGTCTGGATGTATCTTTAGGTTCAAAATGAGTCTCTTGTAGGCAGCATATGGAGGGGTCCTTTTTATCCAATCTGCAACACTGTGCTGTTTTGTGGGAGCATTTAGGCCGTTCACATTGAGAGTGATTATTAAAAGATATGAATTTATTGTCATCATGTTGCCTGTGAAGTCCTAGTTTCTATAGATTCTCTCTGTAAATTTCTGTACTATATCACTCTTGGGGTCTTTCTCCTTTTCTATAAACCCCCCTTAATATTTCTTGCAGGGCCGGCTTAGTGGTCACATACTCTTTCAGTTTCTGCTGGTCGTGGAAGCTCTGCATCTCTCCATCCATTCTAAATGACAGCCTTGCCAGATAAAGTATTCTTGGCTGCATGTTCTTCTCATTTAGTACCCTGAATATGTCTTGCCAGGCCTTTCTGGCTTGCCAGGTCTTTGTGGATACGTCTGACATTATTCTGATGTTCCTCCCTCTGTACGTAAGGAATCCCTTTGCCCTAAGTGCCCTTAAGATGGTTTCCTTGGTTCTAAATTATATGCCGGGGTGTTGGCCTGTTTTCCTTGATCTTGGGAGGGGTCTTCTCTGCCTCTAAGACATGAATGTTTGTTTCATTCCCCAGATTAGGGAAATTCTCAGCTACAATTTGCTCAAATATGTCTTCTAGTCCTCTCTCTCTCTCCACCCCCTCAGGGATCCCAATAATTCTGACACTGGAATGCTTCATGGTGTCACTTATTTCTCTGATTCCATTTTCATGGATTTTTGTTGTTTCTCCCTGGCCTCCTCTTTCTCCTTCTTTTCTATCAGTTGGTCTTCTGGATCACTAATTCATTCTTCTGCCTTGCTTACTCTAGTTGTTAGATTATCTAGATTAGATTGGATCTCATTGATAGCATTTTTAAGTTCTGCCAGTTCAGCTTCCATTTCTGCCCTTAGAGACTCTATGTTGCCATTAATCGATTTCTCCAGTCTAGGTATTGTCTTCACACCTGCTATCCTGAATTCCATTTCTGACATCTTGGTTATATCTGTATCCATTTGTAAATCTGTGGGAGAAGGTACAGTTGCTGAGTCTTTCCTCTTTTGGGGGGTCCTCCTCCTAGTCATTCTGTTGAGGGGTGGTTGAGGGAATGTACAGAGTCCAAATTATTGACCATAACCCAAGCAAGATGCACCTGTTTTATAGGGACCTTAGGGTTGTTGGCCTCTTGTTCTCCCAGCCTGTCTTCTGGGGTAGGGGCCTGCTGTGCTGTTACTCAGGCAACCCTGTTTGGGTAGAGTTACCCTGCCCCCTGTAGGGGGGGGAATGGGCTCAGTGAAAACCAGTTTTTTGGCGCTTTTGTTCTCTGGTGGCTTTCCTTGGCGGCTTTCTGCAGCTCTTCTGAGAGTCAGAGCAGAAGAGATCATTTCCAACCTTCTGCCTCAGAACAGAGAGAACACAGTCTGTCCTTCAGTGGGCTCTCCAGGCCACACTATCTCCATTTCTATCTGTGCTGCTATAAACTGCAGCATCTTGGGTTGTATGCCCCTCAGCAGCACTCCCCGTCCTTGCCTCCAGGTTGGGGTACAGAGGCATGTCTCTGCTCTTTGTGCTTCTAAAACCACCAGCCACCCCCAGTTCACATACAAGGTCCTGCCGATCCAGGTTTCAGTCTGGGGGGCTGCCCTAAAGTCCTTTCTCCACCGTTACCGGTCTGTGAGTCTGTGCCTGGTCCCCAGCATGGGAGGCTTTTGCTCACTGGTGGTGTAGGATCCCCATGGCTCCCTCCCACTTCTGTTTATCTTCTGATATCTGCCTGTGGAATCACGGTTCCCCGCTTCATACCTTGAAACCAACTGCCTGCATATTCTGTTTGTAGAGATCCAGATATATCTTTTTATATCTCAGGCTGATTTTGTGGGTGTTCAGAGTGGTCTAGTAGATATTCAGCTCAATTCTGGGTACTGGTTGGAATAGGGTCCCCTACTGCTCTGCCATCTTTTCTTCCCTAGCTAAGGCCTCCTTGTTTAATTAATTTAACAAGTATATCCTTTGCCTCTACCTTTAAAAGACATATTTTTCTCCTGTGTCATTAATACATTTCCATCATATTTTTTTTCCTGTTGAATTTATTCTTTTTTTCCTTAGATTCTTCATTAACTTGATTTTTGGCCAGGCAAACATGTTCATTGGTAGATTCCTCTACCCTCCAACACCTTAAGCTAGTATTAATGAAGACATCTTTTTTTGGGGAAAAATATTTAGTTTAATAACCAATTTATCCTAGTTCAGCATCATTCATACTGGGAGGGCATACTCCACACTAATCACAAATAATGATATCATCATTATCTGTTCTAGTGATTACAAGATAATTAATATCTAGTGATAGACACATTCAAAATTTCATTAATTATATTAAAGCTTTTAATTAGGTTCCAACATACTTCTTCCATTTACAAAATAAACAGAAAGAATTCTCCAACTCACTATCTCTTGCTGCTAGTTATTTTCCAAGAAGATTTATCAAATGCTATGCAAGCTACGAATTGGAATTAACTTGAGCTTTGTTTTCTTAGCGTCTTTCCACCTCCCTTCTCCACCAATAAAATCTTAATAACGAAATAATTAATTGCATGCATTATTTACAGTTGCCTCTCTTTCATTTTTTGTTCTCATATTGAGACCAGTATGCAACCCAGTGAATTAAAAGCACAGAGCTAACTATCATCTTCCTCATATTTTCAAAAACTCCCAAAACAAAAACCTCATTCACAGTTTTCTTTTGATATTGTAATAATCAAGACCAAATTACTGTGGCACGGCTGCTTGTTTCACTGGGGAAAGAAAACAGAAGTATTCTCCGCTAGTTAGACTTACATGACTTCCTTTAGAAGGAAGGGAATAATTTCTTTTTAAATGAAGTGAGCATTAGCCTAGGGGGCTATGATGGCAGCCAGGCACATAAAAGGCCTTTTTTGTTTACATTTTGACACAACAGAGATGAGAAATGCAGGTGGAGCATCCTAGATTCTACCTTCCCATTAATGTGCTTTGAGGCTTTGGCCACAAAATGACAGGTTGACCAGAATTAAAAAAAGGAACAGTAATTAATCTACATTTTTTTGTAACGTTCAAATAGAAAAATAATGCTGTAGTGGAAATGACACAGCTCTGAAGACCTGTTACAGCCATCAACCCAAGATAATCCATTCAGATATTGGGACAATGAATATTTCTGGCTTCAATGTCCTCATTTATAACATGGAGAAATTCAAGATGATGCCTAAATCTAAAGTTCTCAATTTCTATAATCACAAAGAGATGAGTTCTTGCTGACTCCTTTAACTCACAGTGGAGAAGTTATCTGCTTTCAAGAGATGAATACAATCCCATTCTCAAGAAAGGTCTCACCTTTCATTATCTTTCTCAGCTTTCCTTCTTGATTTGTAATAGAACACACTGTGTGAGGTAGGTGAAACACTAAAGTGATTAAGAAATCAGATTCTGTAGTCAAATTGCCTGATTTCATATCCAAGCTTTGCCACACATTGCTATGAACTTTAGGGGAAATACTTAGCTGTTTGCTTCCTTAGCTTTGGTAGAAAAAAAATAGGGGTAATCATAGGGACTGCCTTTCAGGGTATCTCAGTGTTTTTCCTGTATCAGTACATGTAGAGTTCATCACAGCACATGGCACATAGTAAGTGTTCCACATATACTCGTGCTATTTTAAGGTTAACCTCAGCACAAGGACGAATACAGACTCCTCTTTTAGGAGAAAGTCCTTCCTAATCATTCAAATAAAACTTGGGTAACCATCCCTAACCTAGTAAAATACATTGGCTAAGCCATCCATCATTATAAAAACAAAAGTTAATTTCCCTTTCTCTCCAGCTATGAGGACTTCCCCCCCCCAGCACAGGTTGAAATGTACAAAATATTGTTGAGTTGATTTATCTGTCACTTATCTCTCTACTTTCACTGATGGTAGAGAATAATTCTGGAGTGTGGAGTTTATTGGGCGTTGGTTTCCCTTTATTTTTACACATCTTTTCTGCAAAATATCTATTAAAACTCTACTTTTCTAAGCATATTAAAAGATGCACAATATCATTTGTCATCAAGGAATTCAAAGTAAAATAACAATGAGCTACCACACTAAATGAGAATAACTGAAATCCAAAAAACTGAAAAGAATAAGGAACAATAGGAACTATCTTTCATTGATGTTAATAATTCAAAATGGTACAACCTTAGTGGGAATTGGTGGTAGAGTGGTGAACATAGTTGCTTCCAAAATTGTATACCCTTTGAAGACAGTCTGGCAGTTTCTTACAAACCTAAACATAGTCTTACCACACAATCCAGTAATTGGGCTCCTGGGTATTTACTCAGTTCAGCTGAAAATTTATGTCCACACAAAAGCCTACTTGTGAATGTTCATAGTTGTTTTACTTATGATCACAAAAAATGAAGCAACCAACATAACTTTCAACAGATGTGTGAATGAACAAATTGTGATACATCCATACAATGGAATATAATTCAGTGATAAAAAGAAATGAGCTAACAAGATATGGAAGAAATTTAAATGCCTATTTCTAAGAGAACAAAAAAGTTATACAGTGTATGATTCCAATTATATGACATTCCAGAAAAGGCAAAATTATGGAGACAGTAAAATGATTTGTGGCTTCCAGGGGTTGGGGGGAGGAGGAAGCATGAATAGATGAAGTACAGGGGATATTTAGGTTAGTACAACTCTTCTGCATGATAATGTGATGGTGGACACATGACATTATGGATTTGTCAAACCCATAAAAATTCACAGCACAAAGAGTAAACCATTAATGTACACAGATTTTTAAAAAATCATTTAGGAGGTCAGTGGATCACAGGAAGGTGTGCAGTCATGATAAGAGAATCTAACTCTATTACAAACGTATGAAACAACCTGACTAAAGGGGCAGTGGGGAAGAAGTATTGACCTAAGTAACTTTGTAAATAAGTGAAATCTGTAAGACTAATGGCAAAAGGAACTACTCAAAAGCACTGCATTCTAATTAATAAAATCATGCTGGGGGATACCAGTTAACAATTCTAGAACTACTATAAATGTATACTGAACTGAAAAATTAGATAAGTGAATGGTGGTGGGTGGGAGCCAGGTTTTTCACTGCTGGAGAATTTACAGATAAGCAAAAGAGGGAGGCTAGCATCATCCATGCAATAATAAATTAGAGTTGGAGACACCAGAATGAATTCAAGTTTAGTTTAATATAGATGCATATGGTTAAATATAGGAATATCTATGGATATGTGTATTTAATAGAGGAAAACAAGCATGGGATATGTGAAAATCCTCTGTACTATCTTCTTAAATTTTCTGTAAATCTAAAAATAAGATTGTTCTAAAAATAAGACTATAATTTTTTTTAAATTCTGCTTTTTATATTGCCTCTATATTTCTTCCCAAATTAATCCCCTTTTCTTCTTCCTCCCTCCTTCTATCTTATACCTATATGAAAACATTTATTGGCTTATATAAAAAAATAAAATCAACATCAGACACATATATTTTATTTATTGGCTTATTGTCTATAACTTTCATCAGAAAAGAGAATTTGCTTATTTTGTTTACTACTGATTGCCCAGGGCCTTGAATGTTGTCAGATTAACAATGGATTTTTTTTTATTATTCCCAATTATTATATGACAAATGTTTAATAGGTATTACTTATGGTAAAAAAAAAAATCATTGTTTACCCAAAATTCAAATTTATTGGAGTGTCCTGGATATTTGTTTTCTGCTATTGGTTGATTTGGATTTTGCTCAATCTGTTAACCCTACTTGCAACTTATACAACTATGGAGACTGTCTTATCCCATATTGGCTGCTATAATAAAACAGCATGAATTAGGTAGCTCATAAGCAATGGAAATTATTTCCCATAGTCTGGAGGCTGGGAAGTCCATGACCAAGGTGCCAGCATGGAGAAAGCCCTCTTCTGATGAAAGCCCTCTTCTTGATTCATAGCTTGCATCTTCTCTCTGCATCCTCACATAGCAGTAGGGGCTAGAGTTATCTCTGGAGCCTCTTTTATAAGGCATCAATCCCATTTATGAGGGCTCAATCCTCATGGCTTAAGCAACTTCCAAAGACCCCACCTCCTAATACCATCATATTTCATCATATGAATGGGGGGGGCAAACATTCAGACCATAGCATAGACCCATTTATAAAGAATGCAAAATTAAAAATTTTTGTATAGCTCAGGAATGGATCTATCCAAATGAGGATCCCAAAATTTAAGCTTTAATAGCTTCATGGAATATCTGCTTGTCTGTAGGACAACAGTTGCACTTCTCTACTCCAGGTGGAGGTTGTAGAATGCATATGAGAGCAGCTTTACCACTCCTGTCTGGTGCCATTGACAAAAATTTCTAAGGAGCCTTAAAATGTCAATTTTAGAATTATTCTTTAGGAGCCTTTGTCTTGACACACTGTAAATTAAGTTCAGCTGTTCTCACCACGGGGTTTATTATCTCTTTGATGATCACTTAACTCCAGTACATTAATGGAAACTATGTGCCACATCATCAGGAGGACAAACCTCCTTAAAAGTCAATTAGTTTCGGGCGCCTGGGTGGCTCAGTCATTAAGCGTCTGCCTTCGGCTCAGGTCATGATCCCAGAGTCCTGGGATGGAGTCCCACATCGGGCTCCCTCCTCGGCGGGAAGCCTGCTCTCCCTCTCCCACTCCCGCTGCTTGTGTTCCTGCTCTCACTATCTCTGTCTCTGTCAAATAAATAAATAAAATCTTAAAAAAAAAGTCAATTAGTTTCATAAAATAGATGCCATCTAGAGAGCAGAGCCAAATTATGATCTCATTGGTATATGCCAAGTTTTCAAATACTGGGGATGACCAACAAAAGGTTTGTAGTAGGGAGTTTCAAAAGATATGCTCTATGTAAAGGGATATAGAAGCAAATAGGAACTTTGCAAAAGGATTGCTGTCAAAGATAAAATCTCAGTCTTTAGGAAACAGCAACCCACATATCCTCCAGAGAGAGGGGGTAACAGCAGCAGAGGATGGGAAGCAAGACTAGGATGGAGGAAAACCCTGGGGGATAAAGAGGATGCTTCCCAGGCCCAGTGTCTAAAACAACCTGTCATTTCCAGAGTGGCTGGTGGGAGAAGGGTCTCCTCCTCCTCCTGGATTTAAGCCCTCCTCTTTGGGCTGTATTATATCTCCCTAGTATTAGATCTTGCTTCCCTGGCTACCACATAGTTCATAGCTAAGAGACTTGTCTAGTAACCTATGTTCTACATGTTTAACACTGGTGTGAATATAGATTACTAGAAGAACAATGGAGGGTTGTGTGTATATGCATGCATGCATGTGTGTGTGTATGTGTGTGTGTGTTTAAGAATTGCTTAAAATCTAGGAGCCTATTTGAGCTCAAGAAAGGAAGGACAGAGGTAAGTGTATCCCCATCTCAGGTGTGAAATCATCCTCATGGGACTGCACATCAAGTTCACTACAAGGGACTACTTATTTGAAAATCAGTGTCCATGTTATAGAGTAAAAGCTTCTATTTTCTTCCAAGGAACTCTTGTCCTTTTGTCTTCATCCTTTTCCCTCTCATTCTTCTTTTTTTCTTTTTAAGATTTTTATTTATTTATTTGACAGAGAGAGAAAGAACACAAGCAGGTGGAGTGGCAGGCAGAGGGAGAGGGAGAAGCCGGTTCTCTGCTGAGCAGAGAACTCAACATGGGGCTCAATCCCAGGACCTTGGGATCATGGCCAAAGCTGAAGGCAGCCACTTAACCAAATGAGCCACCCAGATGTCCCCCTCCCCGTTCTTATTTTTTAAATTAACTCTGAGGAGATGATGTGAAGTCTTAGCATCAAAAACATGAATCAATCAGTTAAAAATGCTTTATCTTTATATGGAATGTCAGATTGGTTAATGAAAACAAAAAACAAGTAGTGGTTTAAGAGTCAGTCCTATTTCAATTCTTCAAGATGTTTATTTTTTTAAAAGATTTTATTTATTTACTTGAGAGAGAGTGAAGGAGAGTACAGAGGGAGAGGGAGAAGAAGACTCCCCACTGATCAGGGAGCCCAATGCAGGGCTCTATCCCAAGACCCCAGGATCATGATCTGAGCTAAAGGCAGACGCTTAACCGACTGAGCCACCCTGGTGCCCCAAGTTCTTCAAGATGTTTAAATCATCATACTGGGAATCATAAATCTTGACACGTTTCTTTCTCCTTTTCATTCTTTGGTGTTTGGCCTCCCTCTTCCTTCAGAAGCTGTCTATTCTCCCTATCTTTATTTCCATTTTAACCAATTAGACTGGTAGTAGAAAGGATGCAGTTCATGGTCTTGAAAAATGTTTCCATTTGTTGAAACTTTTTCATTCTTGGCTTTTTGGCTGATTCATTCTCCTGAATTGGTAGCAAAGATATGTCTGGGTGACATTTAGAGCCATTCATTTCTCAAATTTTGTGAAAATTAAAACAGGACTCTAGAGAGTTCAGGTCAGATAAGGAAAAAAATGAGGGCCAAGCCCAGTATCCACAGGGCCTTTTAAATTTTGCATCTATAAGAACTGTAAATATATGATTACTGTGCCTCTGACTTGATTCAAACATGTGAGTTCCTATGCATCCAAAGGCAGAGGTTGTATAAGAAGAGATTCTACCAGGCTAGAGTAACATTCCACTGACCTGTGAGGTTGGTGAGTTTTGTGTTTAAGTCTTCAGCAAAAGAAAATACAAACTGTATTTTCTTTCACCTGTTCACCAAGTGTCATCTTTGCCAACTTCGCAAGTTTGATTACTCCTGTTCATCATAACAATCTTCGTCCAGGCATCCTCATTTAAGACTATCCTCAAGGCGACCAGGCTAATTACTGTGCACTTTAAGCAGCTGAGTTAAAATCAACAGCAGCCAAATATTTACCAATGCCGACTAAACATTATTCCTCATTTATCTCCACATATATTTTTTCTTCTGTCTACCAATAAAAAACAGCATGGTGTAGTTGAAAACTAAAAATGTGTATGCACCTTGAAGCAGGGTGCCCTGGTTTTGAATACTGCTTTCAGCAATTATTATTTAAGTGGATTCCTGGTAAATCACCTAATATCTATAACCCACTACATAGCTCCTGCTAAATGTTTTAAAAGAGAAAAAGTGCCCAGCACTGAGGTGATGTTTAAAAACAGTGGCTATCATTCAATCTCTAATGACCCCTCCTTCGTCACCTTCCTTCTAGTCTGCTGTCATTTTGATGCCTAGCATTCTTATTCCTTGTTGGGAAGACATTTCCTTTCTCAAATATTGGTTAAGGGTGGCAAGAATAGAACAAAGTTATGCTACAGACCTATCCAAATGGGGCTTTTGCACCATTTTTGGGCTCTTAGGCTCTGTCCCTAACCAGGTGTTCCATTAGCAGTACTTTTCACTATACTCTTTTCTAAAGCTTCTCACACACAGGCTCCCCTCTGGGAAGCCTGATCTGACAGGGCTGAAATTGAGGTAATAAAGTTTAATTATTATCAGTGATGATGATATTTAATAATTGTGTTCTCACTGGGAGCAAATATCCGAGAGAAATCATCTTGCTTCATTACAACATGTGAATGATGAGACCAATAAAATCTTACATGAGAAATTTTAAAATTCTAGGATGAAAATTTCCCCAATAAATGTTTATTATATTTATGTAACTCACAAGAGCCCTTTGTTTTGGTCAGAAGAAGATAGCAGGTTTTGGATTTTATTTGGCCCTATGGTCACAAAAAATAGTCAGTTACCATGGGGGAGTAAAGGGTAGATTGGTGCATCCAAGGGGTCATGGAAATGGGATTCATTTTACCAGGAAGTGAAGTAGAGAGAGGACAGACTTGTATATAAACTAGTCAAATTTGGAAAATAGTCTTCATTCTTTGGATTTTTTTTTCCAGATTCAATTTCATTGATATCTTTTTTCTCACTTAATTAGAGTGAATTTTAGCCATACATATAGGGAATTGGCTGCTCCAATTCAACATGAAAATGAAAAAGATGCCAACTAAAGAGAATGTCATTGAATCATATTTTGAAGAAGTTAACCTCATTTCTCAGTAACAACATTAAGGCTTAGGTCTCCTTCAGGAAGTAAAATCCAACACTATTTTTCCAGCTCATCCTAGGATTCTTGTAACCGATAAACTTAGTGTGCTCTGGGAGTGATTCCAAGTGAATGTCTTTATGGATTGCGTGCATGCACACGTGTGTGCATGTGTATGTCTGTGTATGTGTCATTTTAAACAACATATGTAAGGAGCAGCATGCCAAATTTTGACTTTTCCACATTTTATGTTATCACCCTTATTTGGGAACTGCACTATGTTGTGGGGTGGAGAAGCAGGAGAGCATGATGCTAGAATTTTAGTTAATATTAAATATGTGATGAAAACATTATCTTAGACCATTACAGCTCTAGGCAGATGATAGAAAAAAGAATTACACTTTCAGGTATCATCACATGATTCTCATTTCTTTCTGTCTTTCTTTTCAAACTAAGACAAGGAATGAGATATCATCAATAAAATGACAAAGGGACAATAAATATTTTCTGATCTCGGGAAATCAAGTTCTGCCCTACAATGTCATGCTTGAAAAGTGAAGTGTTCCTCCTGAAGTGGAAAAAAAAGATCTGGAAATCAAAGTCAAGTCACATCTCTAGATAGATGATGACCTTCACTTCCAGGAAGGTCTTTATGTGGTTGTGAATTTGATGTTCTTTAAATGACACCTTATAACTGTTGGGTGAGAGCAGTTTCTCTTTGTGCACAATTGGCTGAAGGTGGTTTGACAGAAGTAGCTGGTGGAGAATTTCCTCACGAATGCCTTCCTTGACAGTGTTTCAGTCAAAAGTCTTCACTTAAGCAGTCAGATCTTTATCTTAGATTGACATGCTTAATTTTAATATTATTTTTCTTTGAGACAAAGCTCTGAAGGAAATAATACTACAGTTAGAAAAAATACTTGATAAATTCAAAAAAAAATGGAGTAATTGCATGGCCAGTAGCCATTAGTTACAAAGGAATAAAGTTAGAAATTATTATTATTATGTTTTAAAGTTTTATTTATTTATTTAAGAGAGAGAGAGAAAGTGAGCACAAGCAGGAGGGGCAGAGGGAGAGGGAGAGAGAATCCCAAGCAGACTCTGTGCTGAGTACAAAGCCTGACGTGGGGCTCTATCTCATGACCCTCAGATCACCTGAACCAAATACAAGAGTTGGATGCTCAACTGACTGCACCACCCAGGTACCCCAAAGTTAGAAATTATCATTAATTTCTGGAATTAAAATGACCTGGAAACAAAATGAAAATAAAAAAAAATCTAAAATGTTATCACCCAGTAATTTAAAAATAAAAAGCAATCTTAAGCATCATTACCACTGGGTTCAAATAAAACTAAAAACCATAATTGCTTAATATAAATAAAATGATAATAGTTAATACATTATAAATCAGAACATATGAGAAGAATAAACAAGGATAAGAGGAAATTTTAGTCTTAAATACACGTATTAACAAGCTTGAAAGAACATAAATAATAAATATCAGACTTCAAGCAGTACAGAACAGAAAAAAAAACTAATGAAAGGGATAATAGAGAAATCAATATAAATAAAGACAGCAAAAAAAAAAATCTTTAAAACTAACAAATTTCCAAGATCTGAGTCACTGAAGGGGAAAAATAGAATAATTCTTAAATAATAAAGGGAACAGGAGAAGAAAGCATAAATGTGCAAAATAAGACATTACAACATGGAAATTACAAAAACTACAGAGAAATTTAAAAGACCACGAGGAACAATATTCTCAGCTTTATGTAAACCCATTTCAGAATCTGGATGAAATATATGATTTTCAAGAAAATAGAAATTACCAAAGTTTAGCCTATGTGATAATAGAAATTCCAGAGACCAATAATTACCAAAGGAGGAATAGAAAAGAAATATGGTCATAACTCTTACTGAGTTATTTTTCAAACATTTTAGGAACAAATAACTTGAAGTGTATTTAGATTGTTTCAGTGAGTAAAAATGTAGGAAAAATGTACCTTCTAAAAAAAATGTAACATAACAGTGATACCAAAATCCTACAAAAATAATACAAACTAAAAGAAAATTGGAGACCAGTTTTACTTATGAACACTGACATAGAAATCCTTAATAAACATTTAGTCTTGACACATATTAAATAAATGATATGCCCTAAGTCAAGCTTGTTTCAGAAATGAAAGATATCTATTGCAATAATATACACGTTAATAGGTAAATTTGAAAATCTTTATATCATAACTACAGAAATGGTACTTGATAAAATTCAATACTAAATCTTAATTTTTAGAAATATTTTTGAATCTTGATTATATGAATATTTCTTACTATATTACTCATATGTAGGCAGATGCTTAATGACTGAGCCACCCAGGTGCCCCCAAAATATATACTTTTTGCTGAAAAAAATTGTTTGATGGGAAACAGGAAGACAACTGCTAATCTAGGAAGATAGTAAATAATTTTGAGAAACAGCTGAGTAAACACTGATATACACAAAGAAATAGTTTTCATATAGTCAAATGTTAAGAGGACAGAAGATATACTGAAATAAAAGATCACATTTTCTATTGCAACTTAGAGCTGGAGAAATTTAAAAACCATGCAAGATCTCTTAAGACTAAAATTACACTGAAGGATAAAAGACAACATGATCAAATAAAAGACAGATCATGTTTTGATAGAAAAAAATAAACAGAATAAACATGTCAATTATCTCATAATTAGCAAATTCCTTCCAAAAATTACCAAGAAGATTTCAAACTTGTCCAAAGGATCCTAAAAGTAATATGGGAAAAAACTGTAAAAAAAACCAAGAAACTGCTCACAAAGAAGGGCAATGGAGATGAGACGGATGGGGACTTGCTCTGAAAACGAATACTAGTGCATTTTCCCCAAAATTTCAAATTTTCAGTGACTAAAATAATGTTATCTCAAAGAGGGAGAAAATCAAATCTGAAGGGACACCCAAATCAATGTGGAAATAGAGTATAAAAATCACTTTCATAATAGGAGAGATTAATAAATGAAAAAAGAACTGTGGGGACAAATGGGTAAACATCACAAAAAATATAAAATTTAATTACTATGTCTAACTTTGCAGCAAAATAAATATTAGTAGATCAAACATTTAAATCATAACAAAATAAAGCATGAAATTTAAGAACAAACCATAGGAAGATTACAGTCTCAGAAAGTGGAAATTTTTCTATGTAGTGCATACAATGCAGAAACAGTAAGTAATAGGTTAATAGATAAGGCTACATAAAAGTAAAACATGTAATTTTACATAGGAAAATGTAAAAATTAATATACATGTGTAAATCATAGCACATGAAGAGGAGTAAATTCTATTATAAATAGTTACACAAATTCTAGAGACAACTTAATGGAAATACAGTGAAAAGGTATGAAAAAATGGTTCACACAAAACACAATTTTGCTCATAATGAAAGAAAAGGAAGATAAAGCCAAAGACAATGTTAGTAAGCTGGCTAGATCAAGAAATACATGAAACAGGTATAGTAACATGTTAATGTTAGGATCCAGGTAGTGGTTATATGGGTATTCATTGTAAAATTATTTTAACTACTCACTATATTAAAAATATTTTCATAATAGAATGTTAGAATAAAATATGTGATACTTGTTTTTCAGCTATCAATTGACAAAACAATAAAGAAAAAGTGATAACAGTACTAGAGAACGTATAAGAGGATAGGCACACTTAATACATTTTTATGGAGAACTTGACAATTTCAACATTTACAAGTTGCATACTCTTTAAAGAATTTCACTTTTAGTATCTATTCTATAGTTTACTAACTTAGTTGAGAAATTATATATATGTAATGACCCCCATTGGGTCACTGGATGTGATAACAAAAGCTGCTAGACATTTATGTTATAGTCAATGGATCAATACTTTAAAAATCTACGGTAAAACCATAGATGAAATATTATGTAGTCATTGAATATGTACTTACGTACTTATGTACTTATATGGACTAAAATCCAAGTCTTTGTACAGTCTTTAGGGCATGCCAACATTTATTTAAAAAGTAAAAATATAAAGGAATATATATGCATAAAAATTATATAAAAGGAACAGATATGCATATAAAATTATATAAGACAGAGGGTTCTAGAGGGGAAGGGGGGGGGTGGGAGGATGGGTTAGCCTGGTGATGGGTATTAAAGAGGGCATGTACTGCATGGAGCACTAAGTGTTATATGCAAACAATGAATCATGGAACACTACATCAAAAACTAATGATGTAGTGTATGGTGATTAACATAACATAATAATAATTAAAAAAATAAGAAGAATGGAAAAAAATTATATAAGACAATATTTCTGCAACAGCTTTAGAAGAATTAAAAAAGCAAAAATGACAAAAGTGCCTCTGAAGAAACTTGAATAAGAGAGCTATTGTGTTCAGCTGCTTTAGGTAAGTACAGCATGTGGATGTTATTCCTATAACTTTTAATGAATTCTTAAATATACAAAATTTATGTTCCCTCAAATCATGGTGTTAGCCCATTCTATTGCTAATGAAGATGTTAAATCATAACAAAGTTTCAGACCTACCATGACTAAGCTCAAACAAGTAAATTCTCATAAATCCTCACATGAAATTTGTTAATTCTTTTGGAGGCTTGAAAAGGCCTATTGGGGATATTTTGTTGATAACATGACTGGTTAAGAAGCAACACATACTCATCCATTCAGGATGAAAACTCTCAACACAGCAGGTCTAGAGGGAACATACCTCAACATAATAAAAGGCCATATATGAAAAACCCACAGCTAACATCATACTCAATGGGGAAAAATAGAGAGCTTTTCCTCTAAGATCAGGAACAAGACAAAGATGTCCACTCACCACTTTTATTCAACATAGTACTGGAAGTCCTAGCCCCAACAATCTGACAACAAAACAAACAAACAAACAAAAAAAAAAAAAAAAGAAAGAAAAGGCATTCAAATTGGTAAGGAAAGAAGTAAAGCTTTCACTATTTGCAGATGACATTACACTATATATAAAAATCCCTAAAGGTTCTACCAAAAAACTACTAGAATTAATAAATGAAATCAGTAAAGTGGCAGGATGCAAAACTAACACATGGAAATCTGTTGCATTTCTATACACTAATAATGAAGTAGCAGAAAGGGAAATTAAGAAAACAATCCCATTTACAATTGCACTAAAAATAATAAAATACTTAGGAATAAACTTAACCGGGTGGTAAAATATCTGTACTTCAAAAACTACAAAACATTAATGAAAGAAATTGAAGACAACACAAACAAATGGAAAGTTATTCCATGCTCATGGATTGGAAGAACCAATATTGTTAAAACGTTCATACTACCTAACAATCCATAAATTTAATGCCATTCCTATCAAAATACCAACAGTAGTTTTCACAGAACTAGAACAGATAATACTAAAATTGGTACAGAACCACAAAAGACCCTGAATAGCCAAAGCAATCCTGAGAAGGAAGAATAAAGCTGAGGGTTTCATAGTCCCAGATTTTAAGATGTTCTACAAAGCTGTAGTAATCAAAACAGTATGGTACCGGCACAAAACAGACATTGCAGATCAGTAGAATAGAATAGAGAGCCCAGAAATAAACCCATGCTTATACAGTCAATTAATCTATGACAAAGGAGGCAAGAATATATAACGAGGAAAAGACAGTCTCTTCAACAAATGGTGCTGGGAAAACTGGACAGCTACCTGAAAAAGAATGAAGCTGGATCACTTTCTTACACCATACACGAAAACAAACTCAAAATGAATTAAAGACCTAAATGTGAGATCCTAAACCATAAAACTCCTAGAAGAAAACATACACAGTAATTTCTTTGACATAGGCTATAGAAACATTTTTCTAGATACACTTTCTTAGGCAAGGAAAACAAAAGCAAAATTAAGCTGTTGGAACTACATCAAAATAAAGAGCTTTTTCACTGTGAAGGAAACCGTCAACAAAACAGAAAGGTAACCTACTGAATGGGAGAGGGTATTTGCAAATGATATATCTGATAAGGGGTTAATATACAAAATATATAAGGAATGTACACAACTCAACACACATACCAACCTAAATAATCTGATTAAAATGGGCAGAGGACCTGCATAGACACTTTTCCAAAGAAGACATACAGATGACCAATAGACTCATGAAAAGATGCTCACTGTCACTAATCATCAGGGAAATGCAAATCAAAACCATGATGAAGTATTTACACTAGTCAGAGTGGCTAAAATCAACAAGACAAGAAATAAGTGTTAACGAGGATGTGGAGAAAAGAACACTGGTGCACCACTGGTGGAATGCAAAGTGGTACAACCACTGTGGAAAAGAGTATGAAGTTTTCCCAAAAAATTAAAAATAGAACCACCCTATGATCTAGTAATTCTGCTACTGGGTATTTAGCCATAGAAAATGAAAACACTAATTCAAAAATAGATACACTCCAATGTTTACTGCAGCATCATTTACTATAGCCAAGATATATATGGAAGCAACCCAAGTGTCCATTGATAGATAAATGCATAAAGATGTGGTGTGTGTACATGCACACACACACACATATACACACTCTGGAATATTACTCATCCATAAAAAAGAATGAGATCTTGCTATGTGAAACATACACGAACCTAGAAGGTATAATGTTAAGTGAAATAAATCAGAGAATTACAACTACCATATGATATCACTCATATTCAGAATTTAAGAAGCAAAACAAATGAACAAAGAAAATAAAAAAGAGACAAGCAAAACCACAGACTTTTAAATACAGGGAACAAACTAGTTGCCAGAGGGGTGGTGGTGGGTGGGATGGGTGAAATAGGTAAAAGCGATTAAGAGTACACTTAAGCATTGAGAAATGTATAGAATTGTTGAATCATTATATTGAACACCTGAAACTAATATAACACTCTATATTCACTATACTTCCATAAAAAAAAGAAGCAATAGATATCTAATACTAATGTGTAGTTCTAGGTTCTGTAGAAACAGAAACATACATTTTGAGTGAAGGACTCTTTTAATTGAGTAATTGAAAATACAAAATCAGATATAAAAGTAAATATTGTAAATGAAAAAATAACAATAAGTTTCACGTTTAAAATTTGATAAATGTCATAAACACCAAAAATCCAGAAACATGACATTAAAACCTATTTTAATTATCATCATCAGTTAACTTCTTGGCACACACCTCTATAACACATTTTTCTATATTTTTTGGTGACTTACTATTTTTTTGCCTCTTCATCTTACAATGATTTCATAATATTTTGCTAGCATAGTTGATCAAACTATTATTATCGTTAACTAGTTTGTTTTTTCTTTTCTTCAGCTACACAGTTTCTAGACTTAGGGCAACTCCTCTGAAAATGTCAATCCTCTGATCCTCAGCTCAGCCAATCCCTGATGTGTCCCACTGGGAGGAGAAGTACAGTGGTAAGAGGAAGTTCCAAAAAGGAACTTCCAATTTCATTTAAATATTATTGATTTTGAAAAATATTTTGGGAGAGTTTTTCCTTTATAAGAAACTACTATTGCTCTCAGCTTGTTATGATTATTTTGGTGGTGTGCAATGAGTTTTTAGTCAATTCCTTTGATATTATTGAGGATTTAGTCAATGTATGTTGTATTAGGAGGACCTACTCTGGACCTGAAAGTGCTTCTGTGGTTGATGGAGTCCATGATTAATTTTTTTTTTTTTAAGATTTTCTTTCTTTCTTTATTTGACAGAGAGAGAGACAGCGAGAGAGGGAACACAAGCAGGGGGAGTGGGAGATGGAGAAGCAGGCTTCCCGCAGAGCAGGGAGCCTGATGCAGGGCTTGATCCCAGGACCCTGGGACCACGACCTGAGCCGAAGGCGGATGCTTAACGACTGAGCCACCCAGGCGCCCCTTTGTGATTAATTTTTTAACTGACATTGTTAGTCATACAACAGCCACTACAAAGCTCATTACATTTCTGTCCTATGAATTTCTTTGTATTTCTTCAGTAGTTTTGTGACATAGGGCTAAGACAGAAGTAATTGTATAAGTGTACAGATTTTTCTTATGGTAGTGGGTGTGTTTATAATGCTCTCTGAATATATGCTGTGATAAGCAGAAATGTAGGATGATACTCAATGACACTTGACATTTTACCTTTTGTGATTCCTAGACTTTAATGTGGATAGAACCTGTGAATATGCCGAGATATTCCTTTGTTTGCTGCATTCCACGGCAAGAGATTTTGCAGATATAATTTAAGGTCCCAAATCAGTTGATGGGGAGGTTCTCCTGGGTGAAGGAGACTTAACCTAATAGTTTTAAAAGGTCTGGGACTTCCCTTTTTTTTTTTAAACAGGATTCTTTTATTTTTAAGATTTTATTTATTTGAGAGAGAGAGAACATGAGGGGGAGGGTCAGAGGGAGAAACAGACTCCCCACTGAGTAGGGAGCCCAATGTGGGACTCGATCCTGGAACTCCAGGATCATGACCTGAGCCGAAGGCAGTCGCTTAACCAACTGAGCCCGGCCTAGGACTTTCCTAAAGACAAATGCTCAAAGATTCAGAGATAATAATGGAGAAACATTATGTTGATTCTAGAGTAAGAAAATATTCCATCATCCCTGGCCCATGGAGAAAATGCTCTGTCATCTCTGGCACACACTAGATATTTTGGTACCTTTCTTGGCTTTCAGTCTTACTGACATTCTAAAAACTCTCAGTGACTAGGAATATTCACTAGTTGAAAAACATGTTTGTGTATTAGTCAGCTTGGGCTCCTAAAAAGTATCATAGATGGGGTGTCTTAAACAACAAACATTTATTTCTGTTCTGAAGGTTGAGAAGTCCCAAGATGGAAGTGTGGGCAGATTTGGTACGTATGACAGCCTACTTCCTGGTTCATAGGCAGCCATCCTCTCACTGAGTCTTCACATGATGGTAGGGGTGAAGGAACTCTCTGGGGTCTCTTTTATAAGGTCACTAATCTCATTCCTGAGGGCTCCAGCCTCCTGACCTAATTATCTCCCAGAGGCCCCATCACCCAATATCATCACCTTGAGGGTCAGGATTTCAATATATGCATTTGGGTGGAGAGGGATATAAACATTTAGTCCAAATAACAAGTAGTCCAATTTGCATACCTTCTCTAATGAAAAAAAAAAATGGACCATTCAGAAATCTTCCTCTGATATTCATAAATTTGTAGTTGAGGGTATAAGAGAAATTATTATACAATTGTTAAAGACTGAGGCAACTAGCAAATACAGAGTGACCTCTTTGACAGACAGAACTACTGTAACTTTTCCAAATATTTTGTTCATTAACAGGAAACTCACAAAGGTGGTGTGCTGGCTTTTTCTTTCAAATCAATTCTATTTATTTCCTAAATAGATCATTAATTCCACCTTCCCAAAATACTTCTCTCCTGGTTGGAACTTTCTTTTTTTCCTGAACATAAATGGATCTGATCCCCTGTAAATGTAATGTTTAGAAAGACTTCTGAGCTACTTTGCTCTGAGGAGGAGGAATTGGTAAATAATCACACATCTTGTTAAGGAATGAAAATTTTGGTATATTTAAATGAACTAAGACAGCAGCATTACATTCATGAAAAATGTTTTAGAACATGGTTGCTCATTAATGGAGATACTGTTCCTTTTTAATTTGTGAGAATTTAGAATTCAGTCTTGAAGAATGCAGACAGTACCACAGAGTAAGCAGGTGACATTAATTGAATATAATGCATTTTCAGATAAAAAGTTTTAGACTCCTGAAAATGTCTAACAGAGCCTTGCACCAACTTGACCACCATCAGATTTTTTTTTTAAACTTTGTGGCAGCTGCACTTAATTGTGTACCCATGCCTTCTCTGTATTGTTCTTTCTAAAGGGGATCACACTAATCACACACTCAACAGTCCCCCTTCTGCTGCTCACTGGTCATACTGTAGCTTTTCTTTTTTTTTTTTTTTTAAGATTTTATTGATTGATTGACTGATTGATTTGAGAGAGAGAACAAGTAGGGAGGAGGGGCACGGAGAGAAGCAGGCTCCCCACTGAGCAGGTAGCCTGATGAGGGACTCCATCCCAGGACCCTGGGATCATCACCCGAGCCAAGGGCAGATACTTACCCGATGGAGCCACCCAGGTACCCAGTCACAATGTATCTTTATCCCCAGTGAAATCCTTCAATTGTGTGCCCCTCAGGGTGGCACCTATAGGTATTTCAATAAGCAGTGGGGGAATAACAGGCTTATTTGTGAAAACACACAAAGATACGCATTTTTGCCGCTTTTAGAATTAAAGATTATGAAGGGAAGAAAATGAAAGACGAAGGGTATATTAACTTTATAATCTGCTTCCTAAACAAATTGATCAGTGAATGACTGACCTTTTCCTACCTTTCATGTCAGCATATTTCCCTATTAATGTGAATTGTATAAAGAAGCAGTATTCCACTCCTGGGTATTTACTCCAAAGATACAAATGTAGTGATCCGAAGGGGTACGTGCACCCCAATGTTTATAGCAGCAATGTCCACCATAGCCAAACCATGGAAAGTGCCCAGATGTCCATCAACAGATGAATGGATAAAGAAGATGTGATACACACACACACACACACACACACACACACACATACAGGAATATTATGTGACCATCAAAAAAATGAAATCTTGCATTTGCAACGACGAGGATAGAACTAGAGGGTATTATGCTAAGCGAAATAAGTCAATTAGAGAAAGACAAGTATCATATGATCTCACTGATGAGGAATTCTTAATCTTAGGAAACAAACTGAGGGTTGCTGGAGTGATGGGGTATGGGAGGGATGGGGTGGCTGGGTGATGGACATTGGGGAGGGTATGTGCTATGGTGAGCGCTGCGAATTGTATAAGACTGATTAATCACAGACCTGTACCCCTGAAACAAATAATACATTATATGTTAAAAAAAAACACTGTGAATGTTAAAAAAAAAAAAAGCAGCAGCACTCCTTATTTAAGAAAGATGACCATTTTTGAGAACCTGAAGATTCCCCCCTGCCATTTCCAACATATAATATAACATATAATAAATATAATAAATATAATATAATATAATATAATATAATATAATATAATATAATATAATATAATATATAATATAGTTATGAAGAACAAATTCACCAGCATGAATCCTGGTTGATCAAGTAAACAGCAAGAAACAAAAGTGTCCTTAGCTTTGTATACAGATCCTTTGCCCTCTGTCCTCAGAGTGTGACTCTATAGCCTGTCTCCCATCATTCTCCTCTTTCTCACCCTCTCCTATTTCTGATTTCCACAGATTTTATGTTAAAAAGGAGAGGCTCCAGGTCAGGTCATCTGGTTGTCAACCCTAGCTATACAACATATTGTGATAACCAGTTCTCCAAAGGTGGCCCCCACACACATTTCTTCCCCAAACTCATATTCTTATATAATCCCCTTGCACACTGAATCTTGTCTGAGCCTATAACTCACTTTAGCCAATAGAAAATAGTAAAATTGAAGCTACTAAAGTTCTGGGCCTAAGCCTTAAGAAAGTCTGACAGCTTCTGCTGGTGTGCTTTTGGGAGTCTTGAGTAAAAGATTTGGTTACCCTGTCTGAGAGACCCTTGTGGAGACATAAACTGTAGGGAGAGGCCCCTTGGAGTTGAAGAGGCCCTGTGAAGGAGACCCCACCTTGCAGCCATGCCCGCAAAGACACCGAATATGTCAGTGGGCCACCTTGAACATTCCAGCCCCCTCATACCAAAAGGACTTCCAGCTGCACCCAGTCATGCCACAGAATCATGAAAGAAAATAAAATGCTTATTTTTAAAAAAATTTTAAGCCACTGAGTCTCCTGTTTGTTTGATAGCAATAGATTATTGAAAGACATGCTAACTGTGAAACCTTGGGAATCACTTGACCTTATCTATTTTCTCATTAGCAAAATCGGATTTCTAATAATAATACTTTATTCATTGGGTTGGTATGGGCATTAAATGAGCAAGACATGGAAAGCTCTTGGATCTATTTCTAGCATGTAGTAATCTTCAATAAAATATTTGTTATTTACTGGCTTTTCCTAGTTCTCCAAATTTTGCAGGCATTTTGCTGCTCTTGCTTCTACACATTGTGAACTCTACGCTCGACTTGGTCTTACCTTCTTTCTCTTTATATAGTGGTTAGGAGACAAAGAATATTTGTGAAATCCTAAGTTCACATTTTAACTCAGCCATTTACTAACTGTTTAAACTTGTGTGGAAATTTTGTTGATCATTGTCTGTAGAATGGCATCTGTGACATCTGTCTCTGATTCCTGGTAGGAAGTTTGAAAATATTAATATATGTCAGGGGTTTACATACATTAGTAACTTAAGAACAATAGCAATTATTAAGTAGGCCTATGTATTATTCTTGGAATGAATAGCACCTCTATGGTGAAGTCTTCCTAGATCATTATATGCAGAATTCTTTCCTCCAACCTCAGTGATTCCAAAGTAATCTGTGAAATGTCCCATGATCTATACAAGAATACCACATTTTGGGGGTGCCTCGGTGGCTCAGGCGGTTAGGTGTCTGCCTTCAGCTCAGGTCATGGTCCCAGGGTCCTGGGATTGAGCCCCGCGTCAGGCTCCCTGCTCAGTGGGGAGCCTGCTTCTCTCTCTGTCCCTCTGTGATCTCTCTCACTCTTGCTCTCTCTCAAATAAATAAATAAATAAAATCTTTCAAAGAAAAAAAAGAATACCGCATTTTGATTTATTGGTATATCTGTCCAAATGAAATGTTAATTTCTAAAACAGGCACGTCTTTGTGATTTCTGCATAATAAGTCCATGTTATAGCCTGTTTCTAGTAATTGATATCTGCCATTTTTTTTTTGTTGGTTTTTGTTTTGACTGTCTGGGATATGATACTCTTCTGCTTTTGGGGAATCAACAATTGACCAGCCATTGTACGAATCTTGGTGGAAGGCAGAACCTCATTTCTCCTTTTAAAAACTACAAATGCCCATCACTCAGTCTCCCTAACTCTTGGCAGTGAAGGAATAAACATGGTGTGACCAGTTGGATACTTATATCTATGATTTTAATCTTGGAGTAAGTGACCCATGGAGGAATAGAGAATTCACTTCAGCACAGGGAACAGTGGTGACTGCAGCAAATAGGGTCTAGAGTCAGCAGTGTGGTAATGATTGTCATGGATTGGGTGTCCAGTGGCCATGACAACAGTGTCCCAACCTGATTATCTCTGCAAGTGGTAGGGGTGTGGTGCTCACTACCTCAGCCACCACTGATTCCTTCCACAGCCTGATTCTCCAGGCTTCCCTCAACCCCTGTGAGATCTTCATTATTTGTTCTTAAATTCTTTTTCTACCTAACTTCATAGAACTGGCTTCTGCTGTTTGCAGCCAAGAACCCTGACTATAGTACCCTTGACAAGAGAATCCTTGCAAGACTGGCTATAATGAGAATCCCTAAAAAAGAGAGTTAGTTACACATTAGCTAGTGAGAAAAATTGAGAGAGAAGAGAAAAGATAGTTATGGCAGAATGAAAAACTAAAGGCTATTGCCTTGCACAAATCCAAAAAAGGTTTTTATATTAAACCATGCAGTATTTGGAGAGCAAATAATTCAGCTAGTAGATAAGTGTGGCTTTTATGTGGTCTTCAAATTTTTAGAATGTGATTAATGGAGGAAATCACAGCAAGGGTCCCAGAAAGGCAGTCCTAGCAAAGAAGGCCAAGGCTCATGGGTAAGAGGTTTTCTCATCTTCATATCATCTCAAAGGCAGTTAGGATTATGTCACTAGCAAAACGAGAAGAAATACAGTGGCAAAATTCTGAGATGTATGTTTTGTTAGCATTTACATTGTTTAACCTTACTGAAAAGATTAAATAGTCTACCAAATCCGGTATCTATTTCCCAAAAGTCCTTTATGGCAATTGCACAATGGAAAGGTGAGTCAATAAACTGCTTGATCAATGTACACTCCATTGCTAAGTGCTTTTATTGCTTTTCTATTAACGGTCTGGAATATATAAGAGAGACATGGAGATAACCCGTTACTGGGGAGTTTTTGGTTTGGTCAAATCAAAACCAAATTCAGTGAAACTGTGAGATTTTTAGGTATATTTTAAGAGGAACATGCAAATAAGATTTGATAAAAGTCATGAAAATGAATCATTCTTGTTACACTCACAAGCATTTTTCAAAGTTGAATGTTTAGACCCACTGAGAAGAATGGTATAGAGAGAACTGTGCTTATAAATATCTTTGTTTTCTTCCCAAAGACTCAGTGGGCCTGGGGGATGTGGGCAGGAGGGCAATGAGGGAAAAGGATACTGAGCCACAACTTACCTGTTTCTCCTAACCTCAGAGAGGACATTCTTCATTCTGCTTAGCTTACTGATGTGAGATCCTGCTCTGACTTCCTGGAGCCCATGTTGCTCTTATTAATACAGAAGATAGCATACAATACGATGACCATTTGTTTATGTTTTATGTCTCCAATCAACTTTAAGAGGAGGCTCTTGATTTAAAATGTTTTTATCACCCAACAGCAGAGGTAATTTAAAAATTACACAGTAAAACTGTTATCTTATTAATTGATAAATTTTTGCCAAGAGTCGGAAAAATTGCTTTTAAACTCAATTTAAATACTCACCTCTCAGGGTTTAAAAGTACTTGCAAAGTGAGAGGCAATTTGGGGAGGAAGAATGGCATTTAAAGAAAATTGTCACTTTACTTGCAACTTCTAAAAAGTTCCGTAGACTGATTTAATTTTATTTCTAGAACTCTAGTTAACAGGAGGAATTATCTGTCTACATGATCTGTCTCTAATTTAAGAGCTGCAGCTTTTGGCCAAACTTGTGTCCCCTTGCCTTTAAAGCAGTTGTCTATATTGGTTGCAATGAACTGTTATCAATAGTGCACAGTAAAAAAAAAAAAAAAAAGCATTATATAAAACCACCTAGAGCCAAGGCCTTTCGACTTTGGTATACAGAGCCAAATACATTAATTTGAACACAGTAGGCACTTAATAAATACATGTTAGTTTACTTTATAGCAAATATTACTTCAGATACTGAATGTACACATGGGTTTTAAACATAAAAAAGAATGTATAAACATAAAAAATAAAAAGGAATAGATTACTTCTTTTTTAAATGATGCAATTTTCCCCCAAATAAAATAATCCAATATCAATAATGAACAATTTTCCATTTTATTCAATTTTAGTAAGTGAGAATGTTCTCCTGACAACAGAATGTCTCCAAGTTATTCTTAATTTGATCCTTGTCTGTTCTATCCTGATGTGAAAGACAAATGGAGATTATGCAGGCCCCCGGGCTCTCTATTGCTTCTTGCTGTAAAAATGCTAGGCATGTCCACAATTTGAAAAGCGATGGGGTGGGGCGCCTGGGTGGCTCAGTCGGTTAAGCGTCTGCCTTTGGCTCAGGTCATGATCCCATGGTCCTGGGATCGAGCCCCGCATCGGGCTCCCTGCTCAGCGGGGAGTCTGCCTCTCCCTCTCCCACTCCCCCTGCTTGTGTTCCCTCTCTCACTGTGTCTCTCTGTCAAATAAATAAATAAAACTTAAAAAAAAAAAAAAGAAAGAAAAGCGATGGGGCATCACCACTCCATTTTTTGGAGGTCAAACTAAGTCCCTTTTAGCATGGTTCAGATTAAGTAGAGTAACTTCTTTTTCCATTGTTTCTTCATGTTAAATGATCCAGACACCATCTAACTTCAAGGACTGATTATTTCTCAGCAATATAAATGAGAACTGTTCCCCTAACTTGGCTAAGAAGCAATTGGGTATTAGCAGCTGGTGGCTTTCTAAAGTGTCACTCCACCGTCCATCCCTAAATTTCTGTGTTCCAGGCTGAAACAAAGACTGCTGAATTTCTTACCAAAGGAAGAGGGATGATGCAGCAGATATTTGATGTATGAAGGTAGGAACTCTTTTTCAAACATATACTGAGGGACATCTCTGACCAGCTGGAAGAGCAGAGAGTATCTAGGAAGGAGGCATCATGACTGTTGTTGACAAGAAATTTCTAAGACTAGAGGAAATAGAAAAAGTGGACTTACCCTGATGCCCCATCCTCCTTCACCTCCTTCTCTGACCAAAGTGTAATTTAAGCACTCTTACGGTGGCATGAAGTGGATTTGCTCTGCCCTTTATGGTATCTATTATGGGTTGAATTTTGTTCCCCCAAAAGATATGTTGAAGACTTAATGCCCAATACCACAGAACGTGGAAATAGATTCTTTACAGAGGCAATCATCTTAAAGTGAAGTCATGAAGGGGTGGATCCTAATCCAATAACATTGATTTCATCATGAAAAGGGTCAACTTGGACACAGAGACAGACACACAGAGGGGAGACAGTGTTGACAGCCATGGGATGACAGAGGCAGGGATTGGAAAGAGGCAGCTGCAAGCCAAGAAATGCCAAGGATTTATGGTCATCATCAGATGGGAGCAAGAGGCAAGGCAGGATTCTACTCAGAGTTGCAGAAGCATTATGGACCCACTAACTCCTTGAATCCAAAAGGATTTCTACCTCCAGAACTATAAGGAAATAAATTTCTATAGTTTTAAGTCATGCAGTTATGGCAATTTGTCATGGCAGCCCCGGCAAACTAGGAAAGAATACTGCACTCTAATTTAATGCTCCCTTTATACCATGAAAGTAGATGAGAGAAATGTAGATACTGGGGCTCCACAAGGTTCTCAAGGCTGAAGTAGCCATTTTGTAAGTAGCTGCACACATCATTTCTCCCCAGCACATGGCTTTCCAGTTGTTTCTTGGTGATCTTTATTATTAGCTTTGTGGAACAAGGATCTGTCTCCCTTTGTTACAATTTACCAATGCTTTGTGGAAACATTGGTGTGCTATCATGTAATTGTATTGGTTTCTGATATCAGGATACTATTCTTGACTTTAAGAGACTGGATGAATATAGAACGTTGAGTTTATGTTGCTGTGGACATTCAGCTATTGTGTTCTGTCATTAAGTCATTAGAGTTTCCTATTTTGCCACTTTAGAAGAAAATGCAAAACAGAACGTAAAATAAGTTATAAATGTCTGTTTCATAAGTAGATAAGAATAAGTGTGGAATATTAAATTTCATTTTCCCGAAAGATTTGCAGTGTGGAATAAACCTATAATGGAGAGAACTCCAAAAGATGGCAGGGTGAGGGTGAGGGTGAGGATCCTTTAGTTGCTTGCGTAAAAACGTAAAGCAAAGGCTTGAAAGTAAATTAATGTTGCCATCTTTTAGATTAAAAACTAAAGTTTTATTTATTGATATTTTATCATTTTCTGGGCCTTGTTTACTTATCATTCTAAAATATTAACTTAGTTTAACTTCCACGTGTACTGTTTTTCCCAAGGATAACATGGTCTGCCTAAGATATCCAGAATTTACTGTTTCCAAACTTTAGTTTAGCAGATAAAGCCACACAGCAGTTATAAGACTGGGCTTTGGAGAGAAAGAGGGAGTGGTTAAATACTAGGTGAGTTTATTTTCTAGCTATGTCCTCTTTGGCAACTCCATTAACTTTATGATGCCTCAATTTCTTTCATCTGGTTATGGGAAATCAATATTTACCTTATATCAATATAAGAATGATAAGAATTAAATCATGTAATGATCATGTAATAATATTTGTCATCACATAATAAATGAAAGCTCTTTTTTTTTTTACTTTCTTTTTTTTCCCCCTAAGAGGCATTTACAGTTCTTCAAAAGAAAAGAAACAAGCATGTTTTAAAACTTCGATGTGAAGCTCATCCAAAAGGTATTGCAAATTCCTAAAAAGACTCATTAAAGTTAAAGAAACACTTTCATACTAGACTTTTGGTTGCACCTGATATAACTCCTTCATTTATTTTCTATAGATATAGCTTAGATGATTTTTGTGCATAAGATTGGTAAGGATGGAATGAAAATGCATGTATAATGATACCTAGCAGGGTGGACCCCCCCCAAAGCTTTTCCATTACATAATCCCTGTTTTCTTTTCCCATGAAAGCTCTCATTACATCATGCTATCTCATTCTTTGAATAGTTCCAAATCAAACATATTCAGTTTACAAGTCAAATAATTTCCCCACATGCCAGAGGCGTAAACACTGACCTTAAATTAAAACAAAAAATCAAGTTGTTATTATTCTGTCTTTGAAAATCAATGAGTTTAGTATTAGGAATTAGTTTTTCCTTTCCACCAGTACTAAAGAATCTTGTCAGAGCTCTTCTAACATGGTTTTGATGTTGTACAAAGCAGAAGGGAATCAGCTCACAACCCTGCGGCTATTTGGCTCTGCTTGGATACCTGGGGAAAATCATGGCTCTGTTAGTGCAACAATTAGAGAGCTCTCATAGGGAGCACCTGGAAAAACAGTCTGAAGCTATTTTGTCATTGTCACTAGGTCAAATATTAGTTCCCTCCGGCACCTCAACACACATAGGCAAAAATTTATCAACAATTCCATATTTTGCAATAAAGAATTTGTAGCATCCTTTGGTGTAGTGGGGAGGAGTGGTTTGCACACTGGCCATTTGGGCAAAACTCCAGGGACCTCAGGCAGCCATCCTGCTGGCTGTAAAATCACAGGAAGACAGAAGAGTCAAATGCCAGCCTGTCAACCTCCTTGAAGAAGATGGATGGAACTATCAATAAGCCAATAAAGCAAAGGCAGACTGATGCAAAGCAGTGGTGCCTGTGACAAGGAGCTAGCTGGAGGAGTGACAAGGCAGAAGTCAATAAGGCAGTTTATTACAGCCAAAGCTGATAAGTGATATCATCATCAATAAGTAGAGACTGAGCCACCTGGGAGAATTCATGTCCCTTCAATCAGAAAAGTCAGAGTGGGTGGCAGATGCAGCTCTATGTCCCATCCCAGGAATCATTTAAACTCTTTCCCCACTCCCTGTGGACAATGGTTGTTCAGAGAAAGGAGAATAAAGCACTTACATTGGACTGATGACTTTTCGACTCCATGCTGCAATGAGGGTTTGGAGGAAGGAGTGTTGTCTGTGTCATGTCATGTCATTCTCTCTAGCTTATCACCAAAGCAATGATAATTTTCTCAAGATTAATTATTTTTCAAGAAAATTTTACCCAAGAGCCCAAACTGGGTTAAAATGCATTCACTCTTCATTCTATTATAACTTACATGTACTTGTCAGAAATCATTAACTTATCAATGAATGATGATGATGATGCCTCATTGTCAAGATGCACGGAATTAGAAGATGTGGTATATATACATACAACGGAATATTATGCAGCCATCAAAAGGAATGAGATCTTGCCATTTGCAACAACGTGGATGGAACTGGAGGGTATTATGTTGAGTGAAATAAGTCAAACAGAGAAAGACATGTATCATATGATCTCACTGATATGAGGAATTCTTAATTGCAGGAAACAAACTGAGGGTTGCTGGAGTGGGGGGTGGGGTGGAAGGGATGGGGTGACTGGGTGATAGACACTGGGGAGGGTATGTCCTCTGGTAAGCGCTGTGAATTGTGCAAGACTGTTGAATCTCAGATCTGTACCTCTGAAACAAATAATGCAATATATGTTAAGAAAAAAAAAAAGAAGAAGAAGAAGAAGGTAGCAGGAGGGGAAGAATGAAGCGGGGGAAATCGGAGGGGTAGACGAACCATGAGAGACGATGGACTCTGAAAAACAAACTGAGGGTTCTAGAGGGGAGGGGGGTGGGAGGATGGGTTAGCCTGGTGGTGGGTATTGAGGAGGGCGCATTCTGCATGGAGCACTGGGTGTTATGCACAAACAATGAATCATGGAACACTTCATCTAAAACTAATGATGTAATGTATGGGGATTAACATAAGAATAAAAAAAAAAAGATGCACGGAATTATTTCACACATGACTATGCATGTCTTCTGTGCACCAAAGGATAAAACTAAGATCAGCAATAATTGAAGAAAGGTTCAAATAGACTGTGTGAAGTCAAGATTATTATGATCTGGACATATTATTTCTCTGAGATCTCAAATGGTTCTAAACTATAGGACAAAATGAGAACATTTCAAATATTCTCAATTATATAATTCTTCCAACAAGTATATATATATATATTTTTTTTTTGTAGACATGGCCTTTCTATTGTCTTATGTGGCAGATTATATCGAAGATATAACCTAGGGAGGAAACACATGTCAACACGGCATTTTCTACCATCATTATTAAGAAATTATTTTATAAAACAGAGGTAGTTAATTCAGGTTCATTGATATATTGGTAAGAAATTTATTCCATAATCAGAGGATTCAGACAAATTTGTTTCCTGAGAGAAGTCTGTCTTAAATTCTATAACTGTGCTGAATATTTTATTCGGCTGACTCTAGCCAGCATCACCAGGCTTACGCTGCATGAGGGAAGTGTGAAAATCTCAAGAGATTCAATGCCTCCCAGGCCATCTCAGATTACTAACCCCTGTAATCATGAATTAATAGCAAGGCAGGGACTGGTTGGGAGTAGAGTTGCCAAATATAATATAGGACTCATAATTTTGAACTTCAGATAAATAACAACTTTCTTTTATATGTTTCAAATTTTTATTTAAATTCTAGTTAGTTAACATATAGTGTAATATTAATTTCAGGAGTAGAATTTAGTGATTCCTCATTCACATATAACACCCCGTGCTCATCACAAGTGCCCTTCTTAATACCCTTCAACACAACAAGTAACTTCTTAATGTAAGTATGTCCCTTGCAATATTTAAGACATACGTACACCAAAACATTATTGTTTGTCTGAAATTCAAATACAAGTTGTCCTGTAATTTTATTTGCTACATTTGGCTACCCTAAAACCAGCTTTCTGGTATTTCCCTGCCAAGCAGGGTCAGAAACTTTATTTTTCTGATTTGGGCTTCCTACACTTGTCTTTCACAGACCACTTGAGAATTCTCTAATTCCCAGCTCTCCTGACCCACTGCACATAGGCACTTTGTGCAGCTTCAATTGCCTCTGTCAATCTTGCCTCTGTCCAGATTTAATTTAAACCTCAGGCTACAGTGCAGCATTTGTTCAATTGTTTTTCTTCCCATATATAAGTCATTCTTTGGCATGTTGCTCAGTGGAATTCCAGGTAAAGATATATATATATATGAATATAACCCAGGATTAGGTCAGTTATCCTCTGAGCTAGTTATTTCCTCCTTTTCTTCCTGCTCTGAACCTACTGCAATGTGAATACAGTATTAAAATCCTCAGCATCATGTGAAACCAGACCAGCAATAAAAAGAAAGCCATCCATCTAATAATCTGTCCCATTACAATAATGGAATGAGATCATCCAAACAGTAACTTAATGGAATGTTTCAGCGCTCAGCAGCTACATCCCCCATTGCACTATGTCTGCCAGAACTCTATGTTATTTTCCACCTGTGGCTCAATTCACTTCACCCTCCTCCCTTTTGCTTTGTTACCCTCACCTGCAAAAGCCTGACCAAGCACCCAGAGCTGCTGCCACAGACAAGAACTAGAAACCTAGATTGCACTAGAAAACAAAAAACAATACTGGAGCTCATCCTGTTGAATACTGACACAGTTTTGCCCCTCTGAGTTCAGAAGAGATTCCCTGCTTATTGTCTGGCACTGTCTCTAAGTAAAGTTTGAATATGCTGTGCCTTGTGCCTCTTGCTCAGACAAGTCAGGAGGCAGCTGGAAGAATGCTTTAACATAATAGGTTAACATTTAAGGAGAAAGTAAGTTCAATATTTTTCATAGTTTTCTAAGTTAGAAAACTGTGATTATGACTCAGTAACAACTGAATCTTGCCTTCCATTAGTGCTCATAAAATTGTTGCAGGCCTCTTTCATTTATGGTATGCAATTAAAAAAAAAAGTGAGCCTTGAAAAAGATGTTCTCAAATGAATATGATCTTCAAATATTATAATACCCTGGTCATTAGTCATTTATGTCTTTTTCCCTTCTAAAACAAAATATCCTCTGCCTTTTAATTTCTCTTCTTAGAAAGTCAATTATTCTTTCTACAAATAAGGGATACTATTTCAGTTCAGTGTTTCCCAAATTCCTATAACCAAAGAAACAACAAAACAGGACTCTTAAGAACTCTGCAAGGTACGGGCGCCTGGGTGGCTCAGTTGGTTGAGCGACTGCCTTCGGCTCGGGTCATGATTCTGGAGTCCCGGGATCGAGTCCCGCATCGGGCTCCCTGCTCAGCAGGGAATCTGCTTCTCCCTCTGACCCTCCCCTCTCTCATGCTATCTCTATGTCATTCTCTCTCTCAAATAAATAAAATCTTAAAAAAAAAAAAAGAACTCTGCAAGGTACTAGTAAGAGCTTGAGTGGTATTTTCTTTTTTTTTTTTTTAAAGATTTTATTTATTTATTTGAGACAGAATGAGAGAGAGAGAGAGAGCACATGAGAGGGGGGGAGGGTCAGAGGGAGAAGCAGACTCTGCCGAGCAGGGAGCCCGATGCGGGACTCGATCCCGGGACTCCAGGATCATGACCTGAGCCGAAGGCAGTCGCTTAACCAACTGAGCCACCCAGGCGCCCGAGTGGTATTTTCAATATTCCAAAAAGTGTTACAAAACATTAAGCATAGAACAAAACATACAACTGCCTATGACAAATTCTTAACTTAAAGTCATTTCTTAGCTTAAAGTCAAAACAGCTGCTACCTAATAACTATTTATCTATATGTTTTGACTAATAAGTAGCTATCTAACAAATGGCTATTGCTTATAAGGAAAGAAGGCTTTTCAAAACATTTAAGTAAAACAGAAATAAAAATTCCATCTTTACCTCACACACTACACCAAAATCAATTTAGGTACTATAAATACTACAAGAATCTATATGTGAATCTTATATAAGCATGAGGATGCAAAGAATTTTCTAAAGGTGACATCAAAGGTAGAAACAGTAAAAAATCATTAATAGATTGTATTTTACAAAAGAGTTATTTGACAAAAAAGGTCTGTGAATAAAATTAAAAAGCAAACAATCACAGGTAAATGTAAAATGACAAAACGTTAAGCTTATACAACATAAAGAATTTTTATAAATCAAATAGAATGATATCAATAAGAAAATCACAAAAAAGGTCAAAAGCTGTAGATTTAAAATATAGCCCATCAGTACCAAGAAATACAAATTTAAAATGATATTCTTTTCCACTTATCAGGCTAGAAACTATTTTTAAAAGTGATCATATCCAGTGTTTTTGGGAGTAGGTGAGGGAGGAACTCTCCACACTTGTGCTAGAAATGTTATTTTAGATGGATAGTCAGCAGCAAGCATCAAAATTGAAAAAACAAACAAACACACTTATTGTAACCTTGCCTTAGCAGCTTCACTTTCAAAATTTCTCTTAAGCAAGTCATTAGGAAGGTGAAAAATATAAATCGTACAAAGATCAATGTGTTTATTGAGGCCACACATCAATAAAAGATGTATTTATATCAAAATTTTCTAGATAAGACTTTTGGTGCCAGCCAAGCTGAGACAGACCCACTACAGCCTCTCTCTTTCACTGATCTAAAATCTCTGAACAAAATATAAAAAGCAATTATCTTGGATTCTGAAGAGTAAATAATAGTAGTCAGAATGGAGATAGATGCCAAACTTGATGGTCCTTAAAAGGTAAATTACTATCTTTCCTTGCCCAGATTTTACCTAAAAGCAGCTCTTCTGTAGTACTCTGCAGTAACCATCTATTCTGGCTAAATAACCAGGATAAGGAATCTGTAAGCAAAGAGGATTAGGGAACTTTCCCTTTCTTTTTTTGTTCCCTTTCAATTCCATTCCTTTTTTATTTTATTTTTATTTTTTTAAAAATTATGTTCCATTCCATTTTATTTTGTTTTATTTATTTATTTTTAATTTTATTATGTTATGTTAGTCACCATACAATACATCATTGGTTTTTGATGTGGTGATCCACGATCCATTGTTTTCGTATAACACCCAGTGCTCCATGCAGTACGTGCCCTCCTTAATACCCATCACCGGGCTAACCAATCCCCCCTCCCCCCTCCCCTCTAAAACCCTGTTTGTTTCTCAGAGTGCATAGTCTCTCATGGTTCATCTCTCCCTCCAAATCCCCCCGCCTTATTTTTCCCTTCCTTCTCCTAATGTCCTCCATGCTATTCCTTATGTTCCACAAATAAGTGAAACCATATGATAATTGACTTTCTCTGCTTGACTTATTTCACTTAGCATAATCTCCTCCAGTCCCATCCATGTTGATGTAAAAGTTGGGTATTCATCCTTTCTGATGGCTGAGTAATATTCCATTGTATATGTGGACCACATCTTCTTTATCCATTCATCTGTTGAAGGGCATCTTGGCTCTTTCCACAGTTTGGCTATTGTGGACATTGCTGCTATGAACATTGGGGTGCATATGGCCCTTCTTTTCACTACATCTGTGTGTTTGGGGTAAATACCCAGGAGTGCAATTGCTGGGTCATAGGGTAGCTCTATTTTTAAATTTTTGAGGAACCTCCACACTGTTTTCCAAAGTGGCTGTACCAACTTGCATTCCCACAAACAGTGTAAGAGGGTTCCCCTTTCTCCACAACCTCTCCAACATTTGTTGTTTCTCTCCCTGTCCCTTTTTGCCATTCTAACTGGTGTAAGGTGGTATCTTAATGTATGGAATCAGAAAAGACCCCATATCGCCAAGGAAATGTTGAAAAAGAAAAACAAAGCTGGGGGCATCACGTTGTCCAATTTCAAGCTATATTACAAAGCTGTGATCACCAAGACAGCATGGTACTGGCACAAAAACAGACATAGAGATCAACGGAACAGAATAGAGAACCCAGATGGGGACCCTCAACTCTATGGTCAAATAATCTTTGACAAAGCAGGAAAAAACATGCAATGGAAAAAAGACAGTCTCTTCAATAAATGGTGCTGGGAAAATTGGACAGCCACATGCAGAAGAATGAAACTCGACCATTCTCTAACACCATTCACAAAGATAAACTCAAAGTGGATGAAAGACCTCAATGTGAGACAGGAATCCATCAAAATCCTAGAGGAGAACATAGGCAGTAACCTCTTTGACATCGGCCACAGCAACTTCTTTCAAGATACATCTCCAAAAGCTAGTGAAACAAAAGCAAAAAATGAACTTTTAGAACTTCATCAAGGTAAAAACCTTCTGCACAGCAAAGGAAACAGTCAACAAAACAAAGAGGCAACCCACAGAATGGGATAAGATATTTGCAAATGACACTACAGATAAAGGGCTGGTATCCAAGGTCCAGAAAGAACTTCTCAAACTCAACACGCAAAAAACAAATAATCAAGTCAAAAGGTGGGAAGAAGATATGAAAAGACATTTCTCTGAAGAAGACATACAAATGGCTAACAGACACATGAAAAAATGTTCATCATCATTAGCCATCAGGGAAATTCAAATACTTTGTTTTATTTTTAATTTAATTCAATTTATTATTTCTGTTTGTTCTTTCAGGCCTACCCTGGTGTCCTGAATTGCAGAGCTGCTTTTGCAGCAAGCTGTGGTAAACCCAGAAGACAAAACAAAACAAAACAAACATCTTTCTGTACAGAGAAGTAAGACAAACAAACAAGTAAAAACAAAAACAAAGAAACATGTGACCAAAAGAGTGTAGGGGATGTCCTACACTCTTTTTGTTCCTTGTCTTGTTACACTGCATTGTCCAAATGACAATCACAAAAAACTGTGAGACAGTGCTTAGGAATAAAACTCTGAGGGAAAACAAACAAACAAACAAAAACCCTGCTATTAGAGGCAGAGGACTGGGAAAAGTGAACCCTGGAGCCAGAATGGTGAGAATACTGGAGACAAAGAGAGAAGGAAAAGGGGTTCCCTGATATAGTGTATGAAGAAACCTAAGCCCCGGGCTTTTGCCTGAGCTGCAGATATGGAGGAAAGGCCTAACGCAAAGAACAAAGGCTTTGAAAATTGAACTGACCTTGAAATGACCACCCACAAAAGACAAAACTGTCTAAACCCAACTGGCATGATAGGCTTCTGAAGTAAAGATAAAATCAACACCTGAAAGGATCCTGAAAAGACCAAGAGATTCAAACAAAAAAATTAAACATATCTAAGGCACAATCCAAAATGGTTAAATATACAAAGAAAAAGAAAACTATGACAGATTCTCAAGGAAAAGGATAATTAGTAGGTGCTAAGCCAATCTTGAGATGATGCAGCAATTGAAATTATTAGTCAAAGACTCTCATAGCTAAGATAACCTGCTATATGAGGTAAAGATAAATGTTCTTGAAACAAATGAAAAGAGAGAATTTCTTGGCAGAGAAATAGAAGCTATTAAAAATAACCAATGGAAATATTAGAAGAATTACAATATTTGAAGCAAAACAATAACGACAACAAAACCCCACAAGAATGGTCACAATAGGGTGCCTAGGTGGCTCAGTCGGTTAAGTGTCTGCGTTCAGTTCAGGTCATGATCTCAAGGTCCTGGGATTGAGCCCTACATCAGGCTCCCTGTGCAGTGGGGAGTCTGCTTCTCCCTCTGCCTGCTGTTCCCCCTGCTTGTACTTTCTCTCTCTGTGTCAAATAAATAAATAAAACCTTAAAAAAAAGAAGGGTCTCAATAGCAGAATAGAGAAGATAGAGGAAAGAGAAAAAAATATGATTTAAAATAAAAAGAACAGAGCCTTAGAGACTTGTGAAACAACATCAAATGGTGTACTAGTCATGTCAATGAGTCTCCAAAAATAGAAGAAAAATTGCTGCAGAAAAAAATTGAAGGAAATAATGACCTTGCAAACATGGTGAAAACATAAGTGAACATGGTGAAGGAGCCCCCAAAGCCCTCATCCATTCATACCATAATCAATATGCTCAAAATCAAAGATAAAGAAAAATCCTGTACAGTTAGAGAAAGCTAGTATTTTATATACAGGGGAACAAAAATTTTAGTGCCTGAGATTTCTTACCAAAAACTGAAGAGGCTAGAAGACAGTGGACCTGTTTAAAATGTTTTAAAAAGTAAAACAAAATAGTCAACTCAGAATCATATCTAGTGAAAATACTTGTCAGGGGTGACAACAAAATAAAGACATTCTCAGGTGAAGGAAATCTAAAAGAAATCAGCACTAGCAAACATACATTAAAAGAAATGCTAAAGGTGGTTCTTTGGCTGAAATTATATTAGAGCAAAATGTGGAACTTCAGGAATAAAGGAATAGTAACACAATGGTAAATATGTAGGTAAATATGAAAGATTATTTTTCTCCTCTTAAGATCTTTAAAATATGTATAACTTTTGAAAAAAATGCAATGCATTTTAGATGGTTTTTCAATGTATTGCCGATATAATATGCAACTATTGCATAAATGTTTTGGATGAAGTAGTCAAATCTTAACTCTAGATTATGAAAGTTCAAATATGTATATAGCAATCCCTGGAGCAGCTTCTAAAAAATAAGGCAAATAGATCAACCCAAAAAGTTAACAGAGAAATAAAATGTATTACTGAAAATATATTCAGATAACCTAAATGAATGTAGGATAAAAGGAAAAGAGGGGCAAAGAGTAGAGGAGAGAAGAGAAAACAACAAAGGTCAAAATTATATGGCAGACATATATCCAAAAATATCAAAATTATATGAAATGTAAATGCGATAAATATACAAATTAAACACACAGTTGTCAGATTAGATAAAAAAGAGACACCTATGTGCTGTCTACAATAAATACATATATAATTACATAATTTTAAGTAAAAGGATGAAAAATATATCACATAAACACCCTCTTAAAAAGCTGGTATGGCTATGTTTACATCAGATGAAACAGACTTTAGAAGAAAAAAATATTACCCAGTACAAAAATGGGGTGTTACATAATGATAAAAAGATCAATTCACTAAGAAAATGTAACAATATGAAATGTGTATGAAAGTAACTGTATAGTTGCAAAATAATCAAGGCAAGAACTTGAAGAATTTGAAAAAGAAAAAAGACAAATCCACATTTATAGATCCTTGAACAGTCCCTTCTCAATAACTGATAGAACAGGAAAACATAAAATTGGCAAGAATATAAAAGATCTAAGCAACGCTATCTAACAACTCAACCTAACATATTTATTGGACACTCCAACCAACAACTGCAGATACAGATGCATTTCAGTTGTGCATGGGTCATCACCACAGCAGACCATAAATCTGGTCCATAAAATAAGCCCTGACAAATTTGACAGAATATAAATCATGCAAAGTATGTTCTTTAACCATATCATCATTAAAGAAGAAACTGCCAGAAAGAAAACAGAAAAACCTCCAACCACCTGAAAAGTAAATTAAATAAAACACTTCTAAATAATGCATCAATACAAAGAGAAACTCTCAGGAAAATTAGGAAATATTTTGAACTGAATAAAAATAAAATAACATCAAAATTTGTGTGATGCATTTAAAACAATGCTTAAATGAAATTCATAGCATTAAAAGTTTACATTAGAAAAGAATAAAGGTCTTAAATCAATAATCAATGTTTCTACTGTAAGAAACTTGAAAAACAAGAACAAATTAAATCTAAGGCAACCAAAAATAAATATTGATAAAAACAGAAATAAATAAAAGGAAAACTGAAAATGTCTAGAAAAATTCTCTGAAACCAATAGCTAGTTTTTTTTTTAAAGATCAATAAATTGATTAACCTTTAGCCAGATGCAGCTCACCATGATCAGGATTGAAAGTGGGAAATCACTACAGAATCTGCAACTATTTTTTTTTTCATAAGATTGATTTAATTTTTTTTTCAGCAGGAGAAAAAAGAATAAAGTTACAAGATTCTTTTAATATTTTCACAATGTTAAAACTAAAACTGAGCTATAGGCTATGTGTGTAAGTGAATCTAAAAGAGAATCTGCAACTATTAAAAAGATAATAAAAATACTAAAAGCAACTCTGTGCTCATAAATTACACAACAAAGATAAAATGGAGTAAGTCATTGAAAGAAACACACTGTTAAAATTAACTCCAGAAGAAAGATAATTTGAATAATCTTTTAAAAAATATTTTATTTATTTATTTGAGAAGTAGAATGAGTGAGAGAGAGAAGAAGAGAGAGCATGAGCAGGGGGAGGAGCAGACCAATTCTATGAATTGTTTAAAAAAGAAATAATACCAAATCCACACAATCTTTTTTTAAAAAATAGAACATAGGACTCTTCCCAACTTACATTATGAGGCCAGTATTACCCTGGTGTCAAAACTGAACAAAGATACAATGACATAGAGAAAGCACAGACTAATACCATTCAGGAAGATAGCAACAAATATTCTCAATAAATCCAGAAATCTATTAAAAATTAATACATCATGATTAAACTGAGTTTACACTGGGGATATAAGACTAATTTACCATTTGAAATCAATCAATTAAAGTCACAAGCTAAAGAAGAAAAAGCATATGGTCAGCTCAATAGAGAAAAATCTTTTGCCAAATTCAAAACACATTCATGGTAAAAACTAGGAAGGGAAAAAAGCATCCTTAATCTTGTAAGGATTATCTACAGAAGGCTTTAGATAACATCAGACCTAATGATGAAAGACTTAATTTTTGTTTGTTTGTTTGTTTTTTGGGGTTTTTTTCTTCTAAGATTGGTAATAAGGCAAGTATCTCCATACTCAACATCATGCTGGCAGTTCTAGCCAGATCAATAGTGTATGACAAAGAAGTAAGAACATGCAGATTTGGAGTGAAGAAATAAAACTGTCTTTACTAGTAGACAATGCTGTGGTTGAAAAACCTGAAGAAATGTACAAAAACTATTCTAGAACATCATATAAGTGTATTTAACAAGGACATAAGATACAAGATCAATATATAAAAATCAACTGCATGCGTAATGCACATCTCATAGCGCTTTACAGAGTAGGCTCTAATTAAAATGCCTGTGGCTTTAAGCAACATAAACTAGACATTTTATTTGACGTAAATATTAGCATCCAGTAGCCAACATTTAAAAAATTATGTGATGATAAAATTTTAAGACATGATTTTAAAGGTGAATCTAGATAGGAGGGTTACTATGTTTATCTCTGGGGACAGTGATTGTTGGTAACTTTTTATTTGACATTGGGGAGGGTATGTGCTATGGTGAGTGCTGTGAATTGTGTAAGACTGTTGAATCATAGACCTGTACCTCTGAAAAAAATAATACAGTATATGTTTAAAAAAAAAGAAGATAGTAGGAAGGGAAAAATGAAGAGGGGGAAATCGGAGGGGGAGATGAACCATGAGAGACTATGGACTCTGAGAAACAAACTGAGGGTTCTAGAGGGGAGGGGGGTGGGGGGATGAGTTAGCCTGGTGATGGGTATTAAAGAGGGCATGTTCTGCATAGAGCACTAGGTATTATATGCAAACAATGAATCAAGGAACACTACATCAAAAACTAATGATGTAATGTATGGTGATTAACAACATAATAAAAATAGGAGAAAATAAAAAAAATAAAAAAAATATTTTATACTTTGTTGTATTCTTTATGTATGACAAAGAGAAAGAACACTAATTAAAGAAATTATGAAATTGGTTGTCTCATAATATTTTGAAGACAGCGAGATGTCCATTTTTCCAATACCTTACTGTTTAGAGCATGTTTTAAAAAAAATAATATGTCAAATACATGATGACATTAGGTCTGTTTGATAAATTTTGCTCTTTGTCAAATCTGTTCCATGCAAAATTCTGGGAAATTTTGTTCGAAGAAATTGTGATTCAAGGAAGAATAAGGCATAGCTATTGTCCAATAAGTCTCAAATACTTGTGGGTAGATGGACAGATGCAAACACTTATTTGTCAGTCTGTATTAAAAAAGTTCAGACACTAGCTACTGATCAATGGATTCAGATATAAACAAATTTGGTCTAAAGTTATCATGGAAAATAGTCTTTTTTTGAAACCGTAGTTTAGTCATGAATACTCATCCCTGCTGGGAACTTATGAGTGTGAGAATAGAACATTTCATAAAAAGCAGGAAGAAAGTCTTTCTACAGATAACCTAAAGATCTCACCTGAAAGTTCAAATCAAATGCAATCTGACTTAGATCTAAAGATACTTAATTTTATAAACTGTCTCATGCATTGCTGATTGAAACAAGTCATTTTAATAGGAAAAAAAACACCTAAAAATAAATCCTGGTACAAAGAAAGGAAAACTAAGAACAAAAGAAAAACAGGAAAAAAAAAAAAAAAAGATGAGCTTTTTGCCCCTTCTGATTACCACCCTCCAAAATAGTCAAAGAGATCAAGAAAGAATATCTTCCTTGGGACCAACAATCAAGCAAGCAAGCAATCAAGCATAATTTCATACAAACAACTGATAACAAATTGAAAACTCAAAAGGATTTCAGAGGTGCTTTATAATGTACAATTCCGTTAGCAACACACATTGGACCAACTATGCTTTCCTTCTACATATTTTTTATATGTTTATTTAGATGGGGAGAGTAGAACTATCTTTAATTGAAAACAGAAACCCTGTTTTTCCTTTTCCATATGTTTATATTTTAAAATTCAAAAATCCAGTACAAAATTTGAAATAACCTCTATTCTTAATCTTTACAAATCACATCCCATTACAAAGCTAGAACAGTTAGAATGACAACAACAAAAAAGTTTGTATAATAAGTTTCTGAAGCCTCATCAAATGGTTTTATTGTTTGAAAGAACATCTTCAATGTAGCCAAATTCCACAACAAAAAACAAATTTAGACTTAATGGTTGTCAAAATCCATATGATTTGAAGTCCTCTCTGAGGAATACAATGGATAGTAACCAAGTTGTAAGTTAATTGAGTATTATTTGATAGTGATACCCATGAGAAATACTCCATTTTGTGCATTTCTCAAGGCTATGTATAATGCTGAGCATTTAGTACTTGCTTAAATACTGTAATGGATTTATTTCATGATGCACCACATGGTGGCTTAAAATCTCTACATGGTCTTAGAATTTGTGATTTTTACATAAGATTTCAAGTATGTGGGCATGCATGCAAATATACACGTGGTTTGGTGGCATGTACTTTTGCTGATGTTCCTGGACTTATCTGTTATTGGCTAACGAATGACTACTCATGTCAAGGAGCTGGGTGGTCATATCTCTAGATGACCCTCCCGCAGCTGCTCCTCCATGCTGCTCTCTGTCAGAGCAGAGGAAACTTTGAGAGGTGATGTTCTCTTTAAAACTCTTCCCCAAGTTCAAGCAACAGATACTTTCAGAATATCCTGATGAGCAGGGCTTTTTATGACTACATGCAGAAATAAACACTGGGAGCCTCCCAGAAGCCAAGGCTCTTGAAAGCCGGGAACATCTTTTAGTGTTGTTCAGGATACATGTGCTACTCCACAGATACAGGGATTCTAGGGACACACCAAATACTCCTAAGACACATGAACACAAATGGCTCCTTTGGTAATTACTTTTGATGAATGAATATGCTTTTTGCATGTGTCATCATATTCTGATTGAGTTTAACAAGGGATTACACTATTACCACAAATCTAAGAACCAGGTACTACTGTTATCTCATTGCTTTTTCACAAATTAGGTAACTGAGATTTGCTTGGAGAGTTTAAGGAATTTTCCCATAATCACACAGGTAGTAATTTATAAAGCTGGCATTTAAACCAGGGTCTCTCAAATACTAAATTGTATGCTCTATCTTGCTTTCCAACTGAACACTGTGTAGTTAACTTGTGGTCAAAGATATGCATGGGAGCCACGTTACTAAACAGATAACTGTCAATGGAAATAGCATTGAGTAGAATGAAGGGATAGCAAAACATGTCCATATTTATGAAATTGCAGATTTTAAGACATAGCCCATCTAAATATCAGGAATCTCGGTGTGCCTGGATGGCTCAGTTGGTTAAGTGTCTGACTCTTGATTTCGGCCTATCATGATCTCAGCTTTGTGAGATAGAACCCTGCTTGGAGCCTGCTTAAGATTCTCTCTCTTCCTCTTCCTCTGCCTCCCCCCCCCAAAATACACACACACACACACACACACATACACACACATATCGGGGATCTCCTAGAGCCCCTTTCTTCTCAAGTTTCTTTGGAAACAAATCTGTTTTCTTAAAAGTACAAGATATGTGCATTGGCTTAAAAATGGTTTTATAATGCTTTAAATTTAACTACATGGGTCTTTGCCATGAGAGTATATTCATGGGATGTATTAACATGATGTGTAACATGAACAGTTTGTTTTATATGAGCTTGAAATAGTGAGCTCTTTCCCATACTTTCACTAACTTACTTAATCTAGCAAGTCAAAGCCAGAAATCAGGCACTGCCTTTGGCCCTTCCTTCTTCTTCATCCTTCAGGTCCACTCATGAAGACCAGTTGATTCTATCTTATAAGAATAGTCAAGTCTTTGGGGGGATGGGGTAACTGGGTGATGGACATTAAGAAGGACACATGATGTAATGAGCACTGGGTGTTATATAAGATTGATGAATAACTGAACTCTACCTCTGAAACTAATAATACACTCTATGTTAATTAATTGTATTTAAATAAATTTTAAAAAGAACAGTCAAGTCTTGTTTTCTACCAATCTAATAGTACAAAAGGCAAAAATTACATATGACAGAAATTATGCACTTGGAGAAGTGGAGAATCTGAGTTTGACCAAATGAACAAAGTTTACCTCTTTCATCTCACTCTCATTTTGGAGAATAAATATTTATTGCTTGGAATGGTATTTGAAGTTGCCCAAAGATTTAAATTGTTCTATCTTTCTGTGGTACTCTTTCTTCCTTTACTACCTTTTCTCTTTTTCTTTGGCTAAACACATATATTTGAATGTGTGTAAGTTAAATGGGTATATAGATTTATTTCTGCACCTTCAAGACCCCATCCTCAATCCAGGCCACCATCTTTTTGACTGGATTATGATAGCTGCCCAAATGGACTCTACCTTCCTGATTTTGTCCCTTCATATTTATTCTCTAGACTGTAGCCAGCATGATATTTCTAAAATATGAATAGATTCATATCAATCTCCATGCTCCAAATCCTTAAAAATCTGTCTTACTCCTTAGACAAAATGAATATTTTTGCATTGCTTCCAAGTCTGCAAATTATCTGATACCCTAATGTGCTAGTGTTAGTCCCAAACATCTCCCAATGCATCAAATATTTCTGTGCACTGCCCTATTCCCAAGTATAATCTATGCTTAGGCTTACTGAATCTTTTCTATGTTCTTGAACGAGATATAGACTTATTTGGGGTGTTCTTACACATTCTGTTCTGTCTGCAGTGATTCCCCTATACTCTCGTGCTAGATACCTCTATCCTTTGCACTATGGAATGCTTCCAGAGCGTGACCTGTTTAGATTCTATCAATAGTCCCAATGCCCTCTGGAGTCCAGCTGGGCTTGGTCAATGAGGAGCAGCACCAGAAAATTAGAGGGAGGAGAATGATGACAGGGCCTTTAAACTTCTGGCTTCTTCTTTGCATGGTGACCACTATTCTGTACTTGGACTGTAGGGCTCTGGTTCCATAAGAAGGCATTCTTCAGAAAATACCCCCTCTTCTTGTCCTTTCACACCTACAAGCATTCATGAAGCCCCAGTACTCTTACTAGTACTGAGGTACCATACTATTTCTGTAGTTTTCCTACACCATGCTCACATTTTGTATATATCCCTCCACTAAACTTTCCTTATTTTTTTCCTTTTTGTAGATACTATCCATTTTCTTTTGGACCCTGACTAATACAAACAACCCTGCCCTTCCCCCACCACTACCACTAGTCCATTGGCTGATCATGCTCATCCTTTGGTTCTTGGCGTAAATGTCTCTTTTCTTGAGCATTCTTCTTAAGCCTAAGCCTTGGTTAGGTATTCCTTTGTTTTCTCACATAATACTATGTACTTTTCTCTGACATATCACTTATAATTTTCTATTATCTCCTATTAATTTTTTCTTCTTCCCAAGCACAGTTAGCCCCACAAAAGTAGATATCTCCCTATATTTTTAAGTTTTGGATATCCACACATGGCATACAGAGAGACATCATAGCACCTGAAGTCCCAACCACTAAGGTTCAAATTCAGCTCTGTCATGTTCTTGCTCTATGAATGTGGAATATACTGCTTAATATGTCTAAGCCTCAATTTTATCATCTTTAATATAAGGATTATTTACTTCATAATGAAATTGACAGATACCACAAGTCAATGCTTAGAAAATTCTTAATGTAATGCCTGACAATTAAGAAATGCTTAATAAATATTTGGTATTATTAGTATCATGACTATAGTGCTTCCTAAATAATTGCAAATATAAAAAGAATGTATTTACTTAATTTCTTGATTATCTGAAAAGTAAGCCACTCTCAAAATGGCATGAATACAACAAATTGTTTTGCTATGATCTCCACTCATTCAAAGTAGTATTATATTTTTAAATCACCTATGACATTTATTTTGCAAAGACACCAACCTTGTGATTTGTTAAATACATAATTATAAATAAAATATAAAATATAAACTAACCCCCTTTACCCTCTTCATTTCTCATGACTTCCAGAAGGATGTGAAATTGGTTCTACATTCATTCTGAGAGGAAATGGTTTTAAAATAAATCTAGAATTTAAGCACTTGTTTTCCATACATTTCTGTAAGTTGAGTAAAGGTATGGGTCTTAGAGTAGTATATTCTTTAAAAGGAGTACTTTTGGGGCCTGGGTAGCTCAGTCATTAAGCGTCTGCCTTCGGCTTAGGTCATGATCCCAGGGTCCTGGGATCGAGCCCCGTATCAGGCTCCCCACTTAGTGGGAAGCCTGCCTCTCCCTCTTCCATTCCCCCTGCTTGTGTTCCCTCTCTCACTGTCTCTCTTTCTGTCAAACAAATAAATAAAATCTTTAAAAAAATAAAAGGAGTACTTTTTTCCACAGGGAAAATTAGACCTTAAGTACTAAGAAGTCCAGTTAGTTGGCCTCTGTCATCAAAGAACTTTACCCAAGTATACTGGAGCCTCCAAGGGCCTCTACTAGGGTAAATACACTTTAAAAATAACCTGGGAGTGTAGTAACCAATTTATAGGCAATAGCTCATGGAGAACAAATATTAGATAGAGATTCTGCAGGGGAAATTTAGGAAACCTCAGTGTAATTGTCCTTTTCTGAATTTTCATAGTGTGTTGACCCTAGGTAAAAATCTCCTCAACACCTTCTACTTCCTCTCCTAATCCAAGTGACTAGTTTATCTCAGTCCAGTTGAGCTGATTTTTCAAGTTCATTTCAAGAGAAAAGAATCAAATGACTTCCCCACAGCTTAGTTGGAGAACCACTGTAGTAGAGAAGACAGTGATATACAGTTTTCTGGGAGTTAAGGACAATCTTTGAAATGGAAAATGATAGAAGAGAAAAAAAAGAGCTAAATAATATCCATGTAGCATGTCTACTAAAAAGAGTTTTATCTTTAGCCAAAGGGTTGGTCATGATGTAAGCTTCATCTGCTACAACAGCTGCCTCAAGAGAAATAAAAATGTACCTGAAGTAGAATTATTTTGCTGTATCTTCAATTTGCACAGAAAAAAACTTATCCAGCCCTTTGTAGAAAATGAACTTCTGTATCAATCACTCTAACTACCAGCTATAACCTAAATCCTACTGTAATTAATTAGTCTTAAAATATTAAATATGATCAAATTTCTTTGGAATTGTTTCCTGTGGGAATAAAAGCCTGCAGATTTATCCACATCAAGGGCAGACAGAGACATTTAGAATCTTTGCTATTTTGGCAGAAATTGTCAAATGACAATAATCTTGAACAATATTGCAGCCGTTTCTCATCCTGTAGGGTCAAAGTTACAGGCAAACTATGAAAAGTTTAAAAATCATTTTTAAGTTTTTCTTCCAACAGCTGAAAGACAAGTAATAAGATCACCCTTGGTGACAAAACAAAAACCATAGCCTCATCCAACACTTGCTTCTGTCCTGTTTAACCCACAATATTAAAGGTAAGAGTGCTGCTAACTTTAGAAGTACAACATAGCAGCTGTTCATTAGATCCTGGAAATAGAGTTGGGCTTTCTGTCAAGGTGGGTCACCTGGATCATAAAAGACACTGACAGATGTGTCAGTCAAGTGAAATTGCAAAGATGAGTTCTAATCCTTTCTTCCACCCAGAGACCTCTTTTAGTATTAAGGTCACTGAGCAGTTCTATCTCTGGGTGAGAATTACCAGGTTTATTCTGTCTCTTCACCTCTCACCTCCTGAAAAGTTTTGGCTTTAAAATATGTGATGCTAATGTCGTCTTTTTTAAGGTTTACATTCTGTTGAAGTTGGACTTGAAGCTCAATGGATTTATGATAAAGCTATGTTTTTGATGACTAAGAAGAAACATACATTGAAGATATCAGAAGACTAGCTTGTTAATTTTATTTATTTATTTTTAAAGATTTTATTTATTTTTTGACAGAGAGAGACAGTGAGAGAGGGAACATAAGCAGGGGGAGTGGGAGAGGGAAAGGCAGGCCTCCCATGGAGCAGGGAGCCCGATGCAAGGCTCGATCCCAGGACCCCGGGATCATGACCTGAGCTGAAGGCAGATGCTCAACAACTGAGCCACCCAGGCACGCCTAGCTTGTTAATTTTAAAGAAAATTCAAACATGTCACATGTACAGACATGCACACACACACACACAAGCACACACAGCCCATGCGCTTGTCAACTACTCCACATCCAGTGTGTTATTCCATAAAACAAGAGGCTAATTTGTCCATCTTGCTTCTCTGCCACAGACTTTTGTTGGAATGAAGAATACCACAACTGGATGTGATTGATTGTCCCCTCAAGTACAGTTGTACTTGGAAAAGTAACTTGGATACCTTAATTCTCTTCCAACATATTTTATTAAGTTATATTTGGAGTTATATCCAGACAGTTTAATGACTTAAGCTATTTGTGCTGTTCTCTGAGAAGAGATATTGATTTGTCCCTGGGTCTTAACTGATAACATTTGCAATGGTTTTTGATTTTGTTTCTTGGTACTCTTAATTTGTGTTTGATTTCAAATAGTCTACTAGAATTCATTAATTTTTATAATTCTAATTTCTTTCATATTTAATTATGATTGAATTTATCTCATGATTTGTAAGTTGGGCAATGAAAAGTTAGCTTTATTTAGAAAGGAAAACATAATTAACTCAATTATAAATTTTATATTCGTTATTGCCATCACTATAGTGTATATTAACAATTCCACGTTCAAGAAATATAGCCTCTGTTTTGTTGAAGGTGTTCACGTAAAAATGAGCATAGTGCTTTCATAGCAAAGTAGACATACTCTAAGTTACATATGGGCAGGATCAGACAGGAAGGAATCTCAGGCAAGAGAGAAGTGTTCACCTAAGGGTGATACCACTGGACTCTGACTAATTACATCCCTCATAGGAGCGGATGTAAATATACATATGTTATTTTTTGTTAAGGTCCATAGAATCTCTTAAAGTGTTTCAATTTAATGGAATTTAGAAACTTCCTGATTACACTGTAAGCTTTATATATTGAAGAAATATTTATAAGACAAATGAATTGTAATCGAGGAAACAAAGAAGGTAAGTTTCTTGTCCAAGCGAACTAACAGCTGTGTTGATATTGGCAGAGGTGTGATTTTTTCCATCACAAATAGGTATCGTTAAGTTGTGTTTTTATATATTAACTAGTGTTATTCTATGTAAGCAAGGATAAAAGAAAAATGGTGTTTTCTTCCTCTCTTAATGCCCTCAGAATCTAATTCTGTGTTTTTGATACAGTAGATGTATTTAAACACTTACTAAATATGAATGACTGGCTAATTGGGTTAAGTAAGGCTCTGTATTCTATCAGTATATTGAAACGGTCCTGTTCCTCTGTTAACATGTTTAAAGTAGCAACTAAGTAAGAGTATTCTTCATGTCTACTAACGTAAATATTTGAAAAACATTGTGAATTCTTGAGTATAGAGCTAGCATTGTTCTTTGAGTAAGTTCCTACCCATAGCAGCAACAGTAACTGAAAGAACACCTTCATTTTCAAAATTTTTCTGTGCTAAATAATAAAAAATAAAAATAAAAATTACCTGATATATTACATTTGAGAGAATTTGAAAAGCTGAATATCATTGGTTTATGTGGAGTTAGATGTATTTTAATTTGTGTATCAAATTATGACTTCCCTTAATTGCATTGAGTGACCTGTAAATGGCCATTCTAGGAAGTGCTTGCAGATTATAGGTGAAAGATGCAGAATTAAGAATGGTAACTCAATTGAACTAAAGACTGATCTTATTTATGATACACCTTAGCACAAACTGCAGTACAAACAGGAACCATATTAAATTTGGGAATTCTAACCCAGCTCCATAAAGTGAATTTGTACAGTTTTTCTATAATCTTTCATAGATTTGACTCTAAGTTGTTAAATGAGTTACACAAAGACGAATACCACCTTTCAGCTAAGATATAGAAACTCTACTTTTAGGTGTGCCTTAGGTAGAATCAAGAAGGCCAAGGTACTACTTTTAAATGAATTACTATTTTTTGAAAGAAATGTGCAATTCAGATTATACATTTTGTATAAACATCCCCAAAATACATGCCAAAGCACATGATAATTTATCCTCCCTCAAGTTGTAAATCTCTAATGGGTAGTGGAAGATATTTCACAATTGTTTACAACATTGCACATATTTCCTAAAAAAAAAGACAACAGGAATTTATTATCCCCTTCCTTCCTCTCCCCTCCCTCCTCTAAATATATATATGGAAATATCTTCACATATCATATATATTTCTATATATAACATATATAAATATATGTGTGTGAATTTATATGTCTCTGACTTCCTTTGGTTGATATGTTCATATTCTATAAAACTTTCATTCAAATGTTACAATGATATTCAACAGAGACCCAGAACCACCATCTTTTTAGCATTTTTTTTACATGAAAGTTTTTCAGGAAAAAAATTAGTGATTGATCTGGAATTTTAACAACTGTGTCTTTACTCCTAGTTTACCTCCCTTTTTTTACTCCTAGTTTCCTACTGAAGATTAGCCCATTCTACCCTTTCTGTTGGATATTTTCTCCTCTGTTGGATTAGATGTAATGAAAGCATTAACTTTTTTTTTTTAAAGATTTTATTTATTTATTTGAGAGAGCGAGAACACATGAGAGGGGATAGGGTCAGAGGATGAAGCAGACTCCCTGCTGAGCAGGGAGCCCGATGCGGGACTTGATCCAGGGACTCCAGGATCATGACCTGAGCTGAAGGCAGTCGCTTAACCAACTGAGCCACCCAGGCGCCCGAAAGCATTAACTTTTATATGCTTCTATATCTCAGCTTCTGAATTCCCCATTTGCCTCATTTGTTGAGTAAATCTCAGAAACTATATTCGGAACTTCATATATCCTATGTTACTCTAAGCATACTCTGTTTCATCTGGATGTATTTTTATTACTAGATCTTCACCAGGTCATAACTTTTGATTGTTAATCATTACATTTATCCTGCTACTGTCTCAAACAACCTAAATTTCACTCTCTTATTCATATAATATAACTGCTCCACCTCAGAGTAACATCCTAAATTATCATTTCATTTGTTTTCTGTTTCTTAAATGTTCATAGAATGTTAAATAAGGTAGAGAAACACTCAAAGTTAAGAGAAAATACTTTAAGGAAAAGGCATTTAAGATACAAAACTTTAAAAAACACTTTTTAAATAAGAGCATGATGCTGAATATAATCAGAAAACAAAACAAAACAAAAAAAACAGTAGCCAGAAGGGGAAAAAAGATGATAAATGTATGGCAAGAAATAACCAGGTAGCTTTTAGAGAAAGGAAGGGAAATGATCAAAGATATCCCACATTACAGGTATCACTTTTTTTTCTAAAGGCAGTAGCCTGAGACATGTAATTAGGGTAATGTAGCTTCATAAGTGTGCCTTAGCAAAACCTGTTACACTTTGACACAAAGCATCTTGGATCAAGCAAAGGTGACTCAGCCTTGTGGGTAGGAAAACTGGACTGAGACCAACCCTTGGGGATCTTTCAAGTTCCCTTCATAGAACTGCTATCAGTAAAGGAGGAATTTTGCCCCAAATTTCCATTTCCAGTCTCCCAAATTAATCTGCATTTCTAGAGCCATATCTGGACTACAATGGCAGAATTAAAATTGCTAGAGATGATAGTTGTCACAGAAAGACAAAAAAGAATAAAATGACTTGAGGATATACTTGGATTATTTTATTTTTTGTAAAAATAAGATTGGAAGAAAGGTGTTGAAATTTACAGGACCTATAATAGAGGATCTTAATCTTAGGAAGAACAAATAGAGATTGAAAGTATTCCCATAAATTTTATGGAGAATTGAGGCAGGTGATTGATATAACCTTAGAAGGATCATGATTGAAAATGAGGTTTTCTTATTGTTGTTGTCCTCCATTTTCATTACTTTACCTCAGAAAGTTTCATTCTTTTTGTGCTTTGCTGATAGTAATAAGGCAGAACATGTTTGAGTTGTGTCTACTAATAAAGCAAAGAACAGTATCTGTGGTAGAGAAGAAGCTCATTCTCCAAAATTTATTCAACTACTGGCCTCTGTAAAGCCACCGAAGGGCCAATTAATGTCAAATATGAGAGAGATACATGGACTTCTGGAATCAGAGGTCAGTCTATTTGTCAAGCCATAATTGCCAAAGAGCAATTGACCTTTAAGCATTGTGTGGCTTTGGTTTGAACTACTAACACAGGGTGAAGGCTTTGAATATCAATGTCAATCTTATTTTCTCAGAAACCTCCATATTTCCTGCATTAAAAAAAAAAGAAAACTAGTATGACTTCATAGTATCACTATCAGCAATCTGCCATTATTGTGCATCTTCATTTTATATCTGAAAAGCCCTTGTTAATAAATAATATCATGAAATGCCATTCTGCAAAGAAGGTCAGCTCCCCAGGGGTAATTATTTCACATGCAGACCTAGAGGAGGTTATGCTTTATCCCAGAATTATTATTATGAAATGACTTAACAATTGCAATGAAATGAATGATTTTTCTTCAAAATGCTGGTGAATTTTGTGTTCTGCTTTGTTCAGGAAGGTAGGTGGAAGGCATAATTTGTGGCAAAAAAAATCCTTTAGAATTAAGGTAGATAGAAAACAATTTAGATGTTACAATTTTGACATGAACTGAAAGATGCAAATAAATTGCTTGAAAATAAACACAACCACAATAATATTCTTTGACTGGAGAGATTACAGGTGTACAGTGAAAGGCAAGAGAATTAGCCAAACACTCTAAATGATTAGAAAGAAAAGAAAATCAAAGAGACACAATTGATTTCATGAAAGATTGTAGGTTCTATCATTCATGACAACCTTTTCATTCCGTAAACTAAATGAGATATATTGATGGCCTTCATTGCATGTTTCAGGTGGATATTGTCAGAGTGAACATTCAGTCCTTTCTGTGTGGTCATATTTTGAACAATAAAAGAAAATGCACAATAAAGTAGAAAACAAATTGATACTATGTTTTCAACTTAAATACTTTCCAGAATCTCAATTTAATAAAAATCAAATGACAAATATACAATGAAAAACAAATGCCTGACCATTAGGTATACTGGCTTAGGAAAGAATTAATATGAAAAGTTTGATTTGATTAATTGTTAATGACCCCCAGTATATCTCTTCTACTAAAATAAAATATGGATGCATATTGACCTAGAAGGGACTCATCAAATATTCTTTTATATTCTTATAGATATTTCTTAATCCAATTGTATCAATATGTATCACTACCAACAAATCACAGTAAAAACTCTGCCTTAACACATTTGTTTTTGCTTATATGTCTTTGAGCAAGTAGGGCAGTTCTGCTGATCTGGGCCAGGCTTGGGTGTTCTTGGTTGGACTTATTCGTATTCTCAGGGGGCAGCTTGACGGGAGCCTGCCTGACAAGGATGGCCTTACTAACATATCTGGGAAGTGATTGTCAATGAAGATGATGGGGTGAATAGGCAGTATGTTTCTCATCATACAGCAGGCTTGCCCCAATTTGTTTAGCTTGGCTCCAGGAGACAAAGGGAAGCATGTAACCATTTGAAACCCAAGCTGGGAATTGACAGAGTATCACTTCTGCTTCATGCTATTGGCCAAAGGTGAAGAATTAGGGCAGAATTTTTAGGCAAAATGAATCTGTGACTATTTGATGAACATAAGGAAATGTTGATATTCTTATCAAAAAGTAAGCTTATCTGTATTACTCAGGGATGGGTTATGTAACCATAATTATTTTTCCTGCATGGATTTGGCCAGAGTACTAGAACCAGAAGGGATTTGGGGAAATTGGCAGATGAAACCATCTGAACCAGCGCTGCTGGAATTATTGCTTCTAGACAAAAGCTACACAGAAATTCTAACCAAATATAAAGTGGTCCTCTGACATTTTCATAAAGAGGACTAGCATGGGGCGCCTGGGCGGCTCAGTTGGTTAAGCGACTGCCTTCGGCTCAGGTCATGATCCTGGAGTCCCGGGATCGAGTCCCGCATCGGGCTTCCTGCTCAGCAGGGAGTCTGCTTCTCCCTCTGACCCTCCCCCCTCTCACGCTCTCTCTCTCTGTCTCATTCTCTCTCTCAAATAAATAAATAAAATCTTAAAAAAAAAAAGAGGACTAGCATTATTTGAAATATTCTTGCAATTTCTGCAGAGAAGATTTTTTCTTTTGCCAAATGTGCCCCAGCTGCTTCATTTGGATGCTGAGCCTAGCTTTCTTGTTCATATCCCTGATCAATTTAAAATTTGTTATACACAATTTGGATACAAGAATCTCAGCCATCCAAATTTTTCTCAAGATAATTGTATAGAAAAATACTTGGAAATATCTACATAAAATTGCCATGCCAAAATATAATTAAAACTACATCATCTCCATGAGTGGTGTAGTAGGTTGAATAGTGCCCCCCCCCCCAAATTCATGTCCACCTGAAACGACAGAATGTGACCATATATGGAATAGGGTCCTTATAGATGTAATTGGTTAAGATGAAGTTATACCAAATTAGGGTGGGCCCTAAATTCTAAAACTAGTGTCCTAGAGCATCCAGAGGGAGCATATTCCAGCTGATACCTAACTGAACTTCAGACTTCTAGCCTTCAGAACTACAAGAGAATAAATTCCTGTTGTTTTAAATCATTGAATTTGTGGTAATTCGTTATGGCAGCCCTGGTAAACTAACAGAAGGAGAACACAGTAACTAATAAATACGCTTGGCCTTCTCTTCCATTAGCCTTATATCTCAGATTTTTAAAGAATATGTGTATGTTTTGTTGACGTATAATTTATATACAGTAACAATTACTCTTTTTAAGATACAGTACTAAGTCACATCCTATACTATTCACCATGAAATCAAGGTATAGGACAGTTCCATTACCCAAACTTATTCTATCTTACCCCTTTGTAGTCATTCTCTCCAACCATCACCAAACACTGGCAATCACTAATCTATTTTCTGTCCTAATGTCTTGCTTATTCCATCATGTCATATGAAGGGAATCATACACTCATCATTCCCAAAATTTTCCTCATGCTCAGATGTTATCGTATCCATCCTGGCCCTCTGCACTGCACTGCACACCAATCCTGTCCTTAGACAACCAGTGGTTAGCTTTCAATTAGGTTCAAACCTGCTGACTAGGTAACCATATGAAACAAAAATGTGCTGGTAATCAGCTCTGAACCTAATGTTTCTTAATTCAGAGGAACGTTTATATTTTAATTTTAGAAAATATGCCTACATGTGTTAGGTTTAGTCAGACTTAGACACCTGTGTCATTTCTGGTTTACAAATAGAAGTCATTTAAGCATAAAAATTGTAGCATGGGCTTTGGAATCAGACAGAATTGAATTTGTGTTACTTCCATGAAGTTGACACCTCATCAAAAAAGTATGCAGGTGACAAAGAAGCATATGGAAAGGTGCTCCACATCCTATGCCATCAGGGAAATGCAAATTGAAAAAAACAATGAGATACTACTACACACCCATTAGAATACCCAAAATCCAGAACACTGACACCACCAAATGTTGACGAGGATGTGGAATAACAGGAACTCTCATTCGTTGCTAGTGGGAATGCAACATGGTACATCCACTTTGGAAGAGAGTTTGGTGGTTTTTACAAAACTAAATATGCTCTTCCCATATGATCCAGCAACCCCACTCTTTGGTATTTACCTAAAGGGGCTGGAAACATCTCTACACAAAAACCTGCACATGATATTTATAGAAGCTTTTTTCATAATTGACAAAACTTGAAAGGAACCAAGATGTCCTTTGGTAGGTCAATGTATCAATAACTCTGGTATACTCAGATGACAAAATACTATTCAGCACTAAAAAGAAATGAGCTATCAAGCCATGAAAAGACCTGGAGAAAACTTAAATGCATATTACTAAGGGAAAGAAGCCAATCTGGAAAGGGTACTATACTGTGTGATTCTAACTATATGACATTTTAGAAAAGGCAAAACTATGGAGACAGTTAAAAAAATCAGTGGTTGCTAGTAGTTGATGGGAAGAGGGGAGATAAATAGGTGGAACATGAAGGATTTGTAGGAAAATGCTCTGTATGATATTATAGTAATAGATTTATGTCATTTCACATTTATCCAAACCCACAGAATGTACAGAACCAAGATGAACCCTAAGGTAAACTATGGACTTTGGGTGATTGTGACAGGTCAATGTAGGTTCATCAATTGTAACAAATGTACCACTCTGGTGGGAGATGTTGATAATAGGGGAGGCTATGCATGTGTGGAGGCAGGGGGATATGAGAAATCTCTGTACTTTCCCCCTCAATTTTTCTGTGAACCTAAAACTCTAAAATTTGTCTTAATAAAAATGTTCACCATCTGCTTTAGGTACTGCACCTCTGAATTATGCAAAGTATGTTTGAACTTTAATAAGCATTTGCTGTGGTTCTGCTTTATAAAAGTTACCATCCATTAAAGGGACAATAGTTCTGAAATGAATAAAGTGCAATCTTTGCCTTTGAAAATCTAACAAATGGATGAGGGATTTTGGAATTAGAAATAAATCTTGAGTTGTCCTCAAGTTTTTATAGCCATTGTGATGATACAAGCAAGCATTCAAGAAGCCTTATCAAAAACTAATGATGTATTGTATGGTGACTAACATAACATAATAAAAAATAAAAATAAATTTTAAAAAGTCTTAATGAAGATAAAGTGTAATGGATAGGGGTGTTAATTCTATTTTTTTTTTATTTTATTATGTTATGTTAGTCACCATACAATACATCATTAGTTTTTGATGTGGTGATCCACGATCCATTGTGTTTTTTTGTTTGTTTGTTATTTGTTTTTAAAGATTTTTTTTTTATTTATTTATTCATTAGAGACAGAGAGAGAGAGGCAGAGGGAGAAGCAGGCTCCCAAGGAGCAGGGAGCCTGATGCGGGACTCAATCCCAGGACCCTGAGATCATGACCTGAGCCGAAGGCAGACGCTTAACCATCTGAGCCACCCAGGCGCCCGATGCATTGTTTTCGTATAACACCCAGTGCTCCATGCAGTACGTGCACTCCTTAATACCCATCACTGGGCTAACCAATCCCCTCCTCCCCCCTCCCCTCTAAAACCCTGTTTGTTTCTCAGGGTCCATAGTCTCTCCCTCCAATACCCCCCCCTCATTTTTCCCTTTCTTCTCCTCATGTCCTCCATGCTATTTCTTATGTTCCACAAATAAGTGATACCATATGATAATTGACTTTCTCTGCTTGACTTATTTCACTTAGCATAATCTCCTCCAGTCCCATCCATGTTGATGTAAAAGTTGGGTATTCATCCTTTCTGATGGCTGAGTAATATTCTATTGTATATATGGACCACATCCTCTTTATTCATTCATCTGTTGAAGGGCATCTCGGCTCTTTCCACAGTTTGGCTATTGCAGACATTGCTGCTATGAACATTGGGGTGCATATGGCCCTTCTTTTCACTATATCTGTGTCTTTGGGGTAAATACCCAGGAGTGCAATTGCTTGGTCATAGGGTAGCTCTATTTTTAAATTTTTGAGGAACCTCCACACTGTTTTCCAAAGTGGCTGTACCAACTTGCATTCCCACCAACAGTGTAAGAGGGTTCCCCTTTCTCCACAACCTCTCCAACATTTGTTGTTTCTCTCCCTGTCCATTTTTGCCATTCTAACTGGTGTAAGGTGGTATCTCAATGTGGTTTTGATTTGAATTTCCCTGATGGCTAATGATGATGAACATTTTTTCATGTGTCTGTTAGCCATTTGTATGTCTTCTTCAGAGAAGTGTCTTTTCATAACTTCTGCCCACTTTTGACTTGATTATTTGTTTTTCGGGTGTTGAGTTTGAGAAGTTCTTTCTGGATCTTGGATACGAGCCCTTTATCTGTAGTGTCATTTGCAAATATCTTCTCCCATTCTCTGGGTTGCCTCTTTGTTTTGTTGACTGTTTCCTTTGCTGTGCAGAAGCTTTTTATCTTGATGAAGTCACAAAAGTTCATTTTTGCTTTTGTTTCACTAGCTTTTGGAGATGTATCTTGAAAGAAGTTGCTGTGGCCGATGTCAAAGAGGTTACTGCCTATGTTCTCCTCTAGGATTTTGATGGATTCCTGTCTCACATTGAGGTCTTTCATCCACTTTGAGTTTATCTTTGTGAACGGTGTTAGAGAATGGTCGAGTTTCATTCTTCTGCATGTGGCTGTCCAATTTTCCCAGCACCATTTATTGAAGAGACTGTCTTTTTTCCATTGCATATTTTTTCCTTCTTTGTCGAAGATTATTTGACCACAGAGTTGAAGGTCCCTATCTGGGTTCTCTATTCTGTTCCATTGGTCTATATGTCTGTTTTTGTGCCAGTACCATACTGTCTTGGTGATCACTGCTTTGTAATATAGCTTGAAATCAGGCAACGTGATGCCCCCAGCTTTGTTTTTCTTTTTCAACATTTCCTTGGTGATTTGGGGTCTTTTCTGATTACATACAAATTTTAGGATTGTTCGTTCCAGCACTTTGAAAAAATGTCATTGGAATTTTGATCGGGATGGCATTGAAGGTATAGATTGCTCTGGGTAGCACAGACATTTTAACAATGTTTATTCTTCCGATCCATGAGCATGGAATATTTTCCCATCTTTTTGTGTCTTCTTCAATTTCTTTCATGAGTGTTCTGTAGTTCCTAGAGTATAGATCCTTTACCTCTTTGGTTAGGTTTATTCCGAGGTATCTTATGGTTTTTGGTGCTATTGTAAATGGAATCGTTTCTCTAATTTCTCTTTCCACAGTTGCGTTGTTAGTATATAAGAAAGCAACTGATTTCTGTGGATTGATTTTGTATCCTGCCACATTACTGAATTGCTGTATGAGTTCTAGGAATTTAGGGGTGGAGTCTTTTGGGTTTTCCACATAAAGTATCATGTCGTCTGTGAAAAGAGAGAGTTTGACTTCTTCTTTGCCAATTTGAATACTTTTATTTCTTTTTGTTGTCTGATTGTTGTTGCTAGGACTTCTAGTACTGTGTTGAACAACAGTGGCGAGAGTGGGCATCCTTGACGTGTTCCTGATCTTAACAGAAAGGCTCTCAGCTTTTCCCCATTGAGGATGATATTCACTGTGGGTTTTTCATAGATGGATTTTATGAACTTGAGGAATGTTCCCTCTATCCCTATACACTGAAGAGTTTTAATCAGGAAAGGATGTTTTATTTTGTCAAATGCTTTTTCTGTATCAACTGAGAGGACCATATGGTTCTTCTCCCTCCTCTTATTAATGTGTTCTATCACATTGATTGATTTGTGAATGTTGAACCACCCTTGCATCCTGGGGATAAATCCCACTTGGTCGTGGTGGATGATCCTTTTAATGTATTGTTGGATCCTATTAGCTAGGATTTTGTTGAAGATTTTGGAATCCATATTCATCAGGGATATCGGTTTGAAATTCTCCTTTTTGATGGGGTCTTTGCCTGGTTTGGGGATTAGGTAATGCTGGCCTCATAGAATGAGTCTGGAAGCTTTCCTTCTGTTTCTATTTTTTTGAAAAATCTTCAGTAGAATAGGTATTATTTCTTCTTTGAATGTTTGGTAGAATTCCCCAGGGAATCCCCTGGACTCTTGTTTTTTGGGAGGTTTTTGATCACTGCTTCAATCTCGTTACTGCTTATTGGCCTATTCAGGTTGTCAGTTTCTTCCTATTTCAGTCTTGGCAGCTTATAGGTTTCCAGGAAGGCCTCCATTTCATCCAGATTGCTCAGTTTATTGGCATATAGTTGTTGATAATAATTTCTAATAATTGTTTCTATTTCCTTTAGTCATGATCTCTCCCCTTTCATTCATAATTTTATTAATTTGGGTCCTTTCTCTTTTCTTTTGGATAAGTCTGGTTAGTGGTTTATCAATCTTATTAGTTCTTTCAAAGAACCAGCTTCTAGTTTCGTTGATCTGATCTACTGTGTTTCTGGTTTCTAATTCATTGATTTCTCCTCTAATTTTAATTATTTCTCTTCTAATGCGTGGCTTAGGCGTCATTTGTTGCTTTTTCTCTAGTTCTTTAAGGTGTAGAGTTAGTGGGTGAATTCGGGGTTTTTCTAATTTTTTGAGTGAGGCTTGAATGGCTATGTATTTCCCCCTTAGGACCACCTTTGCAGTATCCCATAGGTTTTGGACCGATGTGTTTTCATTCTCATTGATTTCCATGAATTGTTTAAGTTCTTTTTTGATTTCCTGTTTGACCCAAACATTCTTGAGCAGAGTGGTCTTTAGCTTCCAAGTGTTTGAATTTCTGCCAAATTTTTTCTTGTGATTGAGTTCCAGTTTTAAAGCATTGTGGCCTGAGAATATGCAGGGAATAATCTCAATCTTTTGGTATCAGTTGAGACCTGATTTGTGACCCAGTATGTGGTCTATTCTGGAGAAAGTTCCATGTGTGCTCGAGAAGAATGAGTATTCTGTTGTTTTAGGGTAGAATGGTCTGTAAATATCTATGAGGTCCATCTGGTCCAGTGTATAATTCAAAGCTCTTGTTTCCTTGTTGATTTTCTGCTTAGATGATCTGTCTATTGCTGAGAGTGGAGTATTGAGGTCTCCTACAATTAACGTATTGTTATCAATATGACTCTTTATTTTGGTTAACAGTTGGCTTATGTAGATGGCTGCTCCCATGTTGGGGGCATAGATATTTTCAATTGTTAGATCTTCTTGTTGGATAGACCCTTTAAGAATGATATAGTGACCTTCTGTGTCTCTAATTACAGACTTCAATTTAAAATCTAATTTCTCTGATATAAGAATTGCTACCCCAGCTTTCTTTTGAGGTCCGCTGGCATGGAAGATGGATCTCCATCCCTTCACTTTCAGTCTGGATGTATCTTTAGGTTCAAAATGAGTCTCTTGTAGGCAGCATATAGAGGGGTCCTATCTTTTTATCCAATCTGCAACCCTGTGCCATTTTATGAGAGCATTTAGGCCATTCACGTTGAGAGTGATTATTGAAAGATATGAATTAATTGTCATCATGTTGCCTGTGAAGACATTGTTTTTATAGATTGTCCCTGTAAATTTCTGTTGTATATCACTCTTGGGGTCTTTCTCCTTTTATAGAAACCCACTTAATATTTCTTGCAGGGCCAGCTTAGTGGTCACATATTCCTTCAGTTTCTGCTGGTCGTGGAAGCTCTGCATCTCTCCATCCATTCTAAATGAAAGCCTTGCTGGATAAAGTATTCTTGGCTGCATGTTCTTCTCATTTAGTACCCTGAATATGTCTTGCCAGGCCTTTCTGGCTTGCCAGGTCTCTGTGGATAGGTCTGACGTTATTCTGATGTTCCTCCCTCTGTACGTAAGGAATCTCTTCCTCCTAACTGCCCTTAAGATGGTTTCCTTGATTCTAAGATTTGCAAGTTTTACTATTACATGCTGGGGTGTTGGCCTGTTTTCCTTGATCATGGGAGGGGTCCTCTCTGCCTCTAGGACGTGAATATTTGTTTCATTCCCCAGATTAGGGAAGTTCTCAGCTACGATTTGCTCAAATAAATCTTCTAGTCCTCTCTCTCTCTCCACTCCCTCTGGGATTCCAATTATTCTGACATTGGAACGCTTCATGGTGTCACTTATTTCTCTGATTCTATTTTCATGGATTCTGAGTTGTTTTTCCCCGGCCTCCTCTTTTCCCTTTTTATCTATTATATTGTCTTCCAGGTCGCTTATTCATGCTTCTGCCTCAGTTACCCTAGCTGTTAGATTATCTAGATTGGATTGGATCTCACTGATAGCATTTTTAAATTCTGCCAATCCAGCTTTCATTTCTGCCCTTAGAGACTTTATGTTGCCATTAATTGATTTCTCCATTCTAGCCATTGTCTTCACAATTGCTAGCCTGAATTCCATCTCCGACATCTTGGTTATATCTGCATCCATTTGTAAATCTGCAGCATAAGTCATAATCTCTGAGTCTTTTCTGTTTTGGGGGCTCCTCCTCCTAGTCATTCTGTTGATGGGTGTTTGAGGGAATGTATAGAGTCCAAATTATTGACCAGAACCCAAGGAAGATGCACCTGTTTTCTTGGGACCTTAGGGTTGCTGGCCTCTTGTTTTCCCAGCCTGTCTTCTGGGGGAGGGGCCTGCCATGCTGTTACTCAGGCAACCCTGTTTGGGCGGAGTTGCCCTGCCCCCCCTGTGGCAGGGGATGGGCTCAGTGGGAATCAATTTTGGGGGCTTTTGTTCTTTGGTGGCTTTCCCTGGTGGCTTTCCATATCTCTTCCGCGAGTCAGAGCAGAAGAGACTGTTTCCAACCCTCTGCCTCAGAGCAGAGACCGCAGTCTGTTCTTCAGTGAGCTCTCCAGGCCACACCATCTCCGTTTCTGTCCGTGCTTCTATAAACTGCAGCATCCTGGGTTGTACGCCCCTCCGCAGCACCCCCAGTCCTGCCTCTAGGTTGGGGCACATCTCTGCCTTTTGTGCTTCTAAAACTGCCAGCCGCTCCCAGTTCACACGTGCGATGCCACCGCTCCGGTTTCCACCCCGGGGGCTGCCCTAACATCCTTTCCACGCTGCCACCGGTCTGCGAGTCTGTGCCCCGTCCCCAGTGCACGAGGCTGTCACTCACCGGTGGTGTAGGATCCCCACGGCCAGACACCCTCCCGCTGCCATTTATCCTCTGATATCTGCCCGTGGAATCAGGGCTCCCCACTTCGTACCTCAAAACCAACCGCCTGCGATATTCTGTTTTTAGAGATCCATATCTTCTTACATCACAGGCTGATTTTGTGGGTGCTCACAGTGGTCTGGTAGATATCCAGCTCAATTCTGGGGACCAGTTGAAATAGGGTACCCTACTCCTCTGCCATCTTTCCTTCCTAATTCTTTTTTTTTTTTTAGATTTTATTTATTTATTTGGGAGGGAGAGAGAGACCATGAGCAGGGGCAGGGGCAGAGGGAGAATCAGACTGCCTGCTGAGCAGGGAGCCAGCCACAGGGCTCAATCCAGGACCCTGGGCACAGGGCTTGATCCCAGGTCCCTGGGATCATGACCTGAGCTGAAGGCAGATGTTTAACCGACTGAGCCACCCAGGTACCCTGAGGTGTTAATTCTATTTAAGAGAAATCCAGTCTCCACTTTTTGTGATCCCAAAACCTGTAAAATTTAATAAATCCACACCTTTGAACTTCTACAGTATTTGATTTTAAATTCTGGACACTATGAATTCATTACTTTACATTTAATGATAAAGTCACTCACTCCTTTCCTTTTTTTTTTCCTTCCCTATTGCAAATAGTTCATAATGAAAGCTAAAACCTAATTTCATTATCTGAATTTATCCAGTTACCCAAAATCATGTATAGTGGAAGGATGAAGTTGAAGCCTCAAGTTTGGTAAACACTTGATTTTGATTTGAAGTTTACTATGAGAACAATTAAGGAATTCCAAATTATCTGGCCAAGTGGGATTAGGAACTCAGGGAATGCTCAAAGATTTATAATGTGTTTTGAAGAAAATGTATTTTTATCTCAAATTATATTTCTTTTACTCCTCAACTTCACCCTGCTGATTTTATATTCACACACCTCCTGATGGAGAATCCTGGTGGGAGTCTATTGTGCCAATTAGTGAATAAGCATTTTTGGGAAAAAAGAAAAGCCATTGATTTTTCTCATGAGATTGTAAATGTTTGTTTTTTTTGTTGTTGTTGTTGTTCTGTTTTGTTTTGTTTATTACTGAGTGTAGAGTACAATGTTTAAAACCTACCCATTCTCTTTTGTCATTTTTTTTAATCTCTTGGGGTATATTCTTTAAATTAGATCTAAATACAGAAATCTAAGAAATATAAGTAATTAAAGGAGGAACATTGTTTTGACTAATGTGGCACTTTGAAGTTCTACATTTAGTCCTAGGCTTTGGGACAACTGATATTGAACAGTTTGTGTAATAAACTTCTTGAGTTAGATTAGGGACAGACATCTTATTTGTTTGAGGCCAGATTAACATAAAATATCTATTGATAACTACACTTCAGATGGTAGGAGAAATAAAACCAAGAGAAACAATTAAACATGGATACGGATTACCTTTTTCAACATGATATATTGTAAGGCATACTAACAAGCTACTTAGCCTGGTTTCTGCATCTGTAAAATGAGACTGTTAACAGATATTAAGTGAGAATAAAATGAGATAATGAACATAAAGCTTCCAAATATAATATGCAATGAATGTTGTCTTCTTTACTATTTTGCATGATTTCAGATGATTAGAAAAGAATAAAGTTTTCCAAAAAATAAGGAAATATTTAAAATATTGTGCAATGTTATGAAGGAGAGTTTATTTAATGAGGAATTATAAAATATTTATCACATGTATTCTGATTGCATATGATAATACAATTGAATAAAATTAAGTCAATAATCAATTTGAATCTCTCTCTAGAGAAATTAATTACCACCCACCTCTAAGTTTATTCTGTCAAGAATCATCAGTAAGGTGGCTTTAGAAATTTGGGCTTTAAGGATGGCCATTGAAGTGGGGCTATACTTTATATAAATACATTCATCAATTCATTTATCTCTGGTACATAAAGAGGCATAAAATAGAATAAAATTGCAAAAATAGTCAAATTTCAAGTGATAGTTTGGGGGGGATTTAAAGTGTACCTATACCAACAAAAATCTACCTTTAATAATGAAGGTAGAGTAATCTAATGGCATATATGGTTAAAAAAAAGTGAAGGAGGTAAAATTAAATAAAATGAAACAGAAATTGTTTTTTACTTTTTATTTTTTAATATATTTATTTATTTATCTTAGAGAGACAGAGAGAGAGAAAGAAAACATGAGTCAGAGGAAGGAGAGAGAGAATCTCAAGCAGACTCCCCACTGAGCACAGAGCCTAACTCAGGGCTCAATCCCACAACCCTGAGGTCATGACCTGAGCTGAAATCAAAAATTGGACACTTAACTGACCAAGCCATCCAGACACCCTGAAAACTGTTTTTTAGATTTACAGTTTTTAATAGATGTTCCTATTCAAAATATCTGAGCATCTTCCATGAAAAATGATGGACATGTCATAAAAGAATTTTAAAGCCTTTCTACAGTGTTCATCTCTAGAATAAGTGTTGTGACAACCAAGTCTTTTAAAGATAACACTTACTCTAAATAATTGCTATGAATTTTCTCTACCCTAATGAAAATTCCTTCAAAACAACTAGTCTCATTTTAAGATTTATGAAAAATGCCTCTACTTTTTTCTTTTGTATATTCAAGAAGCTCTTTGTCTCCAGATTCCATTTTTTAAGAATCTAAATTTCTAATAAAAAGGTATAAGAATCTTGGAAAACTTTGCCTTTTTGAGTTTAGAAAGCATTTTTTTTTCCATCTGTGCTCCCTCTCTTCCTAGTTGTACAGCAGTATCCATTTCTTTCCTTCATCACCAGGTGATTTTCTTTCCATCATTTTATCTTCACTTAATACTACTTTGTATACATGTGGGGTTTTTAACTGCTATTTTTAATAGCTATATCTACATACATCAAGTAAATATCTTGAAGACAATTTCCAGTGTTTTCAATTAGTTATTTTATAAATATTCTTTAAACGGTCTTCAGAAGATAAAAGCTGTTTAATAGTCAACTGGATGTATTAAAAACAATCTTTTCTTAGTAAGCAACAATGCTATATAGGACGGTAGGTTATTTCTTTTTACATAAGAACATACAACACTTACCAATATCTGGGACCCCATAATAATATGTTTGTTTAGTTTCTTATATTCCTTTAAGGCAGACTTTGAGTAACATGTAAATACCACCTAATAATCACACTCAAAAATGCTTGGAAGCCAGGGTGCTATTAAATATTAATGACATCTTATGCTTTGCTAGGAACTTGTACACTTGGGTGTATTTGACTTATCTATTTTGGTTTAACCTAAGTAGATATCATCAGACAATCAGTCTTAAATGATGTCACCATATTGTTGAATTTTCTCTCCAAATAGAAATGTGTTTTAAAATAATCTCTCCCCTTCTGCATAGCTAAGGAAACAATCAACAAAACTAAAAGACAACCTACAGGATGGGAGAAGATATTTGCAAATAACATATCTGATAAAGGGGTAGTATCCAAAATATATAAAGAACTGATACAACTCAACACCCCCAAAACAAATAATCCAATTAAAAAATGGGCAGAAGACATGAACAGACATTTCTCCAAAGAAGAGATACAGATGATCAACAGACACATGAAAAGATGCTCATTATCACTTACCATCAGGAAATGCAAATCACAACTGCAGTGAGGTATTACCTTACACCTGTTAGAATGGCTAAAATCAACAACACAAGAAACAACAGGTGTTGGCAAGGATGTAGAGAAAAAAGAACCCTCATGCACTGTTGGCTGAGAATGGAAACTGGTGCAGCCACTGTGGAAAACAGTATGGAACTTCCTCAAAAAGTTAAAAATAGTATTACTTTATGATCCAGAAATCACACTACTGGGTATTTACCCCCCAAAAATACAAGAACAGTTATTCAAAAGGAAGCATGCCCCCCCATATTTATAGCAGCATTATTTATAATAGCCAAACTATGGAAAGAGCCAAGATGTCCACCAACAGATGAGTGGATAAAGAAGATGTGGTATATATATACAATGGAATATTATGCAGCCATCAAAAGGAATGAAATCTTGCCATTTGCAACAACATGGATGGAACTGGAGGGTATTATACCAAGCAAAATAAGTCAATCAGAGAAAGACATGTATCATATGATCTCACTGATATGAGGAATTCTTAATCTCAGGAAACAAACTGAGAGTTGCTGGAGTGGTGGGGGTTGGGAGGGATGGGGTAGCTGGGTGATAGACATTGGGGAGGGTATGTGTTATGGTAAGCGCTGTGAATTGTGTAAGACTGTTGAATCACAGACCTGTACCTCTGAAACAAATAATACATTATATGTTTAAAAAAAAAGAAGATAGTAGGAAGGGAAAAATGAAGGGGGGGAAATCGGAGGGGGAGACGAACCATGAAAGACTATGGACTCTGAGAAACAAACTAAAGGTTCTAGAGGGGAGGGGCTGGGGGGGTGGGTTAGCCTGGTGATGGGTATTAAAGAGGGCACATATTGAATGGAGCACTGGGTGTTATATGCAAACAATGAATCATGGAACACTACAACAGAAACTAATGATGTAATGTATGGTGATTAACATAATAAAATTAAAAAAAAAGAGGTTTGGGTTTACAAAAACTTCTGACTCTGAACTGAACCATAAATCATCTCTCATAGCATCTGTGTTTTTACAATACTCACTCAACAGTAAAAGAATCAATGAAGAGAAGCAAGTAGCTTATATCCTTTGATAATCTCAGCTACTTTATTTGTCCTGGAAATATTTCATATCCAACCCAAAAAATCAAAACTGATGTTAGGGGGTTGGTAGGCATTTTTTATAAAATGACCCATAAGTGTAACAGCAGCAGAGACTGAAGTAATAAGTTCATGAAATATATAAGATTTATTCATGGACAATCCTAGACCTGCCAAAGAAAAGTCCATATAGCTCCCTTAAAGAGCAGAGACTTAGAAATTAAGAATAAGCGATCTCAGAAAGTCTGGTTGTAATCGTTAATAGCTGTAAGACTTGAATCAAGATACCTCATTTAATAAACTCCATGATCTTCAGTGTTTCTCTAAGATAGGGTAAATAATAGCTACGTTAGAGAGTTATTTTGAGGATTAAAGTAAATAGTTGTCTATTTATTTATATAAGATAAAATGTCTAAAACAATGCCTAGGTCATTGTAATTGCTGACATATTTTAGTACAACATATGTTATATGCTGTGCATATCATTTTGTAGAAGTATGAAGCTGTGATCTCCTTTCTCCTTTGCAGTCTTCTCTGTGTTCAGTGGAGTAACTAAGAGTATCTAATTATCGGAAGACAGCAACATGAAAAGAAGTGGGCCGCACTTGTGGTTAGCCTACTGCATAGATTTATGAAGCTAGACCTGACATGGCTAACTCAAAAGAGAATGCCTTGTGGCACCTGGCTGGCTCAGTTGGAAGAGCGTGTGACTCTTAAATCTCAGGGTCGTGAGTACGAGCCTCATGTTGGGGATAGAGATTATAAAAAAAACAAACAAAAACAAACAAACACTTAAAAAAAGAGAGAGAATGCCTTTTTGGAAACTATGTCCAGAATGTCACAAAAACCCTACCTAAACTTAACAACTTTACTGCCAAATCACCACTATTAGGCTTTGTGTTGACACTTCCCAGAGGCCAGAGGTTGTCCTTATAAATTATGAAGGACCAGAAGTGAAATACTTCCTTTATCCGATTATTGGTATTTAGGAAGCAATATAGATATAGGGATGCAAGATAGCTCAAAATAAAAGAGAATTTATTCTGAATATGGTCAAGGTAAGATTTCCATTTAAGTAGACCAAGCTATTCATTTGAGAGTAGTTTCTGCACACTGAAACATCAAAAAAATCTATACCAAAAACCAAAAAGCCATTGAAAGGTAATGTAATTCTTTAGCGAGTTACAGCAGTTAGATTAAATCCCCCCCCCCCTTTTTTTTAAGGAAGACTTTAAGATTCCTCTTTGGATATATATTTTTCTCTTTCCCAAATTCTGCACCTCAAGAAAATTGACCTCTATGATACTCATTTTTTTAAAAAAAATCAACTCACTCGCCCAAATTCCTTGATCAGAGCCACTAACTTTCATAGTACCTTCAAAAATGTGTGTTTAATTAGTCACTTCTGAGTTCTAATTTCTTACTCAAGATGGTAAATTTCTTGAGGACAGGGATAGTATCCTGTGTTTTAAAGTCATAAATTTCTAACTATATCATAGACTAGGTAATAAAAATTTATCTATGAAATGAATGATAATCTAAATTTCTGATTGGCATAGGACTTACATCCCAGGAACTGAGAACACTTGGAAATAAGATTAGGTCATATCAAATTAATATCATTTACTTTTTCTGCTAACTGATATAAAATATACATGTTAGTGAATTAGATTTTATAATTATTTGAATGTTCTCTAGGGAAAACTTGGCATTGGTGGTCCACTTTTACATGGCAAGTTTTATTCAGCAAAATACAAAGCACTAGAAGGAACAAATGGAAAGCTCTAAGAGAAGAAGCTTCCCTGTGAGTAGCCAGTTCCATCAAATGTTTCCCCATGAACAGAGACGTGCCATATTGCTATGAGAGTTCCTCAGAGCTATGTAACATCTTAAGAAATTCTGTTCTCAATGCTGATAAGATGAAGAATTAGTGCTATCTGGTTGGATTTATAACTGAATAAAGGGTTTTGTCCAAACAATATGAATTGTGGATCAAATTGTGTATGATTTTATCTAAAACTTGGTCTCTTGGAAAAATTTTTAATTACAGATTTAGTAAGAACTGTTAAAATACTGACCAAACTTTTGAATTCATACAAAGCTGGAAGGACTTATCAGAATCCAACAAGACCTTGATAAAGTAAAATTATAGGTTAAATTTTAAAGATAAATAGCATTAAACAGAATATTTATGTTTAGTCCATCCCTAATCCACCATTCACTGCCTTTGATATTCCACAAACTTCCAATTCAATATGGTAGAAATATGGCTTAACACTGTGTGAAATAGATTTCGAGGTTGTAATAAGCTTCACATGACTGAAAGTTATATATTTTTTACGTATTTTAAATATTTTATATACATTTATAATTACATAATATATATAAACAAGATACATTTTTATATATTTATATGTATGTATATTTACATCTATATGCTAAAACTGTTAATGCAAACAGTCTGCTTCAAAGAATGTCTGTCAAGAATGAAGACATTCTGTTCTCATGAACAGTTTGAAACTACACTGGTGATATTTCTCTTTGCCACAAACTAGAATGCCCACAGAAGAGAGTGATGGCAGTTGAGAAGGGAATCAAGACCCAATGTATGAGGAATAGGTGAAAGAACCAGAGGTTTAAACCAGAAAGGCAAGTTACAGGGAGACTAGAGGGTGGCCCTTAAATGCCTGTGGAGTTGTCACTGAAAGAAAGTTTAAACCTGTACCCTTCAGTCCTAAAGACACAACTAGCATCAGGACAACCATTTAGCGAAGGGTTTTACTTCTACATAGTTCTACGTTTGCTGAGCACTCTGGAAGTGTTCAATCCCCAACTGAAACTATAGAGGACATTTAAGCAATGAAGTGGTGGTTTATTTTAGGTGACCTCCAGAGTTTTAGTCTATCTTGAGAATCTATTGTTCTACAAATTTATTTCCTACTTCCAAAGCTCTGAAATAGAGAATTTTTTTCAAGCATGGATCAATAAATTATTGTTTGGGATAGCTTCAGGTTTACGTGCTTATGATTTTGAACTTCTTACTCTCAGCAGGAGGCTAGAATAGAGAACATCTTGAATTAATATTCTAGACCAAAGATGATTGCAAGTAAAAATAATCTCAAACTCATGTAAAGAGTTTAGGTTAAATTATTTTTAGAATTATATAGTGGAAAAAGGAATATATGTGCTTATAATTCATCTATATTTCTACTCATATATATGATGATTTGTAAACAACCCATAAACTGAGCTACAAAAAATATATCAAGGGAAATATGCAAGTCTACATTTTATGATAGGTTTCAGAAAGCTGTAAAAACCTCAGGTGGCTCCAGAGATCAACATTTGACTATATTTCGTTCACAATACAGTAGTAAAAAGTCAGCCACTAGTAAGACAGCTTAGGCTAATATGACGCAAATATTACCATTTGTACTTAACTGACATCTTTCTCTGGCTGTTCAAATATACTTGATCTTATAAATATTTCTGCTTGCCATTGTATGGGAAGCTAAACAGGTACAAGGCACAGTGTTGAATATCTCTTTTTCAATAACATACCAATTCATTATTTGTCTCTGAAAAGAACAACTCATTCAAATGGGAACTGGAATGAATTAATAAATATGAGAAATGTTACTTTCCCCCTTAGCATCGAATGGAAAAAGAACAACGAACTTTTCAGGCCATTTGAAAGAAATACAGAACAAAAAATGTGTTAGAGAGAGGGTATAGGTTTGCCAGGGTAACCGGCTTTCTGAAAAACAGAATTATATATATTATCCTAAGAGAAATAAATGTTTTACAAGAGCTAAGTAGGATGAGCAGTGTGTGTGACTGTCACTTGTGGAATTGGATGGTGCTTGGATTGTAGAATTATAGCCTCATAATGGGAAGACTTCAGCCTACTGTTAACTGTTTACCCACTGGGCAGGTTGACATTGTCTCTGTGTGAGTGTGCTTTGTCAGACTGAGTCAAAGATGAACTTAATGTAGACTGTTCTCTGTGTCCCTAAGACTAAAGCAAACAAGTAAGCATGGGAGTTAAGGTGGAATCTTCCAGATACCTTAGCTACTCATGTGACCTGTTCAAAAGAATACTTCCTTTTCCACTTCCTAAGGGATCATGGTCACCCAGAAAACTTCAAATTAAAAAGCCTGAGTCCTACTATGTAGACAAAAAATAATAACAACTCATTAAAGAGGCTCAACAGCAAGAGAAAAAAATCAGTCGGAAATGGCAAAATATACGTTGGATTAACAAGAACTTTAAGAAAGAACAGAAATGAAAATTTAATTAAAACTAATAAGAATATTTAGCAGTATCATTTTTATACACCTCTGGTAAGAATGAAAATTGGTAAACCACTTTAGAAAACTGTTTGTTGATATCTTCTGAAGGTGAAAGTGTCCATACTCAATGGTCTAGCAATTTCACTCCAGAATTCCAATAGTACATGTGTGTTCCACAAAATATGTACAGAATTTTCATAGCAACTTTACTCATAATAGCCGAAACTTGAAGTGATGTGGATGCCCATCAACATTAGAATAAATAGATGTTTTATTGTTACATGGTTTATTAATGCAATGGAATATTACACAGCAGTGATAAATTACTGCTATACAGAACAACATGGACAAATCTTGCAAACATAATACTGAAAGCCAGACACACAAAGAAGAATGTACTATGTTATTCCATTTATAGGAAATTTTAAAAATTAGGTAAAGTTATTCGGTGATGGCTGATGTCAGAAAGGTAGTTTTGGAGGGAGGGTGTTGACTATGTGAGTGTATAATGGAGGCTTCTGGGATGATGATTCTATATATTAATCTATATATTAATTACAATTTGGATATATATGTAAAAATAAATTTAGCTGTTCATTTTAGATTATGTGCTTTGTAGGTGCTATACTCCAATAGTAAGGTAAGAAGGAACACTCATCAGATGATTATATAGATTGTATATTATAAATATGTAATATATATATTAATTATATTTATATTAATATAGCATAAATACAGCTCTCTTGTCCCCCACAAAAGTACCTCCTTCTAGAGTTTAAAACCTGATTAAAACCTGAGCAATTTACTGGATGAGTAGAAAGAGAATATGGTCAACCTAAACACAAGGAGATAAAAATCATGAAGAAAGTAATATATCTTTGATACACCTAGTATCTCTAATATGCATTAAAAGGATTTAGGAAGTTCCAGAGTCCTGGCAATTTTTTTAACTCTAAATAGAAAGAGAAACAGTTCCAAACCTAAAGAACAATTTGCCTATGATGGAGAAATGAATTAGATTACAATATTGAAAACAAGAAGACAGAATTTATATCTATAAATTACTTATAGCAAAAGAATCTATCTCTAGGCTCTTTCCAACCAATATATTATCTATCTGTCAGGGCAAAAAGAAATGTTTGAGGTCATTCTGCCTATTCAACTGAACAATAATCAGGTGCTTGCAACTGCCTCTCAGGTACAATGCATTGGGAAGAAGTGAGCATTCCTGTTTACTGAGCACCTACCATCTTCCAGTATCTTGCAGGACTTGGGTAGGCATTTTCACATGTATTCCATATTCATTACAGCAAGGCCCACTGAGGCATCGAGATAAATAACTTTCTAAATTTACATGAATATCAAGTTATGAGGCAGGGATCCAATCCAGATCTGTGTAAATTCTGACCCTGAGGACATCTCCACTCTTGCCCTTCCCCATCAAATTGCCATACCCCACTGCTGATATTTCCTTGCATCATTTTAATATAGGCTTCATCCCCTGGTGAACTGCTGAAATACAGCTATCACTGGAAATGATGATCTTTTAAACTATTAGCTATTCTTTCCTAAGGGGTGGGGGAAGGAGAGGAAGAAGTAAACAATAGATTTTGATAGGAGGGTATGGAAAAAGAATACGTATTGCTAATAAGTCTAAGAAAATTCCATGCTAATGCTTTCAGTTGAGTAAAATTCCCACAGACAGAGAAACACAATGTGTCCTGAATCTTCTTAATACCTTATTCACCATGTGTTCCATGTTCTATACCATCCAAATTCTTAGTGTGACTAACTGGTAATTGTTTCTCAAAATGCGTAACTATTGCCCTGAACCTAATGTTGACCCACAAATACAAATCGGTTGCTGTTCTGGAAATGAAATTATAATTTGGGTGGGGAAAGGGTTGGCACCTTCCTCCCAGTGAATGAGATATTAAACATGGTTGAACCTATATAAAGATATGTTTGAGATAAGACACAGGGAGAGCTTTCAATTAGCAGTCTGCAGCTGGAGCATTCTCAAAACACGTTATGTAATTAGGCAACAAAGACAATTTCCCTGTGGAAGAAAAGCTATGAATATTTTTTTTAAAGTGTTGAGGTGAAAAGACTTACTATGGGCTATTCACATAAGAACAGGACTCTTTTTATTATCACCATCATCCCTGCCACAGCTGCCATCGCCACCACCATGGCCACCACCACCAGGGTCTTCTCCATTCCCCTCCCCTCCTCCTGCAACCTCCTCCTTTTCCTCCTACTCATCATTGTTGCCAGGAAACTCAAGGGAAAAATCATTCATTTTGTTTATTTGTTTACCCTAAGCATCGATTTCATGGATGAAATCTCCCATGAACAGCCAATACTTATCAGGGGGATGTGAGATGCTGCCATGTTGCATGGGCTGTAGGGCTCTCTTCTCCTTAGTTTTTCTCAGCTGTCCCAGCACTCCCACTCCCTGCCTCCTCAGAGAACCAGAGTCTTCCTGGAACTCTATCTAAAATTTGTGCATCTTCACATTTAATCCAGGTTTCCTATAACCCTACGATCTCTTCTTCTGCAGGCCAATTTTAATCATTAAATTCCAGGAACCAATCCAAAAGAACATTAGTAAGAGACAAATCTCAATAGTATTGGGGTTTGCTGCTAGAGAATGTGTTCTGTTTTTTTGTTATATTTGGTGAAAGAACTATTTGAAAATACTTTGGATTTTATAGGTGCCTTCTCCAAAGGCAATCTGCCCCAGGTACATTACCCTATTAACTTAAAAACCAAATATGTATTTCAAGGGAAATTTTACCTCTATGTCTGTGAGTAATTCATACTAAAGTCATCAAAATACAGTCAAGTGAGAGCTATTTGATGTACAAGTGCCCTTTTATGAAGCATTTCAATCTATCCCCTTTAATCAAGAAATTAAAAAAAAAATTCCAGCCATAAATAAAACTCAATCCCTAAAAAGCCTTGTCTTTGTCTTGAAATGTAAAGCCTTATGGAATCAGGGAGATTTCAAGTATGTTCTTTTCTATATGTAATTCTGATTATTCTCTGAAATATAATTCAGTGTTCTTAAGATTATAAAATTGGTTCATTTATCTTGAGGGTAAGATAATTAATGAGGTGATACCTGGCCAAGCAATTTCGTTTCAGAGGCAGACTCTAAAACTGTGATTCATATTTGTCATTATTGCTGGTTGTTGTATTTGCTTTTATAAGTACGATGAATCTGGTTTTAATTTATTATAGTAACATAGACTGTATTGTCATACTGAATCATTGGGACAGATATTGCCATATGATCCACATATCTCTGAAACTCTGCCTTTTTATTGACCAAAGCATGGTAAATTCTTAGATTTATTTTTTTAATGTGTATGGGGTATTACTCTGTAATTAATTTTTACTAGTTACAATTATTGAGAGCCATGTGCCAGCCACTATATTAACTGCCTTAAAAATACACTTTTTTTTTAACTCTTAAAACTACCCATGTAAGCAATAATGCCTCCATTCTTGCAAGCTAGATACTTTCTTTTAAACTTCTTTAATTTCTATATTAATTCTTTTGTCTTAGTGGTCTACTTTGCCCTTTCTCTCACACCTAATAGGATATTTCTATTAATAACAATATTTGAAAATTGGAAAATTTTACATAAATATAAAATACTTTCCCATCTATATATTTTTAAGATTTTATTTATTTATTTATTTATTTATTTGAGAGAGAGCGAAGAGAGAACTTGTGCTAGCAAGTGGAGGGGCAAAGGAGGAGGGAGAGGAAGAGGGAAAGAATCCCAAGCAGATTCCACACTGAGCGTGGAGCCCCACACAGGGCTCGACCTCACAACCTTGAGATCATGACCTGAGCAGAAGCCAAGAGTCTGACGCTCAACCCAACCAACTGAGACACCAAGGCACCCCACGCCCACCTGTGTTTTTATTTGAATATTTAAACTAACCCTTTTGGAAGACCAGAAATAATATTATTTTTATTTTTTTTCTAAAGAAGAAACTCAGGTTTGCCGGAGGTAGTTCACTTACTTACATATGAAAAAATCAACAAATAACAGAGCTAAAGTGAAAATCAAGACTTCAGATGAATGGGTAATGATCCTGCCACATATTCTACTTTCTAGAGGTATCATCTTTTTCCTTAACTCTACTTTATTAGTATAAGAGATCTCTCTAATAAATATACTAGAGTATACCATACATTATATATTTATCTATCTACATATTTATATATAGTATCTACACTGATTAACTATTATTCTGCATTTGAGTTAACTAGAATATCTTTCTTTTTTCTTTTTCTTTTATTTTTTTCAAAGAGTTTATTTATTTATTTGAGAGAGAGAGAGAGTGAACACAGGAGCAGGGGCAGAGGGAGAAGGAGAAGGAGACTCCCCTGCTGAGCAGGGAGTCCGACGTGGGGCTTGATCCCAGGACCCTGGGAACCTGAGCCAAAGGCAGACACTTAACTGACTGAGCCACCCAGGAGGCCATTTTGTTTATATTTTTAAAGATTTAACTATTTATTTGAGGGGGGGAGGGGCACAGGGAGAGTGAGAGAGAGAGAATCTCAAGCAGACTCCCTGCTGAGCATGGAGTCCAGCATAGGCTCGATCTCAGGACCCTGAGATCATGACCTAAGCTGAAATCAAGAGCTGGACGTTCAACTGACTGAGCCACCTATGCACCCCTGAGTTAACTAGAATGTCTTAAAAATAATAATGTAAACTATAGAGATAAATACTTTAGTTCTTTATTATCTGCCAGTTTCTTTGCTATATGACTGACATAACAAGTCTAATAAATCCCATGAAGTACAATTAAACACATAGGATACTAAAGACCAGAGAGGTTAAGTCATTTGCCTAAGGTCACCAGGAGAGTAAGAAAGGATGTAACGTATTTATTTCCTAGTTCTAAAAACACTTAACATTCCATGAAAGCATATTTATATAATTTCTATCTTTTTTATAGCAATTATACTGTTTCATTTTGGTTTTGAAGTTTTGCTGGAGATAGTAAAGATGAATTATTTTACTTAGTAGAGCTCCCTTAAATTTACAGAGGTTGTATCTGTCTGCCTAACAAAAATGCAGAAGTCAAGGGTCTTTTTTTTTTTTTTCCTCCTTTTTCCCAAGGGACTGTGCTCTCTTTGGCAGCACATACACTGTTTCCCAAGGGACTTGTGCTTTCATTATCTTTTTTTGGGGGGGAAGGGGGAGAATCTTAAGCAGGCTCCACTGTCAGCATGGAGCCCGGCATGGGGTTCATCTCACCATCCTGAGATCATGGCCTGAGCTGAAACCAAGAGTCAGATGCTTAACTGACTGAACCACCCAGGCACACCAGTATTGATTGTTAATTTTTACTATGCTCTGCCACAACTTAGACTCAGAGTAGATAATCCCAATATCGTCTATCCAGTAATGGAATGCCTTGGAAATGTAACGGATGGCAGGCCAGAAGTGATTCTTACCTTTGTTCTGCTGGGGACCCATCCCAGCTCACCACTGCTCTCACCACCACACACTTATACACTACACTTCATGTCCCTCTCAACTGATAAAAGCATGATCATTATTGTATTGTATTGATTCTGGCCAGGGCTGTACTATAGAGTGAATTGGCCATTGGATAACCTTGATTTCCAGCCTTTGTAAACTAATTACATCTATTAATCATGTAAGCTCCAGAATTTGTCTCTTCCAGTAAAAACATTCCCAAGGAGCAACTTAGACTTTTTTTTTTAAACCCATTTTATGGTTTATCAATCCAAAGTTTCATTTGTCTAGTTTTCCCATGTTAAACATTTCAAAAACAATTATTCACAAAGGAATCAGAATGAATACACTTGTATTTATTTATTTATTTAGGCCCCTTAAAAAGTTTTTAACAACAAAAGTCATAAAAATATAATGAGAGAAGCTAGAAATACAGATTTGTGGTGAAATAGAGATAAAATTAATGCATCTAGATGATGCTTTGCCTTTAATCCAAGATATTAAAATTTGCATTAAAATGACCCTTATAGGTGTCTAATAAAGATGTCTCTCTCTTTTTTAAGTAATCTCTACCCCTAACATCGGGCTCCAACTCATGCCCTGGATCAAGAGTCATGTGCTCTACCAAATGAGTTAGCCAGGTACCCCTCATCAAGATGTCTCTTAAGTAGTATTGACAATAATATTTGTGACAATGTTTATCCTTCATTTGAGTTCTTACCAAACGATAGATATATTTAATCCCCACCCTGAGATACTGTAACCCCTGTGATTCAGAGCCACATTAAGAGCCTTCAGAACCTTTAATCTTAACCTCCCATACAAATGCAATCATGAAGATTTCTAGAATGGCTATCAAGGACCATCATGGATGCAATTATGTCTCTTCTCCGTGAACCTCTTTATGATCTAATGACCAAAATTTCAATTGAGAAGTTTTCTCCGCCTCAGCTCCATCATGTAAAAATTTAAGTGCCCTTTAACTTTAAATGATCTAAAACTACATGGCCCAGGATGGTAGCCACTAGAAGCTTGTGTGTCGACCTCATAAATTAGCTTGTGTAATCAAGCCACTAAATTTTTAATTTATTTTATTTCAATCCCTAAATTTTACTTTAAAAATTAAAACATTGGAAAATGCATTCTATGTTAAATACAGTTTTATTGTCTACATTTCACTTTAACCACTACATCACAAAGGACATCATGTGGTTCTGCTGGGTAAGTTAGGCACTTGTGTCATATATAGTTCGCAGATAAACACCTCATTGATCTAGTCCGTGTTAATGGATTGATTTCATCCAATAAATTTTCCTACATGCTGATGTAGCACTGTAAACTATTTATTTGTATAATTTATACAGAGAGCCTGAGTTACAATTGTATTTATGTAAATTTTAATTCACATTTAAATTAAAATACTACTTTTAATTACAATTATTTTCCTAATTTAAAAAACAATTATAGGATGCATTTAATAAGAGACCATCAAAATATATGAAGTAAAATTGACAGAACTGAAGGGAGAAATAGGCAGTTCTACAATAATAGTTGGAAACATCAATACTCCACTTTTAATGGTTAAAAGAACCAGACAGGGGCGCCTGGGTGGCTCAGTCGTTAAGTGTCTGCCTTCGGCTCAGGTCATGATCGTAGGGTCCTGGGACTGAGCCCCACATTGGGCTCGCTGCTCCGCGGGAAGCCTGCTTCTCCCTCTCCCACTCCCCCTGCTTGTGTTCCCTCTCTAGCTGTGTCTCTCTCTGTCAAATAAATAAATAAAATATTAAAAAAAAAAAAAAAGAACCAGACAGAAGATTAAAAAAAAAAAACAGGACTCAAACAACACATCAGACATATACAGACATATACAATCAACAGAAATATACAAAACACTCTACCTAACAACAGAATACACATTCTTCTCAAGTGTACATGGTCCATTTTTCGGGAAAAAACATATTTTAGGCTTCAAATTAAGTCTCAATATATTTTAAAAATATAGATATAAAAAGTATTTTCTCTGACCTCATTGAGATGAAGTTAGAAATTCATTACAGAGGAAAACTGGAATAAATCACAGAATTGTGGAAATTAAACAACACACTCCAAAACAACCAATGGATCCAAGAAGAAATAACAAGGGAAATTAGAAAATACATAGAGAGGAATGAAAACAAAAACAAAACATACCAAAACTTATGGGACACAGCAAATTTGGTGCTAACGAGGAAATGTGTAGCTGTAAGAGCTTATATTAAAAAACAAAAAAGATCTCAAGTCAACAACTTAACTTTAGAACTTAAGGCACTAAAGAAAAGACAATCTACACCCAAACCTAGGAGGGAGGAATAATAAATATCAGAGTGGAGATAAGTGAAATAGAGAATAGAAAAATAATAGAAAAGGTCAATGAAATTAAAAGTTGATTCTTCGAAAAGATCAGCAAAAGTGACCACTCTAGCTAGATGAGCTAAGAAAAAAAAGATAAGACTCCAACTGCTAAAATCAGGAATAAAAGTGGGGAGATTACTACCAATTGTACAGAATAAAAAGTATTATAAGAGAATATTAAGAATAATTGTTATTGGATTATTGGATAACTTAAATGAAATGGACAAATTCCTAGAAACACAAAACCTACCAAGACTAAAACAAAAAGAAATAGAAAATGTGAATACACCTATAATTAATAAGGAGATTGAATCAGTAATTAAAAATATCCCAACATGGGAAAGCTTTCGACCTGATGGCTTCACTTGTGAATTCTACTAAACATTAAAAATAATAATAATAATAATACCCAGTGCTCATCACACTACATCTGTATCTTTGAGGTAAATACCTAGTAGTATAATTGCTGGGTTGTGGGGTAACTCTATTTTTAAAGTTTTGAGGAACCTCCATACTTTTTTCCAGAGTGGCTGTACCAGCTTGCATTCCCACCGACAGTGTAAGAGGGTTCCCCTTTCTCCACATCCTCGCCAACACTTGTTGTTCCCTGTCTTGCTAATTTTTGCCTTTCTAACTGATATAAGGTGGTATCTCATTGTGGTTTTGATTTGTATTTCCCTGATGGCTAGTGATGTTGAATATTTTTTCGTGTATCTATTAGCCATTTGTATATCTTCTTTGGAGAAGTGTCTGTTCATGTCTTCTGCCTATTTATTGACTGGATTATTTGTTTTTTGGGTGTTGAGTTTGATAAGTTCTTTATAGATCTTGATATCAGTCCTTTATCTGAAATGTCATTTGCAAATATCAGTACATCAAAAACTAATGATGTACTATACACTGGCTAACTGAACATAATTAAAAAAATTAATAAAAAAGAATTAATACCAATCCTTCTCAAACTTTTTCAAAATATTAAAGAGGAGAGAACACTTCCTAACTCATTCTTTGAGGTCAACAAACCTTAAAATCAAAGCCAGATAAAGAAAACTATACACCAATATCCCTTGCCAACATTGATGCAAAAACCTGAACAAATAACTAGCAAATCAAATTCAATAGCATATTAAGAAGAATTATACACCATGACCAAGTAGAATTTATTCCTGGAATATAAGAATAGTTCAACATACAAAATCAATCAATGCAGCAAAGTGGGAAAAAAAAAAACCCTACATGATCACCTCAATTGACATAAAAAAAAGCATTTTCAAAAAATTCAACACCCTTTCGGGATAAAAACTTATCAAATTAGAAATAGCAGCAAATTATTTCAACCTAATAAAAACCATATGGAAAACACAGCAAACATCATACTCAATGGTGCAAGATTGAAAACTTTGCCTCTGAGACCAGGAACAAGGCAAGGATGCCCACTTGTGTCATTTCTATTCAACATAGATAAGTTCTAGCCAGAACAAGTTCTAGGCAAGAAAAAGAAATAAAATGCTTCCAAATTGGAAACGAAGAAATAAAATTATTTCTTTTTTTTTTAAAGATTTTATTTATTTATTTGGGAGAGAGAGAGCAAGCGAGCATAAATGGGGGTGGGGGGGAGAGGGAGAAGCAGACTCCCTGCTGAGCAGGGAGCCAGACATGGGGCTCAATCCCAGGACCCTGAGATCATGACCCCAGCGAAAGGCAGACGCTTAACTGACTGAGCCACCCAGGCATCCCGTAAAATTATTTCTGTTCACAGATTATATGCACCAAACCTTAAAAATTTCACAAAAATTGTTAAAACCAAAGTTCTCAAATTTCTAGATATTTTTGAATCTTTTATATCTTTCGAAAAAGAATATTAGGTCCCTATAAAAATAGTTTTTATCACAATGGACTGAAATCTAACTTATTGCTTTATTTCACTCCATCATGCATCCTGAAAATATTTTTCTTCTCAGTTTTCTGCAACAAATTCTAAGAAAACTGTCATGGAAATAATTGTTAAGCTGTTAAGTATATAGGTGAAAATGCTATGAATGCTGTGGAATTACTGAAAGAAATAAAATGAATTAAGAGTCTTGTGCTCTGAAAGAATGCTTGTTCAGTGAATCATGGAAGAGTCTTACAAGATTTGCTAACTAAAATTCAAATCTTCCTTGAAACAAAAGAAATATTTTCCCAATATTCAATAATATAGCACAAAATGGCAGTGTGAGTTGTATTTTCTCATTGATTTCAGATGACATATTGAATGAGCTAAATTTGAAGCTCCAAGAAAAGGAAAATCTTCTTTTTGAGCCAGCTTAACAGGTAAATGATTTACATATTTTTCTAATAAGAATCAATATGCAGATTTTAATTTTAATTAACATCGTTATGTAAGTTGAAGAACTATAAAAAATTTCATTGATATTAATAATTTCAGACTTATTTTCTAATTTGTTTAATAGTCTTTTATATCAATATTAGTGTTATTAAACTGACTCAAGAGTTAGTACATTTACTTATCTTAGATGAAAGTTTGAAAATAATAAGACTGTTTATTCAAAACTAAATCAATTCTTCTAAAAATGATGAATCAGTTTTGTCAGTGTGGATACAAGCAATAAAGTAAAATTAATTTTTGAGCAAATTTCAGTTCCTGGAATACTTACAGAAGTGTTTAGAACAACCTGAATAGATTAATCTAATTTTCCAATCATAATCTTAAAAAATCTAAATACAAAGTATTTCCAATAAAAATTGAGATGTGCTAGAATTATAAAATGTACATCAAATTTGAAAGAGAATGAAAAAAATGTGAACTATCTCTATAATTTTATATTTACTACGTTAAAACAATATGTCAAATTGTGTTAAATAAATTATTAAAATTGAATTCATTTTTGTCTTATTTTTTAATGTGGCTTACTAGAAAATTTTAAATTACATATATTGCTTTTGTTATGGTTTTATTGGACAGCACTGTTCTGGGAGGTGATTTTTTTTTTTTTGTCTTTTCAGAAATTGTTGTGAAGTTAATATAGTTTTTTTCCCTGCTTTCCTGATAAGTTGAAAGTTTCTGGAAAATCCATAACGCACTGACTATTTGCATATCATTGATGTAACATCAAGTTCAATTAAGAGTTACCAAGTGAATTTGTTGAAATATTTTCTCTAAGAACTTTTGGTCCCAGTTGTAGTATTCTGCCATCAGCAGCTAAATTATGCAAACATTTTGCCTACCCCATGCCCAGACAAAGAGCTGATTCACATTTTGTCTAATCACTATGTTCTGTAGAACCAGTTGTAACTACCCCTCAGAATCCCATAAATAAGAATTATTCCACAAGTGGAAAGTAGGACAAGATTCCATTTTACTCTGTCAATGCTTTTCTAAAAATGTTAAGGGCAATAGAATTTCCTTCCTGCTAATGGAAGTTACACCATTAAAAGAGTCATATAGAAGAGCTATCACAGCTTTCCCCAAGGTTAATGCATTTCAGCCATAAGGTAATTGTTTTTCTATATAGTATCAAAGAAAAAGAAGAGAGGAAAAAAAAATTTACAAAGGAAAGAAAAAGCTTGAAATCTATCAGTAAGCAGCAAGCAAAAATAATACTTTTTAAGACAAATTCATCAAATAAAAAAATTCATGCACAGCAAAGTTTCTCCTAAGCAAAGAACCTGGCATATACAATTCACTTGCTACCTATCTGTGGAATGGATTAATGTCCTAGTCAAATATTTGAAACAGAAATTTTCCTGATAATGTCTTGGACCTTCTCAGTCCCACAGACTGATTGTAATAGACATTTCTAGCTGATTTGTTTAGAATTTAAAATATTCTGAAATGCAACGTTAAGGCAGTGATGGCTAATTAGAAATAAGTAATATAGATGGAAAATTAACCTTAAACTCTATGTTTATTGTTATTAGATAATTTGTCAGGAGTAGAATCAACTGAGTGTGCTTAATTTCCTCAAATGCAAAATTGGGAACATAATAGTATCCATTTTATGGTGTTGTTGTTATAAGGTTTAAGTTAATCAGTAGATAAAGATGAATGCAAAGTGCCTGGTACAGAGTAAGCATTCAGTAGCTATTACCTGGTATTATTAAACAAATTTACCCCATCCTTCAAGTCCTGGCACCGGCCACACTTCCATCATGAAATCATCCCACATAGGCTCATTGTCTTCTTAGACAAATACGATTTTTTTTTTTATTACGTTTCCCTTTCTATATGTGCTGCTGAAGCAAGCACATTATGTTTCCCTTTCTAGATTTTAAGTTCCTCTAGAGCAGGTTTACCTCTTATATTTTGGGGAGTGGTGGGTTCAGATCTAGGATCTATAACTTAATACCTCTATTCTTATTTGAGTCTCAGTTTCCTTTTTGCATAAAATAGAGATAACAGAGTCTCAAATTTTGGGTGGGGGGAATTGAATACAAACATAGGCAAAGTACCTAGAATAACACACATGATACCAGTTCAGTAAATATGGAGTAATTTATACAAACAAACCTTCACATGGCCATTCATCAGTCTGGTCTTACATGAATGTGATCTACTTCTGCAGTTTTCCCTGAAAGCAGCCACGTGTCTACTACTCGTAAATATCTACATTATAATCTGCCAAAATGCCATTTTTTTTCATAAGCCTTCAATTCATACTTGACTGCATTTTTGCTGTCCTTGTCCCATAGAGGTTTTTTTTTTTAATTTTATTTTTTCCTCTGCCAATTTCCCAAATTAATTGGGATAGTGTTCACTCACCCACTGTAATATACGTAAAAGAATATTTGTGCAGAAATCCTGGCTTCAAATGTAAGGAATTGCCAAACTAATTAAAGTTTAGCATTTATGGTAGAGGAGCAAAGAAGGCAATCAGCTACTTTTGTGGATGACTAAATGCTGAAAGTTTAAAAACTGAGACATTTGACGAGGACAGGAGTCATTTACATTGAATAAATTCCAATGCCACACATATTTCTCTGATTGTAGTAGAAGAAACTAAAGAGAAAAGCAGGCACGATGTTTAAAAAAAAAAAGGAATTATTTTCCCAGCTTGTTGAAAATAAAAAAAAAAAAAAAACTATGGAAATTCATAGGAACCATCAGGAGGCAATGGTGTGATCAACATCATCACTCATATTAAGAAAACATGGTGGTATCTAACTAAAATGCATTTATGTTGTCAAAATTTATTTACCAGGGCAATTACTTTTTTCTAGTTCATCATTAACACTAGTGTAAATACAAAAGAAACATACCTGGGGTTCTCTATAACTCTCAAGTGGACATCACAGACATTTGCTTATAAGATAAGTGGCTATACTGTGGTATTTGTTGAATGTAGTATTTCTTTGTACATGTGTTCAGAGACGCAATGGGCAGAAAAGAATGCTACATATACTTAAGTATTAAGTATGGTTTGATCAATGGCTGGATTCCTTCATTCTGCACATGTGTATTGACTGATTATTATATCAAACACTGTTTTACAGCTCTGAGTATAAAGGCATAAAAGAGTAAGGACCCTGCTCTTGTCTGAGAGATAATAAGTAAACAAATGGATACATGCTATAATTTCAAATTTCAATACGTGTATCAAAACACGCAAGACATGGTAAAGTATTAGAGAATGTTTTGGGAAGTGAGGTGCTATTCTAAATAGGATGGAGTAGATATTTGGGCGAGGCATTCATGGAGAATGAAATTGCTTGAAATTGCTAAGAGGAGAACACTCCAACAAAGAAGGAGAGCTGCAGAAATCCTCAGTTGGAAATGAGTTTGGCTTATTTGAAGACTAACAGGATGGCCATGATGGTTGAAGCAGAGTAAACATGGAAGATAATGGAAGAGGAAGACTCAGAGGTAGGGCCAGTCCGGGGAGAGGGATTTAATGTCATTCTAACTGTGATGGGAAAACCTTATGACATATCTGGAGTATGTATGTATATATCCAAAGATTTTTTTAAAAATCCTATTATAGAAGAGATTTATATCATTTTTTTAAAGATTTAATATATTTATGAGAGAGAGAGTGAGCATGAGTGGGAGAGGGGCAGAAGGAGAGGGAGAGGGACAAGCAGACTCCACCACCAGACTCCATCCCAGGATTCCGAGATCATGACTTGAGCCTCATTACGTAAGTCAAAGTCAGATGCTTAACCGACTGAGCCACCCAGGTGCCCTGAGATTTATATTATTTTTAAGTCATTACAATATGCCTCAACCAGAAACATTCTTGTACATCATCTTCTTTGATCCTTTAAACCACCCTACCAAGTAGTTATTATCTCTACTTTATAGTTGAAGAAACTAAGATATAACGAGGTTAGTCACCTTTCAAAAGTCAGCATGGAGCTTCTGTCACAACCTGAATTTGTGTGACTCCAAACTGCTATTGCACATTGCCCTCCAAAGTTACAATATGTTCCCTGCGTCTACTAGAAGAATTTTAAACATATGAAGTCAAGTTAAAATAGAAAAGTACTTCTGTAAGGGAGCTATATTATGATGCCAGTGTTTCCATATTTGTTATTAATTTAATTCTCACTACAATTCTGTAAGATGAGGGCGTATTTTTTTCTATGTCATAGGTAGGGGAAACCGAAGATTGTACACTGTATATAATCTAGCCAAGGTCACATACCCAGCAGAGTGAACTCAGAAGAGGCTTGTTGACCTGCCTGACTTCCAGGCTAATGCTGTCTTCACAAGGAGCAGGGAATCTGAAACATACAGGAATGATGACATTCTGCCTATTAGGTACACTTCTAATAGTATTTGCACTGTCTGAAGCAAATTGCTGTAGCAGAGAAAAAGTAAGTACCTTGCTAAGTTAGGAAGTTGTCAGATCTGTGTAAACCTTAAGCTTCTTTGAAGTGAAAAGCATTCTGTGCTCTCTGGGTCTGTTCAGAATTCCCCCAAAGAGCATTGAAGTTATGGGTTGGAGACAGACAATGAAAAACGAAAGGACACTTAGAAGCTCTTTTGAGAAGCTTAGCATCATAAATATTTGCATGAAGTTCTGGTTTGGCCCTTATAGAAATCAGAGATTGGACAAAGCTCTTGCTAAACTGATAACTAGGAACGAATGATCTTATCTTGTTCTGGGCAAATCAGAGAGAATGAATTATTTTTATGAGATAATCTCTGGTTCTGTGTGAAAAATTTCATTATATCTGAATAAAGCTTAAATCCTGAGTGATTTCTAATATTCCATATATTTTAGAAAGGAGTTCTCATTTTACATGTAAGTGTGGGTGGGATTTTATTGCCACTATCAGCAGCATCAAAGATTACTTCCCTGCTTCAGATTTTGTTCTTGTTTATCATATGCTTCATTCTGTCTCTGATATTTATCACTTGCATTTCCCAGAAAGAACAAAGAAATACCATTATCTGGCATCTTAGTACTAAAAGCCCTGTTTTTTTTTTCTTTCAAATCCTGCTGAAACATTCTTCAGTTCTCATGTTTTCTTTCCAAAAATGTTACAGCTAAAGTGAAACATGAGACTTCATTGCAGAAGTCAGTAAAGCAGTTTCTACAGCAAATCAGAGCATCACAAAGACATAAATCCTATTATTTTGAAACCATGAAGGAAGTGAAGGTCACTGAGAAGTCTGAATATTTTGCCTAGCCACTTGGAATTAGACTTAAAGGAGTGAAGATAAAATCTAAGAGATGTGCTTTAGGATACAACTGCAAGTGTTAATTTTGATACCCCTCCTCTCCTACCTCTACAAGAACAAACGGAAAATAAAATGAATACTTGATAAAACAGTCACGTGTACAATGTATATAAGTAGCATTTAACTGTCAAAGAGTCATGATAATCAACCTAAACAACTCAGATAAGTTACACTCATAGGTACTTTGGTAATGAGGTCAAACATAAATGGTAAAAGGGTACAGAAGTAAAATTTCAAAATAAGAAATTTCCAAACAGGTATTGAATTTTTTGGTGACATATGTCAGTGATTTATAATACTTCAAAACATTCTTATAAAGTAGGAAGAAAAAAATCCAACTGTTGAACCAAGGAAAAGTGCATCTCTTTCTGTATTATTAGATTTCTAATTGTTCAAGTTTAGGTGTCTAGTTAAAGAAAATGGAAATGGTGCAAAAGAATCATGAAAAATAACATAATGTGGTAATATGGCCATAAGAGTCAACAAGGGCTGTTCAAGGGCTAACCATAGCAGGAAGAGAGTAAATAGAAAATCGGCAAAAATAAAAATGTCAAAAGCCAAAGGATCCCATGACCCAACAATACCACTCCTAGGTATATACATATACAAGAGAAATGGATAAATCTGTCCACCACCAAAAGACATCTACAAGAATGTTTATACATTGTAGCCTTAGACTAGGAACACCTCAAATATCCATGAATAGGAAACTGGAGAAAACAAACTGTGGTATATTTACACAATGGGATAGGTTGCAGGAATAAAAAGAAACAAACTACTGACACACAAAATATCTTAGATACATCCCATAGGTACTTTGTGGCATTAAAGAAGCCAGACACAAAGAATGCATACTGGAAGGGGTCAAAATTGACTAATGTTAGAAGAAGTCGGAGTAACAAGGTTACCTCTGGAGTGTTGCTGGATATTGACTGTGAGGTTAGGAGCCTGAGCAAATATTTGTGAGTGCTTAAAATGTTTACCTTAATCTTGGGCACCTGGGTAGCTCAGTTGGTTAAGCGACTGCCTTCGGCTCAGGTCATGATCCCAGGGTCCTGGGATCGAGTCCCACATCGGGCTCCCGGCTCAGCGGGGAGCCTGCTTCTCCCTCTGACCCTCTCCTTTCTCATGCTGTTTTTCTCTCGCTCGCTCTCTAATAAATAAATAAATAAAATCTAAAAAAAAATGTTTACCTTAATCTTGATGGTGATTATACATGAGTGTAGACAAGTGTAAAAATACCCACCGAGTGTATATTTGAGTTCATTTTTTGCACTTTTTGCATGTATTTATACAATTTTTAAAAGTAGGAAAACTATTAGAATGCTTATACTAAGAAGGAATGATATAGAGGTCTATACCTCCCCAAGGCAGTATGCCTATAAGCAAATGAAACTATGAGGAAGATAACGGCCTTCGGTTCCTTTAGAGTTCCCTTTCAATGATCCTTGGGATCACTGGTCTTTCAAAGATGATAAAAGCATTTGATTATTCTGCAGCCAGTACATTTCAGTGATACAGCTTCTTCCTTTAATCCTGCCTAGGACATAGTCTGGGCTTTGTCCCAGACACCAGAGCTAAAAAGGACATCACTACACAGTACCCAGTGGATATGCTTATGCTTATAGCATGACTCGATGTGCAGCTAAATATTTGTTCATTCATTCATTACTGTTTAGCACTTTCTATAAGATAGGAGATAAAGGTACACTTGGTCAGACAACATTAGAGGATAAAGCAGAGATTTAAGCATGTAGAACTTTGTGTAAGCTAAAAGCTATAGGAAGCTATTGAAGAGTTCTAATCAAGTAGGGACTTGATCAGATTTCTGGTTTAGAAAGACTACACTGGCAAAACTATGAGGAATACCTTTGATGGGGAGTAACCATGTGTTAGGAAGACCACATAAAATTACAGAATTCCAACCAATAAGTGATCAGGGCCTGGATTACAGTATTGGCAGAGGAAATTTAGGAGAAAAATAACAGTTACGAAGTCCACAGAGTGGAGAAAACATAACAGGATCCCCCTAGTTGTATACGTTACAAAATATATGAAGTACAAAACTTGGTTACTCTGGGTTCTGATTAACTAGCAACTGTCGTAGGTTTTCTATGGATTAAATCTTTTTACCCAGAAGCAACTCTATGAGGAAAGTGCTATTACCATTCTTATGCGATGAATGAGGGCACTGAAGCACAGAAAATTTAAGAAAGTTACCAAAATTACACAGCTCAAAGTAGCAGAATGAGATTTTTACCTAGACCAGCCACCCCAGGTCGTGTGTTCACAATCACTTAAAGAAAAATAGTTGTCTAGGCAGAGAGGGGAGTCGTACTAATCAAGGAAAGGACATAAAGAAACAAGTAATGGCCTGTCAGAGATTGGGTATCTTTAAGAACTAAATGCTAATTTGTTGTGCCTGGAGAACATGGAAGAAGGGTGAGGGCTGATGGGAAATCAGAAGAAATGGGAAATCAGAAGCCTTTCCCATCATTCCAAAAGTGTTGGGCTTTTCCATGATGTCTGAAAATAGCTGAACTATTGAAATTATGAAAGTTCATCAAAAAGACTTTAATTTCAAGAAGCTTTTGAGTTTCTAAACTGCCAAATAGGATACTGGGCAAGTTATGTAGTCTCTGATTTCACTGACTTTGTTTCTAAGAGGCAGTTAGCAGGATTAAACATAAAGGTCTTTGTTATATTATAAACTGTCAAAGCTTTCATTATATATTTATACTCTGCCTTTTCCTAGAAAGGATCCATGGTATGAGACTGTTTATAAAATACATATAGTACAAGAAACAAAAACTAAGTGAAAAATGGCAAACACTCGTTATCATTGCTTATGCCTAAGAAAAAACACAAGCATTCCTAGATACCAGTACAAATTGTAACTCGCCTGTAGCGCTTTACTTGGCATTATTCCCTTCTGGATATGATCTAGGAATGATTCACAGAGGGAAGTTTTTTCCTTTGGACAAGAAGCTGGAATTCATTACCAGCTAGAGATGAAATAAAAGCAGATGCTGAAAGTATGAAGACAGGAGGCTTACAGCACAAAGGGTGGGAAGAAAGCAAGCTATCCAAAAAAAAAAAAAAAAAGTGCTTTTTGTCTTCCAATTTCCTTCAGGAGGTTGAAAATAAGTGAACCGTTAAAATCTTGCAAAGCCTGTCTGAACCCACAGGGAGAGTAAGTTGAGTTTGTTCTCCCTGTACCTCCTTAACCAGAATGTATTGATGTTATGATTTTAAGCAGTTGCATAGTGATGCTCCCCTCACAGAGCTCCAGTGGAGCAGGCATGAATGGTGAGGTTAAGAGGAAGCAAGTAGAGGACATGCATCACATTCATAACATTGGTGCATACCTTATATCACTCAACAATATATTTACCATTGGAACATTAGGATAATATAAATTTGGTACAGAATAGATCATACAATTGTATTAGCAACTTTGTTTTTGTTTTTTATTTTCTTATATTTTATTTATTTATTTGAGAGAGAGAGCGAGCACAATCAGGGGGAAGGACAGAGGGAGAGAGAGAAGCAGACTCCCCGATGAGCAGGGAGCCTGATGCGGGGCTCGATCCCAGAACCCAGGACCATGACCTGAGCCTGAGGCAGACGCTTAACTGACTGAGCCACCCAGGTGCCCTGTTGTTTTTGTTTTTGTTTTAATGGACTAAACACTTCTAGTTTTTTTTTTTTTTAAAGATTTTATTTATTTATTTGACACAGAGAGAAAGACAGCGAGAGAGGGAACACAAGCAAGGGGAGTGGGAGAGGGAGAAGCAGGCTTCCTGCGAAGCAGGGAGCCCGATGTGGGGCTCGATCCCAGGACCCCAGGACCATGACCTGAGCCGAAGGCAGACGCTTAACGACTGAGCCACCCAGGCGCCCCTAAACACTTCTAATTTTAAACTGGTCCTTCTTTCAGTTTTAAACAGGTACTGCTTATACATAGTAGGTGAGCAAATGAACTGGGTCCCTGTACAGCCAATCTGTTTTCTGATCAATACTGTCTACTGCAGCCAAATTGATGGCACAACAATTCTTTAGACAACCAAACTTAACAGACCACAAAGGTGTATTTTTTCAAGTACATGCATAACTGCCACTTAATGTGCTAAACTGATCAACAGACCATGCCTATATCTTTGATTAGTAAACTGCTTAAAATTCTGTGTCGTGTTTTCCTTCCTCCTTCCATCTCTTTGCCTCCCCCCCACTTGCTCAGTTTCCTAGTTTGTCCTTCTTTTCCCATTCCTTACATTCCCCTGGGCATGTATGCATGCACACATTCAAAACATCTAAGTGTTACATTTGCTTCTTTAATACCATGCTCTGAGACAGGCAGCTGACAAACAATGTACCAAGACAGACAAATTATTTGCTTCAAGTGCATGGGGACAGAGGGGAGTGTTTCTTTAGGCAGTCCTGGGGTGGGCAATGTGTGTGTCTAGTTGTGGGGATAGTGTTAAGGGAAGATGTAGTCTGTGAGTTTTCCTTGGCAATTTCTAAGATTATTTTTGCTTCTTTAATTCCATCATGCTATTTTGCCCAATATAGGCCTAGACAATTTTGCAGTATTTATTCTGTGTAGATTAATAATATTACATCTTTAAGCAGAAGCGAAGACATTTGGCAAAATAAATGTTTTAGTAATATAGAGCCACAAATTATATATTTCAAAGACCTCTCCTTTGTAAAAGAGGAACAAAAAAAAAAATCAAGGTTGCATATCTCTTACTTCATATTCATTTTGATCCAGGATTCAGCTGCCATTTTGACAGCAGAGGACTATAGAGAAAGAATTCTGTCTCCTCTGTCTGAGTATTGAACACTGGATGAATATTACATCTTATCTCTCCAGCTGGAGTCCTGGGTATTGGCAGGAGGGGACACAGGAGAAATTTTGTTTGCTGCAGCTATCTTATAGTTCATTAGCACCTTAGTGACTAATAATCTCACTTCCTTAAGTGTGTTTATTTGGTAGTGTCAGTGTTCTTTTTGAAATGCCCTTAAAAAATAATGCTGGTCCCTTTAAGGCTGGTGCTTCACCAAAGTGAAGAATGGAGCTGTGTGCAATAGGCAATGGTCATTAGTGTTTTCATCTAAACTGAGTGAACCAGGGCCATTTGGATATTTCAGATTGAGAGATTAAATCTCTTATCTCATGCTGTGAAATGTAATGCAAAACTTGCAGTCTACTTTTTGAGAGCTCATTTCAGATGAATTTTTATGATTTGCTAAGCCGAGGAAAAGGTCCCTTATTTTTTTTCTCTTAGATTTAGTAATAAGCCAGTGCTGTCAATGGTGAGAGTAAGGTGAGAATAAATGCATTAAAAAGAAAATATAAGCAATGATTGGGAATCTCAGCCAGGTGTTATGTAAAGATTTATTTTAAAAAAATAAACATCACTCACTCACATGTGAATATATGCTTCCCAGGAAATAAGGATATGTGAAATCATCAAATCCTAACACTATAGTAAAAGTTTAGGGCTCATTGTAATATGATTCCTGTACCCACTAAGATACTCTCTGATAGTGGAATTCCCTGCATTCTGATAATTATTAATTCTTTACCTATGTTCTCAAATAAAAGGTAACATAAGCAATATTAAAGCACGTGTTTACCCCAGAGACTCAAAATGAAGTTTAAGTTCTTTGGATTTGTGTCAAGTACTGGTAATAAACATTGCATAAGATTTCTTTATTCTTTTAGTGAATAATGTTCCTAGTCAGTCTCTACCCTTGATTTCAGTCACCTCCAGGGGAATCAATTTAACTGATACTTTTCAAATAAAAGCATTTCAGGAAGTAATTTTCTCTTCTGTTTTCTCCTATAGTAGTTTATACAAGGAAAAGTCTATCAAGATATTTTAATAGAAATCAGAAACAACTAAACTACTTCTGTATTATAATATGTTATCTGACAGAATGTATTTACTACTATTCTAATTTTATCTTCTCATCTATAATTTACTCAAACTCAGATGTGTTAAGAATATCACAAATCATTCTGGACACACACACACACACACACATATACATGGAAATTTATAATTTCAGAAAATCTCTGGTAAGTACATCTAAGTTTATAGCAGCTTTTGTCTTCTTTTTTCATATCAATAATAAGATGAGATAAGATAGTGAAAGAATATCTCCTTATTACCATAACAAAAAAGTCAACATTGTAAAGAAACTAAACCCATAATTACCAACCAATGTTAGGACATACTAGTGACATAATATATAGTTATCTAGAGTTAAGTTGACATATTCAAAATAAAGATGACATATTTTGATGGACTTGTCTATTTTGCTGGAAATATATTGGTTATTCATTCACTTAGCAGATTTTCAATGAGGGTCCACTATGTGTGAACCACTATTTATAAGCTGAGAATCAGAGAAAGTGTTAAGACAACAAATAAAATCCTTGATCTCACATGAAAAAAAACATATTGAGGGAAAACTTCTTGTAGATGACAGATCAATGTTTCTGTTGAGAGCAACCACAATAAAAAACCCATCTAGCTCCTCTCTAGAAGATCACCTTGCCATACATTTTTTTTATAAATGATTTCAGATTTAATCAGAAATTAACCTACTTGTCATAATGCAGGCAACATGTCTAAACTCTAAGATAAATATCAGACAATAGAAGCAGATTCACAAATGTTCCAGATATTACACTTAATCATAGAGGATAGTATAATTATGATTAAGATGTTTAAGAATACAAAAAGAAAAGCATGAAGAAAAAGATGAAATATGGATAATTTAGATAATTGTAATCTTCACAATAATCAAAATGGGAATCCTAGAATGGAAATATGTTCTAATATTTTAAAGTTAACATATTTCAGCCTATCAATAGACTAAAAAAGAATAAATAAAGGTCACCTCAAAAGAAGCAGAAAAATGGGCACCTGGGTGGCTCAGTTTGTTAAATGTATGACTCTTGATTTCAACTCAGGTCATGATTTCAGGGTCTTGGGATTGAGCCCTGCATCGGGCTCCACACTCCAGCTTGGAGTCTGCTTAAGATTCTCTCTCTCTCCCTCTCACTTTGCCCCTCCCCCCACTCATGTGTTCTTGCTACAAAAAAAAAATTTTTTAAAAGCATTTGACATTATTTAGTATCTATTGATAATAATTCTCAGTAAACTAGGAACAAACCTGATCAAGGGAATCTACAAAACTTACAGCTAACATCATATATGAATGTAATGAGATAATGATGGCTCCTCTCAACACTTCTATAAAACATTATACAGAAGTCTTGTGCAATGCAATGAGCCATGAAAAATAAACAACATACAGACAGATTAGGAAAACAACAAAAGTTTCTCCATTCTCCATTCCATGCCTATATAAAAAATTCAAAAGAATCTACACAAAAGACTATTAGAACTAATAAATGATTTTGCATGGTCACAGGCTACAAATTAATTATTCAAAATCAATTATATATCTTTATATTAGCAATGAACAAATGGGAATTGAATTATTAAAAGTAGCATTTACAAGAGCTCCAAAAAGACCATGAAATACATACATGAGATCTAACAAAATTCATGCAGGATTTCTATGATATAACTACAAAACACTTGTGATAAACACCTTTGATAAAATTAATCAAAGATCTATGTAAAAGAGAGAAATACCTTATTTCTTAATTGAGAGGCACAAGATTATTAGGATGTTAATTCTTTCCAACTTAATCTATAGATTTAATTCAATCCCAATCAAACCCCACCCAAATTTTTTATATTAAAAATAGTTAATCCTGAGATTTATATGGGAAGGCAATAAGCTGAAATAGCAAGAATGGTCTTGAAAAAGAAGATGAAATTTGAAGGACTCACTATACCTAATTTTAAGACTTAGTATAAAGTGACCATGACAAAGACAGAATAATGTATTGTACTATATTAATATATGACTAATTAATATATAAGACCAAAAATTTGTAAAACTCTGTAAAAATAACTAAAGAGAAGGGTGAGCTATTTTAATTAGTTAAAGAAAGATATAAAATGTTTGATCACTAGAAACAATATTAGATTAGATGTATGTATATTTTTTAGATAGAATTCCAAAATCTTGGCATATGCGCTATAAAAAATGCTAAATTAAAATTCATCAAAAGTAAGAACTTTTGTTCTTTGAAAGACACCATTAAGAAAATTAAAACAATCCAAAGACAGAAAATATTTGCAAATCACACATATGATAAATGTTGGAATCCACAATATATAAATAAACCCTAAAACTCAATAATAAAAAAATTAATAACCCACTAAAATAATCGGCTTACAATTTAAGAAGATGCATCACACCCAAGATATATATATACATATATAGATGGGGAACAAGTACAAAAAGTTTTTGCCAATATCATTAGGTATTAGGGAAATGCAAATTAAATCCAATGTGATATCAATACATACCTATTAGAATGACTGAAACCAACAACAAAAGCAACACATGTTGACCATACCAACTGCTGCCAAATTTGCAAAACAAATGGAACTCTCATATATTTCTGGAATGAATGCAAAATGGGTAAACATTTGGTAACATCTTAATAAAGTAAAACCTAGGGATGCCTGGGTGGCTCAGTTGGTTAAACGTCGGACTCTTATTTCTACTCAGGTCATGATCTCAGGGTCCTGAGATCCAGCCCTTATAGGGCTCCAAGCTCAGCAGGGAATCTGCTTAAGATTCTTTCCCACTCCCTCTCCTTTGCCGCTCCCCCCCCCCTGTTCGCACATGGGCTCATGCTCTCTCTCAAATAAATCTTAAAAAAAAAATAAAGTTAAACTTATTCTTATCACTACTAGGTATTTACTCAAGTGAATTGAAGATGTATGTTCATCCAAATCCCACTACTAGGTATTTACTCAAGTGAATTGAAGATGTATGTTCATCCAAAAACAAGTATGTGAATATTTATAGAGATTTTATTCATTATTAGGGAAGATGGGTAATGAGGGTGCATTGAAGAAGTTTGCATGAAAAAGGATGGAATCTATTGTATGTAAATTATATCTTAATTTACAAAATAAAACAAATAGACCACTTAAGATGACAATCTTAAATGCAAGAGCATTTGAAAAAGTTCAACATCTATGAAAGAAAAAAATTAACAAACTGCTTAACATACTCTAATTAGAAACGAACTTCCTTAATCTATAAGGAGCATCTACATTTACTATTAACAAACATCTGACTTAATGGTGAGCTACTGTAATCAATGAGAAAGAAATAAAAAGTTCAATTACTGGAAAAGTAGAAATAAATCTGTCATAATTTTCACTTAATATGTGTACAAAGAAAAATTTAAAGAAACTATGACATTTAATAAGTAATTTACAAAGATTTAAAGTTACAGTGTAAATATGGAGAATTCAATTTTGTTTTTATATATCACTCACAAACAGGATTTAAAAATTTAAGGAATATATACAATTTATAATATCATCAAATAATGGGGGGGATGGGTTAGCCCGGTGATGGGTATTAAAGAGGGCATGTATTGAACGGAGCACTGGGTGTTATACACAAACAATGAATCATGGAACACTACATCAAAAACTAATGATGTAATGTATGGTGATTAACATAAAATAATAAAATTAAAAAAGGAATGTCAAATATTTGCCAATGAATCTAATAAAAGACTGCAAAACCTCTATACTAAACAATCCAAATCACTATCAAAGATTTCAAATATCTAAATAATTAGAGAAATATAGCATGTTCAGGTAATGGAACACTCAGTTTTGCTAAGAAGTCAAATCTCCACTCATTGATTGACAGATGTACTCCCATTAGAAAAGGTCACAGCTTTTATTTTTCTCCCTTTTGCATGTGAAAGTTAGCCAATTATAAAACTTGTATGGAAATCTGGAAGGCCCAGATATCCAAGAAATCTTGAAGGAGAATAAACCTCAAAGAACTACATGTAAGATATAATCTTTACTTCAAATGATGTCAATTAAAGCAGCAGAAACCTAGCAAAGTGGAAAATTTAATAGAATAGACTCTATAGACACTGTTCCACACGTATATAATAAACTGAAGTGTAGGAAAGAATGAATGCCTTTTTATAAAATGATGCTGGGAAAATTGAATTTCTACCTCAGCTGCACATCTTACATAAAAGTCGATTTCAGACTTACAGATTATAAACATAATTGTGCAAGGTGAAACAATAAAGCTAAAACGTGAGAAAATATTTTTATGACCTCAGGTTATCAAAGACTCCTTACAAAGAACATGAAATGCTAACAGAGAAAACAAAGTAAAAGATCAATGGAAACTTATTAAAACTAAGGACATCAAATGACAACATTTAAAAAAAAATTAGAAAGTAAATCACAGATTGGGGAAATATATTAGTACATCACACAGTTGACAGAGAACTTGCATTTAGAATATAAAAAGAAATCCTGAGAATCAGTATTTAAAAGGCAGACTAACCAATGGATAAAATGGGAAAAACTTAATAGGTAATTCATAAAATAGGACATATAAATAGCCAATGGACAGGTTAAAAAGGAGATTCTCAAAATAATTAATCATCAAAAGGAAATTCAAAACAAAATAAGGTACTTTAAATTCCAGCTAGGATGAAATCATTGAGATAGCTTTGCCTTCCTATTAGAAATGACTAGAAATCTGAAAAAATATATGAAGTGACTATTTTCACCTATTGGACAACACATAGCACAAGGATGTGATTCCTAAAAGGAGGAGAACATTGAAAGTGCACGCCAAGATCTTCTCTGCTTTCTGTTGGAAGGCAATTTCCAGTCCACAGCACAAGGCAGGGGATACCCAAACAAGACCTGACATAAAGACACCCGAGAGAAGGTGAAGTATGTGGAATTTGTGGGCAGAATACCAGAAAGAAAGAAACTCCACAAAGAGCTCCAGAAATCTCCATAAGCTTCCCTTGTCTCTGTAGCTGAACACTAAATTTTGCATGTTTAGAGTAAAACTGAAAGAGGCTGAGCAGAAAGCTGAAACTATTCCAATCTTAGACAGATTGGAGAGACCTCATTGAACACCTGGGGCCTTCAGTACAGGTCATAGAAATGTCATAGCTCAGTAACAGGGCAAACCCAGCCTTGGAGCAGCTCCTCAGCCTTGTCACTATTAGTATATTGGCCCAGATAATTCCTTTGTTATTGGGGACTTACAGTGTATTGTACGGTGCTTAGTATCATCACTATCCTCTACCACTAGACAGCGGTAACATTCCTCGGGTTTGAGAACCAGCAATGTCTCTGGACATTTTCAAAGGTACCTTATAAAGCAGAGTCACCCCTGGTTGAGAACCATTGTCCTAGAGTAAAGGTTAGCTTAGACCTAAAAAATGAAACTTTAAACCATGCCCCCAAAAGATCAAGCCCATCCACCAGAAACTGCTTGCCATTAAAACAAAATTAAAAAGATAATAATATATCAAGTGACAATGTAATATTCATAGGGTCTAGCATTCTGTCCAGAATTACTAAAAATGTGAAGAAACAAGAAATTTTGACCAATTGCCAGAGGAAACAGGAGTCAACAGAAACAAAGTAAGAAATCACAGTTACCTTTAAGAAATCTACTGTTACAACTTTTAAAATAGTGGCAAACTATATATAACATAAAAATTAGCCTTTTAATGATTTTTAGGTATTCAGTTTAGTGGCATTAAGTATATGCACATTGTGGTACAGCCATCAGCCATCACCACCATCCAGCTCCAGAACTTTTTCATCCTCCTAAACTGAAACTCTGTGCCCATAAACACTAACTCCCCATCCCACCAACCTCCCAGCCCTTGACAACCACCATCCTCCTTTCTGTCTCTGTGAATCTGATTACTCTAGGTACTTCATACAAGTGAAATCCACAATATTTGTAATTTTGTGTCTGGCTTATTAAAAAAGCTTCTAATTACATAAATCAAAAAAATGACAGAACTGAAAGGAAAAATGGACAAATCTAGTTATAGGTGGAAATTTCAAACTATTATCTCAGTAACTGACAGAGCAGAAGTAAAAAATCCACTGGGATATACAAAACCTGCACAAAACTGTCAAAACTTAACTGACATTAAAAAAAAAAAAAAAACTTGATTCCAAATCCTGTAGAAATTATTTTTCAATACTTTGTTTTTTCAAAACACTTGGAACATTCATCAATAAAGTGCATATGTTAGTCCAAAGAAAATACTTCTCAGTACAGAGTATTGATTATACACAGGGTATACATTCTGTCCTTTAAAGTACTTATTCTGAACTACAACAGAATTATATTAAATCAGTAACATAAATATATTTGTAAATACATGGAAATTAAACAATATATTTCTACATATTACATTACAAAGTATATGAGATTATATTTTGACACAAAATTAAACCACAATATCATTATTTATGGGGCTCAACTGAGGCAGTGCTTAGAGATAAATTGATAACTTTAAATGATTATATTAAAAAAGAGAAAAAAAATCTCACACCAAATCTAATTTTCCATCTAAAATACTTAGGGAAGGTAAACTTGAAACAAATGAAATAGAAAATGGCCAAAAAATGGAATAAATCAATGAAACCAAAGAGGACTTTTTTAGAGAAAGGTGGGTGAAATTGATGAAGCTCTATCTAGACCAATGAAAGACAGAAAGAGAAGAAGAAAGGGAGAAAAGAGAGATATTAATTATTTAACAATATCAGGAATAAAAGAGGAGATATCATTACACTCCAATGGACATGAAAAAGATAGAAGGAAAATACCATGAATGACTTTTTCTAAAAAAATTTGATAACTAAGACAAATGGAAAAATCATTGACAGACACAAAATACCAAAACTGAATCAAGAAGAAATGGAAAAACTTAATAGCCCTCTATCTATTAAACAAAACCTCTTACAAAGAAAGTACCAGGCCCAGAACACCTATTTTTGGAGCATTCTATTGAACATTTAAGGAAAAAAAAATCAACCCCCATAGGTGCTTCATACAATAGAAGGGAGAGAACATGTGATGGTAAATTGGATAAAGACATTATCAAGGGGGAAAAAAAAAAGACTCCCCTGACCAATTTTTCTCATGTACATATAGGCAACAATCCTTTAAAAAAATTAACAAAGCAAATACTTTAATCTGTAGAAAGTTAATATATAATAGCCCAGTAGAATTTATCACAGTAAGGCAATCAATGTAATTTACTATATATACAGAGGAGAAAAAAAATTATATGAGTATCCTAATAACTACAGAGAAAGCATTTTACAAAATTCAACACCAATTTATGGTAAAGACTATGAATGGATTTAAAAAAATCTACAAAATCCTATAGTTAACTTAGCAGTTAAAAATGAGTGTTTACCCCATAGGATAGGAAATATGGCAAGATTGTTCACTCTTACTACATCTACCTAATATTATTCTGAAAGTCTTAGATAGTGCAGTAAAGTAAGGAAAATTAATAAACAAAAAATGGACTGGAGGGGCACTTGGTGGCTCAGTTGATTAAGAGACTGCCTTCAGCTCAGGTCATGATTCCAGGGTCATGGGATCTAGCCCCACCTTGGGCTCCCTGCTTAACATGGGGTCTGCTTCTCCCTCTCCCCTCCCACACCCCACTCATGCTCTTTCATGTGTGCTCTCTAATAAATAAAATCTTTAAAAAAAAAGAAAAATATTTATTTGTAAACAACATAGTCAAGTAGGTGCACCTCCTAATATATTTAGATAAAAGCTACTAGAATTAATTATTTAATATAGCATGATCTTGGAATATAAGGTCAATATCCAAAATGAAATATATTTCATCAACAAAGTATAGTGAAACAAAAGTATATAAAAATTCCATTTACAATAGCATTAAAAATATGAATTAGGGCAAAATTTAATAACATTTCTACAAGACCGGTACCACAAAAGCACAAATTTAAAATTAAACTTTAAAAGAACTAAACAAATGGAATATCTTATTTATAAGTCTGAAAAATTCAATCTTTTTAAGATGCCAATTTTTCCCCAATTTAATTTATTCTGCATAATTCCAATTCAAATAAAAAGTTTTTTTTTTTTAGTTGTAAGGTGAATCTTCATTTTTTATGGAATTGCAAAGCATTTATATTGGACAAAATTTAAAAGAAAATTAAAGGACTTACAACATCTGACCAATGCAGTAACCAGTGCAGTATGGTTGGGGGTGTAAAGATACATGTATCAGTAATGGAAAGGGAGTCCAGAAATAGATTCATACAATCTACACATTCATTTATTTTTTTAAAACTAGAAATGTGTTTTATTTTGGAAATACAAGATTGCATTGTCTGGGTATTTTTCTGATTTTAAACTTTTATTATTATTTTAATTATGTTCATTTAATTTTTGATCAAGGTACCCAAGCAATTGATTAGGGAAAAGAATGACAGTTCCACACAAATAGTGCTAAAACCATTCGATATTAAAAAGCAAAACAAAAACCAAAAAAACACATAAAATGCATCACAGATTTAAAAGAGATAAAACTGTAAAATTTCTAGAAGAAAATATAAAAGAAACATCCTCGCTACTTGGAGGTAGATGAAGATTTCTTAAACAGACACAGAATACATATTTCACCAGAGAAAAAAATAAATTAAAATTCATCAAAATTAAAAAGTTCTCTTTGAAAAATACTGCTGAGGCAATGAAAAGCAAAGGCACAGACCTAAGGAAAATATTTTCAGTTCATTTATCTGACCAAGGATGTGTGTCCTGAACATACAGAGAAGTCTTTCTTCCAACTCAGTATTTAGAAAACAGGCCAATAGAAAATGGGCAAACATTTGAAAAGTGACTTCATAAAAGAAAATACACAAATGTTGGCAATTACATGATAAGATGTCCAATAGTTTTCATCATGAGGGACTGTGATGAAAATATTTAAACATTAAACCAATTAAATCAAAATCATATCAAATGCAACTGATTGTTAAGTTTCAAATACTTACCACAACAAGTGTTGGCAAGTATGCTCACCAACTATAACTCTGGTATATTGTTGTTGGTAATGTAAAATAATACAACTAACTTTAGAAAAAAGTTTGGCATTTTTGGCATTGTGTTATAAGGCTGTATAAATCTTTACCATACAACCCAAATATTCATTGGCAATTGAGGAACTAAGTACAATGTGTAGCATATCCTTCTTTTTTTTTATTTTAAAGATTTTATTTATTTATTTGAGAGAGAGAATGAGAGAGAGAGAGCATGAGAGAAGGGAGGGTCAGAGGGAGAAGCAGACTCCCCGCTGAGCAGGGAGCCCAATGTGGGACTCAATCCCAGGACTCCATGATCATGACCTGAGCCAAAGGCAGTCGCCCAACCAACTGAGCCACCCTGTAGCCTATCCTTCTAATGGAATACTACTCAGAAATACAAATTAATGAACTATTCATACACACACAAGGGATGGATATCAGAAATTTGGTGAAGAAAAGGAATACAAAATTATATAAGTCATAATTTTATTTTATATAAAACTTTAGTAAAGACAAAGCTCATCTATAGTCATAGAAAATGGTGAAGTGACCTGAGCTAAGGAAAACGTGACTACAAAGGACATAGAGGAATTTGAAGGATTATGGAGATGTTCTTTTTCTTGATTATGGTTGTAGTTACATGGGTACGTCTATTTATCTAAACTAATCAAACCCTGTACTTAAAATGGATACAATTTATTTTCTGTTAATAATACTTAAAGTTAATTCAAAATAGGTTATTATTACCAAGCTATCAGAAAGGCTAGATTTATGAAAAATAGCACTCTCAAATTGTTGGCAGGGTTGTAAATTGATACTTAGGAAATATGTCATAGTATTTGCTCACCCTAACCATACACAAACCCCATACCCCCATACTTCTATTTCTAGGTAGATACTCAACAAAAACATTTATGTATGTTCATGTAAGGTCATTTATAAAAAGGCTGATAGCAGCAATATCTGAGAATAGAAAGAATCATAAATTGTAAGGTATTCATTAAATCAAATCTATACAGTAGTTTTCTAGGGTGGCCATAACCAAGTACCATAGACCAGATGGCTTAGACATCATAAATTAATTTCCTCACATTATGGAAGACAGAAGTCCAAGACTGAGATGTCAGCAGGGATGATTTCTTCTGAGGTCTCTCTCCTTGGCCTGTCATTCTGTCTTCTCCTGTGACTTTGCATGGTCTCTCCTGTGTGCATGTCTATGTCCTAACTGCTTAAAAAGGTACCAGGCACATTGGATTAATTATCTTTTTAAAGATCCTATCTCCAAATAAGTCACACTCTGCGGTATTTAAGATATGAATGGTGACTGGGGTACAATTTAGCCCATAACAAGAATGTAGACATCTTTTTAGGGGTGGAGAATTTTTTAGCCTACCCCACATCCACATACATCCATTGTATGTAACAAATTAATCACTCTTCTCTGCACCTAGGATGGCACTAATTTTGTACCTTCTTTGGGAGAATCAAGAAAATAGACATTCAAATCATGGCTAAATGTGGTCAAAAGGTACAAACTTCTGGGGAGCATGGGTGGCTCAATCAGTTAAGTGTCAGACTCTTGATTTCAGCTCAGGTCATGATCTCAGGGTCATGAGATGGAGCCTGGAGATGGGCTCCATGCTGGGCATGGAGCCTTCTTGAGATTCTCTCTCTCCCTCTCCCTCTGCCTCTCACCCACCACCTCAGCTTGTGTGTGCTCTCTCTCTTAAAAAAAAAAAAAAAGTACAAACTTCTAATTAGAGTAAGTCCCAGGGATGCAATGTACAGTATGGTGACAATAGTTAATACTGTATTATACATTTAAAAGTTTCTGAGAGTAGTTCTCATCAGAGGAAAAGAAAAAGTTCTCATCACAAGAAAAAAATTTTGTAACTATATGGGGTGGTGGACAAAAAATTATTTTCTGTGTTCTGTGGTTCAGATGAGCAATGGCAGTTTGATCCCAAGACTAGGATGCATAAAGAAAAAGTGTTACAGATGGCAAGAGTCATACTTGTAAGGGTGAAGATGCATAAGGAAACTGAAGCACAAACAGGTGATACTACTTATTGAAGGAAACAGAACTAGTAAATGGCAGAGCCAGGATTTAAACCCAGCTTTCAACTACCATACTATTGATACCTGCACACACCTAAAATCACCAGAGATTGATTTGCCTTATGTAATTATCTGAGGTTGCATTTGATCAAGACTGTATTTCCCAAGGAATTCCTGTTTAACTTTAAGCTAACAGTTCTATCTGTGTTGATTACTTTTGCAAAACAAGATAAGGCTGCTATCTCTTCTGGGGTATCCTGAGAACACAGTACCACTGTAATATTTTCCAAGCAGCTGCCTGTTATTTGATTGGACTCATACTTTATTAAATATGACTTAAAGTAGGCCAACATTTGGTTGGGGGTTTTGAATTACTTTTTTCTTTCACAAGATTTTATCTTCCCAGTGTTAGTATATGGGAAAGGGATTTTACTGTAATGGTAGTTTATTGTTATATTTATTTTAAATTTCAATGGAGTTTAAATAACAGGAAATTTAATTTTTGCTTTAGATGGTATAATTGATGAGTGATACTACTTTATACTTAGGTCGATATGATGGCATGGCTAACTCCTACGGTTTGGATAGGAACAAACCATTAAGTATATTTGTACAAAGGAATTTAATGTTTAAAGCAAAAGGATCATTTTCTAAGAATTAAAAGTCAGCCCCACAGAGATTGATTTGGAACAACTCTGCCTCACCAAAATCAGAAACAAAAGTAAAATTACCACCCATTCAAAGGAGATTCTAGACCAAACCAGATAAACCAGATAAATTTTTGGTAGTATGAGTAATATTGTAATGCATTGGGGGTTATTTAAATAGCTAACTTTTTTATCCTCTGACTTAATCTTTACATCTATTTTAACAATTTCAAATGTATGATAAGCAAATAGCTTCAAGATTCAGCAACTGTCACTTTAATTCAATTTTAAGTATAATTATTTGTTCCAATTTAATGCATAATTTTTGCAATTGGAATTTGAGTAGGGTTAATTTTTATTCTCTGCAGCTTTTTATTGCTTCGTTATGTCTAGACATACCACACATCTTCTGCAATAAACATTTGAGTTTGACTTCTTAATGCTACTGAGATGTTTACATCCTTCACAATGTCTTAGTAATCCATCCATCATAATAATATAAGTAAAATTTACAATCCTGGTGCTACTTCTCGTGACAACGTCATGAAAACAAGATTAACCTCAAGAAATCCATTGGTGGCAAAGGAGGTAAGACTGTTTGCTGTTCAGAAACTAGTCTGACAAAATTTAATTGTGCTGAAATCTTCTCTGGATTGATGTCACAGAAATTTGTCTTAAAGCTATTCAAGGATCAGAACAGTGACTTCTTAATCTCTATTTTTCCAATAGGTTTGCTTGTCTTAATGGATAGATGAACATGAAAGATAGTTATATTTAGCTGATTTAATATAACTCCTTAAGCTTTAAGGGCAAGTTGAATTAAATATTGGCATTTTTTATTTAAAAACTTGTGATGAACTTATTAAGGTATTAATTTTTAAATTATCCATAACAAAAGATCTCAAATTATTTAGTGAACTTGAAGATTGTTTGAAGGCTTTGTTTTTAATCAGGTGATATTTCTTTAACTATTCTGCTTAGAAAAGTATACCCTGCAATTGTTAACACTAAGACTGAATATTATCTAGAGAGAGAAGTGAAAAAGCCACCTACCATGTTCATGTAAGGATAGGACTATCTCCTCCTACTCCTGTGACCCTGCTTCAAAAAAAATCAGTTTTTGGAGCAGTTTCCAAGACTAGATTTTCACTTGCCTATAAATCTCACAGTTCTATTTACAAAAGATATTCCATTATTTTAAATATCAATTTTTGCATTTTAAAAGGAATATTTATTGGTTTGGCAATAGGAGGGGGTGACAGTGTGAAATGGATTGGAAATCCTATAGGGGAGGGGATATAATACAGAGTAGAAGGCTTCTGGGATGCTTGAACATGAAATACAATTTCTAGTTTCATAAGTTCTTCATTAAAAGAAAAACATAACAGCAAGAATTAAATAGCCTGGATTGATTTTTTTTTTGAAATAGTGCTCACTCATAAAAGATAGAAAGTTTTTTGAAATAAAATGATATTAAGAGACTCTTTCCATTTGAGCTAGTTTGCTACCTGATCAATTTAATCCACACACGGGCATTGGAAAGCATGGGTTGAACAGAAAAACATGAGGTTACAAACTGTGTGATATTAGGTAGAATTTGTAACTAGAACAAGAACAGATGTTGAAGCAATGGTACAAGAGAACTTTGAAATTGCATTCATGTCTGGCACATCACACAGATAGCAGGTGCATTTTATTCTTGGTATTTGTGTATTGGTTTTCCATGAGAAACTTCCTGAAAGTTAAAAAAAAAAAAAGAGAGAGAGACCGTATTGAAGTGGAATATATAAACTCTGTAAATGAGTAACTTGTTTATTGAAAGGTCTTAATTGGCATCTGGGTATTGCACACAGTTATCAACAAATATACATTCATCTTTCTCTATGTGAGGCCTTATGCCAGACTTTGTGAGAGACTCAGAGATAAATGACATTTGGCCTCTCCTCTTGCTGAACCTGAACTCCGTTTTGGGCCATGAGTCATACTAAGATGCAAAAAAGAAGTACCATATCGCCTAGGGGATATTAGAAAAAAGATGGATCGTGGTGACCTCAGCTAGTGAGGAAAGGCTTTGTGGAAGAAATCAGACTTGACCAAGATTGTAAAAAAATGGGCAATAAATAATAATAATAACTCATAAGCTATAAAATGTGTTATTGGTTTGAAAGCACTTTACTTAGGCATTACCTCATTTATCGCTCACAACTGAAGGAACAGTGAACAAGCAAATTTGTCAGGGCAGGATGCAGTTGCTGTTAGAAGAATGAAGTGCTAACATTAGAAGGAAATCTGGGTCTGAAATCCCAGATGCTGTAAGTTTGGACTGTGGGTTTTAAGCTATTGAAATTTTTTTGTGTGCACTGTGTGTGTGTGTGTGTGTGTGTGTGTGTGTGTGTATGATTTGAAAATGGGGTTGAGTTTTTTTCCTTAGGTTAATTGAATTATTCATGTTCTCTTTAAAGCCCAGAGAAATATAGAACATTGAGTGTATCCTTGCACAGTTGCCTGATCTGGAAAGGTATCTAGGGTTCTTCTCATAACTGGCGACTTCAAGCTGGAAGTAGCACTTCATCCATATGGTTTTACAGTTATTACAAATTCTCCCTCAAACAAGGGTCATGTATGTATGAAGTGTTTAGCTGTGGAAAATAAATTGCCAAAAATCCTCTTGAGTTAATCAAGTATGTGCACGATAAAGAAATACTCAGGTAAAAAAAGCCTAGAAAATTGAAGTAGTTCCATCAACTGAGAAAATTTTAGATTTAATTCAAACACTCTTCTTCAGAAGTTATTTTAATCCAAAATGTAGAGTGAAAAAGCTGCCAGTGGACTTAACAGAGTCACTGAAAAATTAATGAAATGACCCCCACTAAGAATAAAATGAAGAAAAATAAATGGTACTTGTTAAGAGCCATAGATGGTTACCTGAACTTTTCAACACTTGACAAGTACATATGACCCATAATAACAATGTCTAGTAATGTAAGGGAGAGCTTCTGTCTTCCATAAGACACAATGAGTCTATGCCTTTCTTACTCTACAATTTTTATTTATTTTTTCCCATATGGGATATCACTTTACATTGCATAGATGATTTATTTGGGGGTTACATGATACAATACCTTTCAGAGTATATAAGACATCAACCCTAATCTTCAACCATGTTGTAAATGCTAATTACATCTTCCAAATAATATCCATGTGATGTCAATATAATTTATCATATATACATACATTTATGAAAGATTAAAGTAGATGAAACTTAGTTATAGGAAACTTTAGCTATGAAAACCCATGCCAGAAAACAAAAAGTTGCTTTCACATAATTGAAATTTCTGGATGGGTTCCAAGTAAAATCATGAAAAGGTTAATCTTAAGTAAACATACCCATACTTTTTATTGGGGAAAGGAGAATCAAAATTTATTAAGTATGTGCTGTGTTCCATGTTATAGAAAACAGTTTTGTAAGCACTTTAGAAACTTTATTTAAAGACCCCCCTTTTTTTTGAAAACATACATTCATATCCCTATTGTAGAGATGGGAAATGTAAAATTGAAAGAGATTCAATGACTTACTCAAGTTCATACTTCCAATTAGTGATGCCACATCGGTGTTCTTTTTGGACATCATGTTGCTTTCTTGTTCTCATGTTATAGTCCTCCTTTATCCTACCATCACCAGACACCCAGTGTCTTCATGCTATTCCCATAACCCCCCCATTTTTTTTTAAAGATTTTATTTATTTTTTTGACAGAGAGAGACAGCGAGAGAGGGAACACAAGCAGGGGGAGTGGGAGAGGGAGAAGCAGGCTTCCCGTGGAGCAGGGAGCCCGATGCGGGGCTCGATCCCAGGACCTGGGAGCATGACCTGAGCTGAAGGCAGACGCTTAACGACTGAGCCACCCAGGCGCCCCCCCCATTTTTAAAACTTATCTGGATTAGAGTTCTGTTAGGTTTTATTTCAGGTAAACAGCTGCCAACATCTAATCATATGTGCCCTTACAGGAAAATGGAGATTTTAATAGTTGGCCCAAGGAAATAAATAGGTACTAGAGAAATAAATATCTTCTGGTAGAACTTGAGACATTGGTAATATGTCTTCAAAGAGGTTATTCTAATTTGTGAAAAGGTATTGCGGATGACTCCTCAAACTATATTGAATAAGTAGTTTCAATTATTGAAAATACCAGCGTGATTTTGCCTACTCTATGTGACCACAAGACTGGAGGGCTCTTTTTTTGAAAATATAATAATAATTAATAATAATAATAAATATGATGCTTTATGTAGTGTTTTATAGTTTACTCAGTTTTTTCAAGATTTTGTAAGATTTGTAACTCAATAAAGTAGGTGTTCTTATTTTTTCCCCCCATTTTTAGAGAAAACAAGCAAACAAACCACCAAAGTTCAGATGTTGCATGAACAGGCCCAGGCGTGCAGGTGGTGAGCAATACAGCCAGACCTTACTGTTCCATTTCTGGTTCTTTCTGACTAGGACACTTCTTAATGCTACCTGTCTCTTCCCTACAACTGAAATAAAAAAGTGCAGAAAATATTGCCCTTGCTTCTTTGCTTTTGCCTCTGGTACCATCATCACATTCATGCTTTTTCATGGCTACAAGGAATTGCTCTGATTTAATTTCTACCTAAGATGGCAAAGAGATCAGTGTAAAAATCATTAAAGATGATAACATTTGGGTTATAGAGAACAGCCATTGTTGTCTTTGATTTGTATTGAAAAATCAATGACAGTGGGATTGAGTCAAAGTTAAATAATTGAGCTTGGTGTACATGTAAAATTCCAGACTATAAACCTTGGGAGATTCAAGAGTTAAATTTTAAGCAAAACTGTAATATCTTTTCCAGGTTTCATATTAGGGTTGCATACAAAATAAATAACATTCCAGTGTCATTTTGCCATCTTTGATAATAGGATCAATAATAATTTATAATGGGATATTTAGAATATTTTTAAAATCTTACTTTCTGTGCCCAGAACTTGGATCAATGTTTTATTATCAATGGTAATATGCTTCATTTTTAGAGAGTATTATTGATAGATGTACATATCTTCATTTCTTATTTGAATGGCTAGAATGGAACCACTTGTTTTACAAGTTTTAATGAGGCTATTTTGTGCAGATGGAGCTATTATAGGCCAATGGCTTCTTTCTCTACCCATTTTAATTCATTTTAATCACTGCCATGACTGCAGAGTCATTAAAGGCAGCTAACTGCACTGCCCATGGTAATGTTTCTCCAATTCAATAGCAGAATGTGTAGGTTTGACTTGTGAAAAAATAACGGTATTACAGATTGAAATGAAAAAAAGATTAACTTTTTAAATAAAAGATAAAAGTCACTAACTCTGGGAAAGGAAAAAGGAACTAAGAAAAATGAAGTCCAATATATAGATTTGTTCCAAGACTGAGACTTTTCCACAACCTTTTTCCATAGAAACTTTGTAAAGAAGGGAGAGCAAGATTCATCCCTTCAGAAGAGTAATGTGTGTTGAACGTTAAGTTCAATAAAGCAAATCACCCTTGTCAGTCATATGTAGCCATAATTTATAGTAGATTCTTGGTTATTTTGAGATTTAATTCATTCTATATCATGTCAATAATTTTGACCTTTTTTCTGGTTGTAAAAACAATATATACTTATTTTTAAGATTACGAAATAAAATAAGAAAAACAAAACAAATTCACTACCCCACTGTCAATATATAACCATTTTAAACATTTAGGAATTATATATATATTCACGGATTACATTGTCTATGAAGACTATTATTTTGTTACTTAACATTACATTATTAAATGCTTTAATAGAACATTTTTCAAAGTTTGAACTTGTTTTCCTTTATCATAAATTAATCATTTTTTAGAATTTATTTTTATCTTATACATTTTTAAAATAATAAAGTAATATGCAATCACTGTGAAAATCATTCAAATATAGCAGAAAATAACACATGTATATTTTAAAACCAGTAAGTAAAACTGTTAACAACGGGTATGCATGTGTGTGTGTGTGTGTGTGTGTGAGTGAGTGAGATGGGATATTAAAATGCAAGTTTTATCGGAGGGGCCGAGACAGCAGTCAACATTCCTAAGTGAGGTGAACGATTGTGATGCTGGATTTACAAAGGAGATGTTCAAAGTCCAGTTATGTGTCTCTTAACTCTCACTCACATCAAAAGTAAATAAAGCACAGAGGCTGAAGATTAGTATTAGATTGTTGAGATTTGATTTTTAAATTATTAGGGGTATTAGTTTTTTTAATGACATATAATTAACATACAATGTTGTATTAGTTTTAGGTGTACAACATATTGATTCAACAGTTCCATACAATACTCACTGCTCACCATGATAAATGTAGTTATCATCTGTCACCAAAAACGTTATTACAATATTATTGACTGTATTCCTTATGCTGTACTTTTCATCTCCATGACTTATTTATTTTAAAACTGGAAATCTGTACCTCTTAACCCCTTTTATCTACTACACTCATCCTCCAACCCACCTCCCCTCTGGCAACCACCAGCTTGTTGTCTGTATTACAGATCATTAGACAGCTGTTTTTCTTTCTTTTCCTTCTCTTTTGACCTCAAGTCAAAAAGAGAAGTTCTTTAAAAGTTCCCTTTGGAGATCTTTGTGTCTTTTTTTTTTTTTCCTGGTATCTGACTTCTGTCTAGGAAATCTAATGTAGAAAGATGGAGGGCTCATATGCTGATGGTGAAACAAATAGAAAGATATTTATCTCAGGCCTATGCTGCAAGTTTGTTAGGGCAAAGATCGTGTGAATGTGTATCTTAGACTGAGGGTTGTCAGACTTAGCAAATAAATTTATAGGGGCCAGTAAAATTTGCTTTTCAGCTAAAGAATATGTGTTTAATATGTCACATATGACATTTAGGACATACTTGTAAAAGTATTTCTTGCTTTTCTGAAATTCAAGTTTAACAGATTATCCTGTATTTTATACGTAGGTCCTACCTGGACAAGAGGAGAGCCATTTGTGAGACAGATCCAAAGAGAGGCAGTCCTGGAGCCTGTCCAAAAGGGCTCTGGGAGGGCTGAACAGATTCAACAGAATGACATTGAAAACACAGCTGGATGTCTAGGGACTGACTGACCCAAGGGTAAAAACTCATGAGAACTGACTTCCCTTCCTTATCAACCAAGAATTTATAAGGCAAGGACATACAGTAATAGGGAGAGAAATGATTGGCCCTCTGGAAAATCCATGAAGACGCTTAGGGCAAAGTAAACTTTAAATATCTGAGACACCTGCCACTATCAGAGAGCACCAGAATTGAACCTTCATGTGTCAGTCAGAAAAATAAGGGCTTTCCTCTCCTATAATCCAAGCCTGAAGAGTCAGAAACTACAGTTAATAAGATAGGGCTAGAGGAGTAGAGGTGCTTAATGGAGGAAGAAGAGTCCAGTTGTCTTCCTCTTTGAGCCTACAGACTTCCAAATTATACCATGTCTGAGATTAACAGGGTCATTTAACCTAAGTCATAGTCCATGTTTTCATAATTACAAAATTGGTCATTTTAAAAGGTTACTAAACCCAAACTCCTCTAAAGTGACCTGGGAAATATTCATGTTTTGTAAAGTATTGCCGAGATTTTATAAACTGAAATTACTTCAAAATGGAAAATTAGATAATATTTAAGAAAGCATGAAGGAAAGTTAGATGACCATCCGTATTTTTATCCAAGGGGCAGAGGAAAAAATATTTCACTCCAAATAGATTTAAGGACCATGAAAGAAAAAAATATGGTGGCTCTATGATTAAATCTCTTGAAATATGTTTGTTCAAAAAGACAGCTCATATAGATAGATGACAGACAATATACTAATATCTATCACCTTAGCTTTTTCCTCTGTTTTTATCCCCTCATCCCTATGCCTCCTCATTCTCCCAATGGGGCAGGTGTGGGTGGGAGGGCAGAACTGCACACAAAAATGAAACAAAGTATCAGAGCAAATATTGGCTGATGTATAAGTTTAGCTTCAAATCTCTATTGTTACAAAATCCATTTCAATATGTATGTGTGACTAGTAGATGAATTTTCTCTAAGTTGGTAGTTAGTCTTAATATAATCAGGGTTCTGAGTTTTTCCAGAAATAATTGATTTTCTAATGTATGCCATATAGTGTGATTTACATTAGAGTGATGAATATATTTGTACAGAACTCTCTAAGCCAAATATGAAAGGTCAGCACTTTATTCTAACTATAAAGGGAAAATGTAATATGTCATTTTGTTCAACAAACTGATGAGAAAATAGAGCACAAAACAGAGATCATACTATTTTTCACATTTTTAGATGTTTCATTTTCAACTCAATTTATATATAAAAGTTAAGAAAAAATATACATGGTAGTCCTCAAAGCCACAAAAGCCATACTGTAGAGATGAATAAATGAAGATGCTCATTGTACTAAAGATAGATTAATCTACTGAATTTCTAGGGAAACAAAATGTTCTTTTTTCAAACAGATAAACTAAGACAGGTTGATTGTAAATCACAATTATTTATTCTTCAAATACTTCTTCAGATAAAATTCCGTAGATAAAACTGCTTCAAACAATGCTTCCTCTCAGGGCAGACACAGAAGGTCTATACTTGCCTAGCAATATTATCTGTACTGCTAGAATGACATTCACCATACTGTGTCAGCAATAATTGCACACGGTGTTTTTAATATGAGTTGGAAATAGTTATAAAGTTCAGGTGATCTGTGATTTGCATCTTGCAGGATGAATAGGGATCAGCCAGCTGGGGATAAAGAAGTGTACTTTAGGTAGAGGGAACGGAAATTAGAGAGACACAAGAGTATTAAAGGAAAGAGTTAATCAGGGAAAGTCAAGATGCTTATTGTGGTTGGATGACAGGCTGTCTTGCCAAGCGGGTAGGAGACATGAGATAACTCAGGATCACACTGGGAGGGACTTTTGTGAAAGGCAACTGCCTACATATTTAATCTCAAAAATGGTGCAAAGCCCAGTGAGGGTATCAGAAGAAATACATGGTTAACTTTGTTTTAATAATATTACACTGATTATTACCTAGATAAAATGCCAGAAATTGATACATAGTGGCCATTATCCCTTAGGGAATTGTTTGGTCAGTGCTATGTTTTAAAATACAACACAAACATCTTTGGGCTGCTTTTATCAGGCACTTCTGTTTCCTGCTGGCCCCTACCAACTTCTGAGTTGTGACTCTTACTGAAATTGAACTAGAGTGGGTAGAGATTAGTATCTATCTCAGCTTCTCTGCTTGACTGGCTATGAGACCTTCATTTTTCCCATTTATAGATGGGGGTAAAAATGTTACCTACTTCATGGGGTTGCTCTCATAATTAAATGGTATAACGCATGCAAATGACTTAGCATGGAGGCTGGCAAATAATAAGTATTGAATAAATGCTAACCATTATTATCAATATGAATAGATCAGTTAGAAAATGTGTGAAAATAATCAATGCCAGAGACGCTGAGTGCTTAGAGAGTGGGGGCAGATTAATTGTAGGGATATTTATAAAATTACAATGGATAGAATTTTATTTAGATATAAAGCTAAGATAATACAAAAAAACACATTGGATTTTAGATTGTTTTTATGATCCAAACACTACAATGATGGATTGGTAATCAGTCAAGTTGGTATCTTCTAGAAGAGGATCTTCCTGTGCTCTGTCAAATCATAGAATATAAGTAGCTATTTCTCTCTGTTAATACCTCAGGCTCTTTGTGTCTGTCTATGTGATATAATGATCTTATCCCTGCCTATGAGAACCATGGATGTATTTAGGCTGAAGTCTTATAGTGGAATCTCACATTGTACATTAGAACCATGGCTACTTTTTTTTTCTTTTTATTTTCATAACATGTTGTTGAGACCAGAAGAAGAGGACATGAGGTCCCAAAGTGTAGGTATAGGATAAAGTATTTTCTGCTACCTAGGCTCCTAGTTAAGTTTGTTATTCTTGGTCAAATTTATCTTGGATAAGAGTAAAATCCATCACCAAAATCCCAGACTCCCCACTGCTATTCTGATGTTAATGATGCTGGGCAGTGCAGGCTAAGAGGTGCCTTAGCCTGCCAGCCCCACACAGACTATCAGCCCTACAGGTTTCATCAACTGCCTTTTGTGAATGTAGCATAATTAACTTCCATTTTTTATTTTCTCCAGGAAACATGAGGATGTTAGAAGAATTTCACAGCCCAGATACCTATTAAATTAGCACCAAACTCCCACTCCCAATCTATGAATAGAAGAAAAGTAAATAGCTTTGAAATTAGTCCTTTTTCCGTAATGTAGAAAAGTAAAGTAAATGCTGTCATTTAGATGTTTCTATACAGTTCCTAACCACACAGAGTAGAAGTGAAGTGGAGAGTTGCACATGATGATGGATGGTAATTACGTTTTGATTCCCTAGGCACCAATCTTCAGATGTAGACTCCCAGATATTGTCATATAAATAAAGTATTTAAAGATAAAGAGAACACTTTATGCAGTATCCAAGACATTATAAGATACAAAGGGTTACCAAACTGGGAAAAATAAAATATCAATTTTAGTGTGGGAAGCTATTTTGGAATTTATAATTTTCTCAAATGTCTGAATAAATCTTAGGATGACATATAATGAGGAAACTGTATGGCTGTTTATACTTGCCTAAGGAAGAACAAGTATGCAATGACTCAGATACATTTAGATAATAAAGAACATAAAGCTGAAACATGAGAATTTTCCCCTCAATTACATGTATTTTCAATTAATTTTATGGGTGAATAGTTATTTCAGGATAATTCATGTGGGTGGGAACAGTTTTCTATGCCATAACCATTGCAGACATCATTAGTCAATCACCACATTCATTCACACAGAAGCAGATTTTAGCCTCAGAATCCTTCTCATCAGAGAGCAACTAGCTACCATTACCACTTAAGCAGAGTTGGCTCCATATATGAAACCAAGCTACCAACCCAGTCTACAATTTATCAAGTCTAGGAGAAGATAGCAGAAGTTAGCATTATTCTAAATGGACAAAATCTCTGCAAAAGCCTTGCAGCTCTCCTGAGTTCCAATTCTCTGAGGCCCAAGAGGTTTCCCATCAGTTCAGCATCCTACAAAACCTCAGTATTGAAATTCACAGCATGACTTTGAGAAAGTGCTGATCCCACGACTCCTGTTCTCAGAGCTACTTTAGGCTGATATCATTTATACTCCCATTTGTCTGTACATTATGGAAATGCTCAAGGGCTATTAAACATAACAAGAAAGAACCAAAGTATTGTGTATACCAGAAACAGGAGGGGATCATTCCACCTGATATAGAAAGTAAAAGTGACCAATTATCAATCTTTACTGAAGAAGGAGCATAACAGGAATACCTACAGAAAAAAAAATTAAGAGGAAGAAAATTATTTTGGGAACTTGTAACAGAAAGAGTACAGTATATGCTCTACATATCAATGTTGAAGTAATTGTTAGACCAAGATCCTTAGAATTATTTATATAATTTCAGAAAATCTGTCCTTAAAAAAGTGCCCTATGACAGTAAAACTGGAAAAAAAGAATAAACGCAGTCTCCATCCAGTTTAATATTTTCTTGATTCTGACTTTTTAGCTTTCAACTGAACCCTGTAGTCACTTGGAAATGAGGCCACTCTTGATATGCATACCAATGTCATCAGGAAAGATGACTATATTAGTTTTCTGTGGCTGCCTAATAAATTGCCACAGACTCAACAACTTAAAGCAACACAAATTAATTATCTCAAGGTTTCTGCATCAGGAGTCTGGGTATGGGTTAGCTGGATCATCTGCTCAGGGTCTCATTAGACTGTAATGAAGATATAAACCAGCAAACATGTGAGGCTTGGAGCCTTTTCCAAGATCCCTCATTGGTAGAATTCTTCTCCTTGCCCTTGAATGACTGAGGTCACTGTTTTCTTGCTAGCTATAGTCAGAGATCATTCTCATCTACAGGCTGCCCACGATTCCTTACCAAATGGGTCGGTCCATAGACAGTTCACAGCATGGATGTCTACTTTCCATTAGGCAAGCAGAAATGTATTTCTGACTCCTTCCTCTGCAACCAGCCAGTAAAAGCTCTCTACTTAAAGGGTTCATGTGATTAGGCCAGGCTGCACCAGGATGATCTTCTCTCTGCCATATAACATTACATGAAAATACTATCTCATCATGTGCACAGGTTCTGCCCTCACTGAAGAAGCTTACCTAGGTTGTACACCCCAGGGCGGGGGGTAGAAATCATGGGGAACATCTAAGCATGCTTCCTGTCACAGGAATGTTTAAATGAACATATAATAGTATTTTCAAAAGTGGCATCAATTCCTAGAACTAATACCTTGTGTTTATGGAAAACATCAATAAATTAAGCAGCAACTTTGAGTTTCTGGAAACACTGACTACTCCTATTTAGATCAGCCTATCAGGCTTCTCTCTATGAACTTAGATCACTTGCTCTTCCTTAGGCTCAATATCTTCATTTGTCAACTTGGGATTTAATAATGCCAATCTCACAGAGTTTTTCCAACATCAAACACAAGATTTTCTTTAAAGGATTTTGTTAAACATAAAGAATAAAATAAACGTGAGTCATTGTTATTATAATTATTATTTCTTGTGAAGCCAAAGCAGCTGTACATTTTGTCTTGTTTTGGTCTATCTAATTATGGAAATGCATAGATTTAATGTTTAATTTAAGGAGTGTTGTGATGTTTGATTTTGTGTAGGTTTCTTTTCTTTTTCTCTCTCTTTTTTTTTTTGAAATTTAGAAGTTACAAAGATGCTTCTGCTACCAAATTTAGCACAGGAATTTCCCGAAGCAGCATTAGTACATCAAAGGATATTCTTCTTAAATAATTCATCTAATTAAATTAAACCAGAGCACCTTTTAGAGTCTGGAACTTTTGTGATACCATTTTAATTTATTGTAACTGAGTCTCCAAAAGAACTTCTCCAAAATACACAGAGAATGAGTGAAATATAGAGGGTTTGTGTGCATATTAATTTTTATGACATTAGGAAAAGAGGACAAAGAGACTAGGTATAATAAAGACCTTTGATAAACTATGAAGGAAAGTGCCTTCCTTATTATCAAAAAACATTTGACTATGAACATGAAAAGCAAAAATAAAACAAACACATAGAGCTTATTTTAGTTGCTGTCCATGTGGCTAGAGGTAGGGCTGAAATGCATGCATTGCCTCTCCAAAAAGAGAAAGAAACGATGAGTAGGTCCAGAATACTACAGACCAAATAATAATCAGGAAAATGGAGTCTCACTGAACCAGTATTCCCTGAGGATAAAATATTACATCAGAAAGTTCCGTAAGTCCAACTGAAGGAAGTTTGTTCATTAGAATAGCCAAAGTACATAATTCTTAGATTTTACTAAGTGGTGACAGTCCTAAATATATGTTCTGAAATCTCACTTAAAAAATTATTTCCATTAAATTACAAGAGCAATATCTGAATTTAGGTGTAACACCCCATCAACTTAGGAAAACCTTTTCCTATTCTTTTATCTAAGTTCTTTCTAGAAACCTAATCTAAAAAGCTCCCTGCAATTAAATTATTCCATGGGTTTTCAAAATCTACAAGTGCAATGACTTCTCACAAAAAATTATAAAAATGTAATTATTGTCTTGTAACCAACATCAATTCAATCGTATTGTCTTGTAAGAGTAGGTAATAAGGAAAGCTAGGTGGATTTTTTAGACTTTCAGACCATTTTAATTTTGTAAATATCTTTCAACAAAGAACAATCAATTCTATACCTGGAGCAGGTATAAAACTTGAAGCATTTATAGTCTTTATTCCCTACTCAATCATAACTTTGCTACTAAAATGATTTAAAATTTACCAAAATAAAACAAAGTACTGATTGATACAAAAGGAGTTTTTGTTAATTTGTTCTGTCAGTTGGCCTTAAATCTTTAATAAACAGAGAGGGAGGGAAAGAGAGAGGAGAGAGCATAAATGGAGAGGAGACTTTAACTAAAACTACACTTTGCATTTATGTTGTCTTAATATTAAAAGTAAAACACTTAGTATTTTTTTATAAATAAAAAGGATATGATAAAAGATAATTTCCAGAAGTTGGGGGCAGATGGGGGCAGAGAAAAGAGTCAAAGATTTTCAAAGACCTCAGAAAAAAATATGGTCTAATTACTTCAAGAGGAATAACATTTTTATTTGGTACTTCTTATGAGGTTCTCTTATATTTTTGAAGATCATGATCAGTGCAATATTTTCATAAGTGTTTATAATTATGAGCAGAACAAGGTTTCATTAATATCTCATCAAACATACCTTATTGTCTTTGTATACTAAGTGCTCAATAAATTAGTTAGAAGCTGTAGGTATTAATAGTAATTATTGTGATGTTTTTACTCGAAAAACTCCATAAGCTATTTAAGAACTGTTTCCCCAAGTATCCACATTTTAAGGAATTTTCCACAGTAGGTCATAAAATGGTCCTTTCAGAAGAATTTGTTCAGGGAGCCTGGGTGGCTCAGTTGGTAAAGCGACTGCCTTCGGCTCAGGTCATGATCCTGGAGTCCCGGGATCGAGTCCCGCATCTGGCTCCCTGCTCGGTAGGGAGTCTGCTTCTCCCTCTGACCCTCCCCCCTCTCATGCTCTCTGTCTCTCACTCTCTCTCTCTCAAATAAATAAATAAAATCTTTAAAAAAAAAAAAAGAAGAATTTGTTCATTTCATTAAATGGCTTGAATATGATTCAGGATTTATCAATTCATAGATAGACTATGATACACACATAATATGCTTATTAAAGAACAGTATTAATGTGTATAGTATCTAAAGCTGTTAGCATTTTTTATATTTTACTTTCCATTTATCATGCAAGCCATAGATCCATTTTTTCCACCACACTCAGGATTTCCTCTAGAGAAAAATGGAATTTGTTCATTAAGCCAAGGTAAGTAAAGGTGTCCTATGATAACTAACCTCTGTCTATAAAATCTGCTGTACAAACCAAACAATGGAAAATAGAAGACCTTAAATTATGCTTTCATGTTTCATTTCTGTCCATGACATCTCTACCCAGATCTAGGGAAAGTATTTAACAATGTCAAGCAGTGGTTGGAGGCTTTTATTCAAGGGGATTTTTTAATTAAATGGTTTGTAGGCTTTCACATTCTTGCAATGCCCTTGGGCCTACACTGGAAATAGTATTAAACTATAAAGTCAGAAAAGGTAGTTTCAGGGCACATTCTTTCTTTCAGCACTTTGTGCTCAAAACTTGCTGGGACCGATTTAATGAGGTAAGGGGTCAGGGCTGCAGAAATAGATAAATAAGCAATCCTTCTTAACATATGGAGACAGCCAACCTACAAGGTGGCAGAGAATATGGATACTTATTTATATTGGGGAAATAAACAACATTATTAAGGTTTCACCATTGAATTAGAAGATAGAAATTCCATGGATCACGTCCTACCCTTATGTCTGTTAAGAATAGGGAGAGAAAAAGCTACGTCAGCAACCAAGTAAGAAAAGGAGCACAATCTCCTGCACTATACTTAAAGATGATGACCAAAAAAAATAACAGTACATACAAATATAGCAAAGAGCAATTTCACAGAACTCTTTACTGAAGAGTTGACAAAATTCTGACAATTCTCATAATGTTCCTTGCTAACAAGACTAAATGAAAGCCAAACAGTTAAACACAGAGTTGGAGAAATGATCCATAGCCTCACCAATCCTCGCAGAAAAAATGTTATATATCACCTTCCAGGTAGAGAGAAATTAAAAAAAAAATCTTTCAGAGGAGAGAGTATCATTTCAACTGGATTTTTCTGCTGAATCCTCCATTTCCCTCCCACAAGAGTGGCCACAACACAAAAAATAGCAGACTCTCATTTTGCATCTTTGTTCAAACCTTCCTTTTCTGACATATTTTCATTGACTGACTAATCATGACTCTATTCCTACTGGTCAGAGGCTAGTTCTCTTATTTTCTGTGAATTTTAGCATCAGATCCTGATGTATTGGAAGGAAAGAAGAAAAAACAAAAATAACCATTCTAGAAAAATTATAACAGAAGCAACAGGACGCAAATCCTCTTGATCATTTCATGCTTTATAACTAGCTAATAAGAATATGAATTTCACAAAACAAGAGCTTAAACTATAGTTAAGAAAAAATGAGATAAAAAGGGAGATTTGAAAACAAAGGACAGTTTTTAAAGACAAATAGCATCATTATAATACTAACATGTAAGTTAGAAATAATAAGAAACAGAATAAATGGGCCTAAAAATCAATTTATGTATTATTAACTCTTAAAAGTAGTGAAAGCAGATTAAAGTTATAAGTAGATTCAAGGATGTGAATGCAGCCTATTAGAAATAGAAAAATTTCCAACATGATCCAATATAAGAATAATTGGTGTCATGAAACAGAAAACCAAACAAAACTGGAATACATCAGCTATGGAATTTTTTTGAAACGAAGGAAGGTTTTAATCATCATATCAAAGAGCATCTCATGTGTTAAAAATTTGATGCAAAAGTCTTCAACACCAATACCAAGTTTATACTACTTGAGCTATTGAGCTTCAACAGCGAAGAGATATTTATGCATCTTATCCAAAAAATAGAAAAAAGAAGATGCATTCTGCTAAGAGAATTTTAAAAACAAGCAATAGGAAGTTATATTCAATCATAAAAAAAAAAACACCCTAGAGATATTTACCTCACAGGGAACACTAAAAGAAACCACAAAGGAGTCATGGCACATGATTGCTGGCACAAGGCAGTACAGATGTGAAATAGGATTTCTAGGGGGTGGAAAATAACTTTCCAGCAATGTTCTGATGCTTTATGTGGTTGTAACATAAGGTTGTCAAGCAAGAACTTCTTGGAGGAGAGAGAGAAAAGAAAAGGTTAAATATTCAATTTATTTATTTTATTCAAAGTAGGTACATTCAAGTTTACCTAATATTAAAATATGGACTCTGGCCGGAGGAAGGATATGGAGACCTGGGGAGAAAAGACATGATAGATAGAAGTCTTAGAGTTCATGGATTGTAGTCTTGATGAGGTTAGGGTACGAGTGGGCAGTAAGTGAGCTGGAGGAGTAAGAGAAAATACCAAAAGAGTGTTTGAAACAGATTTTTGTAGGCGTTGAAGGTCTGGTGCAACTTAGAATAGAATCCCTGTGAGTGGGTGATTGTAGTAGGGTGTAAAAAATATCACTTATACAAAATAAAAATCAAGGAATGGAGAAGCCATGCTATAGGAAGCTACATAACAAGTGATAAAGTTATTTTTTATGAAAAAAGGATGCTTTTTAAATTAATGGTTCCTTAACTATTTTCTACCCCAACACAACTAAAGGGTATAACATATCATCATTATTCATAGTGTACTGATTTTCAGGGAAGGGATGCATTTGGGGCCATGACTCCTTGGAAAGTTACTTTTATAACATTGTGAAACACATGCAAGACATTTTGAATTTGGAAAGGTGTTTTCCCCATCAGTTGTTCCTCTGAACCACTTCAGGTAAACATTATTAGACCCTGCTTTTGTTATAATAAATTTCTTTATGTTAATCTAAAGTGAATGAAGTAATACTCCTCTTTGTAGAAATTCAAAATTATGAGATCTCTGCACAGTTTAGCACAATACAAGTAGGCAGTGATCAAGGTAAATATCACTCTAACCATGGGCAGTGATGTTGCTGAAGTTCCAGTATGATATATCAGAAGTATTTCCGTGGTTGATTTCACACTGAAGTTGCCATATAGACCATCTATGTACAAATGGACCAACGACTATATATATAAGTGTTTGAGCCTGAGCTCATTTTTGTGGAGTTTAGACTAGAGCTGATACAGGGAGGAGAAAAGTTACTTGTTTTGAATAAATGAATAGCTAGGTTTAATACCAAAATCTGATGTTATTTGATCCTCATGCTTTGAGATACAATTTTAATATATCATCCCGATTTTAGAGCTGAAAAATCTGAGGCTTAAAATAGACAAATGATTGCTTGAGATGGCAATAATTAAGTGATAGACAAGAAATCTGGATTCATACTTTCGACTCTCAAACTCACTGTGCTCACCATTCTATGACAGATGGCTTGCTGGTCACAAAGGCTATGGCTTCACTCCTTCAGGGTTTGGTTTAGAGACTTGTAACAATAACTGAGAACACTTTACAGATGATAGAGTAGGATTTCATTTCCTGGAACAACAAAATTTTCTGACCTCTCAAAGGCTACTAATGGGTTGTTAAGCAGGAGAAACACTGTAATAATGCAGCTATGCCTTCATCTTAATCTAAATGCAATACAAATGCATTTCTATTTCTTTTAGTTAGTTCATACAGAAAATTTCCAATTTGTTTTGTCTTTACTCACATAATGCTCTTTTATACCTCTCATTCTCTCCACACAATCTCATATCCTTATTCCCCAAGATATTGTATTCTTTAACTTAAGAAAAGATATAATATGCCTCAGGTATAATGGCCTTATAATTTCAGTATTATTATGTGATCAGCAAGCTTAATTAATCTAAAATAAATGCATAAAATCCTATTTTTATATGATCATATATCCATAAAGGATACAAATTTCATCACACAGTGTCTAGTCACCAGCATGCCATATGTTTTCCTGATATCTGCACTTAACTTGATAAATATTATATGCAAAAATATCACTGGTTTAAATTTTTTTAAAGAAACATTAACAAAAGAAAGAACCCCTTCAATGGCACCATCCCCTAAAAAATTGAAATATTTCTAAAAAGCTTATTTATGAAGACATGGCAAAGTTAAATTTGAATATATTTACTTGGGTATGTTGTTCTATTGATGTCAATAAATTTTTTATTAAAAAAATAAACTAGTAAAATTTCTATATGCATGGACATCTCCCTAAATTGTTAGATGGTCATCATTCTTTTAACTATGTCTTCTATACCCACCTTGATATAGTCATCTTCAAGACAGATATCTTGTGATGCTGAATTTGTAATATTAACATCAAGTCTACTTCCCATTTGAGGGTGGGCAGATGGCAGAGACTTAACATGTAAGCAACCATATGCCAGATATTTTGCATATATAAATTCATTTAATAGTCCTGGAAAGAGAAAGCATTAGCATCCCCATTTTACAGCTGAAAAATAGGAAACTCAGGGATATACAGTTATTAGTGTTGGAGCCAAGTTTCTGCAACCCCTCCCCTCCAACCATCATCACACACACATAGTGACATCTAAAAACTCTTCAGATCCCTTTTGCGTGGATAATTCATGCATCTTGATCTCAACACATGTTCAGATCTCTCCAATTTCTTCTGTGTGGTTTCTTATTTCTGGTTCTGTGCATTTATTTATTCTGTAAATTTCCAAATGTCAGAGGTTGCATCTTTGACTTCCTATAAAACTCCTGATACCTTACAGTGGATTGATCAATATATGCTTCTAATAGTCAGATCATGAGTATTAACATAAATGTTCTTTCTCTTTGCACATATGGGTCAATCTTTCTGCAGCCTCATTTTCACATTCCATCTGAGTGCATATGTCATTAGAAACAACCCATTGACATAATGTGGAATGTCTGTTCATTTGTGTGGACAGATGGAGGGCTCAATTCAGACAACTGTGCAAACATTTAACAGTAACATAAAATAAACTCTTAACATTATATATGAACACCGAAATCAGTATATTTTGTGAAGTGGTGAGTGAAAGAGAAGTTCAAGAACATGAATATTTAGGTATTTAGACAGAGAAATAAAAGGCTGGTACAGATGTAAGACATTGTTCTGTTTTAATTTATCACTGACTAGTGGGGGGATGGAATGGGATTCTAGAAGATGCTTAAGTAAAGGAGAGTGGATTGTACTGGTCATAGTACGGTTTGGGAGAAGACTAACGAAGGAGGAAAGAAGGATGGTTTAACAAAAACAACAACAAAAATGTGTATAAATGAGTAGAAATTAGGAGGAGGAAGGGGAAAGGTGCTTTAGTACCTTCTGGGGTCCACAACACAGAATGCAGAATATATGAGGTTCAGAAGTAAAAAGAACAGTAGCAAAAATGGAAATGCTAACACAGTTTCCTCACTCTGCCTCTGCAACAGGGACCACTTATTCATCCTTTAACTAACCTCAGTTAGCACCTTAGCAAGATGAATGGAAAAACTGAATTCTAAGACATAGGAACAGCAATATAAATGTATCTTTTTATTTGCATCAGCTCCCGTGGGAGGTATTCTCAATTTGCCCAGTATTGAAAGTTCCAGTGTTACATCTAGACAAGAAATAGTATTCTTGAACATGGACATTTACATACATGGAGATACATATGAAGATACCAGTAATTCAGTGTGGGTAAGAACATACATAGCTTTCACTAGTTATAAGTACTCCACTGCATTTTTAATAAATTTCACATTTTTCCTCTGGCCTCCAAGATGCTTTTTTACCTAGTCTCTATCCCTAAAAACTTATCTCATGCCACTTACTTTCTTTTACACTATGTCTCTGTCAATTTCTAAAATATATCAAGTGAGCTAATAAAAGGGGGAAATTCTACCTAAAATCAAGAAAGGAAGAAATCAAAGAAAAATAAGGTGCCCACGGTCTATGTACCCTCGATATGTTGACTGCTAAGGCAGAGAGCACCTTGATGAATGGCAATTTGATACTCTAGTTCTCAAGTAGATGATGCCTGTAGTGGGCTGAATGGTGACCTCAAAGAATAATGTTTATGGTGCTCACTTTGGCAGCACATATATTAAAACTGGAATGATATAGAGAAGACTTGCTTGCCTCTGTGACAAGGATGACACACAAATTCATGAAGTATTCAGTATTTTTTTAAAAAAATGTTTATGCCCCTGAAAACTGTGAATATGACTTTGAAATAAAAGGTCTTTGCAGATATAATTAAGAATCTTGAGGTGAGATTATCCTGAATTACTCTGATAGGACCTAAATCCAATAATAAGTGTCCTTGTAAGGCATAAAAGAGAAGTCAGAAACACGGGAGAAAGTGATGTGAATATAGAAGCAGAGGTAGGAGTGATGTGGCCATAAGCCAAGGAAGCCACTCGATGCCCATAGCCTTCAGAAGCTGGTAGAGACAAGGAAGGAAGACTCCAGAGGGAGCGTAGCCCTCTTAACACCTTGATTTCAGACTTCTCTCCTCCAGAGCTGTTAGAGAATGCATTCCTTTTTTTTTTTTTTTTTTTGACAGAGAGGGAGAGAGCGAGAGAGGGAACACAAGCAGGGGGAGTGGGAGAGGGAGAAGCAGGCTTCCTGCTGAGTAGGGAGCCTGATGCGGGGCTCAATCCCAGGACCCTGGGATCATGACCCAAGCTGAAGGCAGACGCTTAACGACTGAGCCACCCAGGCACCCCTGCATTCCTATTATTTTAAGCCACCCAGTTTGTGGTAATATTTTCATAACAGTCCTAGGAAAAGAACATAGTACTTAATGGTAGAGATAGATGCAACAGCTTTTCAGGATTTTAGTCATCAAGATTACCTAACTAACTCTCTCTTATCTAAAATGATGCTCAATAAACAATAATTTTATTATGTAGTAGTTAATCAAGTAGTTTTCTCAGAGGAAAGAAAACATATTGGTCAGCCAGGAAATTATTACAGTGCTTTTGACAGATCTATTAATATAATGGAATTCTAGTTTACTTTGTAATCTCATATGAATTTGGTTATCCTTGCTCAACCCAAAGATACTAATCAATTTAAGATACAACAACACAATTAAAGTCCTGGGCCTTAGTATGATTACCGCAAGAGAGGCAACATCCTGTAAATCTTTGCCAGAGATGTTTTCAGAAAAGCCAGAAGCATCATGATATTGTTTCTAATGGCCAAAATTGGACATAAGGAAGTTTGTGCACAGATTTATTCTTGGTTTTTCTCTACTAATGTTTAAATAGGTAGAAAGCATATGAAGTTATAAATCTTAGGAGAAGGTAGAATTTAAGACAAATATATAAATAGGGATTATTCTTTTGCTTCAAATGGCCCCTTTTGACATCCCTCTTTGGGGCCCCAAATACTCACTTGTAGGTATATTTTCTTGAATTACAGAATAATTTTTCAGGCTTTCCTACTAAAATAAAAATAATTCACTCTAGTTTTATTTTTTTGAAGATTTATTTATTTGAGAGAGAGAGAGAGAGTACAAATGCTTGCAAGTGGGGGGGAGGGGCAGAGGGAGAAAATCTCTAGCAGACCCCCCACTGAGCATGGAACCTGACCTGGGTCTTGATCTCATGACCCCATGAGACCATGACCTGAACTGAAACCAAGAATCAGACTGAGCCACTCAGGTGCCCCTAAATAGTTTTATTTTTAACTCATGTGGTCCAATCATCATGTTTCATTAAGACACATATACAGGGCAGTGTCACTGATATGAGTGTAAAGACTAGAAAGAAGATGGGGAGGGGAACATTGGCAAACAGGTTTACACTCTAGTAAATGAGCTGAATCTTAGCACTTAAATATAAATAATATCTCATTAATAGAAAACTAATTTTTCCTAACAGCTGATCATTAGAAACATTCCAGTCTTCCTTAAGGGCTTTAAAAAAAATAGGCTATGATTCAGTGAAACAGAAGTGAAATACAATTATACTTTGTGTAGGGAAACACAATGGAAGGAACTCTACATTTTTTGTGAAAGACCTAGCTCATAATAGCAATAGACTGGAGATGTACCTTAGTAAAAATGTCTTCCTGGAGAATTGGAGGTGGCACATTTCTGCCAACAAGCACTCTCCTCTTTGGAATATAACCAAACCTTACAGAGTACAAACATGTGGCACCAACTACATGATATGCATAGTACCAAGGGTCATTATAACTAAGAGGTAGAGATCCTGGTGTTTGGAGTCAAGTAGTTGTGTTTACTCCCAATTATATTTCCTTATAACCATGTCACTGGGGATTACTTACATTCTCTCACAAGCATTTTCTTCACCTTCCATGAAATGGAAATATTAATATCATTATTATGAGGTTTAATTTTGCAGTATATATAACTTATCACAAAACTAGGTACATAAATATCTCATTAAATGGTGGGCTTTATTACCAACTTCATCACAATCACTATCATCCATTTTTCCTTAGAAGATTCATATTTAGCAACCCAGTACGAGAAGATTTGAAGATGATTGTCATTAACGAAAAACCCTGGGGATTAACCATATGAGATATGTACTTGCTGCATGAAGTCATGAAAATTCACAGGTTTCAGGAGAGGTGGTTCCCTCTTCCAGTTTTCCCCAAAAAAGATCAACTGCACAACACTTGATGATCTTACACAACCCTGATTGGTTTTAGTGGTACACATTGATATTGTGCATATTATATCAACTGGAAATGCCAAGTTAATAAAGCCCTCCAAGTTTTTTGCACCTATGCCAATTGAAATATAGCCTCAAATTTAGAGCTCTAGTCCTTGCTAACTTACTCACTTTTAAACTGTTCTGTTTCCATCTCTTTGAAGCGAGAATACATATTTTTTCAAGTGAACACGTTTCAAGCTAAGAGGCTTAAAATGTAATCAACATATTTGCTGTTTCCTTCTGGATAAATTGGGAATATGTTTTTTTCAAGGCATTTTTATACTTGAGAATGAATAGTTTCAAGTCCAGTAATTGTTAGTATTGACTACTATTATACTCCTACAGCAAAAATTTGTCAAGAACATCATAAAGTTGTACATGCCTGTGGTCTCTCCAACATTCCCTCCTTCAATTTCTGGGAATCAAACTCTTTGGGCCTGGAATTGTGACAGCCCTACTGCTACCAGTCTGAGTCCCTGCAGTATTTCTTTTCTGTTGGATAGGTTGTTTTTTTATTGTAAATGATAATTTCTTTATTATCTGCTCTTTCTCTTCTACAGGAGCAACATTCTCTCTGCTTATGTCTATCATATTTTCCTCCATTTTCTATGAGGAGCTGTATCTAATTTTCTCAGTGGTTCAGGGTTTGAACTTTTGTGTCAGTCAGACATGGAAGGAGATGCAAAGCTTTCCAGCTCCCCTCCTCTAGCAATCTGGTTCCTGAGTTACACCTGTGGCAGGAAGATCATACCTATGGGTAGTTAACATTCCTCAAATATTCTAGAATCCTTTTGTCTGGCAAGGATTGTTTCCAGTTTTTATACATATTTTAGTGGGAAACTAAAGAAATTCCACTAAACTCTTTAGCCAAAAACTATTTTGAACCAGAAGACCTGATAGGGTTTCAGTATGGGCTTTGAAATTAGATAAAAATAGCTGTAACTAATAATAACTATTATACTAATGGGTGTTATTTCTTACACAGAGAAGAAGGGGGGGTAGGGAAAGGCAGGCATTTAGCAAATTTAAGAGGACAGGAATAAACAGTAAAGCACATAATATCGAGACAAAAAAAAAAAGACATTCAAAAATATGTTAACTAAATCAATAAATATGAATGAGTTAAATTTCACTATTAGAAGACAGATCAAAGCTGAAACAAAGTCCAAATATATGGTACTTTCAAGACATGGTCTAAAACAAAAGACATGAAGAAACTAAAATAATATGATGATCACAGATATGTCAGGAAAACATATAAAATCAGGAAAACAATATTAAAAAGTGTTCACAAGCTAAAAGTATAAATTAGGCAGATAATTTCCACTCATGACATTCAAATATAAACAAAAAACTCTGGATGATTTGTGTAATAAATAAATTTAATATCATCATTATTAAAACTATCAAAACAATGTCTAAAAGAAAAATTCAAAAAGGAATGATATAACTAGGCAATTTTTAAAATGAAAATATAGATTGTGATTAAAACAAATATCTAATTTTTCTACCAATTAAACGTATTTTACATAATTATGAGACATCTTAATGCTTAGTAAGCAGTCTCTTCCAAGCTGCTTGTGTAAATTTTGTAACTTTTCTGCAAGGAGATTTTGCAGTATATATCAGAATGACATATCATTTGGCTGTGATGCTCTTTGAGAGATTTATATTCAAATTTGTTAAGCATCTTGTTATTCAAACGTCCATAAAGTTGGAAATAATCCAAATGGCTATTAATATGGGATTTAAAAAATAATGATATGTAGTATTTATATAGTATGTGTCATATCCAGGCATTGTTTAAATTGCTCTACGTATATAAAACCATATAATTATAAGAACAACCCTATGGAGTAGGTATTGTTTTAATCCCTAGTTTTCATATGTGGAAACTGAGACAGTGAGAGGGATTAAGGAACTTGTTCAGGTTCACATGTCAATAGTTGTGAAGTAGTGATGAAAGCTCAGGTATCTGGCTCTGGAGCTCAGGTTCATAACTCTGTGCTATAAAGTTTTTCAAATGAGAGCATCCATTATTATAGAATAATTTGTATCCATAAAAATACACTTTTAAGATTTTTTTTTTACAATATGAGAAAATGACTACGATATTGGTAAGTGAAATAAAATTCTACTTTGCAAGATGCATGAATACATAAAACCAAGACAGGCATGATTTATACAAAACGTGTTGTCAAAGAGGAAGGAATAAATTGATAATGTTTTTATATTATGAATTTCCCAACATTTTTTTTTTTTAGATTTATTTATTTGAGAGAGCAGGAGAGGGAGAGAAAGAGTTGGGTAGGGGGGAAGTGGCAGAGGGAGGGAGAGAGAGAGAAAGAAAGAAACAGACTCCCCACTGAGCTCAGAGCCCAACGCCAGGCTCTACCTCAGGACCTGAGGTGAAATCATGACCTGAGCCGAAATCAAGAGTCGGATACTTAACCGACTGAGCCACCAGACAACCTAATTTTCCAACATTTCTAAAATAAATTTACTTGATTAAAAAAATGTGGCACAAACAATTAGTATTTTGTAATATAACCTATTCTACTGTATCATTATCATCTAATAATATTGACATATTAAACAGCCAAATAGCACCAGAGGTTCCTGGGACAGAGTCTATAACATATATATTTGTTCTTATTGGTGACATTTTTTTCTCATCCCAAACTATTCTGAAAAAAATTGGGCAGACTGGTGGCAAAAAAAAAAAAAAAATCAAGGTCTACATCTAAATACCAAACTAGCTAGAGCTGGGTGAGTTTGTAGACACAGAAATAAAAATATTATTAATTCTTCTTAAAAAGAAAAAAACCCAAAGTCTTGCTGAACTTCTATATAACAAAGAAAACTTTTCCAGGACTTTTAAGAGTACTACAATATTAACCTGCATAGCAACTAACATATTCCCATTTTTCTACTTCAATTCACTTTGTCAGATTTCACAGGTCCAAGATGAGCCATCATTTTCTTTGAGGACCCTCCCCCTCTTTCTGGATCTGTTTATTTTTTATGCAAAAGTGCAGAAATTAAAAAAAAGAATAAAGCCACTTGCCAGACAGCCACAAGCCTCTGACTTTTTCCTTGCCATACTCAGGGTAAAGTGGTTTTGTACAACAAACACAGGAACCTAGTTATTGAGTAAACTTTTTCGAAGCCAATACAAAAATATCAAATAAATGAGTAGTAGCAGAAACAACCCCTATAATAAGTATAATAGATGAGCACAGAAAAAAACCTCCTATAGAGCTAGAGTGGTTTAGTAAATATTTAGGATTTGGGATATGTCCATGAGATATGAGTTGATTTCAAAATACATACTTTTAAAGGAATGTGTTAGTGAGTACTAGGGGTGAGCAGGAGAATAATAAGAACATATTCTTGTTCTCTAGAGATGAAATGCACTTATTATTTGGCCCTCTGCCCATATTTATACTATACCCTAATTCTCAACCTAGAAAGGGTTCATTGCCAGAGTTACTGCTCAAAATTTAAAGCAGATCATGTCACTCATGATTAAAACCTAAAATATTTCATTTTCTTCTAGTGAGGTTTAGATCCATGATGATGGCCTTCATCAAATGAAAACCATTTATAACCATCTTAAGTGCACTAACCATACCCTTTTTCAGACTCCCTCCTAAGTACAGATCCCTCTTGCTAGAAAATATTCTCAACATGCCAAAAACAAGCCAAACTCTTTCAAACTTCTGTTTCTGCACATGCTATTCTATCTGCCTAGTCCTTTCATCTTACCTGCTACTGAGATTTCCCTGTTTTTCTTTTTTTTTTTCTATTTACCATTTTGGCTCTAATTTTTGTGCATAAAATATTTATATCTGTGAGTTCCTCAAGGAAAGCAACCACACATTTTTCAAAGTCCTATTCTTAACACCCAGCAGAGTGTCAGGCCCAAAGAATTAATAGATGTTGCTGGAATTAAAGACTAAGTGATGCATGCATTTGTTGACAGACAATACTGAAATGAAGCAGGTGCAATTGTGCAAAATCTCCATTTCATTTCTAAAATGGTTAGAAGTGAATGTTATTTTTCCTAAATTTCTAGAAAAGCTAAAAAATACTCTTTATAAAATCTGTCACTTTCTGCAAAGATCTAAATCTAAGGGTTATGATTGATAATATTGCTGAGTGTCACCAGATTAACCAAGATGATTCACAAGCTGGAAGGATAGCAGAGGGAACATTTGAATAGCCTGGGAGCCCCCCTGCTCATCCATCCATAGGTTATCAGTTTGGATGAATGCTGAGTTTGCACAGGTAAGATGATCTGTGGCTCCTTTATATTGGTTTGTCTTTATCTTTGCTTTCAGAAAAAGATGTGCCTTCCCATCACATTCCTACAGCTTTATGTATGTTAATAAGTCCCGACCTCTCTTTGTCTCTTTTTTTAAAGATTTATTTGAGAGAAAGGGAGGGAGAGAGAAAGCATGAGCAGGGGGTAGGGGCAAGGAGAGAGGGAGAAGCAGACTACACACTGATCAAGGCCCCGGACATGGGGCTCGACAGACGCTTAACCGATTGAGCCACCCAGGCGCCCCTCTACCTGTCCCTTGTATAGGCTCTGGTATTGTGCTTCTTATGTAGTCTTCAGAACTCCAGGTGGTGACATTCCTAGCACCCATACTCTGACCACAACCCTCTCTGCTTGGAGTCAATGGGTAATTAGCTACTTGCTAGGACAAGGCAGAATAAATCCTTTTAGTTTATATGCACTTACTTATGGTCCTCAAGTGTATAAATCTGAGTTACCACAGATTCTTAGTTAACAAAACACTCTCATCATTGGCTTGATTGGTCCCTCTCATTCCATTTATTAATTTGCTCATTTATTTTTAACTCATCCCTACTCTTATCCTCCCCCATATCCAACTGTTCTTACGTGGTTAGTGTGCTTGACTTATCTATGCTCTTATAAAATGCATTTTATAGTTGTGTGTTTTCTATAAATTTATTCCGTTTCTGTTTAACTCAGCACTATGCTTTTTCCACATTGCTGTGTACACGTTTATTATGTTCCTTCTACTGCTAAGTAGTATTCCAGAGTGAATATCTACTATGTTTTGTCCATCCTTAAGTGAGGCTAACTAAATCATCTCCAACTCCTGGCATTGTAAACAACACTGTGAGCAACATCCTCATATGACTATGTTGTTATGCAAATATTTCCTTGGGGTATATTACAGGTAGGAGATTGAGATTGGTGCATCAGAGGGTACCTACCTACCTACCTACCTACCAATTTTGACTAAGCACTGCCAGATTGCCCTTCAAAATGGCTGCACCAGTCTACACTCACATCAGTAGTACCTGAGGGTGACTACAGACCCACCAACATTTGGTAGATACACCTTTTAATCTTTGCCAAGTTGCTAGGTGAGAGGAATACCTTGTTTTAATTTCATTTTTGTTTGATGAAACTGAGCATTTATTGACATGCTTCTTTGTCTTTGGGTCTATCTATAAATTGCCTCTGCATGTTCCTTGTTCATTTTCTAATTAGAGTCTTGTCATTTCCTTGTTTGATAACCTGGAAAATTTTAGATTTTATCCATTATTTTTTTTTTAAATTAGAAATGCAAGTATCTTCTCTTAATCTTATACTTAAGTTGTTCTTTTTTGCTTCACTAAGAAGATTTAATTTTGGTGTTATCTTTATAATTTCTACTCATAGTTTTACTTAAAAGGATATTTTCTCTTGTGGTTATCTATTTTTTAATTTTTTATTGTTATGTTAATCACCACAATTACATCGTTAGTTTTTGATGTAGTGTTCCATGATTCATTGTTTGCGTATAACACCCAGTGCTCCATGCAGAACGTGCCCTCTTTAATACCCATCACCAGGCTAACCCATCCTCCCACCCCCTCCCCTGTAGAACCCTCAGTTTGTTTTTCAGAGTCCATCGTCTCTCACGGTTCGTCTCCCCTCCAATTTCCCCCCCTTTATTCTTCCCCTCCTGTTATCTTTTTTTTTTTTTAACATATATTGTATTATTTGTTTCAGAGGTACAGGTCTGTGTTTCAACAGTCTTGCACAATTCACAGCGCTCACCATAGCACATACCCTCCCCAATGTCTATCACCCAGCCCCCCCCCCCCCCCCCCCCCCCCCCACTCCAGCAACCCTCAGTTTGTTTCCTGAGATTATCTATTGTTTATAGATTTATCTTTGACACTTCTATGCTCATAGTAAGGGTTCAGTTTTATCTTCTCCTTAGTGAAAATATTTTCCTGATCCCATCTGTTAAATAGTTTGTCCTTTACCAATTTTTTATGATGCCATTTTAATCATGGAGTATTTCCCAAATATATATGGAAATCTTTTTGAAATAACTATTCAATTCCCTGTGTAATTTTAGGTCATATTGTGTCATTAACATATTATTTTTTATAGAAAAAGGTTTAATTTTTTTATTAAGTTCAATTAGCCAACATATAGTACATCATTAGTTTTTGATGCAGTGTACAATGATTTATCAGTTGTGCACATTATTTTTATTAATATGACTTTGAATTTGTATTTTACCATAAATCGTTCCTCTTTATTCATTTTGAAGTTAGTTATCTCTCCATGGTCCTCAGTTCTTAAATACAATTTTTTTTCCTTCAATACAAATTTTTAAATAAATTTGTTAAGATGTCTCCTAAAACTCACCAGTCATTGATTTTGACTGTGAAAGACTGAATATACAACATCCAATTCATACATAAGAATAGTATTCTGACCCACAGTCTGCAGTAAGTAGCCCAGGAAACCAACCCATTATTTATAACAATTAGCCCAAGAAGTCAGCCTATTATGTACAGGTTAGACTTGCGGGCAGTCAGACCGCTGTCACTAGTAAACAATCAAAGAAACCAAACAATAACTCCTGTAACAACTGGCCCCAGACAGCCAAGACTTGATTAATAACAGATAACGGTCCTAATTTTTGTCTCCACTTCTACCTTAGAAACCAAAGAAAGCCGAATATGCACCCCTAACCAATCACAAAGGATATCGTACTTCTATTTAGCCTGTTTACGGTTTTCCCACACCACCATCCTCTAATCTAAAAAGCCTTTCCTTTTTTTCCCACTCTAAGCTTTCCCACTCTTCTGTCTGCTTTCAGTGATGGTAGCTAACTCCCTTGGTAGAGCAAGCTCTGAAAAAATAGTCTTTGTCTGCTCTCATCTGGTAGGTTTATTTCCAAATTTTATTAAATGTATAGAGAATCAGGGAGGAACTGAAAAATTTATGTGTTGTTTCACCCAAGAACATGGAATAAATTTCCATTCATTCAGAATATATTTTATTTGCATTGCTTTAAAATATCTTCACAGATGTATAATTTTTATCAGGCTAATACTTTATATTATTCAGATTTTGTTTAACTCTATTTTTCTGCTTAAAATTACTTCCTTAGAGGGAAGGATCTAAAATTTCTGGACCCAATTATTGAGTTTTTCTCTTGAATTCTGGCTGCTATCCATGTAATGCTATATTTGGGGTTTATACATGGTCTGGAAGATCATATACTCTTGCTATACTTTTTATTTTGCAGTAGACTGCCATCCTCGCTCTCATGAGTGGGCATGTGACCCAGGATGTACCAGTCAGGTTATTTCTCTCATGTTTATTTCACCCTTTATTTATTTTTTTGGTAGCTTTATTGATATTGTTGACATATAACATACATAAATTTAAGGTATACAGTATGATGATTTGATACATATACATATTGCAAAATGATTAGCACAATAAGGTTAATTAACACCTTCAACCTCTCACATAATTACTTTGTATGTGTGTATGTGCGTATGTGATAATAACATTTAAGATTTACTCTCTTAACAATTTTCAAGTAAATAATACAGTATCATTAATTATAGCAACCAAGCTGTACACTAGATATCCAGAACTTATTTATCTTATAGCTGGGAGTTTGTACAATTTGACTAACCCCTGCCCATTTCCCCTACTCCCAGCCCTCGGAAACCATCGTACTGCTATTTCTAGGAGTTCATGCCCTCATATTTAAATGACGATTTGGCTGTAACATTATATGTTCATCTTTTGTTCCTATCCAATAATCAAAATTAGGTAGATACTTATCTTCTTGCATTTAAGGTTTCTCTTAAGATAAAAGGCATACTGAGTTCCTGAGGCCAAGAAATGATCATCCAAGGCAATATGAAAGACAGGCAAGAGTAGAACTTGACAGTTCTTCTCCAAACTATGCTTTCATTTCTCACCCCAAGCAGCAGCTACCATCAAGTCTTCCCCATAGACCAGTGTCCAGCAGCCTTTACTCTTACCAAGGACACATTTTTAAAAATTTCTTTAAATTTGCACCGTCTCTAGGGGTGCCTAACTGGTTCAGTCGGTAGAGCATCCAACTTTTGATCTCTGGGTTGTAACTTTGAGCCCCACATTGGGTGTAGAGATCACTTTAAAAAAATAAAATCTTTATAAGTTTGTGCCCTCTCTCACTTCTTCTGTTTTGTCAAGGTTGATTTTAAAAACTTACCAGCAAGATATGTTGTTTATAAGAGAACACACAGGTCCACATTTAGAGGACTAAATGGAGATATAAGGAAAGCAGATGCATCCACATGACCAAGTGTATGGGAAAATGAGTCATTCTTTTATCCCCCTTTTACTCTTCATCTTCCTTAATCTATTTCCTAAGTGATTTAGAACTTTTGTGCAAAAGCGGGTATTTTAGCTATGGATGGATGATACTAATTATTGTTCCTATATATGTTTATGCCTTAACTGAACTAGCAGTGAAGAGCCACTCAAACTTATTTTGCCTTCAGTAAACACGTCATGGATCACCAACCTGTAGCTTATAACAAAGTCTTCATAATTGTGGAGAAAGGCAAGACTGGAAATTATTTGCAAGGAGTAGCACCAGCCCCTAGCAAGGATCCCACCCAAATCTTTTATCAGTTACAGCATCTGGCTAATAAAAAAACACCCAGTTTCCATTTATGGACTACATAGTATTTTCCTTTCTCACTGGGTAAACAACCGATACTTCCAAATGTTCCAGTTGTTCACAGAATATGCATTTAAATAAATCATCTTATGTAGTTACAACTCCAGCTGAAACTATATCCCACAGAAATGGCCTCTGGAATTCCCAACAACAATGGAAAGTTTGTTATAAAACTTGAACAAACACAATATGCAGCCAAGTAATGCTAATTAACTCGTCTTCAATACCTGGTGAGACTAAAACACTTTTTTTTTTTCTTTTCAGTTTCTAGGACCTGATTCTATAATAAAAAATACTAAGGAATAGCAAAATAAAGTAAAAAATGATATGTACATAAAAAAACATGCCTTTGTTGGTAGTATAATTTTTCCCATTATATAGCCTTATGTGTGTGATATTTTTGTATCTGTAACTTGTAACTATATGCACTTTACATTTTATAAAGATCATTTTAATTACATTTCTTCCTTAATTCTCATAAGAATGTGATGTGCATGTTTCATTAGTTTCATTAATTGATAGAAGAGAAACCAATTCAGAGAGATTAACATCTCAAAGCTAGTGAGAGGTGGAGTTGGGACTCTATTATCTCCTCTGGTTCCAACATCCTAATCCAGTCTATTGTGGATATTCAAAATGTTAATGACAAATATGCATAACAAATCAGAGACTTGTTTTTTTTTTTTCTGATAGATCTTCTGTCAATAAATGTATTACTATAAATCTAATTTTAATGTGTTGGTGCTTTTTATGATAAATCCAAAATATTTGAGTTCTAAAATCTATTTTAGAAGAGTGTGTATCAATAACTGTTTTATGTAAGATGTTGGAGTAGCCAGATCACTTCATTCTTCATTTCCACATCATTTACAATCTTGACAACACTCCTTAGCTTTTCTAAATATCTATGTCCTCCTCTATAAAATGAGGTTATTCATAGTACTTATGTTAGGGATGTTAATAACATTTATGTAGAACAGGATCAAGTAAGCTCTTAATAATGGGTTAGTTGATGCTTTTATTAATCCTAGTTGCTTCCTTCTTATAGTTACCATCAACCATCTCAACATCACTCTGCCTCTCTGGTTAAGTAACAGAGAAATTAAATCTGGGCTTTCATACTTCAGCTGGGATCATTTACCAAGTCTTTAAAAAAAAAAAAAGCCTATGACTGTGGTTCATAACTCAATAAAATAATAAACTGTTATTGAATAATGTTATATTTCTGAACATATCAGTTCTGAATGCATTAGTCAAAAGATGTTTTACAGTAGGTCTCTACTGTGTCTATATCACTCTTTGATGGTGAAAAGCTAAAAGATATAAGCCAACTTTTTCAGAACCTAATTTTTAGACTTTAACATGTACATTTTTTAGATAGTTTATGTTTAAAATGTAAATATGGGTCATTTGTTTGCAGTCACCATGGGTACTCATATGATAAACAATGTTCTTTAGAGACAATTTACCTGTAATTCCCAGAATATACAACAGAAAATGAGAAGTGTTAGAACTGAAAATTGGGAGTCACTTATTTAAAAGCCACATACCAGTTTGTCACATATCTTAATACCTTTTGCCTGTAGCTTTTTTTAGATAGATATAGTATCTTCCTTGTTTTAAAGTTTTTCTTCCCTAAAAACATCCTGAGGCATCAATTCATATTATGAACTAATGGCAACAATTTTGTTCTAAATCCCTGGGTGGGGGAGAAAAATGTCAGAATACTGGCCAGGATTCATTTTTCTTTTGTTTTCTTCTTCTTTTTTTTTTTTATTTTCTACATTGGAACAATTTGAAAAATGATGCTTCTAATGCATAGATGTGTGTCTAAGTTAAATCTGCTGTCCTTTCAAAGGTAAAGCTTTATTTGCACCCCGCAAATTCAAAAGCAATTGGAAATCTCTTGATTGACTTAAGCATTTATTTGACTCTGCATCAAACAAATAATCAATCGAAAACAACCAGGCATTCTGGGCTGCCAATCTTCACCTCCGAGGTGAAATCTCAGTCAATAAAAGGCTCGTGTTGGAAACTGTGAGTGACATTTAACTAAGGGGTGCAAAGTATATGGCTGTATTTTTGACACCAATCTTCCCACACAACTGTCAGCAAGTCTAAATTAATACTGGAAGTCTATAGGTTTCAATGATGGATGAAGATATTTAAGCCACATCATAGAACCACAGAAATAATGTTCTTTGCAGTTTGTTCAGATGCCTATATATTTGTATTATTTCATCTGATTTGCTTAACCATAGACACTAGGTTATAAAATCCATACACATTTCTCATATGCAATATGCTACACATTCCCCTAAGAAAGGGTTTCAAATTGTTGCTGTCAGAAGACAAATACCCTTTGTGCAAAATCAGCATTTTTTTTGTAAACTAAAGCAAAAGATAGCCCCCTGAAATGTGTTGACTTTTTTATATTATTAGATAATATGATGTTTGTATTTTTTCTATAAATCATTTCAGATTGAATCTACATGATTTTATTTCCTTCCACGTCATCTCCCCACCTGACTTTTCCTTGGGCATTCAGAAGTTGAAGATGTGAGGAATTAATTACTAGGTTAATGTTGTGACTCAGCCAGGAAGGTTGATGTAAAATGCAAACTCATTCTTAATCATCTCACCTGGGGGATACAGTACCATTACACTGGTCCTAGGGCACCTATTTCCATTACCCTACTGAACCCTATTTTTCTGAGTGAGAAATGTTCTAACTTCCATTTTGCTTTAGATGAGAAACCAGCGAACTTCATTTAGGAAGGATCAAATAGTAAATATTTTAGACTTGGTGGGCAAAACTGTGTCTGACACAACTAGTCAACTCTGCCATTCTTGTGCAAAAGCAGTCACAGACAATGTGTAAATGAATGAGTGTGGCTGTATTTTGATAAAGTTTTATTTATGTGGCCCCTGGAATTTGAATTTCATATACTTCTTTTTTTTTAAATTTTATCTATTTATTTGAGAGAGGAAGAGAGCAAGAGAGAGAGAGAGAGAGAGAGAGAGAGAGAAAACACTAGTGGGTGTGGGGGGTACAGAGGGAGAAGGAGACTCCCTGCTCTGCAGGGAGCAGGACCAGGGCTCAATCCGGGATCCTGGGATCATGACTTGAGCAGAAGCCGACACTTAACTGACTGAGCCACCCAGGCGGCCAGAATTTCATATACTTCTTATGTGTCATGAAATACTCTAATTTTTTTAAACAATAAAAATGTAAAAAAAACATTGTTTGTGGTACATACAAAAATAGGTAGGTGGCTCGATTTGGCCCGTGGACCATAGTTTGCTGACCTCTATTTCTGATAGTTATAAAAACTGTTAAATTATCTCTTAGGCCCATTCAAAATGAGACAAGGCCTCTACTACTACTTGCTCACTGCACACAGCACAATCTGAAGATGCCATAATTTTATTAATATTATTTAAAGACTGTGAAATTCATATGACAGATGAAATCATTAGCTTTGACTCAATTTCCACACACATAATAGGGAAAAATAATGGCTAGAACTTTTCTGTGCTTTTGCAAAGTCTTAGAAAATGAGAAAGGCAAAAATAACCTTCAGTTTTAGTCCTTTCAAAAGTTGCCTTTGAGTTGTCAATAACAATGTGCCTGGTCTGCTTGGAAAGGGCTTGTATTATATAAGTGATGAATGTTCTATTATGAAATTTTTTCTGTCCATAATGAAGCATTTTTCTGCTCCTCCAGGATGAAAGAAACCATGTAAAATTTGCATATATATTTGGCATGTGATAACTGATATTCCTGTAGTTGTTGTAACTTGCTTATTATATCTTTTATTCTTCAAAGCAGATTTTCAGAGGTTAAAGATCTGAACATTGTCTTTTTTATATTTTACTTTCATTGAAATGTACTTTGAAATAAGTATTTCTACCTACATAGACCACAGCAAGCTGATGTAAAAATAACTCTTACCATAAATTCATTTAAGAGAAGAAAAGTATGAAAATAATTATGAATTTGCTTTCTGAGGATTAGGGAATTAAACAATGGTTAGCTTATTTTCTTATTGTTGATTCATTATTATCTTCTACTGGGAAAATATGACTGTAAGAGGAAATTCATTTAATTCTGGGGCTAACCAAACAGATGTTTGGTCAAACCATATCTACCCTGGTTAGTTATTATACACTGGAAAAAAAGCAAAACCCCGGACACTGTAGAAGCTTATCTCAGGAATTTTGGATCAAATTCCTTCAATCCTCTTTAATTCTTGATCCATTTTCAGATCCTAAGCCCATTTTCTTTTCTGGGCATATTTAAAAATTTAATTTGTCAAAAACCTAAATCATAATTATGCATTTCATATGGAAAATATACAGAATCTCTTGAAAATTATTAAATCTATTAAGATCAAGAATTGCAGCAAATCAATTATTTTTATATCTTATATTTTCCCCATGTGATAAAAAAGCATGTGTTACAAATGAGATAGAAAGTGTATTTAATGAAGCTTGGTTATTGGTGTTTTCACAGAAAGAGATGTTGTCCAAGTATTTTTTTTTAACAGTGATCCCATTTCCATGATGGACACTGATCTATAGAAAAAAGGCAGCAATTAAGATGTTTTCATCCAATATAGTCACTGAATTAGGTGAGGGGAATGATTAACTTTTTAATACTTAAGCAGAATTATATTCTTAGCCTTAGGGTCAAGAGGTAGAAATAGGTCAAGTTTTCCCAGCTAGCTTTATCATAAATTTAGTTGAAAAGTAATAGACAAACTTGGCAATGATGCTAGTCATCACTGCATCTTTATAGGAAGTTAACATGATAAGCAGCATCCTCATAAGTCAGGCTGTCCCCTAAAAAAACAAAGCAGCCATGGAGAATCTCAAAAACCTCAGGTATAGTCCTACCGATCTAACCCAGTGCTGTGAAATACTGGGATTACATATTAATGTAATTGATGGTTTACCGGGAAAGTTTGTGATTGACGAGAGGCTATTATGATTTAATATTTAATTTTAGTAAAGGGCTCCCAACTTTTTATGGCTAGGGTTAGTTGTTCATTTCCCTTTTCTATTGGGCATATGCTTAGACTCATTTATTAGGCCTTCTTTTATTTAGATGTGAAATATGACTGAATTCATATGTGTGGGTTTGACATGCAACACTGCCAGGACTGGCCCATAAAATTTCTCAGGTGATCCTTCTTTCTCTCTCTTTTTTTTTTTTTTTTTTTTTAAAGATTTTATTTATTTATTTGCGAGAGAGAGAATGAGAGACAGAGAGCATGAGAGGGAGGAGGGTCAGAGGGAGAAGCAGACTCCCTGCCGAGCAGGGAGCCTGATGCGGGACTCGATCCCGGGACTCCAGGATCATGACCTGAGCCGAAGGCAGTCGCTTAACCAACTGAGCCACCCAGGCGCCCTCCTTCTTTCTCTCTTACCTCATTTTGCCAGCTGATGTTAATGTCCTGGGTGACCTTGTCGCCATGTGTTTAATACAGCAGAGCCCCCATTTTGGAATCTTATATGACTGCATGAAATGGGATACAGGGTGCTCTTTTCTCACCCCCATCTCAACTGAACTTATAATATGAGCAAGATATATATATTAGTGTCAAACTATCAGGATTTGACAGCCACATGCAAAAGAATGAAACTGGATTACTATCTTACACCAACACAAAGATCAACTCAAGATGGATTAAAGACCTGAACATAAGGCCTAAAACCATAAAACTAGTAGGAGAAAACATACCAAAAAAAACAAAAACAAAAACAAAAACAAAAAAAAAACCCGACTCCTTGACATCAGTCTTGGTGATCATTTTTTTTTTGGATTTGACACCAAAAGCAAAGGCAACAAAAGGAAAAAAAAAAAAAGTAGGACTACATCAAACTAAAAAGCTGCAAATGAAACCATCAACAAATGAAGAGCTTCTGAATAGGAGAAACTATTTGCAAATCATATATTTGATAAGGAGTTAACACCCCAAATATATAAATAACTCATACAACTCAACAACAACAATGAAAACAACAAAAAACCTGATTACAAAATGGGTAGAGGAACTGAATAGGCATTTTTCCAAAGAAGACATATAAATGGTCAAAAGGTGTGTGAAAGGCACTTAACATCACTAATCAGGGAAGTGCAAATCAAAACCATGATGAGATAACATTTTACATCTATTAGAATGACTATTATCAAAAATACAAGATAGGGGCACCTGGGTGGCTCAGTCAATTAAGCGTCTGCCTTCAGCTCAGGTCATGATCCCAGGGTCCTGGGATCCAGCCCGGCACTGTGCTCCGTCCTCATTGGAGAGTCTGCTTCTCCCTCTCCCTTTGATGATCCCCCTGCTTGTTCTCTCTCTCTTTCTCTCTCTCTCAAATAAATAAAATCTAAAAAAATACAAGATACAACAATTGTTGGCCAAATATGGAGAAAAGGGAACCCTTGTGCACTATTAGTGAAGAAGCAAACTGGTACAGCCACTATAGAAAACAGTACAGAGTTTCCTCAAAAATAGAATTACCATATGATCCACTTCTGAGTATATAACCAAAGGAAAAAAATCACTACCTCACAAAGATATTGGGATCTCCATGTTCACTGCAGCATTATTTATAGTAGTCAGGACATGGAAACACATAAGTATCCACTGGTGGATGAATGGATAAAGAAAATGTGGTAGATACACACACATTCTCTCTCTAGAATATTATTCAGCCATAAAAAAGAAAATCCTGTCATTTATGACAACATGAATGGACCTTGAGAGTATTACGCTAGTGAAAATTAGACAAAGAAAAATACTGTATAATCACACTTATGTGTAAAATCTAAAACAAAACAAAACAAAACAGACAAAAAAAACCCCAACAAATTCACAGATACAGAGAGAACAGACTGATGGGTGCCTGAGATGGGGGGTGGAGCAGGGGAAATGGGTAAAGATGATCAAGGTGTAAGAACTTAAAGCTATAAGATAAATATGCTCTGGGGATGCAAATTACAGCATGGTGATTTAACAATATTGTATTGCATATTCGTGAGTTGCTAGGAAAATAAATCTTAAAAGTTCTCATCACAAGAAAAAATATCACTATGTGAGGTCTGGATGTTAACTAAACTTATCGTGGTAATTATTTTGTAATATATACATATAATAAGTCAGTATGTTGTACACCTTGGACAATACAATGTTATATGTCAATTATATCTCAATAAAACAAAACAAAAGAACCAATAAATCCATGGTCTGACGTTAAATGAGTCACGCGATATTCTAAACACTTACGGAGGCTGTACGTTCTTTAATTATTTTGGAATAGCATTGCAAAAGTAACACATGCTCATTTCTTTAATAATCAACACTGACTAAAGAGCAGTATTTTCAAAGTCACTGGAATCCCACTATCTGAACTATCCATGATTAACAAATAGGTAAACATCACCAACCAATAAATCACAAAATCAGTTATTCTTACCTACAATTTCCAGAAACAACGAAAGCTCTTTGGTTAAAGTTGGTTGTATATTTATATTTTGACTAATAATCAGTGTGAGTGAAAATTTTCCTTCTACACTTCTACATCAATAATTCTCATCAAATATTAGCAGTTTTGATCATTAACAGAATTGTTGCGTTTAAATGAATTCTCTTTAGAATTTTCTTGATATTGGACTTATACAAAGGGAATTCAGAATTTTGATAAAGAAGAGATTTCAGTCTGTATAGCAAATAATGTAAGTTAGGGGAAATTGCTTTTAAATGAATAAATTGATGGATAACTAATTGTATGCTTATAGGTACATAAAGATGGGAGTTTCTTGAGGGGGTGGAGAAAAGGATAAAAACAGACAAAGGGCAGGGACCACAAAACATGAGGGGAAAGGTGGTGTTTTCCCCATAAGATTTACCCCATATGCCAGAATATAAGAGCAACAACATTTTACAAAATTGTCCTCAGAGAAATGTGGATTATCTTATTCTTACAAAGTCTCTCACACAAAATAATTGAGGGTACACAATTTTGAACAGAGAACTGTTGATAAAGATGCACTACTCATTTAACACAGCTTAGCAATTACTATGAGTATGAACTCAATCAGTGATTTGGAATGAGATGACACATCAGTCAGGGTCCTGGCAGAAAATAGATAGTTCTATCAAAATGGGTAAGTTCAGGAGAGTTTAATAAAAGAGACTATTAAAAATTTGGGAAGGGTTTAGGAAAATCACGACTTGCATATAGCAGGTAATAAATTTTGTTTCTTTTCCTTAAATGAAATCATGTTTCTTATGCTATCAGTTCTAATTTTGCCCACCTGATGTTCTCCTAGAGCAATCTCCCTATTTTCTTTCAGCTTAGTACTATTTTGTTAGTCAAACCCCTGAATGGTAATCTAGTGAAGAGTCCAATGCAAGAGAGTTACCTCATTGTTCTGTAAGTGTAGGAATAGAGGACCATTTGGGAATATGAGAATCTCTGCTCTACTGGCTTTTCAAAGGACACGACTCCTACGCTGTATATGAAGAGATAAAAGTGTATTTTCTGGGGATAAAAGGGGGGAGGGCAATTTAGCCAGAGAGGAGTATCTGAAGGCATAGAGGCATGAAATAACATGTCACAAGTGGAATAAAAGTAGTTCAGTTGCAGGAGTACCTACAGATAAGGCTGCACAGTCAGGAAGAACATCAAACATGGAGCTCCATAACGGCCATATGCAATAGTTGGGACTTTATCCCCCAGGTAGAGAGAGATCAGTAAAGAGTGTTAAACTCGGGAGGTAGATGTTGATAATTATACTTCAGAAATCTCCCTCTAGCTGTATAAATCAATATTACAAAGCAGAGAGGCAAGATTTTATTGCAGTAGTTCAAGCGAACTAGATTCATGTCAGTAACACCATGGTAAAATGAAAGGGACCAAATCTGGATTGTGTTTTCTTTTTCTTTTTTTTTTTTTTTAAAGATTTTATTTATTTATTTGACAGAGAAAGACACAGCGAGAGAGGGAACACAAGCAGGGGGAGTGGGAGAGGGAGAAGCAGACTCCCTGCCGAGCAGGGAGCCTGATTCGGGACTCGATCCAGGGACTCCAGGATCATGACCTGAGCCGAAGGCAGTCGCTTAACCAACTGAGCCACCCAGGCGCCCCTCTTTTTATTTTTTTTAAGATTTATTTACTTACTTACTTGAGAGAGAGAGAGAGAGAGAGAGGGAAATACTTTTTTACCCAGAGGGAAAGGGAGAGGGAAATGCAAACTTCCTGCTGAGGGGGCAGCCCGATGCAGGGCTCGATCCCAGGACCCTGGGATCATGACCTGAGCCGAAGGCAGACGCCTAACTGACTGAGCCACCCACGTGCCTCTTGGATTGTGTTTTCAATGGACAGTAATACCATTAAGATAGAGTTCAGAAGGAGATATTAGAAAGTGGTGACTATGGACCCAAGTTTTGAATGTGCTGAGTATGAGGTATCTACCGCACACTTGGGTAGAGGTTCCAGAAACAAAAGCTTTTCTAGAACTCAAGAGAAGAACCTGGGCTGGAGATATACAGTGGGAATCCCACATTCCCTGTGTGATATTTACACGTAGATTCACTCAATAATATCTAATGTTTTCTATGTGCCAATTAGAACTCCGGGTAATATTGATGTAACATCAAATGCAGCAGACTAAGGGCCTGCTATAAAATTTTCATTTTAAGTATATTTTAATTTAAAAACAATCCATAGGGGCGCCTGGGTGGCTCAGTCGTTAAGCGTCTGCCTTCGGCTCAGGTCATGATCCCGGGGTCCTGGGATCGAGCCCCGCATCGGGCTCCCTGCTCGGCGGGAAGCCTGCTTCTCCCTCTCCCACTCCCCCTGCTTGTGTTCCCTCTCTCGCTGTGTCTCTCTCTGTCAAATAAATAAAATCTTTAAAATAAATAAATAAAAACAATCCATATAGTTTACAAATCAAGCTGTATAAACTGTACACAATGAAAAACCTTGTCTCTTTCTCAATCCAAATCCCCAGTCTCCACTTCCAGAGACAAACATTTGTGGATAAATCTCCATTTTTTCCTTCTCTATACAGTTTGTATACAAATACAGTCATGTAGTCTCATATAACTGTTTACATAACTGGGAGCCTATTTACAGCCTTCCATAACTTGCTTTTATTTTTCATTTAACAATTTCTCTTGGACTCTCTGCAGCAGCATATACTTTATCTTTCTTATTGTTCTCAGAACATAAATTAATCTATTAAATGAATATTAACTTATTATTGAACCATTATTGAACTTACCATTACTAAGGTAAAGATGGGTTGTTTTGGTCATTTCCTACTACGAATAGTGCTGCAACAAATATTTATGCAGGCATAAATTAATCAGCAAAACACATTCCTACAGATTAAATTGCTGGGTCAAAAGGTATGTGTATTTTTGATTTAATACCTATTTCCAAATTATTCTCCAAGGAAATCACACTAATTTACACTCACACCAACCATGAACCAGAACCTCTGGACCTTCACTGACAGTGTATTCTGTAACTTTTTTCCTTTTTTTTTAGGTTTTGCTTTTTGAAAAGCGGAAAGTTGTTTCAGAGTGTTATTTTAATTTTTAATTTTAATTAGGTATTTTATTGAACATTGTTTCCCTGTGGTTATATATCATTTGCATTTTGTTTTTTGGTTTGTTTTTATTTTGGAACTTCATCTGTATGTTTTTTTCCCATTTCTTAAATTGGGTTCTTGGCCTTATCCTCAGTATTTCACAAAATGCCTTGGTATATTTAAAATTCATCCTCTTTTAAATGTTGCAAATATTTACTTGTTTTATAAATTAAAGCTCTCTGCAAAGTTAAAAAAAAATACCACAAACTGTCCCTTTATGATTTCTAGGTTTCTGTGCTTTGTGTCAAATGGAATTTTCCGCTTTAATATAATTATTAGCGAAACTTCAATGTTTTTTTTTTTTTTTTTTAGTTCTGCAGAGGAGTTTAATTAAAGACTCACAACAAGCCTGTAAGGTTTGTGGTAACATTCCACTTTTGCAGTCAAGATACAGAGAAAGGCTGAGAAACTTGCTTTTTTGGTCACAGAACTACTTAGGTACTGACTCCCAGTTTGAAAGCAAACTCTGACTCAGAGTACTGGGGAAGTTTTATCAGGAGCCTAAAGAAAACCCACAATTATCCCTTTACATTGTTTTCCTTTCCCTTCTGAGAAGGCTGCTGAAGTCCATCATTGGCACGGGGCTGCTTTTAATGTGGGAAAAAAAGTAGTTCGTTACAGAAAGGAGGCTAGAAAAGTTTCAACCAAAGGAGAATATGTGCCTGTTGTTTTAATAGAAAATTGTTTCTGTTGATTTTAAAAGAGTCGAGGAATAACGAATGCATTCATTATGCCAACCAAGAAGTTTTGAACACTCGTGTGTGTTCACACCTAGACAGGCAGAGTGCTTTATCTCAAGGAGCTGACACTGTGGCGATTCCTTTTCACTATGCTGTGCTTTTTCTTTCTTATCTATTTTTTAAAGGAGGTAACATGCCCCTTTCTTGTCATTTGCTTTTTGTATACTAGAGCTTCCTGATTTACAAAATCGAAAGGATTTTGTAAATATTATCATTTTCTAGTAAAATAAAATTCTCCGTTGTGGATGCTGTGATGTGCAGCCCAGATTCTCTGCCCAAACTGAGTTGTCTCTTCCCTTAGCTTGTGGCTATGTGGGCTGATGCCTCTCAGCTGAATCGCTCTTCTGGTCTTCTCCAGCCAAACCTTGCCGTGGGGCAGTCCTAACCTCATGACTCCACGCAGCAGGAGAAGGGCCTGGCCCCCTGGCCTCAAACTGGGGTAACTTTCGAAGGGTTGTGTCAGATTCCAAACTCCCCATGGGATTTTCCGAGGCCTCCCTTTCAACAGCTTTGCATTTCAACTCCCCCTGCCCAGTTCTGCCTCCCTGGCCCTTGGTTTCCTGGGAACTTCCCCAATAATCCCGCCCCCCGCCCCACCTCCAGTAAAAATCTTAGATGCAAGGATTTTTTTCCCTGAACCTGACCTACGACACTTTAACTGCCAATTCTACTGGGGAAGTGTTCCTATTTCAGCCAATTTCCTTTATCTTCTGTTTTCAGTCTTTGTCTGAACAGCCTTATATCTGCCATTTTTAATGTGTGTTTTCGAAAACAAAGTCATATGTATTGACTTTTAGAAGTTTTATTGGAAGAAGGAAACTCACTTTTTCTTTAAAAAATCATTTCATTTTATTTTTTTCACTGATGCTTTTCTAGCAAAACCTAATTCAAACTGTCCACAACTCTTAAATCTCACAAACTGAACGATAAACCTTGTAATATTAGGTCTTCCTGTAAAATTACAGTTGTAAATTTTGAGATTTTTGTCCAGAGCCTAAAACTGGCCATTAAATGTGAGGAAAACAACAATAGTCTAAAATATTTAGTCACCCAAAAGTTGTTTAAGCAAATAGTTTTTTTACTGAGAAGTAATTTGTCTCAAGGTTGATGATTAAAGTCTGGTCAGACCTAATTAAACTTACCTTCTCCTTAATTCCATCATGCTCTCAAGATTTATCTTTATAATGATAATAATGCAGTTCTAGGGGCACCTGGGTGGCTCAGTCATTGGGCGTCTGCCTTCGGCTCGGGTCATGATCCCAGGGTCCTGGGATCGAGCCCCGCATCGGGCTCCCTGCTCTGCGGGAAGCCCGCTTCTCCCTCTCCCACTCCCCCTGCTTGTGTTCCCTCTCTCACTGTGTCTCTCTCTGTCAAATAAATAAATAAAATATTAAAAAAAAAATAATGCAGTTCTAAAAGCAAACATCTCCTAGCTTTTGGATGTAGAGAATATTATATAATTCATTCATTGGGCTTTTCCTCTTAAACTACCAGGAGGGTTGTTCCCAAGACCAAATTTATCAAAGTGTACAAACTAAAGTTTTTATTAATTTGACCAATATTGAGCCGTTCAAAATGTCAGATAATCTTCTAAGCACTTGTGAAACAGTAGTGAACGAGATTGGTCAAGTTCTTTCATATAAGATGGGGGTCCAGATAAGATGGTGTAAATTCTCTGGATTAGGGGAAGTATTGCAATAAATATTGAGGGACTATATTCTAACATTTTAAGGGTTTGTTTTTGTTTTTGTTTTAAGGCCAGAGCAGTCAAATAAGTTGTATTACCGATTGGTAATTGTAAGGTACTTTGCAACTCTTAAAATTAGAGATGATATATTCCCTTATGCATTTCACGAGTTCTTACTATGGGTCAGGTCCAGTTTTCAGCTTCCCTTTTATAATACTGCCCAATCTCTTCATGCTTATCATCATTCAGCTTTTTTTTTTTTATAAATAGAGGTTGTCTTTATCCCCTATGCTTATTTTTATATATTGTTTGCATGGCAAAGAACTATCAAGAAGATGTTTCTGCTAAGTCAATTTTTCTGCTAATTATTTCTAAAAGAGGGGACCTAGAAAATACATATGACCATTAATTCAATGAATATTTATTGAATACCTACAATGTGTCGGACACTATTCTAGACACCATAACTAAGGTGATTGAAGTTTCTACCTTCCTGGTGTTTTATTCTACTGTGAAAGAAAAAACAATAAATGAAATTATTTCATAGTGGTATTACCATGTAAAACTGTCTCAGGGAGATGCACTAGGGAGGGGTGTGGGTTTAAATGGAGGGGGTCAGGAGGGGTGGTCAGGGGTTAACACTTCATATTAGGGATCAGAAAAAGCTTTCTAAATCCCTAAACGAAGTGAAATATGGAAAGGAGGAACTATTCCCTAACTTTATGCTGTTAATAATCTCCAATGTTAAACAAAAATGCACTCACCCTTATGTATATTTTATTACAAACTCAGCATTTTTCATAAGTCTTATGAGATCTAGTTGTTCTCCTCTTGGTGCACATATATCTAATCTTATGTTTGATTTGGGTTTATTTAATCTCCCATATCAGATACCTGCATTTTAATCCAGTTCCTTTTCAGTTTCTTGAGCAGCACTCAACAAGACAGCTCCTGATATTGAAAGCAGCCTCAGAAGGAAAAAATGAAACCCAGAAGAAATACAGGGTCTGTAGAATTTGTCAGAAGACCCACCAGGTCTTAGGAGAGTTTGAAGTTCAGAGCAACAAACGTACCATATCCCAACGGACCATCCAGTAGGTCTCAAAAATAAAGTTTTGGGGCATTCCTGATCCCCTTTCATGCATCAAGTCATGAATACCTACCTCTATTTGATTAACTAAATGAATGCACATCTAATAAGTAAAATTGGGCAATATCTATGGCCATTTTTAGTAACTGTCTAAAGCCCAAATTTGTTCCATTCCTCCCATACTTCAGGAAGGGCTTCAGGAGTTAAAGCCAGACTTGAGAAAGCCAGAGTTGCTCTGCCCAGTTGTAAACAATGGATGCCCTGACATTTTCACGTTATTATTCTGTTCTCTTCTCTGACCCCAAAACATCCAAAACAACATCCCTGCCTAAAAAACTCTATCTCACAACCTGGTTAGTTGTTTAATTTCCCAAGGAAATGTCTCTGCCTGTTTGGGCTCATGCTGAACTTGCCCTTTTCTCTCTCACTAGGTGGCACATCCCAGTTTGTTTATGCATTTTTCTTAGCCAACAGGTATCTCTATAGAAAAACAAAGTTCCTTCCTATAGTGATCTACCCTCCCAATGCAGGGCTCAGTAAATATCTGGTACTTGAGGAATTGTTTGAGCAGCAGAACTAGTCTAACCTACATTATGTAACAGAGGACACAATACTTCAGGTCCTATGATCCCACTCTTCCCACCCACACTTGCTATCTCCAAATAATAGATCAGACAAACCTTACCTAGCCCCTACATCAGATATTTTCACACTTTTTCAAGGTGTGTAAACATTCAATAAGGTATTAAAGATACTTCAATGATGCAAATGTAGGAGTTTTAAGAGGCAAAAAGAAAATATTTTTAGACAGATATCTTTATTTTTTAATTATTATTAACATACAATGTATTATTTGTTTGTACAAGTCTGTGATTTATCAGTCTTACATAATTCACAGTGCTCACCATAGCACACACCCTCCTCAATGTCCGTCACCCAGCCACCCTATCCCTCCCACCCTCCTCCACTCCAGCAACCCTCAGTTTGTTTCCTGAGATTAAGAGTCACTTACGGTTGTCTCCCTCTCTGGTTTCGTCCTGTTTCATTTTTCCCTCCCTTCCCCTATGATCCTCTGTCTTGTTTCTCAAATTCCTCATATCAGTGAGATCATATGATAATTGTCTTTCTCTGACTGACTTATTTCTCTTAGCATAATACCACCTAGTTCCATCCACGTCATTGCAAATGGCAAGATTTCATTTTTTAATGGCTGCATAATACTCCATTGTGTATATATATATACCACATCTTCTTTTATATTCCTTTAATTCAGTGCAGAGGTTACTGCTGTCAGTTTCAATTCAGGATAACACTTGCTCCAATTGTTTGATTTCTTCTTCTTCTTCTTTGATGGAACCCTGTAAAATGCTCCTGACAAATCAGTTAACTCTATGTCATCAAAATATTAAGGTAGCCTAATACACAAAAGAAGAAGCCAACAACACGGAAGTTGAATCAGAGGAGTGAGTGTTCTCTGCCCTCATTCTGCTCTAAGATGGAGTCGTGTTCAGTTTAGTCTTTCAAAGGATTTTGCGTATTCTTTTTAGCTAGTAACCTTCCAAGAGGAGTTTTTGATATCTTCCTTGCTTGATGTTCTGATGCCTGCTACAATGTGGACTGTTTGTGTTTGAGATTAACTCTATTAAATGAACGTTCCAGTGACAAAATTCATTGAGTAATTAATCAATGGAAAGGTGATTAAGTAAATCTGCAAAGGGCTGAGGATAGGCAGAGAAGGATTCTTTGAAGGATTTGAGGAATCTGATTCTGGTTGGCTTCCAATTTTCCTTCTGCACAGTGAACCCCTTATGTTTTTTGAATAATGGGAGGTTAAAGGAATAAAAATATCCTCAACAAGTAACAGTCTAGAGGCAGAACAATAGGAAATGTCATCATCCTCGCTGGCAATATTCTTGGTGGGAAACTTCATCACCTAATGAAAAAAGCACTTTGATGGATTAATGTAGTGAGGTTTAAGAGAAATATTCTGATCATTGCAAAATCAGTGAAAATGAAAAATGTGAGCAGGTAATTGAATAGGAAACATTTATATGGCATTGAAGCTGTGCTGGCAAAAAAAATTATTAAAGTAACCTTTTATTTAATATGTCATCACCTATAAGATGTGCTTTGTAAAATTTCAGCTTGGAAGGACTTCCTTTTGAATCGTGTAAAGTTTTGGCAACTCTTTTTATTAAAGGATTTTGTAAATGAAACTGAGCAAGTTTAGGGTATATAAATTAAAATGAACTTCAGAGGCAAGCATTTTGTAGTATGAAGACTTTTCAATTAATCACAGAAATGATCGGTATATAACCTTACTTATGACCGGGACTTGCCTTAATAATTTTTATATTTTGTGTTTTATGAAGTATTATTGCAAAAAAAAATGCTAAAAGTTAATCAGAAGACCCTATATAAAATTATACATAGTCAAACTAGGAATCTCATCACTGTGGCTCCTGGGAAGCAGGGTTAAGGTAAAGAGCTTCTGAATCCTTCCACTCTGTTCCAGAGTCTTCTGTGCCTCCCTGCCCCCATTACTGTTTTGGCAACTTGATTTCATTGTCATGCTCCTTTCCTTATTTAGTTGCTAGTGGGTTTTATATTTACTATTTATTGCTGATTTTAAAATTTGTGTTGGGAATTTGAAAGTAGGGAAATTCTGCATTGCTGCCCCAATTTGTCACCTTACTAAGATCTTGGTTATTTTTTAGTCATTCTGATTGTGGAAAGATGAGAAACTCGGCCTATTGTAACAATGTTTGGTAACATCACCAGCCTCCATTAACATCAAACAGAGAACAGTCCTCAGACCCACAACAGTTATCTGGAGAGATTTGATCACATACATTTTTCATACTAAATTTCATTCTGTAGTTAAGATAAAGGATATTCCTTTTCCATATAGGAGGAATATTAGCTTTGCTTTTCAAACTGATGTGAGTTTAAAAACATAAATCATGTGAGTTTGCTTAACTAAAAAAGACTTGTTATGTAAATAACAATATAAGTAGAACTCGAATGGCAAACATTGTGAGAGTGGCATCGAAATAAATAAAGTTTGAGAAGCATTGCCTTACTTAAGATCACTTAAAACAAGGGACCCAGAGGCAGAGAAAATAATAAAGAGGCTGACTCAACTGGACAGGACCAGAATCACAAAGATCAGAAAAGAGGTGACAGGAGGCAGGATGGGACTGATAGCATAACTGAAGAAATGCTGAGCCCAAGGGAGTTGGGTTTCTGTCACTAATCCCTCCAATTTAAGGTTAAGACAAGGTAGTGGAGCTCCCAGTCTGCTAGTGAGGTCAAGTGAGAAGGAACTGCTGAGGCTGGGGATGAGGCCCCAAGGATTCTATGCCCTGTAATTAAACAACGAACTCAAAGGAAATGAAGTCCAAAGGTTAAAACCAAGTACATGATAGGAAGCAGAATCAGCTACCAAGCAAAATAAAACAAGCCAGACCACAGAGGAAAATGTCACTCTAATTCTGTTTTTTTTTAAATCAAAGTAATGGCAATTTTTAAATATGTTACTTTTTTTTTTCAATTCTCATACGACATTGCCTCATCATAATATAGGGAAATATTAGTTATAAGAACCGTCTTGAAATGCCAATTTAGAACTAGTAAGTACAGGCCAAAAATTACCCAAATTTAACAGTATAAGTGATGTAATTATGTGAAGTGTTTCTACAGGAAAATGATACTTACATTCATATCTGTCTGCATAGAATGCCTTTAATTTCATTAGTCATTCATGGAAATTACTTAGATTTCTGTACCAGACTTAAGATAATCATTTCAAGCCTCTGAAGAGATAATACAGATATCTTTGTCAAATGTTTTGTATTCTTTGTTAATGATGCTATAATATCTAGTAAGGGGTCCTCAGCTGCTAACATCTCCAAACACATCATAGCTACCTTAATGCATGGTTAATCATTCATCAATCCTTAATACTGTAGAAATTAAAAAAAATTTAAAAGTCTCTTAATTAAGAATCCTAATTACCTGTGTAAGCTATATGTGACTAGCACACTAACAGTAAGATGCATGAGGTCTGGCATGCATCTCTACCTATCGTACTACATCCTCCCTGAAATTTTTTTTTTTAAGATTTTATTTATTTGAGAGAGAGAGAGCATGAGAGAGAGAGAGCATGAGAGAGAGAGAGAGAGAGAGAGAATACGAGCAGGGGTGGGGGTGGAACCGAGAGGCAGAGGGAGAGGGAGATGTAGGCTTCCCGCTGAGCAGGGAGCCCGATGCCATGCGGGGCTCATTCCAGGACCCTGAGATCATGACCTGAGCCAAAGGCAGAGGCTTAACCGACTGAGCCACCCGGGCACCCCTCCTCCCTGAAATTTAGTTGGGAAATGCCAAGTATCATTTCTTTGTAAACGTGTGACTTTGTGGCAGAGTCCACAGAGAAAAGAATTTTCAAAACTGACCTTCTATATCATGCAAAATGTTCTTTTGGCATGGATTTCTGCCACATACCTGGAAGGCAGATACAGAAAGGACAGAAAGGCTCTTGTCTACAGGAGACCTTCCCTCACCCAGACATTTTTTTATCACCCTTTATCTTTACCAGTATGTTAGTAATGTGTGTGTGTGTGTGCATGTGCTTCACTATAATATGGATTGTATTCTGTAGAGGTTGTCTGTTGATTCAGTATTCACATACTGTGATATAAATACTATATTATCATTACCTCTGAAGGTCATTAATGAAAGATATTTTATTCATCCTTGTATCTTCTATTCATAGCCCAGGTTTTGACAGATAGTGGTACCATGCATAAATGTACAATCAATGATGGAATGCCCCGTATTTTAAACTAAAAACAGCTAAACTGGAAAATAGAGACTCTGAGTAACTCACACAAGAGTATACTGTCTAGCTAGGACCTAGGCATAAAATCAGGTCTTTGTTTTTCAAGTACCACTAGCAGTCAAGAGTTTGGGCTTAGGAATCCTCATGAACCTGTACTCAAATCCTGACATGTCCAGTTCCCATCCTATATGCCAATAACGTCAAAGAATGCTTTGACCTACTTATTTGATTTTAAAAGTCTGTTTTATGACCTACTAAATGGAGATAAAAGCAGCACCAGACTTCGTGCATTGCTGTGCAGGGTACTTAATCCCTGTATATACAGTGGGGAAAATAATACTTATTTAATATGTTTGCTATGAGGATATAATACATTTATAAAATAGGAAACTGTTACCACTAAGTAGCAGAGAGAAAGCAATAATGAACATTTATCAAATAAATAAGAGTATTAGTTCAATTTCCTTTATGAAGAGCTTGGGTGGCTCAGTTGGTTAAGCAGCCAACTCTTGATTTTGGCTCAGGTCATGATCTCAGGGTCCTCGAATGGAGCCCCACATCAGGCTCAGCATTCAACAGGGATTCTGCTTGAGGGTTCTTTTTCTCCCTCTCCCTACGCCTGTTCCCCAACTCTCTAAAAATAAATAATTTTTTTAAAAGATTTTATTTATTTAATAGTCAGAGAGAGAGGGAAAGAGCACAAGCAAGGGGAGCTGCAGGCAGAGGGAGAGGAAGAATCAAGCTCCCCACTGAGCAGGGAGCCTGATATGGGGCTCCATCCCAGGACCCTGGGATCATTACCTCAGGGGAAGTCAGATGCTTACTCAACTGAGCCACCCAGGCATCCCTATTTTTTTTTTAAATATTTTACTTATTTATTTGTCAGAGAAAGAGAGAGAGAGAGAGAGAGCGCACACACAGGCAGGGGGAGTGGCAGGCATAGGGAGAAGCATAAAAATAAATAAATCTTAAAAAAAAAAAAAAAAGCCCCAGGTAAAGACTCTGACAATTACAACAAAAATGTATAATTTACAGTTTTAGTGGAAATTAGTGTATATCATGTTCAACTGGGGACAGTACTTTGGAAAAGCCTTGAAATAGAATGTAAACCCCACTAGGACAAGCATTACAGTGTAATGTGTATTGTTTTATCCTAGCTGTGTTGCCTATTTGGCTAGCACAAAACAGTCACTCCACAGCTACATTGGATAAATGACTCAACAAGAAGGGCTTACTCGACTATGGATCCTGCAAAGAGTTTCAAAATCCTCTCCTTTTAATAACACTTGTTCTTAGCTCACTCTTCTATCAGAAATTATATGATAAAGGAATTTATCTCAAAGAGATACATAACTGATATCAACTAAAGTTTCCTAACCCCAGTTGCATCTACAAATTAATCAGAGATACTCCCTCTAACCAAAGAAAATTTGTTGCATAAACAAATATTCAATGAGAAAGATATTCACCAGTAGCATTCTCCCAACTCTCCCTCAGACAGCCATACACACAAGTAGAAAGTAAAAAGACTAGCCATGTTCTATTAATAATGGCTAAATTTATGCAGCACTTAATTTGCATTAAGCACTATGCTATGTATGGTCTCTTCATTTTCTCATCTTGTCCACTGAAAATTGAATACTTAAGACATAATTACATCACAGGATTCTAAGTCCAAGGCGAGACAGCTGGTAAGTGGCAATGCAGAGATCTCAACCCCCAGAGGTCTGGCTTGTGACTACACATGCAGTGCTAGCCTGATGAACTAGATCCGAGAAGTCATTATTAATTGTCAGATGGAGTCTTGAACATTCTAAGAATGAATCAACTCCAGCTTGAAGAAGGCTATGATCTACATGTCAGCAGACCTAAAGCCTCAATATGCTCAAATAATTGGCACCAAATATATCATGCAAGTAGCATTCCTTCCCCTCGAAGTAAATATTTTAGTGATGGTTGGTATGTGTATTTAACAACAGTATGATAATAGGTGTGGTGCCCTCTCCCTCAGAGACTTGTCATTACACAACAATCTAAACAGGGTTACTGGATCATTGAGGCCGGTCTTCTAGATTCCTGATTCGGCAGCTGTGCCTCAGGCCATTTACACTCAGACAGTCTTTTGATGTCTCCAGGGAAGATGTCAAATGCCAGGAACTGTCACTGCTACGGTGACCTATTTAAATTTTTTAGAAGCAAAGCTGTGAAGATTTTCAATCTTAGTCATAATGGTGACCTATGGTAATTCTCTTAAGACCTGGAAATACAGGATGGCTGTGATTTTGCCTCATTTTCAGGACAGATACATGATGTGGCATTAAATTAAAAATAAAGAGCATGAAGATTCAGAAAGTAAAATTTTGCGAGTGAAATTCCTGAATTAGAAACCCATGATTCCCTTCTCTGAGGATATTTGTCCAACCAAAGTTTCACAGTTGCTAATATTGTTTTCCTTTTCATACACTGGCCCTCCTCCAGCATGGAGCACCTAATTATAAATAATATTGTAAAGGGCACAGAATTTTCTTGGTGGTTTCACATCTTAAAACAGGTGGGGTTTAATCAGAAAGTACAAAGACTGTCAGTTCATTCTTACAAATAACTATCTCCATCTTCTGGAGCACGTGCTCTTATATAACAATGGTCATTTGTCTTATTTATGGCCTTCTATAAAAAATAAAGACTGGATGACAAATATATACCAATATCTGTTTTATGTCATTAAAAAGTATTATGAGTCATTGTAGAGGTAGCTGGTATTGATGATGACTGAGATATCCCCCTCAGTCTCCACATCCTGATTTGACAGAATAATGACAGAAAAATTTCACTTTGACCCAGAGGACAGTAGGGGTGACATTGTAGGCTCCTTAACAGGAAAGTGACAAGATTCAAAAGGGTTTGTAAGTAGTCTTGCAAGAAAAATATCAAAGGGCCTATGAAGCATCTTACCTGAAAGATACCTGCTCTTGCAAATAGACTGTCTTGCAGGCCTGAGATACGTCTCTTTAAATGTTACCTCCCCCACACTCTAAACCAGCGCTGTTTTATAAGCCAGTGAAATGGCCAGAATGCAGGAAGGACAAGTATGGTATATGAGTTTCAACGGTCAGGTATCTCTCCTTTATTTATTTATTTTTTTGACATCTAGAATCCTCTGATAAACCATGAAGATTAATAGCCCTACATGACAAGTAGATCATTTACAGTGCTAAGCATCAGTGATAAGCTAACCATCTGATGACTGGAACGAGCTAGTGGGGGGGGGGGGAAGTGTTCTCTGTTCACAAACCAGTGATCCAGTAGATATGTAGATTATTTGGTTTCAGCAGTGTTAGTCCTTCCACATGTTGACTAGAGCTGCCCCAGAGAAGAAAAAAAACAAAAAGCGGCAATCAGACTGTGGGTTCAAAGTATTTGCCACGTATTTAGAGATATAAAGACAAGTGGAATAGCTTGACTAATTATTGTCAAATGGAAAAAATGCTGACTTTTGTAAAGTTCCTTTAAAACCTACTCAGAGAAATGAACTCAGGAAGGTATTATTTTCCTTACTGCCCCACTTCTTTGTTATTCTGGAATTACTGAGCTCTCATTCTTCAAGAACAGTGGTTCTTAAATTGGAATCTCTGGACCAGCCACATTAGCATCACCTGGGAACCCACCGCACGTCTACTGAACCTGAGACCCCGGGAGTGGCCTGAGAAATCTGTACTTTAACCTCCCTCCAGGTGATTCTAGAACACACTAAAACTTAAGAGCCATTGTTAAAGAGTACACCGGATCTACCAAAGCAGGTGTGTGGTTCCACTCCCCCACCCCTACAGATTTCCAGGTGGAAATCAACCTCTAATCTATTATCCATTTATTGATAAACTCTAAGTTGGAACTTAACTTAATCCAAGGAAAAGTGACTCTTGAAAACCTTGTTTCCTACTTCAGACAAGGAACCCTTGTGAGTCAAGAGCACAACAGATGAGCTAACCCTTAGTGCAAGCTGAACCATATTTAGTGATGGGGTGTGAGGCTGCATTAATTATGACAAATATCTCAGCTGCTCTTACAAGAGACCCAGCAATGTTGGTTCAAGAACAAAAACTCTTTTTTGTATTCATCAGAGGTGAGTGTTCTATATCACGGAAATTTAAATACCAAGTTACTTATAGGTTATAGATAAGGGCTTGTCCTGAAAGAAGCACAGCATACCTTTCCTCCTATTTTGTTGGCGAGGACTTAGTCACAGGGGCACACATAGCTGCTAGGAGGAGCTGGGAATCAGTCCCTGAGTCATCAACCAACCATTACAACTCCATTACAAAGGACATAGAGGGTGGTCGGGTATAGGTAATGGGTTTAGGCAGATAAAAAACAGTCTCCATCTAAGGTATTTGAAAACCAAATTATTTATACAAGCAAACTTAGTACCCATCTAAATGATTATAACTAGGGGCATAGTATTTGAGGTATCCATCTAAGGGAATCATATGCAGATATTAAGCATACTATTTATGGATATGTTATGACCTAATATCAATACGTTGAGCATAAGATGTTGGGTGGGCATAAGTTCATTAATATAGGACAATCCCAACTATGTAAAAGATATGGAAAGAAACAAGGGAATGAAATACATTACTTCCTATTCAAAATATATTTTTTTGAGCTCTTACTATGTATGTAAAGCTGTAGGTAGTGTTTGGAGACATAATAAAATTCTGGATCCACGAGGAATGAGATATTTCCATGGATAATAGTGGGGGAATAAAGAAAATTGAAACTGTTATGCCCAGGCAGAGAGGTTATATGTGATTTTTTAAATACTCTTTTGTATTGTCCATGTTTTCTATTATAGTCATGCCTTACTTTTATAGTCAGTAATATAGTAAATGTTTTTTCTTACAAAAAATGCAAGTAGGGTTCCATAAAATTAAACTAATGCACTAAAGAACAGGAGAGAGAAAAAAGATTATATGAGGGAATCTTTTAAATAAACACCTAAAATTACTTTCAAGATGTGGCCTCAAGCCAATATAGATTTACAAAAGGTTTTTTATATATCTGTAATCTTAAATAATCATAGCAGAGCATTTTGTCAGTCCTCCAGAAATTTATTCTGAAAATCAAATAAAGACCGTGCTTATGTTTCTGATATTCTATTTATTGAGAGAGTGACAAACAGATGACTTCTTCAAAAGAAGTCTTTAAAAATAAGTGAGCTTAACATAGCAAGGCACTTACTTGGAAGTCAAATACCTGGATCATACTTTTGTTTCTTGCCTAGTTAATGTTTCCCCCCCCCCATTACTGTTGTTGCTAATTTGTGTGAATTCTAACAATTTTGAGCTTAAATATTCCTATCTAAAAATTGAGAAATGATAAAAAAGAAAATCTCAAACTTCTTATTGCTCTAAAATCAAGATGGTGTATAAAGATTTAAACCTGCTACCCAGAAAACTGACTGAATTACCTATTCTCCAATAATTTAATAATGCTTGTTTTAATATTTACATTAATAAAATGAATATCAGAAGAGATTCCAATTACAAATTTACATAGTCAAATCAGAAAACAGTTTAAAAAAGGAAATCCTGTGAATATTTTAAGTAGCAGTAAGAACATGGGTTTCCCCGCAGAGAACTATTTTTTGGGTCCCTTTTGCTACTTTGATTAAAGACAAGCTCTTGCAGAGCCTTCATCTTTTTCTATTGAAGTGCCCCAACCTACTATTTAAAGGATGCTTCCCACTTTTTTCTATCCTTTCCTTGAGGCACAGTGCCATGCTGAAAAGAGTCTAGGTTTTCAGTACTACATTTGAATCTGATTTAATTAATTCCTTCCTTGCTAGATTGTTCTGACAAAATTTATATATATATAATATACATACATTTTTATATTTTTAATATTTTTATATTTATATATAAATAAGTCATATATATGATTCATTTATGATACATATAAAATATACATGTGTATATATACATATATTTTTATATTTTTAAATATTTTATATTTATATATATAAATCATACATATGATTTATTTATATACATACACATACATATATATATTATATGAAGTTCCCAAACCTTAGCAGCAATTTAGCTTTTGGCCACCATAGATTTTTCTTAAGCTGTTTTCTCTTTATAAATGATACTTTCCTAAACAAGTTTTTCCTCTTCTCTTCCCGCATGTACTCGTACCTCTCATGTCACTCACCATAATTTCCTTATATTCACATTTTAACTCATTCTTTAAAGTCCTTCACCAGACTGTGGCTTCTCAGATGTAGAAAATATACATGAGTAATGCTTAGTGTTTAGGCCTAACCTTCTAGTTATCTATTGCTTCCTAACAAACCATCCAAAAGCCTAATGAGTAAATTAAACTATTTTCTCTCATGATCCTGTGGGATGATTGGGTTCATCTATGATTCTCTCTCTTGAGGTTTCATTCAGTTCACTTGAAAAGGTGCTCTGTTTTTTACTTCTTCCTGGTCACAGAACTACAGGTTTCAGATAGTCTTTAAAAAGACAGTGGCTGCAATTGTGCTCTATCTAATGGCATGTGAGAAGGGACGTGTTATTTTCAAACAAGACACAGAAGAGTCCTCTTTATGCACCCCTCTTTTCTTTTCTGCCAGCTGGATACAGTCAATGGCTAAATCTCTGGCGATGACAAAGCCAGAAGATGGAGGAAGTCTCTGCCCCTGGATCACTAGTAGAGGAGAATCATCTCCTGACCTGACCCGAAGAGTTACCTTGGACTGTTACGTCAAGGAGAGGTAAACTTCTGTTGAGCCATTGTGTGTTTGGGGTCTATTTCCCCCACAGCCTACTCTACCCTAACACATTGGATTGGTTGTCAGTGTTGAGGGCACATTTGGTATTTGAGAGGTCATAACTTTGAAGTGAGTCCAGACCTGGGTGTGGAGTACTATGATCTTCCCATGGATCTTAAAGGAGAGGGTAACTGGATATTGGCTACAGCAATAATGAATTTTATGGAGTTGGACAAGTGTTAGATGCGGAATACTGGAGTTAGTGGATGGATCAAGTAACTGGGCTATCAGGATAGAGGTGATGGTCAAGGAATGAGAATATATTGATTACAAGGTCTATCGGAGGATCACGAGTGTAGGCAGCTAGATGGGGATAGAGGAAAATATTGCTGGGGTCCAGAAGGTGATGGAACTGAAAGCTCTTTACTTCAATAGAAGAATATATTGCAAAGGATATACTGCAAAGGTAAGTGGAGGCACTTATTCTTTGTGCCCAACTGGAATTAAAGTGTGATCAGACACAAACATATGTCTTCATTCTGCTTGTCAGTCCTCCATCCCACAGCCATTTCCATGGCAGTACACTTTCAAATCAGTGATTCAGAGGAAAGAGTCATTGAATCACACTCTTCAAAGATGCTCAATTTGCATTTTGGTCCCATTGTTCTTAATGATTTCACTGAAAAGATCTAAACTGTCAGATCATAACAGAAATGTACAACAATGTAGTCAGAGAATACTGTTCTTCTTTGCCTGGAAAGTAAAGCCTTTATTTCACATTTGCATTTTCCCCTACTCTGTTTGCTGTAAGAATCTGAAGGTAAACACAAATCCAGCCTGTTGCTTTATCCTGAGAACATTAATTGTCTCCAATCATTGTTAGAGCATCTGTTTCATATTTTGACAAGTGCACTTATCTTCTTTTTTCCCTTCATATTCCTCTGGTAAAAATAATGAATAAATTACAGGGGAATGACAAATGTGTTGATAATCAAGATGAAACACAAATGAAGTGGAAGAGGCTGTATTTCTTTGCAGAGTTGTAAATTGCTTTTTTTTTTTTTACCCCTTGTGCATCGACATGCCTGACTTAGGAACTAAAAATACCACCACATGGGAAAAATAACGGAATTGCTCAAGCAGAAATTATTTTTCACTGATGAAATATATAGAGTTTTTTTGACATCATGTATCATGTTTGCCTCATAATCTGAATACCCCAGAAAAGAATATCTAGCTTATTGTAGTTCTAAGGGCTTAGATAGTAGTGAATCTAATACATTATAGTTGCATTTGAAAATAATTGTTAAATCTTGAATGGAATTTGGGAATGTCTGGTTGAAGAGAGCAAACTTTATTCAATCCCAAAGACATCAACCTCTGAGAAAAACAGCTTTATATTGGGTGTCAGGAGACTTGAATTCCATCTCTAGAACATTCCCTTCAAATTCCCTGTGAAAATATTCATTTTTAATATTATAGCTTCTGCAATCACTGTATTCAGGAATCTCATCAGTAAAAAAAATAAATGTTTGGATAGATTAGCAGGGGTCATCAATGGTGGCCCACTGACTAAAACTTGCAGGAGTATTAGGTTTTTTTATTTTTTCATTGTATTGGATTGCCTTTAGAAGAAACAGACTTTCTCCAATTTGCTATAGTGCCCATCACATCTTATTTTCCAACACCTGGATACTGTCATCTATCTGGAGTTTGGAGGCATATAGCTTGTAGAGACCTAGACTAGATGAGCTCTTTGTGCCCTTAGGGCTCAAATATCCCCTGGCCATTATTTCTATCTGTATTCAGATTTCTTTTTCCTTTCTAAACATGAAACCAGAGAATTGAGCTCAGAACATTCCGGGTCTACATGATCCATTAGAGCAAGTTCAAACTTGCTGGGAATTTATTTCCTAGTTAAAAAAAAAAAAAAAAAAAAAAAAAAAAAATCCCAAGAGGGACTATTCTGTTTACACACTGAAGCATAACAAAGCTGTAGCATATGCCTTACTTTGAATGGACTCTTTCTGTATAGTAACTTTTGCTAAAGATCTTATAAATCTTTACAGGTATTTTAAAGAAAAAGACTCTTACCAAGTACTATGATTTCCATAAATGTACATGAAAACTTGCTTTATGATTGGATTTGCAAGAGAATACTAAGCTAACTGTAAAAAGTATCACCTGCAAACATGAGTTCTCCTTTATACATGCAAATATGTGTAGAAATTTAGAGTTGTTGCCTTGCATGAAAAAAACATGTCTCACTAGGTTTGAATAGAGAAGGAAGTTTCTAAAGTAGCAAATAGATGTAACCACAGTAATTGAGAAATTTCTCTGTTCTTAGAAAAGGGACACATCTCATATGCAGAAAATCGCCACTTCATGAATATATTATGTAGTTAACACCACATGGGCTGTTTTGCTGCAACTATTGACATGCAATTAAGTAAAGATTTGAGATGAAGGAATGAATATGATCTTTGGCCCAAAACATAAATTGAATGTTTTTTGAATTTATATGAAAATTTGGCTTACTTTTTCTATTTTTAATATATTACCTTTCTTGGGGCGCCTGGGTGGCTCAGTCGTTAAGCGTCTGCCTTCGGCTCAGGTCATGATCCCAGGGTCCTGGGATCGAGTCCCACATCGGGCTCCCTGCTGTGCGGGAGGCCTGCTTCTCCCTCTCCCACTCCCCCTGCTTGTGTTCCTGCTCTCGCTGTCCCTCTCTCTGTCAAATAAATAAATAAAATCTTTAAAAAAAAATTAAAAAAAATATATTACCTTTCTTTGTAAATACTAAAACATTAGATGGATTCAAAAGTGAAAAATAGAAGTCCTACACATTTCATATTAGATTGCTGAAAACTTCAAAATTAAATTCTTTCAAAAAATGAATTTTTTTTAGACTGTTTTCCCCTTAAGTGAATTTCTGGGCTTTTGTTTGTTTTTTTAATCTAATAGGAATTTACTTTGATATAAAACTTATCATTAGATGTAAACTGTATTATAATTCTAGTAGTAACATTAAAGTAAAAATATAAAAATGTCCTTATTCTGATTTTTTAAGAAAAATGCTTAATCTGGCTATTTTTATGAAGCTTTACTATAGAATCTTTTTAAAAAAATCATTTCAAGTCTCTGGATTAAATGACAATTTGTAAGATTGATGCCATTCACAGCATGTTACAGTTTGGGTTCTCCAGGAAGCAGACTCTGTTTACTGTTCAGGAAGCTTATCAGGAAGTGACTTTGAAATCACCACGAAGGAAGAAAAGGGAAAAAGCAGGATTGGGTAAAGAGAAATGGAGTCTTGATCGAGACCAGTGGCTCACTCAACCCCATGGGAGGAGCAGAAGTGGACACTGTCCTTCATTGTCCTGCACTGAGCCAAATTGGCCAAATATTTTTTAGTTCTGCCTCCCACAGATATAAACCATGGGCTTCTACCACAGAGGTGTGGCCTTGCTATTGGCAATTCTCTGCAGCCCTGGCTATCCCTAACGAGCTGACAGTTGAAGACTGCTGACCACACTCTCAGCAGCTGGGGTATAAGACCTGAGCCTCTGTCCCTCTATTGTATTGTTTATGTACTCTTTTCCGTAGGTGTCTAGGGAGAAGTTCCTCCAATTTTCTGGTGGGTCTCAATGAGTAGAGAAAACTTGGAGAACAATTAGTGAGATAAGCTACAGCTCCCACTGTTGCAGATGATCTGATGATCATAATCAATACTCATCATTTCTCTCCATTATCCATTACAGCTTCTTCATAGCTCAGGGAGCAATTCTGCTTGCTGCAGTGGCTTAGTGGTAATATAGTCAGACCCTCTGAAGCCCTGGTCATCATGCCCCTTGAAGGCTGTGGGTTAATATTCTCCATCTACTGTAACAGAATACCACAGAATGGGTGGTTTAAATAACAGAAATGTATTGTCTCACAGATCTGGAGGCTGGGAGGTCCAAGATTAAGGTGCCATCAGGGCTGATTCTGATTAAGGTCTCTGCTCCTGGCTTATAGACAGCCACTTTCTCTGGCCTTAGCTGGTCTCTTGTGTGTGTACACGTGGAAAAGAGTGGGAAAGAGATAGCTGGTGTCCCTTCCTCTTAGAAAGACACCAGTCCTATCCCATTAAGGCCTCACTCTTACTGACTTAACTTTTATCACCTCCTCACAGGCTCTTATCTCTAAATAAAGTCATAGATGGGGTTAGGGCTTCAATGTCAATTTGGGAGGAGCCACAATTTCTCCCATAACAGGATGTGATTGCTGAATGGGATTCTTTACCATGACAATGAGGCAAGGCAGTAGAAGGAGTTATTCACACGGATCACTTGAATAATGAACATATTTCTTCTTCTCTTCGTTGTATAAAGGCGGCCCTGTTTTTTTTTTTTTTTTTTTAATGATCAGTATTTGGTAATCCTTCCAAGATGGTGATGTCTCTTCTTGCCTGGCAGTTCTTAAACACAAGGAGCCCAAAATGCTCTGCTAGAGTCAAGGTTACAGTTCAATGACACTCCTGCCATATCCTCTAGCTTGTGTTCCCCCATTGGGGACAGGACCTCTAACTCTGCTCAATCCAGAGTTGTGGGGATAGGAAGCACATATTCCCAAGTGGCCACTGGAAGTGATGGTAAGTAGAAACACTTGAGCTCCTTGAACACATGTATTCCTCCTACTGGGGGAAAAAGTGGCATATAAAGCTCTTTGATTCAAGGCCACATTGCACCCTGGAGGAGGGCATCCTTTTCCTGAAAAGTATTTTCTTCAATCTGGGGCTTTGGCTCTGCCCCCTGCAGTCTGTTTCCATACATTATTTTTGATAGGCAGCTTCTTGGGAGTGCAGTACATGATGTGCCCTGTTGATACCATCGATATGGGTCCTTTTGTGTACCATTTTTGCTGTGAACTCACCCAGCTCTTTGGTGTGGTGTGCTGTTATGTAGGATTCCATACCAGCAGATCAGATACATCATAACCCCTTGGATATGGTGCCGGCTGAGATCCTCATTTCCAGAATTTGCACGTGCAATCAATTTGCCATTCAGTAACCAGTTCTTCTCAAGCAATGATGTCATACTGGGAACCCAGCATTGGTCTCCGTTGCTGGAAGGTTGAACATTCACCAGTGGCAGTATTCTCTATATGTCATTCAAAATATTAAAAACAACAAAAGACCTAAATAGTTAATGAGGGTTTGAACTCAACTTTTTTCTTGTCTTTACTTCTCTGTATGACCTCTGGATGAGTGAATCTGATATACCTGACCCAGTACATATTCATAGCAGTCACAATAATTGCTTGATGAATAAATTAATGATAAATGATAAAAGATGGTGAATAGAATTTGGATCATATAGTCAACCAGTGTTTACTGAGCTTGTTACATGTGCATATGGAATATAAAAAGTACCGACAAGTCCCTACCCTAGGTATACACACAATCTAGTAGTTCACACAGGTGCAGGAAGACAAAACAAAATTACAGTGTGGAAATGAATGGAAAAGATGTGCTGTAAATGGAAAGTATTATTAATGCTCAAAGGTTGGAGGACTTAACCAGCTTAATGGAATGCAAGAGAGGTTTGCTTTACAAAGATTTAATTAGTGTCTGTAAGGAATTTAAAAAAAAAGGTACTTTGGACCTCTACTGTCTGCAAACTGAAGTAGCCAACACAAATGGAGGATGGAAAAGATGAAGAAGACTAGGCTAAAAGAGTTAACCTTCAGGAATAAAACCCTGCTTACAATGTGAGTGCAGCAAGGGCTGAAGTTTTTGGCTCTTTTGTTAACTGTTGTATCCCAAACAATTAAAACAATTGCTGGAAGCTCACACGTAGGTCAATAAGTATTTGCACATCGAAGAGCTCCTTCTAGATAAGGACTTACCTAGCAATAGTCCTGCAAAATACTGTTAAAAAACGACCTTACCTACTCAATTAGTGCATAGGTTAACTGCTGTTTCAAAGACAGTCAAAACGACAGAGGCTTAAATAAAGCAGAAATTGTTTTTCTTCTATAGAACAGTCCCTAAGATGGCAGTCCCAGGCCGGTGGTGTGGTACAGCCCTCTTCAACATGGAGACTCCATCTCTGAGTCCAATATACCAATTCTCTCCATCTCCTGGGAGGGAGAGAGCACACAGAACAAGAACTTCCTTCCTCACATATTTTTTTTTTAAGATTTTATTTATTTGACAGAGAGATAGAGAGAACAAGTAGGCAGAGAGGCAGGCAGAGGGAGAGAGAGAAGCAGTCTCCCCGCTGAGCAAGGAGCCCGATGCGGGGCTCGATCCCAAGACCCTGGGAACACGACCTGAGCCGAAGGCAGCCGCTTAACTGACAGAGCCACCTAGGTGCCCCCTTCCTCACATATTTGACCCAGACGCTGCACACATCACAATCTCACTCTGGTCACATGTGACTGGCCAGGGCTTGGTTCCATGGTTTCACTTACATAGAAAGGAGACTGGGTAATGTGGTTTCTAGCTAGGTGTGCTACTCCCAGCCAGTGCTATGTGGAGATGACACTATTGCTCTCATCTCCACCAGGGAAAATATCAAACTCTGAAGGTATTCTCATATTTTAAGGAGGTTTTTTTTTAAAGATTTATTTTAGAGAGAGAGTGCATACCCACCAGCACAAGTGGGGGGGTGGGCAGAGGAAGAGAATCCTCAAGCAGACTCCCCGCAGAGTGTGAGCCCTATTGGGGCTCAATCCCAGGACCCTGAAGTCATGACTTGAGCTGAAACCAAGAGTTGGTGACTGAGCCACCCAGGCACCCCAGTATTCTCATATGTTAGATATTTACTTTTTTATTTTATTCCAAGACATCACTGAACCTGGTTTTGCACCTGCCTCATCAGTATGTCTTTCTCAATCCCCTCTACTGCATTTTCCTCTACATTCAAACGTTGCAGTGTCTCAAGAATAGGTCTTTGGCCCTCTTTTCTTCATATCAACATGTACTCTATGATAAAAAAGAGAATTCCCACAGCTTCAAATACCATCTTACTTGTCTCTGATGCATAATTTCCATGTATGTATTCTCTATACATAGATCTTATGCTCTTTCTCTACTGCTCAGACCTATCCCTAAGTGACCAAACAGCCACTCAACATCTCCAATTGAATATCTAATAGATATTTCAAACCTAACTTGGTGAAAATTTAACTATGGACTCCCATCCCTCTAAAAACCTGCTCCTGATTCTCTAACCTCAGTATAATGCATCACTATACTACGCACTTGCTCTCATTCTCAATTCCTGTCTTTCCAATCCCATATCTAAAATATTAATTTAAAAAATAACTAGCTCTATCTCTAAATTCTATCCTGAGTCTGCTTATTATCTCTATTGCTTGAACTCCAATCTAAGGTGCCATCACTTCTCACCTATAAATAATCTCTTCTTGCTGGGGCTCCCATTTCCAGTTCTCCCTTTTGGGGAGATCCTCCCCGATATATTCTCCATACACCTCCAACAGCTTCCCATTGCTCTTTGAATAAAATCGACACGTCTCTCCATTGCTGAAAATCAGAAGTGATATTCAAGATATTTATCATCGGGCACAGCGTGAACACTAACCAACAGACTATGCACAGGTGGAAGATCTGGAGCAAGGCCCCGGGGGCTGCTATTGTGGATCTCATTTACCCTTTAGCTGTTGGATCACAAGGGGGACCATGGGATCCCTGGCATTGGCTGAGGTCACCAAAGTAGGCATTTTGAACATTTGGGTCAGTGACTATTTACCAAGTAGTATTGAAATACCTCAGTGTTTTGACAATTGGTACCCCCAGGTACATTCCAGTAAATAGTAGCACCATGTGTGACATCCTTAAAGACCTATCACATATCCCTCTTCAACTTGATTTCTACCTACTCTTGTGCAATAAAATCAACCAAATTGCATTTTTTCCTCTCTCGTTTGAAATCTTCCAATATCAGACCTTTCCATTTGCTATTCTCCGTTTCAAAATATCTTTCTCCCTATCTTCATGTGGGTGCTTCCTTCTCATCATTCAGGCCTCCATCAGATGTCACCACCTCAGACAAGACTTCTCAGACCACACTAGCTGTGATGCGTCTTTGCTACCTCACCCTCTTTTGGCCTTTTCATAGCATTTAGCAACATCTAATTTCCTTTTCTTATGTATTGACAAAAGATTCATGGTTTATCTAACTCCTCTAGAAGATATGTTCTTTACTGGTTGCCTTTAATACCCTAACCCCACTGTGTCAACATCCTTGACTATCCTAATTTCCAAAACCAGAATATTTGGTGGTATATATTAATCAGGAATAAATGTCTAACCTCCAAATGATGGTTTATCTCCTAACACAGCCTCTGTGTCTCATTCCCAACCTCATCTCCTCACTTTTCTTGATCTTATCCACCAATCAAATGAGTTTCTGAAATCTACATTGAAAATCAGGTACTCTTGACTAATTAGAAGAGATGAGACAACATACCACATTCTACCCTCAACTTAAAATTTCAGCACTCTTTAATCACTTATTTAGAGAACCTTTATTGAGTTCCACTTGGAACCAGTACTCTGCTAGATGCTAAAGATGCAGAGCTGAATAAAGAAATAGTCCCTGCTGTTTAGGAGCTCACAATGCAGTGGAAGCAAGCATTGTCTGTTCCATGGTCCAAGTATGCATCAGGTCCTGGAAGAGCCATAGGAGGTAAGCAAGGAGTATACACACTCAATAAAGATTCATTGATTCTCACGGGTCATGGGTAACCCTAAGCATAAGGGATGCCAAAAACACCAGATATGCATGCCTCTCCAAACCTCTTCTTGAATTGGACCAGGTTATAAGTGGAATCTTGTAAACTGATAAATGTTTTCTGACAAGTTTTCAAAGATTCTTCTGTTAGATAAAAAACAAAACAAAAACTATGCAAACTGAAACTTTACACATTTCCAAGGGTTGCTGATTTAAGCTCCTCTGAAGGTATTCCTTTTATGTTCAGCTCTGTGAGAGGAATTTATTGCTGTGATTTGGGATTTCCCCTTAATATATTTCCATCTTTTCCTTCTATCATAAATATATTTACTGACCTCTTGTTACCACCATCAAATCTAATAGTATTATTTGAAAGACATATGTCCTTTAAAATTATTGCAAAGACGGGGTATAAGAATGGACTCAATTCTCCTGACTACAATGTTCTTTTCAAGATCAGAGATCCACTGTAAGGCAATGAGAGCTCTGTGCTAGAGGGGAAACCAGTAACTCTAAGAATGGGGCCACCCAGAACCACCCCCTCAGATAATTTATCATCCTGCCCTCTCAGAACTGTGATATCTCTTTGCCCTATCACTGCCACCTTGTAACTTTTATTTTATACGTCCTTACAGATTTCACGTGACTACGATCCTACTGCCACCTTCAAATATGCCAATTAACAAATATATCTGAGTGGAAATGCATGTCATAAATTAAGTTGGGGGATAAGAAACCTGTTTGGCGCCTGGGTGGCTCAGTCGGTTAAGCCGCTGCCTTCGGCTCAGGTCATGATCTCAGGGTCCTGGGATGGAGTCCTGCATCAGATCCTTGCTCGGCAGGGAGCCTGCTTCTCCCTCTCCCTGTGCCTTCCTCTCTGCCTACTTGTTCTCTTTCTCTCTCTTTCTGTCAAATAAATAAATAAAATCTTTAAAAAAAAAAGAAACCTGTTTGACATGTTATTTTGTTTCTATTTAGAGTTATCACTTTTTTCTATATAGCTTTCTTTTTATTGGTCTATTTCTGTCCTTTGAAGTAAATGTAGTGCATTTGAAAGGTGCCAAATTATCAACAGACTTAAATCCTTTAGTTAGGTCATATAATAGATACAGCATCAGTAACAACGGCAAAGTATATCATATCACCTGAAGATTTATTGACTAAGGGTCCCTACTATGAACAGAACAGGATCTTTCACAAATGTCCCAATTGCTATATCTATAATCCATTTGAAACCAAATAGCAGATCCATGAATAAGATAAATCTAAAAGAGAAAAGATCAATGAGAGTAAGAAGAGAGAGGGAGAAAGACCATATATTCTACATCATAGTAATAAACAGTAACATCTTGGAACTAAATATATTAAAAGAAATCCTATTTCTCCATGTTCATTAAAACAACTGGCAGCAATTAACACCACCCCTCCCCATGAAGTGATTCTGTTGGGCCTCAAAGTACTGACAAAATTTCTCAGTGAAAGGAAAGGAAAAAATCTTTCTTAAATGGAATTTGAGGTTTAAGTCATAAAGGAAGTTATTCCTGAACAAAAATTTCTTTGAACAGTCAATTCATGTTGACCAAGTTTATCTCCCTCCTTCCTGATAACTTTTTTAAGACTTCTAAATAAATGAGTAAATCTACATTGCTAAGCAAAGCATATGAGGACAGAGTCCCCTGTCATCCTATAAAACCAGCAAGACTAGCATCCTTAGTGCCAACCCATGGGTAAGTCTATGTTCTAGATCTGATTGTTGAGAATAAGAGATATATCCAGGCTGGGTTTGTGAATAGAAATATTTCAGATGCCTTGATGGATTTTTAAGTAAACTCATCAGTTTAAAAGAAACCCATCAGATTTCCAACAATTGGGTCAATGATGGAAATCAAAGACAAGTGCCATCCATAGGCCATAAACTGAACACTTTTAGCAATGATTTCAGCCATGATGTGCAGGTGATTCTGATAGAAGTTTTTCTAACTTTCCTAGGCTCCTGAAAGTTTAATCAGGTACAACCAGCTGAGGCATCGGTGTCTCTCCTGACTTGTTTTACCTCTTTCCTCTCTATAAACTTTTTAAAAACACTGCATCCATTCTGACCATTTATCTCCCCAAAACACCAATCTGGTCATGTCATCATCCTGAATAAAATTCTTCAGGGCTCCCTCTGTACCTCTGTGCCCTGGATGATGTCTAAACCATCATCAGGGCTTTCAAGGTGCTTTAAGTTTTATGCAGCATGCTTCTCTGTTGGAAGCCCACCTAACCTAACCTGATCATTCACTGTTACCGTAGGGGAGGAGGGGCAGATATTGACAGGTTCCAATAGTTAGAGGTAAGCAAAGTCCAGCTAGGTTGATTCCCAGTAATCTCCTAGTCAGGCTCTATAGTATAACAAAAGCAAGTCTCAGAACAAGTTCCATCATATCAACATTTATTAATGAACAGGCACCAAAAAAAAAGTCATTCAGCCATTCTGAAAGCTAAGATAAATTCTCTGCTTTCCAAAAAGCTTGCATGATAAATTTAATTGAGGTAGATGTAACGAGTAGCAAGCTTCAGATAACCCTCTGGTGGACACAGCAGAGAGAATCCTTCCTCAACAGACCTACTGCAGGCTTTTGGTCCTTCTGGAGGTCCCATAGGCTGTAGTTTCTGAGAGATTCTTACACTGAACTCAAGCAAAGGCAGGTAGGAGCTGTAGAGTACCAGGAGTATCACTAATTTTACCAAAGAAAAATTATTTCTGTCATGAGTTATGCTAATTAACAAACCTTTTAGTACTGATCAGATATAAAGCTAATTGAAACACATGTAATAACTGCCTTGGAATGTGGCTTCTGATTAAAATTTTTCAAATGTGTTCCTGATTAGGCTACTTCAAATGTTAACTACCCTCCTGCCACTAACTCAAAGATCAGAACTTAAACAGACCCGTATAGCAAACCATATCACACATTTTAAATATTTAAAATGGATGAAAAGCTCTTCTTTCCAATGGTGCTTTAGCCATCCTGAATAATATTTACTCCCCTGAATATACTATGATTTCTGGGTCTTTTCACATGTTCTCTTTGCCTAAGTTCTCCCTATATTCCCTCATATTTTCCTCTACATAACTCCTATCCATTCTCCAGACTTGCTCTGACAGGAAGCTTATCTTGATCTTTCAAGTTTGAATTGAGTGCCAATCCTACTTGCTCTCATTAGCAACTGTTCACCATTGTGATAGCGTCACTGCATCATACTGTACGTTTGCTTAACTGTGTGCCATGAGAGTTTCTCAACACCTTTAGGATAGGCGAATGATTTGTCCTAATTCATCCCCATATGACTCAAGTCCACACCTGTGGGTGATAGGAGGCCAGCCTATCTATCCCTTTTATCTTTCATTTATTGTATTTCAAATTAGTTCCTTTCCCATTTAGTGCACAAGGCATGGATTTTAGAATTTTTTTAACTCCATTTAATTTCAATCCAAATTTCAGCTTTTATATTATTGCTGTCACATTATATATATATATATATAAATATATATATATATTTATATATATATGTTTGTATTTAAACACTATTATATTATACTTATTATTTTATACCATCAATACTCATATTTTATATCAATATTTACATATTAACTTTTTCCACTGCTCTTTATTTCCATTTTTCCACCTAGAGTGATTTTCCTTCTGCCTAAAGAATGCCATTTAGGGGCGCCTGGGTGGCTCAGTCATTAAGCGTCTGCCTTCAGCTCAGGTCATGATCCCAGGGTCCTGGGATCGAGCCCCACATCGGGCTCCCTGTTTGGCTGGAAGCCTGCTTCTCCTTCTCCCACTCCCCCTGCTTGTGTTCCCTCTCTCACTGTCTCTCTCTCTCTCTCTCTGGTCAAATAAATAAATAAAATCTTTTTTTAAAAAAAAGAACGCCATTTAAACTTGTTGGGGAAAATTTTTTGGTGAAGATATCTCACGGCTTTTGTTTGGAAATGTCCTTTTGCCTTCAAATTTGAAGGATAATTCCAAGGAGTATAGAATTTTAGGATTTTTTAAAGCATTTTAAAGGCGTTATTTTATTGTCTCCTATCCTTCATTTTTGTTGAGAAGTTGCTATCAGTTTTATTGATTTCCTGAATGCTTTTAAGATTTTCTTTGTGTTTTATTTTCAAGAGTGATACATCAATGTACCCAGGTGTGATTGTCTATATATTTATCCTGATTGTTTTATAGAGCTTTTTGAATCTTTGGCTTGATGCCTTTCTTGAATTTTGAAAAATTCTTGTCCATTATCCCTTCAGATATTACTTATACCCATTTCTCTTTCTCTTTTATCTTTGGGGTATCAATTACAAAGACAGAATTGTTCATATTTTCCTATCTTTACCTTATGTTCTTTTCTGGACTTTTCTACCCATTTGCTCTTCTTTTTTTTTTCAATCTAGATACTTTTCTGACATAATGTTCTTTGATAAATCATTTTTCTCTATAAAATCTGTTCTTAACTCACTTTCTGAGCTCATAATTTCAATTATTCCACTGTAAAAATAAACTTTTAATTTTAGAATAGTTTTAAATTTATAGAAAAGTTGCAAAAATAGTACAGAGAATTCCCATACATCGCACAACCAGTTTCCCCTACTATTAACATCTTACCTTAGTATGATACATTTACCACAACTAATGAACCATTACTGATAACTTACTCCAACTTTAATTCTGGAATTTCATTCTATTTTCTTTTATATTTTCTAGGGCTCTGGTGTAATGCAACTTGTAATCTATTTCCCTCAACCTACTAATCATAGTTGTTTTAATATCTATGCCCAATAACTTCAATAATGGAGTCATCTGTGAGTCCATTTCTTTAAATTTTTTTTTAATTTTTGTTATTTTTCTTGGTATATTTGGTGTTATTTTTTAATGTCAGCCATCATGTATGAAAAATTGTGGAAGTTCCAGAAGATGTATTTTATTTTAATCCAGAAAAGTTTCATTCTATCTTTTGATAGATAAGATTGCAGGAAACTACACTAAACCAGTGATTGAACTGACTTAGAGTTCAGGTTTTGCCAATAACCTGCACTATTCCGAAGTAGCTCTCCAAGGATTCTACCTGAAAGTCCCTAGTGATAACTAAGCCTTCTTTATTTAGTTGTCTGTGTATTCCACTTTTTCTTCTCTTCAGCTGTGTAAGATTACAAATAATATTGCTTTATTTTCAATGGCCTTCTGCCTAGTTCTTTAGTTCCCTGCCTTGAAACAACTAGTTTGCAAATACCAGAAAGAGAAAACAGGTTTTTAAGATTGACCTACTATGATCTTGGCCCTTTAAGTTCTAGCTGCCTTGACTGCAGTGCATTTTAATTTTGATTTCCTCTGACTTATGTTACCCCTCAAAGTTCTGCTGACTTCTCCACCTCCTAGCCATGGCCCTCTGCCTGGATTTCTTAACCTTTTATGTTCCATGAATTTGCAACTGCCACTAAAAGAAAAGAGGCTTATCGAATGCACAGGTGTTGATTCAAGGTCTAGTTGCCTTAGAAGCTGTCAAATAATTTTTTTCCCTGATTTTATATGGCCAATCTAGTTTTTTGTTTTGTTTTGTTTTAGTAGGCTCACTTATCTGCCACAAGCCCTTACTTTTAGCTAAAAGTCCTTCTGCATCATTCTTTTCCTATTGTCATTTGTTTTACTTGTATTTTGAGGTAAAACAGACACAATAAAATGCATAAATTATCATTACACAGCTAAACACAATTTTATGTAATTATGTACTTGTGTAACTACTCCAAGATCAAAATATCAAAATATTGACTATTTCTTGCATCACAGAAGGTCTCAAGAGACGCCTTTTGGTTTCTAATAATATCCTCCACTCTACAACAGAAAATCACTATTCTAACCTTTATTTTTTATCAATTAATGTTACTGTCCTTAAATTTCATGCAAATGGAATCCTATAATATCTTTCTTTTAGGTCTTTCTTGATAGAACTTTTTTGAGATTCATACATGCAATTGCATGTATTAGTAGTTTGCTATAATTTTTACTGATGTTTAGTTTATTATATGAATATTCCACAAATTTTTAATCCATTCTATCTTTGATAGACATTTTGATTATTTCCAGTTTGAAACTTATGAATAAATCTACCATACACAATCCCATACAGGTCTATTTATGATCATCAAGCACTCTTTGTTGTTGAGTTTATGTCTACCAATGAGCATTTTAATTGTCTAAGTACATTCATTCCCAATGTAACATGGGAAAGACAAAAATGTATTTAGAAGAACCACTACTTACTATTTTTTCTGGAAGTGTTAGTCATTATAAGACAAGAAAACAAATTAAATATAGAAATATTGGAAAAGTAAAGAAAAATCAATCATTATTACTAATAAGATTCCCCATTTGAAACAAAAGGAAATATAAATAAACACTAAAATATTCTGCTTAGGTGAGGTGCCTGGCTGGCTCAATCAGTCAAGTGGCTGCCTTTGGCTCAGGTCATGATCTCAGGGTCCTGGGATCAAGCTCCACATCCCACATCGGGCTCCCTACTCAGTGGGGAGTCTGCTTCTCCCTCTCCCTCTGCTGCTCCCCCTGCTTGTGCTCTCTCACTTGTACATACTCTCTCTCTCAAGTAAATAAATAAAATCTTTAAAAAAAATAAAAAATAAAATACTTTGCTTAGAAATTACAATAACATTCCTAGATAGAAAAAATGTAACAGACTATAAAAAAAGCAGAAAAAGCTTCCAAAGACTAAACAAGAGGAATGATCAAAAGAGATGATTCAAATATGTGATTTTCTTCAAAATTAATCTTTAAAAAATCAATACATTTAAATATACTAAATAATTTAATAGATAACATAAAATCTAGATATTCAGATGAATAAATATTTTATTTGTTAAAGTGTTGAATAACTGTCATAAGATAATATGAATCTTGACCTTTATCTTGATGCATACAAATACAGATGTTAGTTTTTAGAAAAACACAAAACATAACTTGTCAAAAAGAAGAAAACTATTTAGATATTTTCCTATTTCTATGAGGAAAGTTAGTGGAATTAATAGTTAATAGGGAGTTAATGGAGTTAAGATTATTTTCAACAGAGGTAATATTATTTTAAATTGACACACCTCTTCTATCCTAACAATTGTGTAAAGATCTAGCAGGCCCTTCAAAGAAGTAGACCTGTGAGAGATCATTCTTCTATATTTCTACTTTTCCGCTACAATAGTATCAAGTCAATACTGAGCATCAGGAGAAAAAAGTAACTGCATTTACTAGTGAATACATCTTTAAACTGCAATACTATTTACCTACATATGGGTCTTTGTAAAAACACAATAAGGGTTTGCAATCTGAAGGGAAAAACTCTCTTAGAGTCTAAAGTGTATAAAATATATAAGATGGTCAATTAATCTCATTTCAGTACCAAAATTGTGCCCTCAACAATTACAAGAAAAATTTATAATCAAATATAGATCATGTCCAGAATGTAAGTGCCCAATACATATTTGTTGATGGATGGTTATACTTTTTTATAATATTCTCATTATACCATGATCAATAATATAGTGCTAGACACATAGCGCACAATTCATAACTGTTTGTTAACCTTGAATTTGAAGCAGTATTTAGGGTAACGGCCTATAACTCCAATTTTCTCCCTTGCCTGGCAAAAGCAAGATTTTTTTTCCCCCACTTCCATGACCCCTAAAGTTTTCTGGATTGTTGGAGATGAGATAGGGAAAACAAACATTTTCTTTGGGCAAGGCTTTCTCAATTTTCCTGTTTTGTGATAATAAAGCATGAGTTTTAATTAAGTTTGTAGGCTTACCATCTGTGAGCATCTGGAGTTTCATTCTGTTGCAATGTTGAAGCAAGTATACCAATTCCAACTCGCCCAAAAGGATAGCACATGTAGACGGAATAGCAGGGTAACAGCCAGCAGTTAATTTCTTCCCTTAAGGTCACTTTCTGTTCTACCTCCAAGTCCATAAAAGAGTTAGTATAACCCTTCAAAGTCATTTATACTCTATTATTACTTGCATAGAAAGTTCATAATAAATCCACTTCTCTTTTTATTCCTTTCAATAACATGCTAAATTTGAGGTTTTCTGTTCTTAGCTCGTCACTTTTTTAAAATTTTTTAAATTTTTTTATTGTTATGTTAATCCCCATACATTACATCATTAGTTTTAGATGTAGTGTTCCATGATTCATTGTTTGTACATAACACCCAGTGCTCAATGCAGAACGTGCCCTCCTCAATACCCATCACCAGGCTAACCCATCCTCCCACCCCCCTCCCCTCTAGAACACTCAGTTTGTTTTTCAGAGTCCATCGTCTCTCATGGTTCGTCTACCCCTCCGATTTCTCCCCCTTCATTCTTCCCCTCCTGCTATCTTCTTCTTTTTTTTTTTTCTTAACATATATTGCATTATTTGTTTCAGAGGTACAGATCTGAGATTCAACAGTCTTGCACAATTCACAGCGCTTACCAGAGCACATACCCTCCCCAGTGTCTATCACCCAGTCACCCCATCCCTCCCACCCCACCCCCCACTCCAGCAACCCTCAGTTTGTTTCCTGTTAGCTCGTCACTTTTAAAATACATTGAGATCATTATTTACCTAATGGATAAGACAAAAACATTTGTTTTACTTACAAATAGGAAAAAAATACAAAAGCTATTACTATAAAAATAATTCTAACATTTGCTATTTTTTAAAATAAAAGTTTAAGAAACAAAGAGGGCTGACTTTATCAACATTTTCAAATTGATAGAATCATTTTTACTAAATAAGGTGAGGCCTACAAAAAAAATCAATGTCAAATAGGAAAATCGTATCAAGTGTTGCAAAATCATCCAAAGTCTGTGGCCTTGAAATTATGCTATAAAAACTCCATTGTTAAAATGTAATTTAATTATCAGTGATATTTGCCATATGTGGTTGGTGTTATACTGAATTTAGGCTTTTGTTATAATTATTGTCAAAAATATTGTTAATATATATTTCTGCAATGAGCAACACTCAATGATACCGTGAAGAAAAAAAACAATCTTTAGACTTAGCCATAGCTCCAAAATCATTTCAATGGATGGCATGTACTTTCAGTTAGAAGCCTTTTTAACAGCCTATAAACTAGCAGCCTTCTGTCAACAAACAACTTATATATTTAAAATATCATAAATTACTTTGAGATCAAAAAAGCTTTTTATTAAAGGTATTTATTTTTGTTATCTACTGTTGTGTATCAAACTACCCCCTACTCCAAAATCTGGCTTAAACCAGCAGCTGTTTTTATCATACATCATGATTTTGAAGGATAGGATTGTGCATAAGAATCAGCAGAGTGATTCCTTTTTGATGTGATATCAACTCAGTCACTTGGTAATAATCAGCTGACAGAAGGTCTGTTCTAGAAGGATCTAAAACAGCTTCACTTACATGTCTTCTACCTTACTGGTGATGACTGGAAAACCATCAACCAGAGGACCTGTCCATGGCTTCTCCTAGTGGCTTGGGTTTGCTCACAGCATGACTGCCTTAGGGTCATCAGATGGATAGGACAGCTCAGGATTCCAATAGATGGTTTTCCAACAGGCGTGGGGAAAGCTAAGGCTTTGTATGACTCAGACTGTAATCTCAGAATGTCACAGTCTGCATTCTGTCATTAAATAAGTCACAAGTCACTAAGACTAGCCCACACTCAAGAAGAGTGGAAATTGACACTGACCCTTGCCAAAGTAACAAATCACTTGTGTCCATTTTTTAATCCAACATACTCTGTAGAATAAAAGGGTAGATCACATGAATACACAGATTGACACATTGTCACATATTGCATACACCTGAGTAACACATACACAGATTAAGAAATAGAGCATTATCAGCACCACAGAGCTTCACTGTATTCTTCCCCTTTCAAGTTATAATCCACTGCTCAAGAATAACCACTATACTAGCTTCTAAAAGCATAGTTTACTTATTGTGCCTTATGCAAATGGAGTCAAACATATCTTTTGGATCTAGCTGCTTCTGTTCAACATCACGTCTAAGAGAATCTGCCTATATTATGGGATATAGTTTTACTGTTTATTATCATTGCTGTATAGTATTCTATTATAAGGACATAACAAAATTTATTTCTCCATTCTGCTACTAGGTAGATAGATATCTAGGTAATTCCCAGTTTGGGCTATTCCTTAAAATTGCAGAAGCTTTCTCATTTGCAGATTTTTTTTTTTCTGGCTATAGGGTAGGCTTTTTCCACATGGGACAATGAACGTGTTTTATCATATAGGAAAAAAGGGGGACAAGGCATTTTCATAATTTTTTACTTAAGTGTTTTCAACACATATTTACAGTATATAAATCCTCAAATAGGTGATTTTTAGGAAGACATTCCCCTTCCCTACAAAAGTTACTTTGAGCTATCACTATTTCTAGTAAGTGACCAAAGGCCCTATATTATTCAGGGAAAGAGCTGAAAACAAAGACTTTTATGCATGGATTATTGGCCAAGGGTGCCCAAGATTAGGAACAATTTATTGTAATTGTCACTGCTATGCTTTTCATAATCTTATAAAAATTTTTGTTTGTTAAATCACAGTTCCCTACAGCTAAGTTGGTAGGATAAAGACATTTTCCCTTCAAGAGTCCTAGAACAATGTATTGCTAGTCCAGATTCTAATAAGTATGACTTCAAATTTTTGGGGGAAGTGTGACCCTTAAAAAATAAATCTAAGAAAGAGACACTAATCAGCTATAGAGAAAAATAAACTTCCTTGCTCACCAGAGTATCAACAATTTATTTCAAACTGAGATCAATGTAGCCTGAAAGCAAATGACAGTGGATTTTCTATGCCTTCACATGGCATCACTTCCTTGCTGATGGGAATAATTCAAGAAAAAATATATATATGGCAAAACAAACTTATTCTAAATTCAAAAATTCAGATTATGCAAGGGAGGAGTGATTATTTCACCAATAGCTATCAATAAATTGCTATAAATAGCATGACATGTTCTTTAAGTGGATTTTATAGAAATATATGGTTATACACCTTGACTTATTGTTTTGATACCTGGTAGTTGTTTTTCTGGGTTCTGCACTTTTTCATTTTATTGTTTATACATTTTCATCACAAAAAGTTGATAATGACTTTCTTCTTTCTCTCCTATCAGCTTTGCACTTGTGATCATTTATATTACACCTAAGGTTAGTAGTTTTATTTACATTACATCTTAACTGATATCTTCTCTGACTACATGCCAAGAACAAAAAGAAGAAAAAATTGGTTTTAAGACTCTTACAAGAGAAGTACCCATGCCTTTTAAAGAATGGCTAAATGGAAAAAAAATCTGCAATGGAATAAACTCAAAAACTTAGATATATTGCAGTACATTGACATAAAAGTTAAAGTATTTTCAAAGGAGCTGAGTTATTATGTTTGTTGTATGTTTTTATTAGTTGTTTCCTAAAATTTCCATTCTTGATTTTAATACTCTTAAAAGGTGCCTTTATCACAATAATTATGATTGACTTTATCACGTTCATAGATTGAATATCTGGGGTTTGAAGAGTCCCTGGTTCACTATTGTTGGTTGGAAACTGAGCCAGCAGGCTTGGGAGTACCTGTGTAAAAACAAATACCTGTGCTTGTCACATTCACCCAATTCTCTTCTGCAATCTGGAGACCTCTGCGCATAATTTATGTTGACCCCATTTTTTTAGTACATCTATTTTTTAGATAAATCTCTAGAGTAAATTACGAGGATCACAAATCATATAGAAAAAGACAAACCATGGGAGGGAGGTTTCAGGGAGCAAAATAACTGGATGTTAGCCAAAACATCCCTCATGGTTTTCAGAGTCCATGAGAACAACTGAAGTATGACATTTGTTACATATGGTTCATTACCCTCATCCGGACATTCCATCCTTTACGAAGAGTTCCTACAGCATGGCTGAAATTTCCAAAATGTCAGAAACAAAGCTGTTACCATAAACCTCATTAAAATAAAACCTCATTATTAAAGAGATGTTTTTATATAATAAATGTCAAAGGCAAAGGCATGAGTTTTGACTCTCAGCTTAATGGCCATTAAATGGATTATTCTATATTTCTGAATGCAGGATCACAAGTAGCATTACTAGAAATGTGTGGGTATGTGCTCACACATGCATGTTTACGATATTTGCAGACACATTTCAGAGGCTCAGAAAAGTTGGAGAATTTTGCTGTTTACCCCATATGCCTTATTTTTATAAAAAAACAAGAAATATGGTGCAGACCAAGATTTTTTTTTTCTTAACACAACAAACTGGACTCCCTTCCCCATGCCCTCACAGTTTTCTGCTCAGGTTTCCAGCCTATTCCCATGGCTTTGCAAAATTGGAATGTCAGTAATGCTAAAGCATAGAAGCAGCTTGCAATGTTTTTGAAAGGTAAATTGTAAGACAATATAAATCAATTCATGTAAAATTACAATTTTTTATTTCTTGTCATTTATTAAACAAATGAGAGCTTATATTTCACTCTTTCTATCCACATAATAAACCTGTATGATTGGAGATTCCTCTATGAATGGTGCATAGGACAAAGTTTGGAAAGACACAGATTAGGGCCAATATCCATCTCTGACACTTAATAGCTATTTGCCTTTTAGCAGTTTTCTTAACCTCCTTTTATCTTAGTTTTCGTCATTGTAAAACAAGAATATTAGACACAGGACTTAGAAAGTTACCACAAGGAGTGACCTGTAGAAAATCTCCTAGACAAAGAGATTACTATCACCCCTCTACAGGAGACACTTCATGTCAGGCAAAATTTTCACCCCAAATGATTTCATTGGTTAGCCTAGAAAATACCATATTCATTTTTTAAAACTCTACTCCAGCATCACTGCCTCTAGAAAGGCTATTGACCTCTATCCATCCCTATATAGACAACTCGCATTTCTCGTCTGCATTTGTATCTATGAGAGCACCTTAAAATATTACGTTCGTCTCTTTATTCTTACAACCCATCTTCCCTCCAACTTTTTAGATGAACATGGAAATGTTCTGTTGTTACAGGCCTCCTACCATAGTGCTCACCTGCAGGTTATTAGCTATTTGAACAAATGGGGAATGGAATGAATGCCTGAAGTTATAGTTCAAAAGCTGCAAAATCGAACCAGGAAGAATATGAGACTAAAGAAAGCACAGGACAGAACCAGTTTATCAATTTTTCTACAGATCATTAGTCATATGTGGCTACACTCACAGGATTGTAGGGAAAAATTTTGGTAGCATCTAAAAATACATTTCCATTGTGTTGGCAATGTTTGAATATGTGTGTGTGCACATACATGTGTCTGTAAAATGATGCAATAATATTAACCTAATTCAATAACTTTTTCATTCTCAGGAAATAAATAAGGGATAAGACATTAATGAGAATTTCCAGTAGGATTGTTTTAATGGCTTCTCTCAATGGTTTTACTTTAGATTTATGGTCAATAAAATGCTATAGGCAGTTTAGATCTCTCTTAACACATTTTCTTGGAGGAAATCATAGTACTACATAGTCATTCAGAAGGAGGAATTTGGGCATTGATTGCTAGATATTAACAAAAGGGCTTTTCTCCTGAAGATAAAAATGGCTGACAATGTTGAACTTCTGTGCAATTAGATGTGGCATCGGACTAAGTTATTGCTAATAGGACATGGAATGAAGTGATGGACCACTCTTACAGTACAGACCATGGACAACTTCCTGTATGATCCTGCTATGAGCTATCAAAGATCCTGGGGAATGGTGGGGCTGCAGTACAAAGTGCCAAGGGCCCTGTAGGCTTGCAGGTGAGCTTTCCAAATCTTTTGGACCAGAAACCTACTTCAGACTGCTGTATGATTGAGAAATAAAATTTCATTTGGTTCAGCTACTGAGATGTAGAAGTTTTGAGTTAGCATACCCTAAATAATACAATGGAATTCTTGAACATTTGAATGGACATTTTTAACTGATTAATTAAAAAAAAAAAAACTTCACTGTGTACATTATTATAGAATTTTCCTTCTTATTAAGAATAAGCTTCAAACATACAAGAACAAAAGATTGGTGTAATGAATTCACACACTACACCCAGTTTCAACAATTATTAACATGTCCTAATTTGCTTTATAATATTCTCTCCCTTTTTACACATATCTAAATGTAAAATACAAAAATCATGATGCTTTGTCCTCAAATACTTTGGAATGTATCTCTTAAAATAGGAAAATAATGGCAATGGTTTTTACATCATCATATAGTATCAATACTCAAATTCTTAAGTATTTCAAAAATTGCATTTTATAGCTGCTTTGGATAAATTAGAATTCCAGCCAGGATTCAGGCAATGCATTTAGCTGCTGTATCTCTAATCTCTTAAACCAAACAGACCACCACCTCCCTGTGCTTCTTTATCATTATTTGTTGCTTCTGTGTATATTTGTTTCCTACTGCCACTGTAACAGATTACCACAAATTTAGTGGCTTAAAACAATACAAATTCATTCTCTTATAATTCTGGAGGTCAGAAGTTCAAAATGAGTCTTAAGGGGCTAAAATCAAGATACCAGGACTGGATCCTAAAAGAGTCCCATTAGATAATCTATTCATTGCACTTTCCACGTCTAGAGGCTACTGGCATTCCTCAGCTCCTGGACACATCCGTCCAAGCTCTGCTCCTCTGAGTACATCAACTTTCCTCTGTTTAGTAAAATATGTCCCTCTAAATTCCTCTTATAAGAAGATAGAGGGAGAAATTGTTAGGATCAGGACACATTTACGGCCCACTCAGACAAAAGAGCATAATTTCCCCAACTCAAGATCCTTAATGGCATCTCCACTTTGCCATATAAAGTGATAGTCACAGATTCTGAGGATTAAGATTTCTTAATTTCTGGACATCTTGGTATGCCATTTTTCAGCTTACCACAATGGGTGGGAAATGGATTCTCTGAAGAGATCAGGACGGTGGTCTTACAGAAGGCCCCACATTCTGGATTGGCCTAAGTATTACTTTACTGTGTGATTTAACTTGTTCTTCTATGTCCTTTATATCTTATACAGTGAAGATTAGGTCTTAAAACTTGATGAGATCTAGGCTAGACACTTTGGGCAAAAATAACTTTAGGAGATGTTGTAAACTTTAAGTTATATCCGATTGAAGGACATGGACTGTCAGACTGTTACCAGTGAGACTAACTCTGATGACATTAGGTAGCTACTGCCAGATATCTCTGGTATATTTTTCCTTTTGCAACTGCTAACAGGATTATATTTTGACACTCTATGACCATTGTATTCCCTAATACTTTACCTAATAATTTTAATTACCACCGATAATCCTACTGTAGTTTTATTCCGATCTGTTTTGTAAATCTCTTAAAACTTTGCTAATTCCCCTCTTTCCTCCTTTACAGTTACAGTTAAGTGAGGATAATTTAATCTTTTTTTGATACTAAAGGCTCTCTTAAGCTCTGGTGTCATCTTTTGAAGATTAATTTTCTTTGACCATTAATAGAGTAACAAAGAAGAAAACTCAGACGATTTAAGGATCCTGTTACAACAATCCTGTTTTGAGGAGCTTTGAAACAATGAGCCTTTCCTATATCTTATAATGATTTCAGAAAAACAGTCTATTGGACCAGACCCATAAATAGTAATGCCATCACAGACCTATTAAAAGCAAGAAACAAAACTATCGTCTTCTGTTCTTTACATTATAGTAAGAGGTTATCACATTTTGAAAGTCGAAATCTTTTGAGATGTTTTATGTTGGCTGGATGAAATTGCCCTGATGCAAAAGGTTCTCTCAGAGGTGAGTCCTTCAGCATGCAGTGGGAGCAGGGGCAGGGGACCTAGCCTCCATCACTGGGGTTTGATTCCAAAGCCCCATGTGGGCAGGGGAGCAACACTTCACTGTCCTCAAGTCCAGTGGTCCTCAAACCAGCATTCCTCAGAATCACCTGGGGGGACGTATTCAAACACACATTGTTGGATCACACCTCCAGAGTCATGAGAATTTTCATTTCTAACAAATACTCAGATGATGTCCCTGCTGCGAGCAGGGACCATACTTTCCAACCTATTGTAGTTTTTTCTGTATGAGAGACACAACTGACAGATGGGAACATTTATCCCCTTCTTGAAAGCAGTGCTTGAGAACCAAGCTATACTGACTCCCTTCCCCTTCAGCCAGGACCTCCTGTCTTCCTAGGACCACAGGGAAGGGAACATGGTATAACTCAAAGAGCCCAAGTAAAATGAAAACCTCTCTACTTCATGGAGCACTAGGTTGGGACACCATTTGGTCCTGAATAATTAGTCATTATGCAGGATATCACATTCCTGGGAACCAGTGGTCACTTCAGGGACCAGGGAGCATTCTTCCTCACCTCCGATCTGCCTTCTGAAGACCGAAATCTATAGAGTGGTTATTCAACTTCTACTCAGTGATCAGTTGCTCTTCATCACAGTTCAGGACACCAAAATAAGTCCAACATAGACCTACCTCCATCACTGAGGCACTCAGTGCATCAGCAAGACCATGGAATTGCTGACACACACAGGGTTAGAGCCCCAGGAGAAGGAAAGCTTGCACACCTGTTTGTCCTGCCAGTCCCTGATCTGGCTTAGAGATTTCTGTGGCACATAATTAGCTGTACTCAAAATTGTGTTCAGTGATACCTGACTTCATGAGAATATCTCATCCCTTCCTATGTCACGTTTTTATTAATTAAAACAACATATCCTTGCATGTCATAATGCTAAGAGGTAGGAAAGGTTTCAAGAAGAAAGAGATGGCCTTTTGCCGTCACAGTCCATGCAAATACATGGGGGAGGCAGATCTTAAATATTAATAACATTAAGTACTAATTATATTTTATAAATGATACGGAGAAATACAGTAGGCAAAAAGAGTGTTATATAGGACCTGTTCCAATCTGATCTCTGAGGAGGTGATATCTGAGTAACATGCATTGCATTTATATAACACCCATTCAACGGTCCACTAAGCCCCCACTCTGCAAGAGGCATGCTGAATCATTCTCCCAGGGCTTCCAGAGCAGTGCTATCCAAAAGAACTTTCTGCAATGGTAGAAACAGTCTATAATTTCTGCCCAGGCCACTATGCAGCTTCTAACTGCATGTGGCTATTGAGCACTAGAAATGCTATTTGGGTACCTAAGGAGCTCTGTTTATAAAAAATCTCCTAAAGTTACATGTGGCTAGTCACTACCACATTAGACAGCCCTTGCAGACTCTATAGTGACTCAAGAAAAAGATCTGGGGTTCATTGAGGATCTGCAAAGTTTGGACAACTGATGGAAACCCGGGAACGCAGAAAGCCAAACATTTAGTTCATCCTAACACATTCCCAGCTTTGCTTATTGTAACCTTCTGTTCCCTATGTTGTTCATTTTTTACTTGACACTATCCAACATATTTCTGTCAAGATCATGGCTTTTTCTTGCCAATTTGTCTGTCTCTCTGATTTCTTGCCCCTGGATCTTATTTATCATTTTCCCCCTAAATGTTAAATACTCCTTTCTTGTACTGTATTGGCCCCCTTTTAGCTTTGATATATACACTTAAATTCATATATTCCTAAATGTTCTTCTTAAGTTCATGTACTAGAAAATCGACTCAGGTCAATACATTTGATTCAATATTGAGCATACTAAGAATATTTTGCATCAACAGAAATTTTTATTCTTAAAGCATCCCCATATGTATCATGTAAACAACCCAGTGATGTTTGTAGGGTGAGTTAGCCAACATCACACGGCCTATTTTTATTTACTTGTTATGTGCCTGTCCTTTGTGAGACTGTACATTTACTAAGGGCAGAACCTTTGTCTATCCACCAATACCTTCCCACTGTGTAGCACAGTGTCTGACCTAGAACAGATGCTCAATAAATATTTGTTTGGTAAATAAATCACCAGAGGTCTGGTCTCTTGCCTTATTACACAGACCATAATCAGTCATATTTTCTGTCTTTGTATAAGGAGTTTGTATTAACTTTCTGCTCCTTATCACTGATTTCATACAAATTAGTGTATAAAGATGCCAGCATAAAACTCCTTTGGCAATAGAAGACCAACAGTGATGTGTTAGGCACATAGTCAATTACTCACTCCTGTTTATATGATGCACATAAAGAACTTCTGATTTCTAATCACATTGGAGCAATAGGGAGAAAATATAGAAAGCTAGATTAGGACACAAGCTGATACAAATGTTAAGGGCATTCTGCCTTGATAAATTGAGTTTGAATCAAAATCAAATTAAAGTTTGTCATCCTTAGAACTTTTTGGAAGGGGATTCTGTCAGAATGATTTTACTTGTATTTACTTCAAACAAAGGATTTAAAACGACTTAAAAAGAGAGATAACTTTCTACTTAAGTTTTATTGTAGGGTTGAGAGATGAGCAGTTTTAGTGGTATTAGTGTTAAGGCAAGCCTGGGTGTACAAGTATGTCTCCCTCCATAAATTAAGTCCTGAAAATCAAATCCAGTCCCTTTCTCTGTATGTTAAAATTTGGTATCACTTTGCAATGATTCGTTCAAACATTTATGAGATGGATCATCCAAAAATGATCACATACCTCAACAAACAAAATCAAAGTGGAGGGAAGTGTTGTGGGAAGTCTCCCTGGGCTGTGTCCCTGCTATCCATCACTACCATGAACAGAGAGGAGATGGCCCTTTAACAGAAACTGGCTAATTTCTTTAGAAATATCTCATTAGGCCCGCCCTTCCCGAGCTGCTTCTCCATTAAAATGTGATAAATGAATTCTGCCATTGCCAATTCCAGCCTGCCCTTTTTTTCCTTAATGAAATGAAGATGCGTCATGCTGGCAAGCACTCAGGACAGACATAATTATTCATGGGATGCTCAAAGTGTGCAGTAACCCAACCCATCACTGCCCCACAGATACTGGAGGTGGGAGCTTCAGAAGCCAAAAAGGTGCCTGAATAGAGATTTATTTTCATTTTACTCAGGGGGAAAAAATACTATGGTTTTGTACACTCTCTCTTTTGACTTTTTCCTCAATGTATTTTTTTCTCCATCTTAGGTAAATGTGAATGTGTAAGTGGGTATATAAAGTTTGGCACTTATACTTCTGGATTTTTCTAAAGATTTTATTTATTTATTTATTTGTCAGAGAGAGCGAGCGAGTGAGCACACAGGCGGGGGGAGCGGCAGACAGAGGGAGAAGCAGAGTCCCCACTGAGCAAGGAGCCCGATGCAGGACTCGATCCCAGGACCCTGGGATCATGACGTAAGCTGAAGGCAGACGCTGAATCGACAGCCACCCAGGCATCCTTATACTTCTGGATTTTAAATATAAATCAGTTTAAAACCGTATTAAGTTGAATCAAAGTTGAAATTTATTTTTAAAAATATATGTAAAAAATATTAATATGTAGGGGTGACATTAGATGTTAAATGATGGTCTTCTTTTTCAAACATTCGTTTAGAGACCTAGATAGACAGGCATGTGGCCCCCAAACAGTGTAATTTCACTTCTGAGTATGTGACTTGCTTTAGCTACCTAATACTAGTGTTTCCCTTTGATTCAAAATTACATCTATTACTTCAAGTGTCTCTGCCGCCGGGGAAAGTTAAGAGATTTTTCTCATCATTTCAAAGTCTTTATTTAGTCTTTCAGGTGATCTGCTTTTCTCCTCTATTCAAATTAATGCACAAGTAAACCTAACCGTTACAAAAGGATCTGAAACTCAGGCTCAAATGTAAATGTCTATCATCTCAGTGTATTACCGCCAGAAGAAAAAAATGCCATTTGCCAGAGCCAGCCTTTAATTTTTTCTAAGGCAAAAATCTCTCTCTCTCTCTCTCTCTCTCTCTCACACACACACACACACAGACACACACACACTGGTTGCTCACTTTGTAGGGCTCCCCAGGCTGTCGCAAGAACCACACCTCCTATCTGTCTCTTGTGCTGCTTTAAGACCATACAATAGCACTAACAATTACAAATGCTGGTATAGCATTAGGAGAAAAACAGACAACTCCAAATTTTAGGGAACTCATCACCAAACAAAGGTATCTATTTACAAAGTCATTTTTCTGTTGTTTTCAGATCTCGGTTATTTCCTAATGAGCTCACCATCTTTGTCATTTTGTTTTTATTTCTGAGAAAGGTAAATCCTTAATTTTATTTTTGGATAAGGAAACTTAACCTAGCCTTAGGTTATTAAATTTATAACACTATTTCCTAGCAAAATCTTAGATTCATGGCCATTTTAATCTTAGAGGTAGGCAGGGAATAACATTTCTGAAATACACTGTGTATTTAGAAACTGAAACAGATCCTTTTCCCACCCTGCTTGAGCCTGGCAGAGTGAGAGAAAACCCCAGACCATTCTCTCGGTTTCTCCCAGGTTAGCAAGAAGTTTCCTGTGGGAATGCAGGTCTTGATTTCTTTGTACTTTACAAATCTAAAAATCACTAAATAGTGCTAAAAACAAGCCAAGTATGGATGGGAGATTAAAGGTCAGGGTAGGGGGCACCTGGGTGGCTCAGTTGGTTAAGTGTCTGCCTTCGGCTCAGGTCATGATCCCAGGGTCCTGGGATCGAATCCCGCATCAGGCTCCCTGCTCAGCGGGGAGCCTGCTTCTCCCTCTGCCTCTCTCTGTCTCTTATGAATAAATAAATAAAATATTTTTTAAAAAGGCAGGGTAGAATTGATAGCACAGTAAACAGACCTTTTTACAGATCTTTTCTGGTGATTTAGAAAATTAAACACAGTCAAAAATTCCCATATGAATAATCCAAAGATCATATAATTTCAAGCCATCATGTTTCTTGTTGCTCAGTTACTTCAATGACAGCAATCATTATAATAGAAAGGATTAAACTAAAATTATTGAGTAATATCTACCGACCTCTCCCTACACTAACAATTTTACATGTATTATCTCATTTCATTCTAAGAACGAAGTTACCTACTGTGAAGTAACCTGCCCAACATCCTACACAGCTCACTTCTGGGAGAGCCAAGTCTCCCTGCCTCCTTAAATTGAGTTCTGAACTACTTTACACTCTGGGCATGTGGACTTTTTCTTCTGACTGATAATGCATTGTTTCATTTTATATTTCATCTCTTAGCTTCCTGCCAGAGGATCCTTTGTTCCTCTGGCTACCCTTTAATAAACTGAGGTGATTCACTGTAAATATTTCCCAGCAAGAGAGGGCCATTTACGTCAAAATATATCGGAGAATGGGAAAAATCTTTTAGTAACACTGCTCGTTAAACTTTCAAGTGCCCATTTGTGTGTTTGCCATCCTCCACAACTGGCTTAGCTGAGAACTGATAATAGCTCAAGCTGCAGGACAAACAGCTCTGCTCAGTTTTGTGCAGGAGGGCAGCATCTGCTGGCTGATCAGTGTGTCTGCAGAGAGAGAAGGAAAGGGAGACCAAAAAAAAAGGAAAATGACTTTAAGATCAGCGACCTAGACAAAAGATAAATGATAAGGCCCAAGAAGAGAGGGCAGGTACCAAGATGAGACTGTGTGGAGCCACCTGACAAACTCCCGTATACTGTGTGAAAAGTGCTTTGCAGGGAAACAGTCATAATCCACACTCTTTGAAAATGAGCACCACTGATTGCAAGTTGAGTGTTTGAGATTTAGTAGCACCAAAGGAGCAGTGAATCAGGTCTATACAACTGTGTCATTCTGATGCCCACATCTTTCACAGAATATAGAAAAGACATCTTGCCTATACCTAAAAGTCTGGGTGACCCAGAGATCTAGAACCTTTTTCAGTGAATCTCAGCCAGTTAGAGCCCAAACCAAACCATCCAGGTTTGGAAGACCCCCCTCTTCTCCTCTTACCTCAGACTCCTTTGTGGCAGCTCTGGGCCATTCTGATCCCTGACCTAACAAAGGTGTCTATTCTCTTTTATTTACCTCTGACTCTCTCCTTCAATTTCTGCATCAAATCCTAGGGCTTAGATATTCTCCTGTAAACCTCTCCCTAGGGGCAGGTGTCCCTGAAGAGTCATTTTAGTGGGTCATAGGGTTGTTACCGACTTCCTTCCTTCATTTGTTCCCCCTTGGGAGTAAGCACAGTGGTTGGAGTGCCTGGGCTCTACTCCAGCTTTGACCACTTTTCTCTTCCATGTCACCACATTTGCTACCCTCCCTCCTATCGCCTACTGTTCTGCCCACGCACAAGCTTTATTTCAATTTGCCTACTACTTTAGTCTTTTTTCTCCACGGGAGTCTCATGGCTCTGACATTTCCTGGTTTCTTCCTCAGTATATTCCAGCATCAAATATACTGTCTGCTGTGTAGGCGGTAGAATACATTTCCTAATTATTAACTGGCAATGAGTCAGACACTGCACCCTCTCAGACTTGCACATTCTTATCACAAAATGGGCTTCTATGGGATAGGATTTTTTGAGAGATAAATACATATTAGGAATTCTGCTTATTGCACAGCATAAACACTTGGTAAATAGTTATAAGAGTATTTTTTTTGAAATAATCCTTAAAAATCCCTTTATACCAATCCTTAGAAAACCAGAATCTGGCTTCTGCAAGAAACATTCTCAACATGACCAGAAAGGAAAAGGAACTCACACTGAATGACAACCAGTATTTACAAGCATTAACCCTTTCATTTTTTTTTTTTTACAACTGGACTGTAAGATAACTAATTTTCTTCAAGTTTTAAGATTTAAGATGAGAGAAAAAAACTGAAGTTCAAAAAAGTTAAATGACTTGTGGTAAATCATACACATAGAAAATGGTGAACTTGTTTTTTTTTTTTTTAAAGATTTTATTTATTTGAGAGAGAGAATGAGATAGAGAGCATGAGGGGGGGAGGGTCAGAGGGAGAAGCAGACTCCCCGCTGAGCAGGGAGCCTGATGCGGAACTCGATTCCGGGACTCCAGGATCATGACCTGAGCTGACGGCAGTAGCTTAACCAACTGAGCCACCCAGGAGCCCATGAACTTGGGTTTTAACCCCACTTTGTACTGTGAGCATCTGAAGTGCCCCTTCTTTCTGTTTTATTTTATTGCCTGTACTGGATCAGAAGAGCAGACTTATTCATGAGTTATCGGAGATATTTTGGGGTGATACTCCATCAGCTTGCAAGAAAGTGTTTCCGCCTACATTCGGGGCTAATTTATGCACTGGAAGTTGTGGCCATATTGTTCTTGAGTGAGAACACAAATTGACTCTATACATCAGCCAGAAGCTGGTCTTCCTTTAACAGCTGATTCCATGATTTGTCACATTTTCAAACTCCTTTGGGTGTCATGAAAGAGGGTGGATGGGTATTTTACTTAAAAATATGAAGAAGAAGGATGCTGTTTCTGCAACATTATAAGGCTATAGTTTACTGGCTGGTAATCCTGATTTTCCCTAATACTGTACCAGATAGAACTGACTACATTTCTACATTAAGAAATTGAAGTATCTAAAACAAACACTTAGAAGGAATAATTTGACAGGTGAATAGGAATGGTAGTGAATCATTTTGGAGCCATGTCACAGCTATTATCCTCTTGAGAAATGGCCATCTCTACAATCACAAACACATTTACACCATTAGTACAAGGGGGGGAAGCGGGACATTTTTCTTCACTAATGCTTTTAACTCTGACTCACAGTGCCCATTCTTCTTCCTCTCCCAAGTCACCGTCCAAAAAATGGCTCACTACACTGTATTCTTTTTTTTTTTATGTTATGTTAATCACCATACATTACATCATTAGTTTTTGATGTAGTGTTCCATGATTCATTGAGTATAACACCCAGTGCTCCATGCAGTACGCGCCCTCTTTAATACCCATCACCAGGCTAACCCATCCCCCCACCCTCCTCCCCTCTAGAACCCTCAGTTTGTTTCTCAGAGCCCATAGTCTCTCATGGTTCTTCTCCCCCTCTGATTTCCCCCCCTTCATCTTTCCCTTCCTGCTATCTTTTTTTTTTTTTAACATATATTATTTGTTTCAGAGGCACAGGTCTATGATTCATCAGTCTTACCCAATTCACAGCGCTCACCATAGCACATACCCTCCCCAATGTCTATCACCCAGCCACCCCATCTCTCCCAACCCCCACCACTCCAGCAACCCTCAGTTTGTTTCCTGAGATTAAGAATTCCTCGTATAAGTGAGATCATATGATACATGTCTTTCTCTGATTACACTGTATTCTTACTTCCATCAAGAAAATAGTAACCTTATCATTAGAATTTATTCCTTTAAGATTTCATTCCCTTAATTGTGTTGATATTTATTACCAGTGGGGGGGGGGAATAAACAGAACTCCTCTAGAGACAAAAGTTACATAAAATAATAAAATAAAACTTAATTTTAGGAATTGAATAGAAAGAGAAAAATGAGAACCATGAACCAAACTTTGTCCTCTCAAATATCATACACCTTAAAAATACAAAAGCTATATAATAGCTTAGGATTGGTATTAAATTCAGAAATGGAGATTTTGTTTGTTTCTTGTTGATAAGAGGATAAAACAGGATAATCTTAGATGACTTTAAATTCTAAGGAGAAGGTAGCAGACACAGTTAATATGTTCTGCCATAAGAATCTATAGAAATGACATGTTAATAACTTGTTACTGATTATTTAATTAAGAGCTGAGAGTTTCTACCTCAATAGTTTAGGGCAACACAGACTACCAGACTCAGTACTTGAATTCTAATCCTATCTCCGTCTTTAAGAAGCTGTATGACTTTGGACAAATTGTATCTCTGGGTCTCAGCTCTCTCATCTGCATAATGAGGGGACAAAATAAAATGATCAAAGTTCCTCTTCTAGCCTTCAAATAATAAAAAGTTATCATTTGACAGTTATTAATATAGATTTACTTTTTAGTCACTGAAAATATGGATATCTTGTTTCAACAAATGCATTGAACATATTTTCTAGCCAAACACTGCAAAAAGTGCAGAAATAAAACAGTATTTCTATTTCATTAGGAACTCCCCATCCCAGTGTCCAAGCTAAGACTTTTTCAATGTGGTACATGAAACCCAAGATGTGAGAATATATAGTAAAAATTTCTTTCTTCTTAACATAAGCACTCACTACTAAAGCTAAAAGTGAAATCTACAGATGACTGCATGGTTACTTTAGTTTTTACTGTCAATAATATCACATATCCAGTTTTACTCATTCTATTTTATCTTTTCACTGACCTGATATGTGGGGAGTGATATACAGATACACATCAGGTTTAGAAGACTCCTTTAAATGAGGGATAGAGACAAGTTTCTGGGATTCAGGAAAACAATAAGGTTACAAGCTCACTTTTCCCTTCCTTCTCCTAATGTCCTCCATGCTACTGGAAAAATGAAGGGGGGAAATCAGAGGGAGAGATGAACCATGAGAGACTATGGACTTAGAGAAACAAACTGAGGGTTCTAGAGGGGAAAGGGGTGGGGGATGGGTTAGCCTGGTGATGGGTATTAAGGAGGGCACGTACTGCATGGAGCACTGGGTGTTATATGAAAACAATGAAGCGTGGATCACTACATCAAAAACTAATGATGTATTGTATGGTGACTAACATAACATAATAAAATAAAATTTAAAAAAAAAGGTTACAAGCTCACTTCCTGCTATAGGGATTAGGAATTTGATACGATTCACCTAAATGGAATTCCCTTTAAAAATTCAAATCTTTTTAAAAGAGAGAAAACATAGTAACTGACAGTCTTCTGCATTTGCATTTATCAAATCAAGTTATCTCATTCAAGATAACATCATAATAGAAATACCGTCAGAGGATACATGTTTCCTGCCTGGAAAATGAATGGTTCCCCTGTTAAGTAGCAATGGGAAATAGCCCCTATTGAGGATCTCAGCCACTGACATTATGTCTAGGGGTGAAACTACTGGGGACTGAGGGTCTTCATCATGCTGACGTTCTCTCTGGAATGGCTATAGGGAGTTTAAAGTATATAACCTACAATGTTCAGTGCTGCATCCCAAAGCATAAATAAATGACTTGCACAAAACGTTGCACATATGGGATGGAGTAAACATTGCTATAAAATCCCTATCCAAACCACAAACACAGGCAGCCAAGGCAGCCTACTGATAATGAAGGGAGCAATGAATAAGATGTGTAGTGTTGTCATCCAAGACCCTGAATTCAACTCCTGTGGATGTTGTTCTTCCTCTGCAAAAAAAAAAAAAAAAAAAAAGCAAATAAAAAAATAAAATAAAATTTAACTCTACTACACAATACACTACCAGTTTGACAGAGACCTTTAATTATTTCCCTTCCACACTATCCAAGGCTGAGACAGAGTCACATAAGAAAAGGTACATCCTATAAAGGTCTGAAAAATGTGCTTCATGTCTCAGCTCTTATGTTATTAGCTGAATGACATTTTGCAAATTCCATTACCACCTTGAGATTCAGATTCCTTATCTTTAAAATGGGGATAATTGGATAAACTTTGCCTTATCTACTTCACCTAGTTGTTTCTTGGGAAAAAGGAAAATTATGAATGTGAAAATTCTTTTTAAGTTATAAAGCAATATTTAAATGTGAATTGGTAAAGGGAGACTATCTCATTAAAAAGGAATGGCAGGTTTTAGGGGTTTTGGTTTTTATTTTAACTGCCTAGCAGAATACCTAGCTAGTATCAGGTCAATGCTTTCTCAACGAATTTTAGATGACATCCAGGGAGCAGAATCAGGCATGAAGGGATGGGGGTGCTGGGAATAGCTGAGTATCTGGATGATGCTTAAAAGCCAGGTTAAAAAATACTAAGGTATAGCTCAATGTTTCCTATGTACCTGAATGCCTGAGCTTTGGGTGGACAGACTTAAATGGAAAACTTGGGTTGAGAAATTCAAAAGTGGCAAGGGAAGTGTGGAGATCCTGGAACATTTGGTATAGTTGAAGGGGTAATAATAGATAGGAGGACGGGCGCCTGGGTGGCTCAGTTGGTTAAGCGACTGCCTTCGGCTCAGGTCATGATCCTGGAGTCCCGGGATCGAGTCCCGCATCGGGTTCCCCGCTCAGCGGGGAATCTGCTTCTCCCTCTGACCCTCCCCCCTCTCATGTGCTCTCTCTCTCTCAAATAAATAAATAAAATCTTCAAAAAAAAAAATAATAGATAGGAGGTGATGGAGATTTGGGAAAAAGGGAGAGGGACTTCCCAGTTCCTTTCTGCCTCTGGGACAGAAATTGGAGGAAACAAATAAAACTCTATGGTTGGCTCAAGGTTGGAGAGTGTCAAGGACTCTACATACTATACCCAGGATAATGGTAGAGCAGAACTAAGCAGTCCTAATGGAAACCCCAATTCCCATCAATGTCAACAAATTGTGTTCCATACCTGACGACTGGGACTGTAAGAGGGTCCTCCAGAACTCCAAGTGTGGACATGGATGTCATTTTACAAAAGGCAAGAAGAGGCCTGTGCTTCCACCCACCTGCCTTGTGCATCTCTCTCTATATAAGCAGCCCACTACTTGAGATTCAAGCTTAGTCACAGTGACAGTGGCCAAAGTTGGGAAGACTCATGGTAATGGTAATCAGGCCACAGCCTGAGGAACTAAGGGTTCGGCAAGACGATTTTAGCACAGGTTTCATTGTTCAAGGCTAGGTCTTGAAAAGTACACTGGCAGACAAGGCAAGAATGAATATTTTGAAAAGTCTGAGTTTCCCTGTAATCAAGGTGATCACAACATGGACATAGGACTACTATATTTTTGCAGTAGATAGCTAAATCTCTCTATGTCCCTCCTTCACACATTCTCTACCCTCACCCAAAAGATGAAACTACCAAACAGGTTCAAAAAAGTTATATCTTAATATATTCAAAACAGAATTCATAACTTCCTTTCTTCTGCATGGCCAGGACCACTTTGCCCCACTTCTTAACACTCTGTTATGTCTTAATCTAAGCTCTCCAGAAGGTATTCTGTCCTTCCTTATCCTTCATGAGACAAAGTTGTTTGTAATCTCTCATGAACAATCCATTGTCCAATTTTCTTGGAGTTCACACTGTTACAAATGTCTTTAATTAGCCTCTAACCTTCTTTTAGTTATGTTGTTCAACCCCATTTTACCACTTACTGATTTTATGACCTTCGGAAAGTTGTATGACTTCTAAAGTCCTGAGTTTTTGCTCATATGTAAATTGAGGATGGATTCTTTTAATTAATTTATGCATCCAAAAATATGTGTTGGTCTCCTACCACAGTGAACAAAACAGACAAACATCCCTGCCCTCATGGAGTTTTCATCTTAGTGGAAAATATAAACAATTAGCCATACAAATATAACATCAAAATAGGTCATATAGTAATAAGCACTTCAAAATAAAATAGTGTAAAATATAAGTGGCTGGAATTATCTGGAAGCAGCAGCAGAGAAGGTCTTCACAAACACTGAAAGGAAGAGCTGAGGGAGGTGAGGATATAAATTATATATCTTATATTTGGGAAAAGCATTTCAGGCATGGAGAAGAACCAGTATACATGCCCTGAGAAAGAAAACTAGTACAGCAGGAGATTGAATAAAGCATAAAAGCAACTGGAAGTAAGAACAGAGAGGTAAGAAGAGTCAGATTGTGTAGGACCTTATAGAGCACAGTGAGGACTCTGGATTTAGAGATGAGACTCTATTGGAAGGCTTTGATCCAACTTAAAGTAAAAAAACAAAAACAAAAACAAAAACAAAAAACAAAAAAACCCCACAACTCTATGACTGCTAAGTTGAAGGAGGGTAAGGGCATAAAGAAGAAGACCTCTTAGGAAGCCAATGCAACTAGGTGTGGTAGTGACTTGGGTCAAGGGTGTAGTGGCAGAATTGATGGAAAGTGGTCAGATTCTGAATACATATGGATAGTTGAACTAAACATTTATTTAAAGAGCAGACTTGGATAGGAGAGAGAAAGTCAAAACAATAAGTTTTGATTCTGAGCAACTGAATGAAGTTGCAATGAAATGAGATAAGGAATACTGTGAGAATGGCCCTTTTAGGAGGAAACTTTTGGATTCTTATTAGAAACCAAAATGAATATGTCAAGTAGTTGGTCTAATACTTAACCTTGGAGTTCATGGGAGAGGTCAGAGCTACATATAATTCGGGAGTTATCAGAATATTTAAAGCCATGAGGTTGCATGAAACCACTAAGTGAACGAATACAGACTAAGAAGTGAAAAGACCTAAGAATTTATCCCTGGGCCCCTCCAACACCTAGAAGCAAAGAAACTGTAACATAGGTGAAAGTAAAATAAGAACAACCATACAGAAATGGACAAAACTAGGGTTAAATGGAATGATGCTGGTCTAAGTTTCTTTTATTGTAAAGTTTCATTGTATTAATTCAAAGTACACCATGGTGAGTTAAGAATGCATATTATATTCCCTAGAACAAACCAGAAATAAAAATACAAAGACATATAGCTAAAGGTCACTGGAGGAGATAAAATGGAATACTAAGAAATAATTTAAACATATACAGAAAAGGAGAAACAAAGGAAAAAACAGATGAGATACATAAATAAAGAGCAAGATGGTAGACTTAAAAGGGTAACCAAATTAGTCATTACATTAAATATAGACTAAGTACTCCAATTAAAAGATTATCACACTAGATAAAAATAAAAGGATAAAAATAAAATGTCTCCAAGGGAGAAACATAAAATGTAAGAACACAGAGGTTTAAAGGAAAAGAAGGTAAAAGAAAGTTGGTGTAGCTATATTAATAATAGACAGACTTTAAGAAACAATACCTCTCACATTTGCTCATGGGAGTTTAAATGGCATATCCTCTTCGGAAACCGGTCAACTTCTTATCAGCTACCGATCAGCTACCCAGTAATCCAGAAAACACACCCCAACATATTTACCCAATAGAAATAAAAATGTATGTTCATACAAAGTCTTCCTCAAGAATGCTCATAGTTGCTCCAAATGTAGGAAACAATTGAACCAACTGGAGAAAATAACTCAAATGCCCATGTACAAAGAAAAGATAGTACATAATGGGATTCTAACAGAAAGAATGATCTACTGTTCTATGCATCAACATGGAGAGATCTCAAACATGTTGAGCAAAAGAAATCAGATACAAAAGATTACATACCCTATGTTCCATATGTATGAAGGTCAAAAATAAGTGAAACTATAGTTAGAGAAATCAGTAAAGTGTTACTTCAGTAGCATATGGGAAATTCTCAATGTGGAAAAAAAAATCTCCATTAGGTAATGGTTATATAGTATATACACTTGTAAAAATTAATTCATCTGTACACATATTTTTTTTAATTCTTATGCCAAAAAACATCTCAATATAGTTAGCATTTTAAAAGTTAAGAAAATGAAGAATTAGCAAAGAGACTTAGAGGAAATAGTCAATGAAGTAGGAGATTATCATAATCGGATTATGAGGCCTGGGAACCAAGTGAAGAAATTATTTCAAGGTAGATCTATATTTAGAATAGATCACAAAAATAGTGATCTACTGTAACAAATGCTAGTGACTGTGAGCTGACCATGAGATATAGCACAATAGAAATCATTGATGATTGATTAAAAACTGTTTAGGTAGATTGTGGCCTTCAATCTTTAGCAAAAGTTCAAAAGAGGAGTTTTAAGGAGTTGCTGTAGAACAAAGAGACTTGAGTTAGTCACTAGAAAAGAAAATTTGGGCAAAAGAGTTTTCTTTTCCCCAGATGGGAAAATCGATAGCTTGAAGCTCTACTGATAGAAGTAATCAAATAGAAGGAGAAAAACTGAAAATTGAACAAAGACTGAAGGGATTTTTGAACCATGTCCCTGAGTAGGTAAGCAAGCATAAAATCTATTAATATTTAACTCTAAAGGTGTGTGTGTGGTCGCGTGTATATGCACATGAGTATGGGTGTCAAAATAATTATACTTAGCATAGTATCTTTTTTTTATATCTTAACTCATATTTCTCTAAGTATCATCTATTTTATTCCAAGTTAATAATCAACTCAAGGGCCATTCTATCCTTAAAATTACTGCTTTCAGCTGGCCAAGGTTCTAATGTTCCTTCACTCTTATCCAATTAAGACCATAGGGGAACATCTACTATAATTATATATGTCAAATCATAATGTAAGGCAAAGCATTATTATTTCTATGGCTATTTGCAATCTCATATCTAATCATGACAGGAAAAGTTTTTCCCATGTTTCAATTCTGTGATTTGGGAATAAACTTAGAAGAGTTTTAGAGGGGAGGACAGCATACTTGTAGGTGCCCTTGAAATTTAACTAAAAATGGGGGTTACGGAGCTGCTTACATGTAAATCTGACTCTAAATATGAGCTGGTATCAAAAGCCTTCTTTCCAAACTTGGCAAACCACTTGGGGCTTTCTGTTTCTGTGGAAATCTAGTAAGCTGGAACATTTGGATGGGTATCCAAGTGTACTCTTAATTGCTTCTAAGAGCTCTCAACCAATCAGACACAAATGTCAGGTTGTACTTGGAGAGGCACGGAGCTAAAGCCGCAGGGCTAAAGTTTAGGAAAAATGGACTTTTTGTGACTCCCAGACTCACTATTCTGAGTGATGAGCTCATTCCAACATTAGTGAGTCCTAGAATTCATCACCTTCCAAATGCTAAAATAAAATCAGGGAAATGTCATCAAGTTGTTAACCATTATTATCTATTAAAGTAGTACTACTGAAGATGAGGAAATCACCTAATAAAGCCAATCTTTCTTTATATCATCTAGAACTGTCAGGATTCCAATAAATTATAATGGACCCAACTTAAAACCAATGACCTGCATATTATACACTGAAAATCCCTCTTATCTCAGCAAGTAACCAACACCAGGCTTGTCAGTTAGGATGGGAGAATGTCAAGGTTAAATATTTCTCAAAGCTTCTGAAGTCTACCTTTCAAATTTGAACCACTTGAAATGTCTGTTTATTCACTCTTGGCAAATGCACTTCCCTACTTCTAAAAAAAAAAAGATAGATTTTACAAAGAGCTCTTACAGAGAGTATAGCAATGCAATGATGGGCTAAATAAATGTATAAAGAGAAACATATTGGGGGAAAAGAAGCTTTAGAGAAGCTCCAAAGTGGCCCCATTTTAAACAGTGAAATCTCTGGCAAGTTCTCTCTCGAACTCTCAGTTTCTTTATCTAAAAATAAAGACAATAATCTCTCATAAACGATTATATTGACAATAAAATTAAAATAATATATTTAAAGTATCTGGAAAGAAAAAAATGGTGAATAATTCAAAGATATTGTTGGTAGTAGTATTTCACACAATGTCCATTAACTCGTTCAACTAATATTCAGTAAGCAGCTATTTTATATAGGCATTAAGGTAATAGACATAGGGAACTTAATAAACAAGATGAACCACCTTTACTTTCACAGAATTTGCAGTCTAGTGGTAAGTAGAGATGATTAAAAGAACAATTACAATACAGAGTTATTTGATAAAAGAAATATGAGGCTTAATGGATACACAGAAATACCTCATGCACAATGGTCTGGTAGGTTTGGAAATTCAGGGAAGGCTACCCAAATGAAAACACCAAAACTGCCTTGCAAATGATAAGCAGAAATTAGCTAGGCTAAGTGGTATGGAAAATACCCAATGCACAAGGCAGGCTATGCAAAATCTTGGTGGGGGTGGGGACAGAAAGCATGGTATATGCTGCTACCAAAGAACAATTCAGAATGGATGGAATGAACAAAGGGTTGAAAGAGACTCAGTGGGGATAGGCTTTGCTGCTCCTATCTGAATATATTCCTGGGAGGCTTTGGTAGGGAGGAGAAGAACAGAATCAATCTCAATGTCTTTTATGCTCATGCTATCTCCAGAAAATGAGTCAGAGACATCAAGCATTTATGACAGTGTGATCTCTTTGGCTATGTGAAACATGTACAGGAACTGGAGAGAATTAAAGGATTAAAGAGAATAGCACAACAGTTTTAGACAGCAGTAAAGATTTAAAATACGGGAGATGAACAGTAGAAACTGAATCACACTCAGCATTTCAAACAGATGACTGATCTGTTGAATTTGCTCATGCTCAAGATATCCAGTCCCCTTCTTCCTTCTAATAGACTGACATTTACATTTTTGCCAACTGGCTTAAATGACTCTTCCTCTATGGAGCTTTCTTCTACCCCACACTGCAGAACTAACACCCTTTTCCAGTATGTTCTCATAGCAAATAGGACTTGAATGAGGTACATTCCTTTTATTATTGTCTATTTATATGAGTTTCTCTTTCTCAAAATGAGCTGAGGACAGAGCTAAAATCTTTATTCACATATATCTGTGGAATGATTACAAAATTAGTCTTTGATAATATTTAACTAAAGAATATATTCTTTGGACTTCTATCCTATATACATTTAGAGTATATACATAACATCAGTGTATATATTGTCAACACAAGAAGGATGCATAGGATGAAAGGGTTGAAGGATTCTTATAAGAAGTCTGCAGCTATTGGAGATAGGGAGCAAGATGGCGAAGGAGTAGGAGACTTGGATTTCATCTGGTCTCAGGAATTCAGCTGGATAGGGATCAAACCATTCTAAACACCTACAAACTCAACAGGAGATCGAAGAAAAGAATAGCAACAACTCTCTGAACAGAAAAGCGACCACTTTCTGGAACTAAAGAACTAAAATCTAACCAAGTCAAAATCAAAAAGGCTATTAATGAGGTGCAATAAAAAATGGGGGTGCTAACTGCTAGGATAAATGAGTCAGAAGAGAGAATCAGTGATATAGAAGACCAAATGATGGAAAATAAAGAAGCTGAGAAAAAGAGAGATAAACAACTACTGGATCAAGAGGACAGAATTCGAGAGATAAGTGATACCATAAGATGAAACAACATTAGAATAATTGGGATCCCAGAAGAAGAAGAAAGAGAGAGAGGGCCAGAAGGTATATTGGAGCAAATTATAGCAGAGAATTTCCCTAATTTGGGGAAGGAAACAGGCATCAAAATCCAGGAGGCACAGAGAACCCCTCTCAAAAATCAATAAAAATAGGTCAATACCCCGACATCTAATAGTAAAACTTACAAGTCTCAGAGACAAAGAGAAAATCCTGAAAGCAGCTTGGGAGAAGAGATACGTAACCTACAATGGTAGAAACATTAGATTGGCAACAGACCTATCCACAGAGACCTGGCAGGCTAGAAAGGACTGGCATGATATATTCAGAGCACTAAATGAGAAAAATATGCAGCCAAGAATACTATATCCAGCTAGGCTGTCATTGAAAATAGAAGGAGAGATAAAAGCCTTCTAGGACAAACAAAAACTAAAGGAATTTGCAAACATGAAACCAGCCCTACAAGAAATATTGAAAGGGGTCCTCTAAGCAAAGAGAGAGCCTAGGGGCGCCTGGGTGGTTCAGTCGTTAGGCGGCTGCCTTTGGCTCAGGTCATGATCCCAGGGTCCTGGGATCGAGCCCCGCATGGGGCTCCCTGCTCAGCAGGAAGCCTGCTTCTCCCTCTCCCACTCCCCCTGCTTGTGTTCTCTCTCTCGCTATGTCTTTCTGTCAAATAAATGAAATCTTAAAAAAAAAAAAAGAGAGAGAGAGAGCCTAAAAGCAACATAGACCAGAAAGGAACACAGACAATATACAGTAACAGTCACCTTACAGGCAATACAATGGCACTAAATTCCTATCTTTCAATAGTTACCCTGAATGTAAATGGGCTAAAGGCCCCAATCAAATGACACAGGGTATCAGACTGGATTAAAAAACAAGACCTATCAATATGCTGTCTGCAAGAGACTCATTTTGGAACCAAAGACACCCCCAGATTGAAAGTGAGGGGGTGGAAAACCATTTACCATGCTAATGGACACCAAAAGAAAGCTGGGGTGGCAATCCTTATATCAGACAAATTAGATTTTAAACCAAAGACTGTAATAAGAGATGAGGAAGGACACTATATCCTACTTAAAGGGTCTATCCAACAAGAAGATCTAACAATTATAAATATCTATGCCCCTAACATGGGAGCAGCCAATTATAAAAGGCAATTAATAACAAAAGCAAAGAAACACATTGACAACAATACAATAATAGTGGGGGACTTTAACATCCCCCTCACTGAAATGGACAGATCATCTAAGCAAAAGATCAACAAGGAAATAAAGACTTATTAAATGACACACTGGACCAAATGGACTTCACAGATATATTCAGAACATTCTGTCCCAAAGCAACAGAATACACATTCTTCTCTAGTGCCCATGGAACATTCTCCAGAATAGATCACATCCTAGGTCACAAATCAGGTCTCAAACGGTACCAAAAGATTGGGATCATTCCCTATTTTAGACCACAATGCTTTGAAACTAGAACTCAATCACAAGAGGAAAGTTGGAAAGAACGCAAATACACGGAGGCTAAAGAGCATCCTACTAAAGAATGAATGGACCAACCAGGAAATTAAAGAAGAATTAAAAAAATTCATGGAAACCAATGAAAATGAAAACACAACTATTCAAAATCTTTGGGATGCAGCAAAGGCAGTCCTAAGAGGGAAGTATACAGCAATACAAGCCTTTCTCAAGAAACAAGAAAGGTCTCAAGTGCACAACCTAACCCTACACCTAAAGGAGCTGGAGAAAGAACAGCAAATAAAGCCTAAACCCAGCAGGAGAAGAGAAATAATAAAGATCAGAGCAGAAATCAATGAAATAGAAACCAAAAGAACAGTAGAACAGATCAACAAAACTAGGAGCTGGTTTTTTGAAAGAATTAACAAGATTGATAAACCCCTGGCCAGACTTATCAAAAAGAAAAATGACCCAAATCAACAAAATCATGAATGAAAGAGGAGAGATCACAACCAACACCGAAGAAATACAAACAATTATAAGAACATATTATGAGCAACTCTATGCCAGCAAATTAGACAATCTAGAAGAAATGGATGCATTCCTAGAGATGTATCAACTACCAAAACTGAACCAGGAAGAAATAGAAAACCTGAACAGACCTCTAACCACTAAGGAAATTGAAGCAGTCATCAAAAATCTCCCAACAAACAAAAGCCCAGGGCCAGATGGCTTCCCAGGGGAATTCTACCAAACATTTCAAGAAGAATTAATACCTATTCTTCTGAAACTGTTCCAAAAAATAGAAATGGAAGGAAAACTTCCAAACTCATTTTATGAGGCCACCATTACCTTGATCCCAAGACCAGACAAAGACCCCATCAAAAAGGAGAATTACTGATCAATATCCTTGATGGACGTGGATGCAAAAATTCTCAGCAAAATACTAGTCAATAAGATCCAACAGTAAATTAAAAGGATTATTCACCACAACCAAGTGGGATTTATCCCTGGGTTGCAAGGTTGGTTCAACATCCGCAAATCAATCAACGTGATACAATACGTAAACAAAAGAAAGAACAAGAATCATATGATCCTCTCAATAGATGCAGAAAAAGCATTTGACAAAGTACAGCATCCTTTCTTGATCAAAACTCTTCAGAGTATAGGGATAGAGGGTACATACCTCAATATCATAAAAGCCATTTATGAAAAACCTACAGCGAATATCATTCTCAATGGGGAAAAACTGAGAGCTTTCCCCCTAAGGTCAGGAACACAGCAGGGATGTCCACTATCACCACTGCTATTCAACATAGTACTAGAAGTCCCAGCCACAGCAATAAGACAACAAAAAGAAATCAAAGGCATCCAAATCGGCAAAGAAGTCAAACTCTCACTCTTTGCAGATGATAGGATATTTTATGTGGAAAACCCAAAAGACTCCACCCCAAAACTGCTAGAACTCATACAGGAATTCAGTGAAGTGGCAGGATATAAAATCAATCCACAGAAATCAGTGGCATTCCTATAACCAACAATAAGATAGAAGAAAGAGAAATTAAGGAGTCGATCCCATTTACAATTGCACCCAAAACCATAAGATACCTAGGAATAAATCTAACCAAAGAGGCAAAGGATCTGTACTCAGAAAACTATAAAATACTCATGAAACAAATTGAGGAAGACATAAAGAAATGGAAAAACGTCCCATGCTCATGGATTGGAAGAACAAATATTGTGAAGATGTCAATGCTACCTAGAGCAATCTATACATTCAATGCAATCCCCATCAAAATACCATCCACTTTTTTTAAAGAAATGGAACAAATAATCCTAAAATTTGTATGGAACCAGAAAAGACTGCAAATAGCCAGAGGAATGTTGAAAAAGAAAAGCAAAGCTGGCGGCATCACAATTCCAGACTTCCAGCTCTATTACAAAGTTGTCATCAACAAGACAGTATGGTACTGGCACAAAAACAGACACATAGATCAGTGAAACAGAATAGAGAGCCCAGAAATAGACCCTCAACTCTATGGTCAACTAATCTTTGACAAAGCAGGAAAGAAGGTCCAATGGGGAAAAGACAGTCTCTTCAACAAATGGTATTGGCAAAATTGGACAGCCACATGCAGAAGAATGAAACTGGACCATTTCCTTACACCACACACAAAAATAGACTCCAAATGGTTGAAAGACCTAAATGTGAGACAGGAGTCCATCAAAATCCTAAAGGAGAACACAGGCATCAACCTCTTTGACCTCAGCTGTAGCAACTTCTTCCTAGAAATATCGCCAAAGGCAAGGGAAGCAAGGGCAAAAATGAACTATTGGGACTTCATCAAGATAAAAAGCTTTTGCACAGCAAAAGAAACAGTGAACAAAACCAAAAGACAACTGACAGAATGGGAGAAGATATTTGCAAATGATATATCAGATAAATGGCTAGTATCCAAAATCTATAAAGAACTTATCAAACTCAACACCCAAAGAACAAATAATCCAATCAAGAAATGGGCAGAAGACATGAACAGACATTTTTCCAAAGAAGACATCCAAATGTCCAACAGACACATGAAAAAGCGCTCAACATCACTCGGTATCAGGGAAATCCAAATCAAAACCTCAATAATATACCACCTCACACCAGTCAGAATGGCTAAAACTAACAAGTCAGGAGACAACAGATGTTGGCAGGTATCCGGAGAAAGGGGAACCCTCCTACACTGTTGGTGGGAATGCAAGCTGGTGCAACCACTCTGGAAAACAGTATGGAGGTTCCTCAAAAAGTTGAAAAGAGAGCTACCATACGATTCAGCAATTGCACTACTGGGTATTTACCCCAAAGATACAAAAGTAGGCATCTGAATGGGTACGTGCACCCCGATGTTTATAGCAGCAATGTCCACAATAGCCAAACTGTGGAAAGAGCCAAGATGTCCATTGACAGATGAATGGATAAAGAAGATGTGGTATATATATACAATGAAATATTATGCAGCCATCAAAAGGAATGAGATCTTGCCATTTGCAATGACGTGGATGGAACTGGAGGGTGTTATGCTGAGTGAAATAAGTCAATCAGAGAAAGACATGTATCATATGACCTCACAGATATGAGGATTTCTTAATCTCAGGAAACAAACTGAGGGTTGCTGGAGTGGGGGGTGGGGTGGGAGGGATGGGGTGGCTGGGTGATAGACATTGGAGAGGGTATGTGCTATGGTGAGCGCTGTGAATTGTGCAAGACTGTTGAATCGCAGATCTGTACCTCTGAAACAAATAATGCAATATATGTTAAGAAAAAAAAAGAAAGAATAAGATCATAGGAGGGGAAGAATGAAGGGGGGGGAAATCGGAGGGGGAGAAGAACCATGAGAGACAATGGACTCTGAGAAACAAACTGAGGGTTCTACAGGGGAGGAGGGTGGCGGGGTGGGTTAGCCTGGTGATGGGTATTAAAGAGGGCACATACTGAATGGAGCACTGGGTGTTATGCACAAACAATGAATCATGGAACACTACATCAAAAACTAATGATGTAATGTATGGTGGTTAACATAACAATAAGAAAAGTAAAAAAAAAAAAAGCTAATGACTGGGCTATCTTCTAAATGGTGTTTGCTAAGTTATTGCTTGAAATTTGAACACATTTACTCCTAGAAATAATGGCATAGGGGAAATTAGTTTGCCAGGGAAGCCTATTTAACTAAAACAAGTTAAGTAAGTCCCATACCCTTATTTAACTTAACATTTTTATATAATTTCTGAGGGGGAAAATAGAACCCAGGTTCCAACAGAAGAGGTCAGGAATAATTTTCATGTACCCTTCTCTCTCCTGCATTAAAAGACTCAACCTTTTCATAACACAGAATGAACAGACTTCCCCTTCATCTATACTGACTGGATTCCAGAGATGGAACAGCCATGTTTTCTGAATCAAAAGTCAGGATGCATGGTGTTCCCAGGACATGATAAGTGGACAAAATATTTGAAATTCAATGGTTTCTGTTTATAATGGAGCTTCAGAGGAGGTAAGGGCATAGGGCAGGAAATGGAGAAGGATAATAGCAATTAGAAGAGAGTAGCAAGGGTTGTTTTTCATGAGATAAAAACTCCTAACAAGTCAGGAACTCGTAACAAGTACTATTAAAGTTTGGTGAAGGTTAATCCCTAGGATGGAAATGATAGCTGTGGCTCCCAGTAGAGGGAGCAATCTCTCAGGGTTGGTGCCCAGACCTTCCTTGGGCAGGCAACATCATTCCATAGCTTCATTCATCCATTGGTAGCAGTGGTGGTGGTTCCTCTGGTAACATCTGTGTGAGGCACAGAAATGGCAGCAACTGTTTGCTTACATAAATTGAAAGCTAACAGATTAGGTATTACTAAGAAAACATCAAGCATTTCTTTTATATCTTCCTAATTATTTTCTTAAATTTGCCCATTCCATTTTTTTTCCAGTAGCTTAGAAAGTGCTTACTGTGTGGTAGAACATTTTGGAGGGAAACTTGTGTTATGAATTTTTAACAGAAAAGTTGTTTAACAGTTAATCTGCATATACAAGAAAACAACTGGCCAGTTCATGTTCAGTCAAAAGGTACAAAAATAATCTGAAAAGAAATTCAAATGATCATCATTTAGTGTAGAGATCAATATTCAAAGCTTAACATTACAACTTTGACAAAAATCCAAAACTCTAACACAATGAACATTAAAACAGTCAAATATTGCTTTCATTAGCTTACACTGCCAAGGATTCCTGTGAGGCATACTTGGTTGGCTAAGAAACTGCTGAAATTTGAGGCTGGGCAGATGACAGAGTAAGAGGACCTTAAGTTCAGATACAACTAGATAACACATCAGTGTAAATAACCCAGAAAACAACACAAAGACTGGCAGCAGAACACATTCTACAACTAAAGGTACAGAAAAGGCCACATTGAAGAGGGTAGGGAGGGCAAAGATGTGGTGGGAAGTGAAATGTATTGTGGTATACACAGGTGGGAGGGAGCCAGGGGCACAGAGAAGGGCAAGAAACAGACTATTACTCTGGAAAACCTGTATGAGGAAGACAAATCCCTGTAATATTTGGGGTTGAGAGCAAGAAGGGCCTAATTTCATGAGTTCTTACAACCAGAGACTTACAGCCTAGAACTGTAAAAATCAGTGGACTCACTCTGAGAAAGACAAGAGGGTGATAGGAAACTTATTCCTCGTCCTTAAAGAGATAACATGACAAGCCAGCAGAGATACAGCATAGAAGCAGTAGTTTAAAAAATACCTAGAGCATATGGGAGGGAGAGTAGCTGACTCATTTTGGATCCTGTCCCTGGGGGAGACTCCTCCAGGAACAAAGGAGCTGGCAGGAACCATTTTCCTCCCCCATCCCACAGCATCAACACGTGGCCACCTGCAAAATCAGTGCAGAGTCATGCTCACAGCTAACTTGCTAACACCAAGATCTACACCCCCAATACTTTGGTGGATCCACCCTTCCAAGTCATGTTTGCCTCAGTCTAGGTGCTGAGACCTGTGCAAACCTTGCCAACACCACATCTCCTGACCTGTGCATTTTGAGGGGTCTCGCTCCCAGTGGCAGTGGGCCCTGTGGAAGCCCAAAGCACACCTTGTTAAAACTGTGCCCCTCTCCAGCCAACCCCAGTCCCTGCAACGACAGGTTTCCCTTTGCAAGCAGACCAGTGTGCACCTTGTTAAAACTGTGTGCCCCACCCTGGCTGGAGAACAAACACTGCTCACAATGGGCAAAGAGAGCTTCTGCAGATCACTGGACTGAAGGAAAAAGCAGCCAGGACAAAACAGATCACATAGGCGATACCTCCTGAAGCACCAGATTCTGGGGAACAGGGGACACTGCACTAGAGGGCACAAGACCTCTTCTTTATAAGCCCATTATCTTTAAGAGCAAGAGATATAGCTGACCTTTCTAACACACAGAAAGACAGACTTAGACAAAATGAGGAGACAGAAGCATATGTCCCAAATGAAATAATGGGACAAAACCACAGCAAGAGAACTAAGTGAAATGGATATAAGTAATATGCCTTATAGAGAATTTAAAGTAATGATTATAAGATACTTACTGGGCTTGAGAAAAGAATGGAGGACATTGGTGAGACCCTTAAAGAGATTAAAAAAAAAAAAGAACCAATCAGAGATGAAGAATACAATAAATGAAATTAAAAATACACTAGATGGAATAAATAGCAGGATAGAGGAAGCAGAGGAATAAATTAGCAACCTGGAAGACAGAGTAATGGAAAGTAATCAGGCTGAGCAGGTGAGAAAAAAATGATGCAAAATGAGAATAAAGATAGGGAACTCTGTGACACTATCAGGCATAACAACATTTGCATTATAGAGACCCCAAAAGAAGAAGAGAAAGAAATGGGGGCAGAATTTGAACAAATAGCTGAAAACTTCCTTAATCTGGGGAAGGAAAGATACCCAGATCCCGGAGGCACATAGACCACCAGACAAAAGTCAACCCGAAGAGGTGATAAAGACAGAATTTTAAAAGCAGCAAGAAGAAGAATGTTATATACAAAGGGAAACCCCTAAGGCTATCAGCTGATTTTTCAGCAGAAACTTTGCAGGCCAGAAGAGAGTGGCATAATATATTCAAAGGACTGAAAGCAAAAAATATGCAGCCAAGAATACTCTGCCCAGAAAGGCTATCATTGAGAAGAGGAGAGATAAAGAGTTTCTCAGACAAACAAAAACTAAAGGAGTTCATGACCACTAAACCAGCCCTACAGAAATATTAAAGGGGACTTTGAGTGGAAACGAGAGACCAAAAGTGACAGTACGAAAGTAGGAAACACAAAAGCAGTAAAAATAAGTGTATCTGTAAAAATCAGTCAAGGGATTCACACACACATACACACACACACACGATTTAAAATATGATATCATATACCAAAAACATGGGGGGAGAGGAGTAAAGAATGGGTTCAAATTTAAGTGACCATCAACTTAACATAGACCGCTATATACAGAAGATGTATGTACAACCCTTATGGTAGCCATAAATCAAAAACCAGTAATAGAGATGCAAAGTATAAAGAGAAAGGAATCCAAGTATATCACCAAAGAAAGCCAGTAGACCATGAAAGACAGCAAGGATCAGAGAAAAATTACAAAACAGCCACAAAATAAGTATGAAAATGGCAATACAAATCAATAATTACTTTGAATGTAAACGGACTACACACTCCAATCAAAGAAATAGGGTGATGGAACAGATTAAAAAAAAAAAGGCCCATCCATATGCTGCCTACAAGAGACTCATTTCAGACCTAAAGATACCTGCAGATTGCAAGTGAAGGGATAGAGAAACATTTATCAAGCAAATGAATGTCAAAAGAAAGCTGAAGTAGCAGTACTTAGACAAAAGAAGTCTTTAAAACAAAGCCTGTAATGGGGCACCTGGGTGGCTCAGTCAGTTAAGTGTCTGCCTTCAGTTCAGGTCATGATTCCTGAGTCCTGGAATCGACTCCCACATCAGGCTCCCTTTTAGCAGGGAGTCTGCTTCTCCCTCTGCCCCTCACCCCTCTCTGGCTCTTTCTCTCTCTCTCTCAAGTAAATAATTAAAATTTAAATAAATAATAAATAAATAAAACAAAACCTGTAACAAGAGACAAAGAAGGACACTATATAATAATAAAGGGGGCAATCCAACAAGAAGATGTAATAATTGTAAATACTTATGCACCCAACGTAGGAACACCCAAATACATAAAACAGTTAATAACAAACATAAATTAATCTACAGTAATATAATTATAGTAGTGGATTTAACATCCCACTCACATCAATGGACAGATCATCCAAACAGAAGATCAACAAGGAAACAGTGGCTTTGAATGACACACTGAATCAAATGGATTTAACAGGTATATTCAGAACATTCCACCCTAAAACAGCAGGATACACATTATGTTCAAGTGCACATGGAACATTCTCCAGAACAGATCATATATTAGGCCACAAGCAACTCTCAGCAAAATCAAAAAGATCTAGGTCATACCATGCATCTTATCTGACCACAACACTAAGAAACAAGAAATCAACCACAAGAAAAAGTCTGGACAGAGCACAAACACATGGAGATTAAATAACATGCTACCAAACAATGAATGGGTCAACCAAGAAATCAAAGAAGAAATAAAAAAATACATGAAGAAAAAGGCAAATGAAAACACAATAGCCCCAAATTTCTGGGATGCAGGAAAATCAGTTCTAAGAAGAAAGTTTATAGCAATACTTCAAGAAGCAAGAAAAATTTCAAACAACCTAACTTTACAACTAAAGGAGCTAGAAAGAGCAAACAAAATCCCCAAACCAGTAGAAGGAAGAAAATAATAAGGATTAGAGGAGAAATAAATGATATAGAAAACAAACAAAAAAGATCAATGAAACCAGGAACTGATTCTTTGAGATCAACAAAATTGATAAATATTTAGCCAGACTCATAAAAAAAATAATTACTCAAAATCACAAATGAAAGAAGAGAAATAACACCACACCATAAAAATACAAACAATCGTAAGAGAATATTATGAAAAACCATATGCCAACAAATTTGACACCTAGAGGAAACGTGTAAATTCCTAGAAACCTATGACCTATCGTGACTGAAGCAGAAAGAAATAGAAAATTTGAACAGACCAATTACCAGCAAGGACATTGAACTAGTAATCAAAAAACTCCCAACCAACAGAAGTTCAGAACCAGACAGTTTCACAGCTGAATTCTACCAAACATTTAAAGAAGAGTAATGCCTATTCTACTCAAACTATTCCAAAAACTAGAAGGAAAACTTCCAACTCATTGTATGAGGCAAGTATTACCCTAATGCCAAAATGACTAAAAACACACCACTAACAAAAAGAATTACAGGTCAATATCTCTGATGAAGATAGATGCAAAAATCCTCAACAAAATACTAGCAAACTGAATCCAACACTACATTAAAAAATATCATTTATCATGATCATATAAGATTTATTCCCAGGATGCAAGGGTGGCTCAATATTCATAAATCAATCAACATAATAACATCACATAAGAGGATAAAAATCATATGATCATTTCAACAGATGCAGAATAGGCATTTGAGAAAGGACAACACCCATTCATGATAAAAGCCCTCAACAAAGTATGTTTATGGGAACATACCTCAATATAATACAGGTCTTATAGGAAAAACCCATAGCCAACATCATATTCAATGGTGAAAAACAGTTTTCCCCCTGAAGTCAGGAAGAACAAAAGGATGTTCACTCTTACCACTTTAATTTACCATAGTACTGGAAGTCCTAGCTACAACAATTAGGCAACATAAAAAATAAATAAATAAAAGGCATCCAAATTGGTAAGGAAGAAATAAAACAGTATTTGCAGATGACATGAGACTATAAACAGAAAACCCCAAAGACTCCACCAAAAACTACTAGAAGTGATCAATGAATTCAGTAAGGTTGCAGGATACAAAATCAATGTGTTTTTCTGTACACTAATAATGCAGCAGAAAAGAAATTAAGAAAACAATCCCATTTACAACTGCACTAAAAAAAAAATAAGATTCCTAACCAAAGAGGTAAAAGACCATATACTCTGAAAACTATGAAACACTGATAAAGAAATTGAAGACAGCACAAAGAAATGGAAGGACATTCTATGCTCATGGATTGGAAAAACAAATACTGTTAAGATGTCTGTATTAACCAAAGCAATCTACACATTTGATGAGATCTCTGTCAAAATACAATCAGCATTTTTCACAAAGTTAGAACAATCCTTAAATTTGTATGAAACCACGGAAGACCCCAAACAGCCAGAGTAATTTTGAAAAAGAAAAGCAAAGCTGGAGGTATCACAATTCCAGACTTCGAGTTATGTAACAAAGCTGTAGTAATCAAAACAGTATGTACTGGCACAAAAACAGACACATAGACCAATAGAACAGAATAAATAGAAAGTCCCAAAACAGGGGCACCTGGGTGGCTTGTTGGTTAAGCATTGGATTCTTGATTTCAGCTCAGGTCATGATCTCAGGGTCATGATATTGAGGCCCACATCAGGCTCCGTGCTCAGCGGGGAGTCTACTTGAGATTCTCTCTTTCCCTCTCCTTCTGCACCTCCCCCTTCTAAAATAATAAATGGGTAAATCTTAAAAAAAAGAAACCCCCCCCCAAAATAAACCCACAGTTATATGATCAATTAATCTTCAACAAAGGATGCAAGAATATCCAATGAGAAAAAGACAGTTTCTTCAACAAATTGTGTTGGGAAAACTGGTCAGCTACATGCAAAAGAATGAAACTGGACCACTTTCTTACACCATACACAAACACAAAATGGATTAAAAACCTAAGTGTGAGACCTAAAACTATAAAAATCGTAGAAGAGTGCACAGGCAGTAATTTCTGACATTGATCATAGCAACATCTTTCTAGATAGGTCTCCTGAGGCAAGAGAAACAAAAGCAAAAATAAACTACTGGGACTACATCAAAATAAGAAGCTTCTGCACAGCAAAGGAAACAACCAACAGAACTAAAAGACAATCTACTGAATGGGAGAAGATATTTGCAAATGACATATCCAATAAAGGGTTAGTATCCAAAATATATAAAGAACTGATACAACACCAAAAAACCCCAAATAACCTAACTAAAAAATATGCAGATGACATGAACAGACATTTTTCCAACAAAGCCATACAGATGGTCATTGGACACATGAGAAGATGCTCAACCTCACTCATCATCAGGGAAATGCAAATCAAAACCACAATGAGATATCAGAACGGCTAAAATAAAAAACACAAGAAACAGCAAGTGTTGGTAAGGATGTGGAGAAAATGGAACACTCATTCACTGTTGGTGGGAATGCAAACTGGTGTAGCAGCCACCTTAGAAGACAATATGGAAGTTCCTCAAAAAGTTAAGAATAGAACTAACCTATGATCCAGCAATTACATTACTGGGTACATACCCAAAGAATACGAAAACACTAATTTGAAGTGATATGTGCACCATAATGTTTACTGCAGCATTATTTACAATAGCCAAACTATGGAAGCAGCCCAAGTGTCTATTAATAATTGTATATATATATATACAATGGAATAATATTCATCCATAAAAAAGAATGAAATCTTGCCATTTGCAACAATATGGATGGAGAAAGAGAGTATAATGCTAAGCGAAATAAGTCAGAGGAAGACAAACACCACATCTGATTTCACCCATCTGTGGAATTTAAGAAACAAAACAAAGGAGCAAAGGGGGAGAAAAAACAGAGACAGACCAAGAACTATAAGACTATAAAAAACAGGCTGATGGTTACCAGAGGGGAGGTGGATGGGGGGCATGGGCTAAATAGGGAAGGGGATGAAGAATACACTTGTCTTAATGGGCTCTGAGTAGTATATGGAAGTGTTGAATCACTATATTGTACACCTGAGACTAATGTAACACTGTATGTTAACTACGCTGGAATTAAAATTTTTAAAATCTAAAAGAAAATCGCTGAAATTCAATGAAATGTGAATGCAAATGCTGTGCAAGCCCCTCACAGAGAAGAAGCTTTCTGCTTTTTTTTTTTTTTAAGGTTTTATTTATTCATTTGACAGAGACAGAGCAAGAGAGGGAACACAAGCAAGGGGAGTGGGAGAGGGAGAAGCAGGCTTCCCGTGGAGCAGGGAGCCCGATGTGGGGCTCGATCCCAGGACCCTGAGATCATGACCCGAGCCGAAGGCAGACGCTTAACGACTGGGCCACCCAGGCACCCCAAAGAGCCTTCTTCTTAAAAACAGTATTTATAGCTAACTAGAACAGTATGCAAGGAGGCACAGTGGTTACAAGTCACCACCTAGGGCAGCTCCTCCCAACCACCACTTACTAACAGTCAAAGTGTCTACACCAATAAATCAATTATTTCTTTTTCATGTCTTAGAATTGATCTAAGCTTTGGTCTATCTGCTCCTTTGACCACTATATGTTTTTAAACTCTCCTATATCATCCGTTGCTTCACTGCTACCTGGATTTTCTCCAGATTCTCTTACCCTTTAAGCGACAATGAGGCTCTATCACTGCAGATTTTTTTATCTGAATTTTTCAGAACTTTTAGAAAGAGAGAGGAATCAGAAAAGCTTCTTAAATTTCACAGACGTTTCTTGTTTTATGTGTGTAGTGTTAAAAAAAATTTAGTGATTTTTGCGGAGATGTGGCTCTGTTCCTCTCCCTCCTCATTTTGGTCTCAGCCATCTCCTGCCTTCATCTCTCCTGGCCCTATGCTGGCTTGATTTTGACTCCACTCAAGGGCAGTTTCTCCTCAGTGTAGGACCCCTGTCCTAGAAAGTCACCCAGCAAGTTAACTGAGAGGACCTAGACTGTTCTAGCCTCTTCATCCTTCTTAATGCAGACCTTTGCTCTCATCCAGCAGTGGAGAGGGCAGACCCTTTCTTTCAGAGCTACTGTTGTAAAATTGTGTTATTCAGTGCTCTCTTCCACTCCTTCCCGCAAGCACAGGCTACTCGTATACACATGGGTTGTCTTTACTCCGTTGTATTTATGTAGCTGATGTGCAGGGCACCCAGCTCCAAGGGTCCCAAACAGACCTTGAGCTCAAAATTACACTTACGCCAAAGTGATAAATTTGGAGTTACATATTCTGGTCCCTCGCCCCTGCCCCAGCGTTCATAGGACTGGCTCCTTTCTATCCAGAACCAGTTTCAATGTTGGCTCCTGATGCCCCTGAAGGAACATCGCTTGTTCATCTCGATAGTGGTAACTTCTCCTACTTGCTTTGCAGAGTTTTCACTCTCAGTAATTACCTTGCATATATATATATTTAGTTCCTTATTGTCTAGCTGCTTCATGAAAGTAGAGAAAGTGTATTATTCACATCCCTGTCTGCCATTACCAGAAAAGACCTGGCACATTACAGAGGTTCAATAAATACACATAGTTAAATCAATAAGTGAATAAATTGCCACAGAACCACTGGTTGTTTAATTATCCTGATCTCTCAGTGAAATGCTTAGGGCCAAACACTGCACCTCCCACTACATAATGAAAAGTTATTTCTGTTCTTATCCCTTGTTCCTCTCTCCTTTCAGTTTTTAAAATCAACCTTGCTTAGACAATCACAGGGCTACAACAAGGGACTGAAGGAAAGCCAAAGGACAAAATCTGTGATGACTTTAGTTCCATGGGGGGAAAAATAAAAATGGACTGTCTTCAGAATTTGCTGAACAGATGTCAACTCCATTTGCTACTTCACAAATCATTGTAAAGGATAATTGGATTTCATTGCTCCTCAAACAAGGTGACACAAAGAAAGATGGAACTGCTTTCCAAAGAGGGTTTTTTTTTTTTTCATAGCAAACAGCTGAGAATTGTTACTTGAGAAGTCACTATCGGATTAAGGACCATAATATCAGGGCTAAATCTGGAAGAGAATTTGGGAAATCTCCACAGCCTGGCCAGCAAGAAAGGGGATCTTGGGGAAAAGCAAAAAGGAACTCTCTATATATCTGCTGAGTAATTTGTATCATGAATATAAAGGAAATAAAAGCAGTCCTCTACTTTCTTATAAAACAGGTTTCTGAAAATGCACTCGAAAGTCCAGTGCCTAAAGGCTAAATAGAAAAGTATGTTTGAAAGAGGATGGTAGGTAGAGTAGAGGCTATTTTCCAAGATTGCCTATCAGTGTAACGAAATACTTATTTACTCCTGGGGTTGCTCCCTACCTCCTTGTTTCCTGGCAACCTGGCATATAAGAAATAATCTGCGAAGGCCAGGGCCCTCACCCAGGTAAATATTTATGTGTTCCCATGGGGGCGGCCATTTCTAATAGCTGAGGGCAGCAACCATCACCCCAACCACAAACAGCTGCTACTTCAATGAAGACTCCCCCTGTGCAACTGGGCAATAGTTCACAACCATGATTATTCTACTAATCTTAAAAAACAACAACTCATTTTTACTATGTGAAAGGAATTTCAATTGTGAAAATGCGTAGTGGGAAAAATATAAACCATGCAGAAGCTGAACCCTTATAGTAAATAGTAAAGTATACTTATTGGGTCTTCAGATAGGAAATATGATATATATCAAAGAATAAGATGTTCTTTCTTAAAACTTGATATCTGGGGGAAAAAAAGATGAATCAAAAAACAGACTCGTAAATATAGAGAATATTACCAGAAGGGAGGTGGGTGAGGGGATGGGTGAAATAGGTGATGGAGATTAAGAGTAAACTTAATACACTTAACTTGATGAGCACTGAGTACTATATGGAAAGGTTGAATCACTATATTGTACACCTGAAACTAATATAACACTATACGTTAACTGGATTTAAAAAAAAAACAAACTTTGTATCTGAAGTGGGTCTGTAAATGAACTAAGCATGAGGCCTAACATTTTTATTCTGTTAAATTTAGAAAACCATTTTCCCAGAAGCATTAATGTGTTCTATTATGTCCAAAACAGTTTACAAAATATAACTGGATTCTCATTCCGGAGCAATGTCTAAGGCCATTTTTGGTGTCATGATCATGGGAAGGGAGGATGCTAGCATCTAGTGGGTATTGGCAAGAAATGCTGCTAAACATCCTGTATGCATAGGATGGTACCCCACCAAGAAGAATTATCTGTTCCAAAACGTTAATAGTGCCCAGATTAAGAAACTCTGCTCTAGACTTAAGGAGATAGGTAAATGACAGATAATATTCATTTGTTAAAAAAGTAAAAACAAAAACTTTTAATTTTTTTTTTTTAAGATTTTATTTATTCATTTGACAGAGAGAGACACCGTGAGAGAGGGAATACAAGCAGGGGGAGTGGGAGAGGGAGAAGCAGGCTCCCCGCGGAATAGGGAGCCCGATGCGGGGCTTGATCCCAGGACCCTGAGATCGTGACCGGAGCCGAAGGCAGACGCTTAACGACTGAGCCACCCAGGTGCCCCCCAAAACTTTTTTTAAAGCCTCAAGCAGAATGCCAAGTAATATATTATTAGAATATTAACACTGTCAAAGGCTGGAAGAAAAATGCTCAAATGCACAACTTGGCATATTTTACTCCAGAAGTTTTCCACATTCATATGCCAAAAGCAATTACCATATTGCTGATTGCTAATTAGACTGGCACAGGTTTCAACTTATCTACAGATGGCAACTTAAATGATAGTTAATTTTTAAACTAAATTTTAAATTTTGTAGGTTTAAATTTAAATATTTAAACAGATAACATCATCTGTTAATGTATTCATTATAATAATGAACCCAACTCTATCACATATCAGAGTTGGGCATATGGAAGAACAGAGCACGTTTCCCAAGCCACATGTGAAAAATCAATCATTTCTGGAAAGCCTATCTGACACAAAGACCCACATTAAGTTGGAGGAAGAACTAATTTACTATCCTCTACACACATACATACACACACATTTCCCTTAAGTGACAAGAACCCTGGACTGGAAGCCAGATGTCCTGCATTTTTGTCCGGACACAGGATTTCTAATTAGTTAGGTGATCATGTTCAGTCCTATAACCACCAATGCCTCATTTTATCCAGTTGTAGAATGAATGCTTAGAATCATTTTGTACCATTATCTAGCAAGGCCCTCTTTGAGAATGTCATCAAAGCTTGGACACTTTTTCCTCAAAATGCACATATTCAATGCATACATTTTCAAGACAATCCTTAAAGCCCATTTATGAATCTACTAGGAATCAATTGACTACTGGTCAACAGCTTCTGTATTAAACCAGTTTCCTATACATTTTCAATTCTAAAAAATGTTTTAGCTAGACAATATGACAAAGTTGAAAAGAAGAGCTCAGCCAGGAAAAGCCTGGCTACTGCCCATTGTCAAAAATAAGGCGATATTTGAGTATCAAAGGACATTCGAAAGGAAAAGGAGAGAGGCTCTATCTCAGAGAGCAATAAACAAAATCAACCTTCACAACTCTATTGTGTAAAACCATTCTTATTAGAGTGGAAAGCATGTTATCAGTTTCAGAATTAAACAAATGGAAACATTTGAGATTTACATAGGATTTTTAAAATATTCTATAAGAAAGAATAGAAAGTAAAATAAGTATCATAGCCAAATAACCTTGTTTCTAATTGTTCTGACAGTTTATACCTAGTCTTGTTGTGTTAGCAAGGAGAAAGTTACATAAGGCAGTCCTTTAAGTTACATTTACACAATGTAAAGAATAAAAAGATGATCTGATCCAGTAAGAATTATTGTGATTTTAAGAATATAAACCAAACTGCATGTGGCCGACACAAGATGCAAAAGAAAGTCAACTCAAGAGGGTTCAACTTCTAAGATTTCACTTTCCTCCTTGGTCTGAACTAAAACCAAAACCAAAACAACACACAAAAAGCCAATTTTGCAAAGTGGAGAAAATCCCTGGAATGATCAAAAAATTTTTAAGTTGCACACAGGCCCAGTGTCTGAGTACACACAACTTTTTGTTAATGCCCATGGAATATAAATCCTTTCCTTCAATCTTATTAGGCCCATTTGGGACACATGCTATTCCTGGACCAAGAAAGGTTTATTGGTTTAAATGAATCATTTATAGCAGATAGATATAGGGAAATCATCTGCAACCGTTAGCCGCTTCATGCACAAAAACTACAGTCACATTGTTAATTTGAATTTAAAGCACCTTTTTTAAAACACAATTCTGTGTCATTTATGGTCCATACACACTGCTTTCTCCAGAATAAACAAAATATTAACAATTAAAGGAATGATATTAGAGTCATTTCTGGAATTTGCTTTCAATAATTAAAGATCACTATTTTCTCCCTGCATCTCATTAGCAAAATGGACTGTGGCCCAGCATCCCAAGATCTGTTGTTGTATGTCAAAGGAAGAAGGGTTTAACCTGTGGGTCAGCAAAGTTTTTCTAGAAAGGGCCAGAAATGAATGTTTTTAACTCTGTAGGCCACATGTGGTCTCTGTCCTATATACACTTTTTTTTTTTTTAAGAACTCTGTGATAATGTAAAAAACATTCCTAAATCATAGACTACACAAAAACAGGCCCCAAGCTCAATGTGGCTGATGCGCTGTGGTCCATCCACCTGGTAGGAGACACAGATTTGAGTTCAATCAAAGACTGAATGCAGTACCATGTGATGTTAGCATTCATATCATGTCCCTCAGCTGATTAACCAGAAGTGGGTGATCAACCATATCAGTGTGCCCATGACTCAATGGTTTGCCAGGATGTGGGACCTTCAGTGCTAAATCCAAGAAAGTCTCCAGCCAACCTGGATATAGTGGGTCCCCCTGATAAATTCCTCAAATGAGGGAAATGAAAATCTTAAAGGAGGAGGCCGAAAGAAAGCTGCCACCTCATGGTTTGAGCATCTCATGGACCAGTAAGGAGGGGGGAGGGGAGGGAAGGTGGTAGCTAGAAGGCTGCTGGAGTTGGAGCCTTTGAAACCAAAGGAACTGGGACTGGCTCCTCCTACCATGACCCATGGCTGTTAATGTCATTCATTTTCCATGCTGAGCAAACTTTGGGGAAGTAAGGGCAAGACAAGTCATCCACAAGGTAATAAGAGTCAAGAGCAACCAAATAGGTCATGTTAAGTCTGGAAAACAATGACGCAGACACTCAGAAAGCAGCTTGAAATTTCCACTGAAACTTGTCAACAAACCAGAAAGCTTGTGCAAGCACATCAACACTGTCCCTAGGTGCTGCCAGGTCCATTTTGTTCTTTGGTTTCTTTTATTTTTTTCTCCCTCTTTAATGTAATTGGCAACCCATCAAAAAGAGCCCATTCCATGTTTCTCTTGCTAAAGCAACGAAGCAGATGGTATCACAAGCTAATGCAGCAGGGAAACACAGATCCACACACAACTTAGTTGGTGTGAGCCTTGAAAATGATCCATTGAAAGCATGTTGTGTTGGGGGTGTAGGGTAGTGAGAGCAGGGTGCCAGGGAGACGCATACACAGAGAGACATTAGAAACCAGTAATGTCTCATTCCAAGCAGATCATTTCAAGGCTGAATTATGTTTCATTATTATATAATAATTTCCATAGAATACTATAACAAGGTCAATAGATACAAAAAAGATCAATATCGAAAGTAACACTATCACAGAACAGAAATCTCACCTAGTACAAGAGCAGAAAATGTCCTCAGAGGAGTGGTCAAGAGAGACAGCAAGTGGAGTGGAAAACCTATGTGAAAAAGGAACTATGAAAGAGGAAGGGGCCTTGCCTGAATCTCAAGTAGCATTCCTGTACTTCCACACGTGCAGTCTATTCCTTAGGAAGCATAAAACACCTCACGTGGTTTCACTCTTTTACACAGTTTTCTCAAGAAGTCTACGGGGAAGAAATGTTGACGCCCATTCCAAAGACAGCAGGATTCAATTACTTCCCCAAAGTCACATCTTAGAAAAGTGCTAACAATGGGGACACAGTCTGTCCCCCCTCTAAACTACAAAGCAATCCATACTATGCGGGCACAGAAAAGGGAAGCACAAGTCAGTCATTAGATTGTGAAATATATTAATAGACCTGATGTTAAAGGTAGGAATTATTATGACAAACAGGATGAGGGACCAAAGGATACAAAATGTCATTTAGGACAGAACTCTAAGAGAGGGATTAAAAGCTGGCTATATTGGGCGCCGGGGTGGCACAGTTGGTTAAGCCTCCAACCCTTGGTTTTGATTCAGATCATGATCTCAAGGTCATGAGGTTGAGCCTTGCATGGGGCTCTGTGCTCAGTGTGGAGTCTGCTTAAGACTCTCTCTACCCCCCCCCCCGCCACGTGCGTGTGTGCGCACGCGCACACACTCACACACACACACACACACACGCGCCCTCTCTCTCTAAAATAAATCTTTTTAAAAATGTGACTATAGGTAAAATTCCTTATAGAATTAAGGTAGGAAAGTCATCAAATAGCACATTCTTTAAAAACCTCACCAAACTAGAGCAGCAAGGCACATATTGCTCAATACACCTGGTATGTGAAAATGCATGAGAACAGCTCTGAGCTGAGGAAACAGTATCAGAGGAATAGTGACACACACTATGGGCATCCACCCTACATTTAGCACCTGTCTGCCAACTTGATTCCCCCCAGATGCCAGTGGGGTCTCTGAGCATGAAGCAACAGGCAATGGGCTGGGAAATCAGCCAGAGGATGGCCCAGGAGGGCCAATTACTCTAAAACTCTCAGGGGCCTACATTCTCTTGGGAGGTCTTAGAGAAACTGGTAGCTCAATGCAAAGCAGAAAGTATCTGCCTCTTCCTCAAACTCATTTCTTTGTCCAACCTAATCCTCTGACACCAGGAAGTAATCATTCCCTAGTTACCGCATGTCTGTGCCACTTCATACTATGGTTAAGTATTACTGGTACTGAAGAGAAGAGAAAGGAGAAATTCTTCCTGATGCTTAGAGCCCAGTGATGTGCTGCTGGTAAAAACTTAAGTGGCTCTCAGCAAGGCAAACCTAATTGGCATCATCCATGAATTGCCACGGTGTAGATAATCCCACCATGGCCAATTTCAAGCTATCAACATGTCAAACTCCTTATAAAATTCCTGAAAATGCAGTGACTAAATGCTAGTAAGAGCTCAGTGTACCACTGATTAAGATCCATGCCTAAGGAAATGAAATTCAGGGAAAAGTAGCTCTGATTCTTAGAGGGAGGCAGGGGAGTGGGAGGAGAGACATTTGCAAAGCACTAATTTCAGTTTCCTTATTCTAACATTCACTTCTTTCCAGTGGACATAAGTCCATGAAGATTCATAGCTACCTCCAGAGATTCATTTTGCTGGTCTGGAAGCCCCATAAGACTTTAGTTCTAAAGCCCAGGTACTGAGCCTGGCACAGAGAAGAAACTCTATACACAAGTGCTTACTGATTGATAGAGGATTGATTTTCTTTGCCTTCTTTTTTTTCCTTTTGACCTCCCCTCAAAGCCTATGGGACAAAGGTTGATGAAAGAGAGTTATGGTTAGGGTTTGGAACAATGGCATAGAGGGTATTAAAACCATCCATTCCAGATCCCGTTTCTCCCACTGCAAACTGAGATGGGGATGGATGGCTGATGATGAACTTTTTTTTTTTATGTGGAGTAAGGCTGTGCCTCCATCCACTTATATAATTTAAAGAAAGGGTCCCTGAAGTTAGGTTATTATGCTTATTTTAAACTCAAATAGTCCCATGAGAACACTGAGGAAACATTCAGTTTGGGGGGTCCTAAAGGTTTTTGAGTACAAGGCAACTGATTAGCCAAGTAAATGGAGAAATCAAATGATTTCCTTAATTCTCTGCAAAAATGTCTCACTATCATCTTTCAAGGCTCAGCTCAATTGTCACCACCTCAAATATGGTTACACATGCGCACACACACGGGCAGAGTCACCACCTAGGTAATCACCCTGTTTATCTTCATGGAAAGTATCACCATATAAAATCACCTTGGACACTTTATGTTCTGTTTCACTCTACTGAAACTTAACACCCAGGCAAGTGGTTAACTTTCTCTGTCTTGTTCACTCCTACATGCCCAGCTCCTCCTCAAATGTCTGGCAAAATTAGGTTCTCAAAAAATATTTACTGAGTAAGTGAATTAATAGAACGGCATATCAATAAGTAATCTCTTAATATCCTGGTTTTCACCAGATTGTTACCTTGACCTCCACTTCCCTCACAACTGAACTTAAAATCACATTGACAAGAATTGGAAAGGAAAACTGAAAAAAAATGCCAATTTCTAAAACAACCCACTCATACCTAAAAAGGTATTTCTTCTTCACAATCTGGCTTGCCTCATTCAGAGTCTTTTGTGAAAATCAGGGTGAGCTCCTCCTACTATGTTCTTTGTGAAAGTTTATCCCATGTACTTAATTCTTTTTTTCCACCAGCTCTAAGAGAATTTGCCGTCCAGAAGCATTTAAGAAGATATCTTCTCCAAAGAAATAAACTAAAACTGGGCTTAAAAGCACATCAGGATTTTCGTCAAACCTAAATAAAGAAGATTTCCATCAAATACAAATATCCAACGACTAAACTTATTGTAGTTAATCTTATTCATGGTATCCTGTGTGAGAAAAACCTTAGGTTTAATTTTAACTATAACCAGTCAAGGTTTTACCTCATTTTTCAACCAGATAATCTTTCAAAATAGTATTAAAATGCTTAGTTAAAAGGGTTGCTTACTGGGGTACACAGATTTTGTGAAAGTGAATCTTATGATTTCTTTTTGTAAAGATTTATGCTATTCTGGGATTTTTTTGTTCTCTTACCAAATAACTTACTGTAAGTCCTTCAGCTTTTTTTTTTTTTTATATATCATATGAGTTTACTGGTTCCATTATATTTGTGGGCCAGAAACAGAAAAAGGATCAAATAGTGTCATTCCTCCTTTATGCACAATTTTAAATTGTTTTAATTTAAAATTTAATAAGATTAAGTTTTTAGTCCTCTTAAAAATAGATATCACGGGGCATTCTTTATAATTATATAAACTCAAAGAGGAGACAATAATGATTTTGCTTCATATAGGTTCCCAGATAATTTTAAAAGTAAATTGTTTTCGTTACTCATTAAGAGGGCTTTAGGGGTCTTTGAGAAGTTTTTGTTTTGTTTTGGTAGTGGTTGCTTTTAGATACAAGGGATAAATAAGAAATCCCAGGGGCCACTTAGAAAAGAGTGAATAGGTGTGACATTTTTACAGACACAAAGCCTGGGTGCCTAATGAGTTTCAGGTGCAAATCACTAAGCAGATCTTTGCTAATTAATTAGTTATATGACCTAGTCACAGAAAAGTATCCAAATACCACAGATCCTGAGATACCTTGTTTTCAATTCTGTGTTTGAGAATCACCTACGCCCAGAGTTGGAAAGAACTTTACAGTGTTATCTGAGCCTGGATCCCAACAGTCCAGGACATTCCCTAAGAGAGGCATGCATTTGTAATGAAAGAGCAACTCAGCCGATGCTGGCATGGGGAAAGGGGAAGTGGCGGACGAAGCCGGGGACCCAAGAGCCAGAAACTTCCTGGACCTTGACAAACAACCTGACTCTCTAGTTCCCACATGTAAAAATGTGATGGCAACATTTGCCTGGCAGAGTTACTGTGAGAATTAAGAGTCAAGGAAGCTGCAAACACACAAAGATCAGTAAAGGCTAGTCTTCCCCCTCCCTCTCCTCTGCACAAGTCTAAGAAGAAGTCACCCCCATGGCTACCACAGGGAAGTGCTTACCTTCACAGGTCAGCTTTATGGACAACCATGCCTGACTGTCATGCTGAACAAGGGACCCCTCCCTTGTATCTTTCACTGGACCCCACAAATTATCCAGTTGGTCCTGTTTCCCAAGTGCTGGGATATAAATGGCTCATGCTTCCTGTCTTGGTCATGCAGGCAAGGCCCAGCTTAACACTACTCTGGAGAAGGACCTCAAACGGAGAACCTTAAAATAGGGGAGGAGTACCAGCTTGAATTTCCACTCACTTTGTCTCCTTCTGCTGCTCTTATTACTTCATTGTTTCCTAATGAGTTGGTCTTAATTTAAGATTAGAGGAAAGTTGAGCATGAATCTATGTATTAACTAAAAAAAGCTCACCAGCTGGTGTAAAAGTTTAAGGAGACAATAAGGCAATAAATGAAGAGTTAGATCATTCCAGAAACACTCAATTCTTATACTTAATTTCTTAATCTTGGTCTAAAGGGTTGACATAAGTTAGACACATAGGATTGGAGTAGAATACTGGTGTTCCAGGAGCTGAAGAATAAATACCCAATTAAGATGAACAAATTCTTAGATGAATAATATTTATAGCTTAATATCATTCATTTGAAACCTAAATATCTCAAAACCCCACTTATTCACAATTCCACCAATAGCATAAGAAGTGGAATAACAATGATCATTAATAACTAAGGTAAGAAAACAAAAGCATTAGAGCTTAATAACTTTACTCAGAGGACTTACCTTCACCTCATCAGTTAAGGTCTTTTTATTTCTTTCCTAAACACAGTACTGCTAAGGAGGCTCTGGTGTCCAAACTTCCAGTTGAATGTAATAAATTAGGCCAGGAGAGACTGCTTAGGCGGTATGCTGACAGCTAGGACAGATTATCACCAACAGCAAATGTGCAGGGGAAAAATACATGTATATACACATATGTATGTATATACACACATACACTTAGAAAAATACAGACACATGTAAAACACATAAAATATGCACATACACATACATATTTGCACACATATACACATGACATTTAAAGTCACACACACAAAAGAAACATTTATTGCACTGAAAAACAGTCCCATGCATTGTGGTGTTCAAGGGCAACACCATCTCCTTCATAGCTGTCATTTACTGTTCTCTGCAATGGGTCTGCCATGATTGTGACCATTTCATATGTGTTATTTCTAAACCACACATCAACTGCTTGTGGTACATATTGTTTCCATTTTACAGGAAACAAAAACATGAAATCCTAAAAATGTTAAGTTTATCCAATATTCCATAGCTGCTAATGTAGAATAAAGGTACTCAAAGTATTGGTTATTTCCAAAGAAGATACACTTTTAACCATACCAAATTCAAGACCATGGATTTATTTTTGTAATGATGGCCTGAGTCATTAGGGGATATAAATATATACCCATTATTTCCCATTTAAAGACTGAATAACACATTTTAGAAAGATAATAATGATTATCTATTTGGAAAATTATTTTCTATTCTTTAATGAGACTTGGAGTTTTAAACTCCAACTATTTTTAGATATCAAATTCATAGAATTCACTTCCAAAGAGTTTCAGATAAATTAAAAACCTATCATCTTCTCTGGCCGTGCTATGACAGAAATAAATCAACCAAATTAAAGGTAGAAATAGTACTAAAGAACTCAAAATCATAAAATTATGATCTAATAGTTCTCTCACAGGGAAATTCCTAATTTGTTCTTGATGACAAATGTGAACTATAAGCAGAGATTTATGCATAAAGACATTTGTTTCAGCATTATTTACAATACCCAAATTTTGAAATAAACTAAAGAAAGGATTGGTTCAATAAACCATGGCAGATGTCAGATATTATGCTGCCATTTAAAAATGGTATTGGTGAACACTGTGAATTGTGCAAGACTGTTGAATCACAGATCTATAGCTCTGAAACAAATAATACATTATATGTTAAAAAAAAAAAAAAAAGAAGATAGCAGTAGGGGAAGAATGAAGGGGGGAAATCAGAGGGGGAGATGAACCATGAGAGACGATGGACTCTGAAAAACAAACTGAGGGTTCTAGAGGGGAGGGGGATAGGAGGATGGGTTAGCCTGGTGATGGGTATTAAAGAGGGCACGTTCTGCACAGAGCACTGGGTGTTATATGCAAATAATGAATCATGGAACACTACATCAAAAACTAATGATGTAATGTATGATTAACATAATAAAAAATAAATAAAAATCGTATTGGAAAAGTTTTATTACAGAATTGATATGATGATGAAATATTAAGGCCTCAAGAGTATATGTAGTAGGGTCACCATCAGTGATAGTTGCCAGGTACCATCACTTAGCCCCCTTTCTAGGAAAATTATAGGATTGGTATCTTCAGCTTTCTCGTGGTTGAGTGGAGCCATGCAAGTCATTCTGGCTCTTTTGCTAGGTAAGACTCCTGTAGAACCCTTTTCACTTAATGTAGCAACTGTCAAACTTGAAATGGTTGTTGCACAATCAACTTAGGTCCCAGAATAATTTTTATTAGTAAGATCTCTTAAGCACCTTCAAATTTAAGAGGCTATCTTTACAAAAAAAAAAAAAAAAAAAAAAGAGGCTATCTTTAATTGAGCTTTATTTGCTCATCCGAAGAGAAAAACACATATTAAACACTTGCTATGTAGGAGACATTATTCCAAGCACTGGGTATCTAGCAGTAAACAAATGGATTCTCAGGAAGCTTGCATTCTAATGGAAATTAAACTATAAAGAAACCACATATATACTATGTCAGGGAATTATAAAAGTGAGGAGATACATTCATACTGAAATAGATAGTAAATCAGTAATGTATTTCTTGTTCCTTCTCCTTTGAAATAGGAGCTTTAGCTTGACCACAGATCTGGACCACAGAGCCTATGATTTTATAGGAACATATATCCAATAGAAATGATGTTTTCAGTAACAGAAAATATTACTCATTTTTCTAAACTGGTTTCCATATAGTCTATATAGTGTCAGGACTCAAAACACAGCTGCATTTGTATATACTAATGCTCAGACATACTCTAGAAACGTTTACAGTTTACCTGAATAAAATATTGGGACTACATATAACCTGTGGGTGATGCCTTTTTTACTTGCTGTGGGATTGTTGTATCATGTGTGAAAAATTAATTCTTTAAATTCTTTAATTTAAATTAATTCTTTAAATTTTCTACTGCTAAGTAGTTACTAATTCTAAACCCCCCAGATAAATATTTTTCTATTTCAACTCTCAATTTCAACAACATGACCCAATAGATCAGCAACAAGGGGTGCATGCTCCAGCAGAGCTGGGATCCTTAAACACCCCTCAGTATTAATGGCTGCTGCCTCACATCTGTCTTTAATACTGCACAAGATTCTCTTGTGGCCAAGCTCTATTGGAAATGGAATCTTAGAAAATGTATTTCCAACTTTTCTAAGTTGAGGCACTATGGAAATGCCACAGACTATTTAAAGCCAAAACGACTATGTCTTGTGAGGGTTATATTATGAGTAGAGAAAAAATATGTGATAACAACACAAAGGGCAGAAGATGGGAAAATGGAAATGCATTTCATTGCACTGGGAGTGATAATTTAAGGTGGAACATATCACATTTGGGATGTATTTCCTACCTTTTTAAAAAGGCAGGATAGGACAGATGAAATGAGACAAAAGAAATTAAATAGCAAGACGGCAAACTTAAACCCAAGTATCTCTATCATTAAATATAAATAAATAGTATTAAAAATATCATCAGATTGGTAAGAAAAAATGCAAATCTACCTCTACACTTTTTATAACAGACTCATTATAAACACAAAGACACAGGTAGAAAGTTAAACAAGAGAAACATCCTAATCAAAAGAAAGCTGTTGCAGCTTTATTAACATCAGACACAAAAGACTCCAAGCGAAGAAATATTATTAAAAATATAGAGAGATGTTTCATTTTGGCAAAACAGTAAATTAAACAGGACTAAAACTTCATAAATTTGTACTCATAATTCTTCAAAGTGTAAAAAAAATAAAATTTGAGAGAAATCAAAAAAGAAGTAGACAAATCCACAACCATAGTTGGGTATTTTAATAAACCTCTCTTAATAAATGATAGAAGCAGACACAAATCATTACAGAGAAGATTTTGACAAACTCTTAACCAGTATAATTGCTTTTTAGAACACCATACTCAATAACCACAGAATATGCATTCATCTGAAGTGTGTGTAAACCATTTAATAACAGAGGTGATGCTGGGTTATGAAGCAAATATTATCAAAGTACTTACAACAGAAATGGTCTTTGACTAAAATAGATATTAAACTGAACTGAAAGTAATTTAAAAAAGGTAACCAGAAGATCCCCAAGTATTGTGAATTTAAGCAATCAATAAGTATAAAAACCTAATAAAAAATTGAGAGAGCACTTGAAATCCCCTTTATAAAGAGCACATCTAAATAGCTAATAATCATGAACAAGGAGCTCAACATCATTATTCACAAAGGAAATACACATTAAAACCACCCACTAGAATGGCTAAAATTAAAAAGACCGATAACATGAAGTGTTGTCAAAGTTCTAGAACACTGCCACATTACTGGTGGCAATGTACGATGGTAAAACAGTGGGAAATGCAGTTTTTATTAAAGCAATTCCAATCCTAGGTACATACCCAAGAGAAGTGAACATATTTGCTTACAAAAAGACATACCACAGTGTTCATACCTTTACTTAAATAACCCAAAATTGAAACAAAAATATTCACAATAGTAGAATGGATAAGTAAATTGAAGTATATATAAATTTTATATTACACAATAGTAAACAAAAGAAAAAAATAAGCTACTGCAACATGCAAGAACAAAGACAATAACTGTAACTTATCGATATTAGGTTAAACAACAAAAGCCAGATACAAAAGATTCCACATAATGTGATTTAATAAATACGAATTTCACAAAGTTTTATAATCAACTTATAGCAATAGAAGCTAGAACAGTGGTTCCTTTAGGGAGTATTGATATGCAAAGGACAAGAGATCCCTTTTAGGTGCTGGAAATGCAGATCTTGATCTTGCATCTAGTAAAACATGTGTTTGCATATTTAAATCTTCACTGAGCCAAACACTTGAAATTACTGTGCTTTAAGCTCTTTCCTAATGTAAATTTTACCTCATTAAATAAGGGAAAAGGGAAGTAAATATATAAATTATCTGACCATTTGCAACTAGATCTTTATACATTTCTAATGTCAATTCTTTCACAGATGGTTAGTTTGTTAACAGAACCTCTTCTGCTCCATCCTGTGTGGTTAAGTATCTGTGACCCTCTGAGCACAATAGCATTAGCACAAATGTAACATTTCCATTGTCTACCGTTTCACCACCATTAAGTGGAAAATGTCATCAGAAAGCATCGCAGACCTTTGTTGTCTTAAATTTAGTCTGTCTTTAAGTGTGGATTATCATGAGACGGCCATATGCTTGTATATAGTTCTACAGTAGAAAATTTACCCTCTTATACTCAAAACAGCCTTTTTTAATTAGTTTTTTTTTTAGTACAACTTGAATATCAATATATTATAGTATCTGTAGTAGGAAACAATTTATCAATTTCCATGTTTCATTCCTCCCCTAAGATACTTTTGGAAACCATAGATTTAATATCTTATGGGTGAAAGGAGTTGTTTACCTTAAAGTAATTTTCATGTAATTTTGATAATTATTAAAAGAATTGTCAGGTGTTGCTTGTACTATATTTTATTTTTTTTTAAGATTTTATTTATTTATTTGACACAGAGAGAAAGAGCGCACAAGCAGGGGGAGTGGCAGGCAGAGGGAGAGGGATAAGCAGGCTCCCTGCTGAGCAGGGAGCTGGATTTGGGGTTTGAGTCCAGGACCCTGGGATCATGACCTGAACCAAAGGCAGACTCAACCGACTGAACCACCCAGGCATCCCTGTACTACATTTTAGTGTACTGAAAATTAAGGAATGTGTATTAAGTCCAAGTTTTCATTTTTAATCTATTTGCATTAATTAATTTTATTTTTCAACTATGCATACAGAACATTGTATGGGACAAAACTTTACCTTTACTATCCTAGGGCCTGAAAATTAAATTGACACAAGATAGATCCATAGGACAAAAGCACAGATATTTTTACATGTACATGGGAGCACCCCACCCAGGGAAATGAAAACCAAAAGAAGTGGCAAAGCCTAAATGCTTATCTAGTAGGTTGAACAGAGTGGAAATTAGCAGAAAGGAACTAAAATGTCTGAGGCTAAAGACAGGCAAGAGTTATTCTAACAAGGTCTATTTGTATAAATTTTCTTGGCTTTCACTCCCCATCCTGATGACAAATTTCTTTTCTTCTCACACAGGGAGGACAGGGTGTCCCTTTTGTATCTGCTGTTTTTTAAATGTCTAATTCAAAATTAACCTTTTTCCAAAGTGGCATATCTTGGGGTGGCTTGTTCGGCCATCTTTCCACATTAGATAGGCACTCGAACCTGATAGTAACAGTTTCAAAAATTTAAATATGATTCGTCATTGAAGCTCCTACTTCCTTTTTAAATCTGTTAAATCACTTAGTTGCTGAAAAGTTTTTTACTTCTCAACTGCATTACACTTTTGTTTATAACACTATTTCTCATTATTTCTAAGTCTACATATAAATTGGATAAAAAAAGAAACAAAAAGTTTGGAAAGCGGGTGCCTGGTGGCTCAGTCAGGTAGGCATCTGCCTTCAGCTCAGGTCATGTTCCGGGGTACTGGGATGGAGCCCTATATCAGGCTTCCTGCTCATTGGGGAGCCTGCTTCTCCCTCTCCCCCATTTGTGCTTGCTTGCGCTCTATCAAATAAATAAATATAATCTTTTAAAAAAATTAAAAAGTTTGGAAAGTGTGTTTCATTTAGCTTAATAAATTTTGTTTTGTTTTTTTTATTTATTTGACAGAGAGAGAGGGAGAGAGCGAGTGCATGCACAAGCAGGTGGAGCAGCAGAGGGAGAGGGAGAGAAGCAGGCTCTCCACTGAGCAGAGAGCCTGACACAGGACTCAATCCCAGGACACTGGAATCATGACCTGAGCCAAAGGCAGATGCTTAACCAACTGAGCCACCCAGGTGCCCCTAGTTTAACAAGTTTTTGTAAAATTTTCCAATTGAAAGGGTTCACAGCGAGCCTCCCCAAAATATGCTACTTTGGCATGTGAATGATCTTGAGCTGAGGACAATCAAGGCCCAAAAGAGTCAGGAAGAGCTTTTTACCTTCCCCTTCACTGTCTCTAAGATTTTACATAGAGGGCCTGGTCCAGGAAGGGAACTATCACCAGAGAGAACTATAAAGAGTGTGAGCTAGGGGTGGTAGGTATAGTAAACTAGGGGAAGCCTAGCAATGCTAGGTTCAAATTCCCCCTCTGTATCATTTTGTCTCTACAGGGCATGACAAATATGTGTTTACCAAACATCTGCTCTTCCCATATTCCTGTGGATTGTTGTCCTTGACCTCTGAAACCCCAGACTCCTCCTGAGCTCAGGAGGGCATATAAGCCTCAATTGCCTGGCTTAGAGCCCCCTCATGTTTTTGTGGAACTCCCATAAGTACAAAATTAAAATTGTTCTTCTCTCATTAGTCTGTCTTATGTCAATTAATAGACCAGCCAAAAGAATTTAGAAGGGAAGAGGAAAAAAATTCCCTTCCCAACACAATTGTCAACCCTGTGCAGTGGCATCAAAAAGTGTAACGTAAATCTACATACAGACATACCTTGTTTTATCATTCTTCACTTATTTCCACCTCACAGATACTGCAATTTTTACAAATAGAAACTCTGTGGCAACCCTGCATCGAGCAAGTCTATTGGCACCATTTTTTCCAACAGCCTTTGCTCATTTGGTATATCACATTTTAGTAAGTCTCACAATATTTCCAACTTTTTCATTATTATATTTGTTGTGGTGATCTGTGATCACAACTCCCTGAAAGCTTAGATAACGGCTAGCGCTTTTTTTTCCTTAGCAATAAAGTATTTTTAAATTAAGGTATATACATTTTTGAGGCCCTGCGTGGCTCAGTCAGTTGAGCATCCAACTCCTGATTTCAGCTCAGGTCATGATCTCAGGGTTGTGAGAATGAGCCCCATGTTGGGATCCATGCTGGGCATGGAGCCTGCTTAAGATTCTCTCTCTGCCCGTCCCCTCTCTAAAAAAATAAAAATTAAATTAAAAAGTATATTTAAAGAAAAGTATGTACTTTTTTAAACATAATGCTACTGCATACTTAATAGACTACAGTTTAGTGTAAACATAAATTTTATATGTACTGAGAAGCCAAAATCCCCCTGCTTGTGCATTGTGAATTGCTTTATTGCAGTGGTCTAGAACCAAATCTACAATACCTCTGAGGTATAACGGTATTGACTCCTATTTATCAGAGTTTCAATGAGTGACTACATAAAAATCAACTGAAAGAGGTTTTCTAGACTTGTAAAAACACTCCAGGCCACATTATTTTAGGGTCAGAATTCAATGGGCTCTTTAGGAAAGATCTAGTTTATCTTAATTGAGACTGTATCTATAATTAGGATTTCAAATAAGAAACTTCTAGGTTTTATTTCCTCATACTTGGAAAATAGTCTTCAAACTCACTGAGAAAAATAAAGCAAGTAAATATATGATCTGCTGTGAAGAAAAGTCTTCTGTCCCAACATTACCCATGATAGCTTGACTACCAGAGTCTCATAAGCTGGTACTACCAGAGAAACAAAAGGCAGACCTATGTAGGCAGAGCCCAAACCCAATCTGATGTCCAATTCATTCAACTGTTTGTGCTAAAAATCATACATACTCATTTTCTTTAAAGCACACAGGTATAAGATCATCCAGTGTGGGGTGCCTGATTGGCTCAGTCAGTTAAGCGTCCGACTCTTGATTTCAGCTCAGGTTGTAATCTCAGGGTCGTTAGATTGAGCCTCAGGTGTACTCTGCACTCAGTGCAGAGTCTGCTTAAGATTTGCTCTCTCCCTCTCCTTCTGCCCCTCCCCTAGCTTGTGCGTGCATGTGCTTTCTCTAAGTAAAAATCTTAAAAAAAGATCATCCAATGTATCTTTGCATTTTGCATCTATTTATATTAAAAGCATAATGTTATTTACTTAAGCATAACAATAAAATTGTAACTGAAGTGAAACTAAATTGCAAATTTGATAGTTCTTGGTAAGGGTTAGGATACTGTGATTTCTAAAGAGAACAATATATTTGGTTTTCCTCATCATTATTAATCCAGAGCTCCTAAAACCCTTGTAATATTCTAAACTGATAAAATCTATAGTGTCTGCTTCAGTTACAATATTTAGTTTTGGTTCCTGGCATCTTCAGGGAGATAGGGTCAGAATTGAGTTAAATTTAGGACACTCAGGTGTGTGTGTGTGTTGGGGGGGTGGGGGCTACAATTTGGTGTGCATGTGTGTGTGTGTGTGTGTGTGTGTGTTGGGGGGGGGGGGGACTACAATTTGGTGACCAGAAGTATTGGGAATAGAGTGTTGAGAAGAGAAACATGACTTTTTCCTCATTAGTGATAGTACTTCCTAAAATATTCTTCCTTTACAGGGGTCTGCAGAGGGCCAGAGAGTAATTATTTTCAGCTTTGCAGGCTACCTACAGTCTCTATTAAAACTATTCAATCTGCCATCATAGTGCCATAGACAATACATAGAATGGGTATAAATGTTTCAATAAGACTATTTATAAAAAGAGATGGCAGAATAGATTTGGTTGATTGGCCATATTTTATGATGGATTCTCTAAAATAAGTCAGATGTAAAAAAATGTTAAACTTATGGGGCTCACTGCTTTTTGTTTGGTATGTATTTGCATTGGATTTTCACACATTTTCATCTTAATCAGTAGCTATTGACTTCTTATTACCAAAAAAGGAAAATCATTCATTTTCAGCTCTTCCTCAAAGTCCAATGCTTGTCAATTATATTGTATTATAAATATTCTACAAATTGCAGCATTAAAACCAAGATATATCTAGGACTCTTGTGGGTCTATCTTCCTATCAATCAAGATGTCTTAAACTCTTCTGGAGTTGAAACCAGAAACAATATTTTACAACCTAAAATATTGTAAAAATACCTGTGTATAAATAAGCAAATGACTACAAAGATTACACTAAGCAGTCTACAAGAGAAGTGTATAAGGCAGACCTACTTATTTTACAAAGTGATTAGAGAAAGAATTTTTATTCCATTGTTCTTGTTTTCTGGAGCCATAGGAGCATATTATACTGGAATCTGCTGCCTTCCCTATATACTTTCAAATTAACCCTTAAAATTACTGTCTTCCATTCCCTCCCTCCACATGTGAGGAGAATTTTACTAGCGGATCACTAGGGGAAAAAAAGAAACACGGACGCTGATAAATGAAGTGTCCTCTAAAATTGGACAAATATTTGTAATAAGTATGAAAACAGATAAATTAATAATTGTACGATGTAATTCATTACATGTGTGTTTTCTATCTTGTGGAAAGAAAGGAAGAAATTCTATGTCTGGCAGACACTTCCCGCCCACATTTCCTCTCTGCTAGCATCTATGCCCAACTTCCGACAACCATCACCTGCGTTTCATTGCCCAAGGGCTGTCTCAGGGCTCTGGAGCCAGCTCTGCTCCCTACCTGACAGGCTATAAGAGCAGGGGAATCAATGATTCCAGGAGCAGCCCTAAAGAACAGCTCACAGGAGTTGACGTATACATGTCCCAATGCCCTTGCCCACGTCTTGACTCTTTTTGACACAGAATTTCCCCAGTGAAATTAAGTTTCCATTGTCCATAGGGTTACATAATTGATCATTCTCTTCAATGGTCACCTTCCCTTCCCATTCCTTTCTCACTTCTTTGCTCCCAACAGGTTCCTTCACCTCCCACACCCTGAAGCACCCATCATGTGTTAGTATGCCCATTTTACAGATGAGGAAACTGAAACGTAGGTATTATAAATAACTGCCATCTAGAAACAAAGATATTCCTAGCTGTGGAGCCCTTGCTACTGGACACTTTACCTTTTAATGTTTTTGTTTTGATTTTTGTTTTTTTTTTTTTGCAATTTACTCCTAAAAAGCATCAGGACATAGAGCCCAGCAGTATCAATAATGAAACTCTGCAGTGTCCACTCCACGCCAGGCACAAGTATCACGTCACTTAGTCTTTGCAGTAATTCTACGAGGTAGGTGTTAGTAAGCAATTTCATTTAAGAATAAAAAAGATACAGGCACAAAAATATTAAACAACTTAGGGTGGTGGTATCTGCACTCAAACTAGTATATCTGACTCAAAACGACAAGCATGTGAAGACTTCACTCTGATACCTCCGGAGAAGGCAACGCATCGGCGCTTTTTTTTTTTTTTTAAAGTTGTGGTTTTGTTTTTTTTTTAAGATTTTATTTATTTATTTGACAGAGAGAGAGAGAAAGCACAAGTAGGCAGAGAGGCAGGCAGAGGGAGAGGGAGAAGCAGGCTCTCCACTGAGCAGGGAGCCCGATGTGGGGCTCGATCCCAGGACTCTGGGATCACGACCCGAGCCGAAGGCAGCTGCTCAACCGACTGAGCCACCCAGGCGCCCCGCATCGGCGCTTTTCAAACAAAATCATTTACGAGTTCTGTGGTGCTTCTAACCTGGCCGCACACAGGGGCCCTGCTGCAAGAATGGACATTTTCTGATGAATTTTTGTCTGACGAGGTCAAAAATAATTATAACCATTTTTTCCTATGCTTTACCCTTTATAGCAAATCTTACATCTAGATAGTATTTCTATTTTAAAGGTAAAGAAATTGAGACTTCAATAGTTTCAGAGGTTCAAGGTCACACAGCAAGTGGCAGCACCTAGATTTCAATCTAGGTTCACCCAAGTAGAGAGCCAGTAGGATTTTCACAAGACCTCACAGCTTCATTAGCCTGCCCATTTAATGATGTCAAAATATAAGTGTTCCCAAGGCTGGCTGTAGAAAATTTCATCTTTAAGTGAGCCATTTCCCCTCTTGGCATTTGTCCCATCTTGTTTTCTCTGCTTCTAAGGACAGAGATAATCTCACCTCACCCTCTGTGAACTTTGTTGACTCCAGGTTACTCTGAACACTCCTCAGAAAGTGAGGGTCTTGCAGGCCTCCTGGGTCGGTAAGATGGTGGTGCTCAAGAGGGGTGAGTGTACTGCCAAGAGCTTCCTCGGTACACAGAATCTGCCTTTCTCTCCAATCTACCCCATTGCTAGTTAGCTATTTATAGATCTGTTGCTTTGTTTTTACTATTACCCCATTTAAAATGCAGAAAGGCAACATGGCACTTGTCCAACACTGTTTACCCAAAAATCTTGGAGGATCCTCAGAGTCATGATTAAGTCTTGGTCTTGCTCCCCCCCACCCCCCCAGTAAACCCCTCTCTACCTTTCTATTGTTGCAACTAGGCACCTCTCTGTCCATTCCTCTTCTTTTCCATTTCCTACACCCTCCCGCACACATAGTCATATAAACAAGCACCCCAGGCCTTACACACATTTTAAAATTTGCTCTTAAAAGATAAGATTTCATTAAATTCACTCACAGGAAAGTATTAAAATCAAAAGCTTTATCTCCATAGGACTATTTGCATTCTGAGCCTCAGTGGCAGCCTGCAAAATAAAAAGTTTATCTCACTTAAGGGAATTTCATACATCAATGACCAGCTATTACAGGGAAAAGGGTGTCTTCTTAAAATCCTATACAAATACAGCCTGGCCTGGCTAATGGGGAAAGGTTTGAGGTGTATCGCTAGACATATCTTAATAGGCATTGGCCACAGTAATTGTTACCTAATAGTTTCTGTTTTAAATATGCATCACTTGGGACCCACTCTGAAATTCAGACACTACCACCAACATTACAATAAGCAGAAGCAGCACAATAAGCATATCCCTTTCACTTTATAAACACATTTATCAAAACATGGCAAGACATCGCCCCCAATTGAATAAACAAAACTAAGATCAGCGTCTTTTCCTCAGGGGTGTTCTGTCTCTGCCAGAAAGAACATGTCAAGGCTGACACCATTTATTCACAGCACTGATAACCCAGGAACTTCGCTCAGCATCTCTGCAGTTCTGGGGAAAGATTCTTTGATATGGGACCTTGCTTTCAGCTCACTGGTGTGGGTTTTGTTGTTGTTGTTGTTTGTTTGTTTGGTCAGGGAACAAACAGGCATTTTGAGATAGCCCAGGCTCTGGTTATTTTTCCCTCCCAGTCCTTGGAGTGTTCCCCTATCTGTAGGTTTGGTCGCCAGTTTTCGAGGGTCCAGCCGAGTTGCAAACTAGCCCCTGTCGATTCCTTTTTATGCAGGAAAATTTGCTTCTGTAATTGCCTCAGGGAGGAGAAAAGCTCCAAAAAGAAAAGAGGTAGCACTTTCATTCACAACAATTCTGAGAAGTTTAAACATAATCTCCTCACTGAGGATTTCAGTGGGTGAAATTAGATTTTACTTGGCTCATTCCCATGGAAGTTTTAAGCATCAGCTGAGATTTTCTCTCTCCTGGGAAGACTCCCTGACTCATAGGCTTTGTCAGGATGCTCTTCCCAACGGTTCTCAACACTCTTTCACTGTTACTCTTATCTCCCTGGATTTTAATTTTTTGATTCCCTGTCCCATTGGATAGGAGGTCTTAAGGGCAAGTCTGTGTCCATAGAATATATCCCTGTAGCCCTAGTATATAACTCGGTTCAGCTAAGGTAGACATTTTATTTAAAGAAAAAAATATAAGACACTTCTATCCTATGGAATGCTGGGAGGAATCAGGTGTGGTTTTGTGATGTCAGTTCATTCTCCTTTTGTCTCTAAGTCCTTTGAAGTCACGTTGTGGATCAATTTAGCAACGTCAGTGATGCTGCAGAAAATTTTAATTGCAGCAAGTTTACGGAACTTAATCCTGACTGGAGAATTTCTTATCTTACCCCAAAGCTCTAGTGCCTTGCAAGGAGCACAGTACTTCTAAGTATAACCTTGACACAAGGACTCAGGGGAAAGAAATAATGGATAGTGCCCCTGCTGTTTTTTATTTTAATCATCATGCCACTGTCATTGTAACACTCAGACATTCACAGATGTGCGTTGAGGATAGGAATAGGAAAAATAAAACCTCAAACCTTCTGAAACTCTTTCTTACAGTTACTATTAGGGAACAGTACACCTAATAAGTTCTACTACCCTGAGGCAGACACCATCGAGGAAGACACAGATGTTACCAGGTATGAAAACAAAAGCTTCCCTTTCTCCCCTGAGGTCCGCAATACCCAATTGTCCCTTGTGTGGAGTTATCAGAGCCCTGAAGCAACCTGCGAAGAATAAATTGAGACAAAGTCTAACGTTAGCATTGAATGAGGACTGCTTACAGAGGGAGGCCCTGAATGGGGCGTGTAATGAACCAGAGAACTCAGCACGTAGTGGGGATTAATCTCCAAAGAAGAGAGAAACTACAAGTGCAGACAGAGGTAGAGCCCTGAGGAAGTACCAGGAGTTGATGTCAACAGTGTAGATTTTTTTCAGGGTTTGGAGTCAAAGGAAGAATGAATTAAAGAACGAATCCTAATGTCTGTACCTGCCTGCCTCTGGTTTGCTGCAGCTTCCAGGGCCTGATACCCTTGGTGGGTCTTGGAGAAACTGATCTGCTAGGACAGGAAGAACCACACTCACTAGCAAGTGGAGCTTCAACAAAGGTAACACAGACTTTTTTTCTTTTTTGGTATCCAATCTCCACGATGGAAATAAAGTCTTAAATAAATGTATTCTGTATTAAATTACGCATTCACCCTACAAATTATACAAGCAATGTAAAACCTTCAGACAAAAAAAAAATATGCCAATGATAATAGATAAATCTTTAAAAGTGTTTTCAGTTGGAAAACAATTCCAGATGTGTTTCCTTATAAAAAAAAAAAAGGCAAGTAAAAATATGAATGTTTGGAAATATTACATAACATTGTGATTATACTTCTCAGGATATTAAAAAATTATCAAGTTTAATTCCAATTACCAAAGAAGCTAAAGAGAAACTGAAATATTACAAATATTTCTTGAGAAAAATACATATTAATTGGTGGTCACTAGTATTTAAGATTATAAAAAGGTAGTACTAAGAAAAATCTATTACCAGTTCTGCTTGATACATTTTTTATACTCATTTTATGTCTAATATTTAGTGATTCCATGTTATGAAAAATGAGGCAAGATATTCTTTTTTAATCTCCCTATAATCCCCATGTTTCATTAATTATATTATTAGTTACATGTTCAAGGTTTATAATTGCATAAAGTGATTCCAATCTAAGTGGTTGAGCAGAGGCTCAAACTCAAGATCCCAAAGAATGACTTCTAATACTTACTTGACATTTTTAACAGAATTTTCAGCAAAATGTTTTACTTAGAAACTATACAGCATAGACTTCTTATTCTTTTTAAGAATCTTTGTTTTGAGTGGGAGAGAAAATGTATTTGAAGAAATAATAGCTGAAAACTTCGTAAATGTGGGGAGAGAAACAGACCTCCAGATTCAGGAAACACAGAGATTCCCCCAATAAATTCAACCCAAGGAGGTCCACACCCAGATAAAATGGCAAAAAAAAATAGTGAAAAAGAATTTTAAAGGTTGCAAGAGAAAAATACAGTTACATACAAAAGAAATCCCATAAGGCTATTGGCTGATTTTTTAGCAGAAACTCTGTAGGCCAGAAGAGAGCAGCACAATATACTTAAACTGCTGAAAGGGAAAAAACTGCAGCCAAGAATACTTGAACCAGCAAGGCTACCATTCAGAATAGAAGGCAAGATAACAAGTTTCTCAGAAAAACTAAAGTTAAAAGAATTCATAACCACTAAACCAACCTTACAAGCAATATTAAGAGGGACTCTGAGTGGAAAACAAAAAGTAAGAGTAAGAAAATTAGGAAGCACAAGAGCAAAAATTTTGTATGCCTTTAAAAATCAGTCAAGAGAAGCACAAAATAAAAGGCTGTAAAATATGACACCAAATATCTGAAATGTGGAGGCGAGAAGAGTAAAGAATGAGTTCAAAATTAAGCAACCATCAGCTTAATACAGACAGCTATATGCAGAAGATATATATAAACTGAGTGATAACCTCAAATCAAAAACCAGTAATAGATATGTAAAAAATAAAGAGTAAGGAATCCAAGTGTATCACTAAAGAAAGTATATCACTTATATGAAAATCATTAAAGCAAACCACAAAAGAGAGCAAGAGAAGAAAGGATCAGAGAAAAACTACAAAACAGACACCCAAGTGGCAATAAATACATATCAATAATTAGTTTGAAGGTAAATGGGCTAAATGCTTTATCAAAAGACCTAGGGTGACAGAGTGGATTAAAAACAAAACAAAACAAGACCCATCTAAATGTTGCCCACAAGAGACCCATTTCAGACCCAAAGACACCTGCAGATTGAATATGAGGGTATGGAGAAATATTTATCCTTCACATAAATGTCAAAAAAAGCCAGGGTAGCAATAATCCCATCGGACAAAATAGACTATAAAAAGGAGACCATAAAAAAGACACAAAGAAGGATACTATGGAATAATAAAGGGGACACTCCAACAAGAAGGTTTAACAATGGTAAATACTTATACATCCAACATAGGAGCACTCAAATACATAAAACAGTTAATAACCAACATAAAGAAACTAATTAATACTAATACAATAATAGTAGGGGGACTTGAAGACCCCATTTTTATTGATGGACAGATCATCCAAACAGAAAATCAAGGAACAGTGGCTTTGAAGGATACATTGGACCACATGGGTATAACAGATATATTCAGAACATTCCATCCTAAGACAGTCAAATACATATTCTTTTCAACTGCACATGGAACGTTCTCCAGAATAAATCACATATTAGGTCACAAAATAAGCCTCAATTAATTAAAAAAGATCAAAGTCATACCATCCATCCTTTCTGACCACAATGTTATGAAACTAGGAATCAACCATAAGAAACATTCTAAAAAGATTATAAATGCATAGAGGTTAAATAACAGGCTACTAAACAATTAATGTGGTCAACAAAGAAAGTGAAGAAATCAAAAAGTATGTGGAAACAAATGAAAATGAAAAAACAACAGTCCAAAACTTTGGGATGCAGCAAAAGTGGTTCTAAGAGGGAGGTTTATAGCAAAACAAGCCTACCTTGAGAAGCAAAAAAAAAAAAAAAAACCTCAAACAACCTAACCTTACACCTAAAGAGCTAGAATAAGAAACAAAACCAAAACCTGCAGAAGGAAGGAAATAACAAAGATTAGAGCAGAAATAAATGATATAGAACCAAAAAATAATAATAAAATAGAACAAGTCAATGAAACCAGGAACTGTTTCCTTGAAAACATCAAAAAAATGATAAACCTGTAGCAAGACTCATTAAAAGAGAAAGGATGCATACAAAATCACAAATGGAGGAGGAGAAATAACCAACACCACAGGAATATAAATAATTGTAAGAGAATATTATGAAAAATTATATATGTCAACAAACTGTACCACCTAGAAGAAATGGATAAATTCCTAGAAACATATAACCTACCAAAACTGAAGCAGGAAGAAATAGACAATTTGAACAGATCGACAGACTATGAACAAGAAGATTTACTCAGTAATCAAAACTCCCAACAAACAAAAGTCCAGGACCAGAGACCTTCACAGATGAATTCTACCAAACATTTAAAGAAGAGTAATACCTATTCTATTCAAACTATTCCAAAAAATAGAAGGAAAACTTCCAACTCATTCTATGAAGCAAGTATAGCCCTGATACCAAAAGCCAGACACAGATACCACTAAAAAGAGAACTACAGGCCAATATCTCTGATGAACACAGATGCAAAAATCTTCAACAAAATACTAGCAAACCCAATTTAACAATACATTAAAAATATCATTTTTCATGATCAAGTGGGATTTATTCCCAGAATGGAAGTGTGGTTCAATATTCATAAAATTGATGTGATACATCATATCAATGAGAAAGGATAAAAACTATATGATCATTTCAATAGATGCAGAATAAGCATTTGACAAAGTACAACACCTACTTATGATAAAGGCCCTCAACAAAGTAGGTTTAAAAGAATATACCTCAATATAATACAGGTCTTACAGGAAAAACCCACAGCCAACATCATACTGAATGGGGAAAAACTGAGAGCCTTCCCCCTAAAGTCAGGAACAAGACAAGGATGTCCACTCTCACCACTTTTATTCAACACAGTACGAAGTCCTAGCTATAACAACCGGACAACATAAAAAAAGGCATCCAGATTGGCGAGGAAGAAGTAAAACTCTCAATATTTGCAGATGACATGATACTATATACAGAAAACCCTAAAGATTCTACCAAAAAATTACTAGAAGTGATCAATGAATTCAGTAAGGTTGCAGGATACAAAATCAATGTGCAGAAATCTGTTGCTTTTCTACACACTAATAAAGAAGCAGCAGAAAATTAAGAAAACAATCCCATTTACAATTGCACCAAAAATAATAAGATTCCTAGGAATAAACTTAACCAAAGAGGTGAAAGACCTATATTCTGAAAACTACAAAACACTGATGAGAGAAACTGAAGACAGAAGAAATGGAAAGATATTCCATGCTCATGGATTTGAAAAACAAATATTTTTAAGACATCTATACTACCCAAAGCAATCTGCACATTTAATGCAATCCCTATCAAAATACCATCAGTATTTTTCAGAGCACTAGAACAAACAAAATTTGTATGGAACCACAGACAACCCCAAATAGCCAGAGTAAGTTTGAAAAAGAAAAGCAAAGCTGGAGGTATCACAATTCCAGACTTTAAGTTACATTACAAAGCTATAGTAATCAAAACAATATGGTACTGGCATAAAAATAGACATATAGATCAATAGAACAGAATGAAAACCCAGAAAAAAACCTCACAGTTATATGGTCAGTTAATGTCAAGAACATCCAATGGGGGAAAAAAAAAACAACAAAAACAGTCACTTCAAAAAACTGTGTTGGGAAAACTGGTCAGTTACATGCAAAAAGAATGAAACTGGACCACTTTCTTACACCATATACAAATATAAACTCAAAAGAGATTAAAGACCTAAATGTGAGATCTGAAACTATAAAAATTCTAGAAAAGAGCACAAGCAGTAATGTCTCTGACATCAGCCACAGCAACATTTTTCTAGGTAGGTTTCCTGAGGCAAGGGAAATAAAAGCTAAAATAAATTATTGGGATTACACCAAAATAAAAAGCTTCTGCACAGCAAAGGAATCAACAAAACTAAACAGCAACCTGAGTGGAAGAAGATATTTGCAAATGACATATCCAATAAAAGATTAGTGCCCAAAATATATAAAGAACTTATACAAAAAAACAAAACAAAACTTCTACAACTAAGCATCCAAACCCCCCCACCACCAACATAATCCAGTTAAAAAATGGGCAGAAGACTGGACAGACACTTCTTCAAAGAGGACGTACGGATGGCCAACAGACACATGAAAAATGCTCAACATCACTCGGGAGCAGAAAAGTGTAAATCAAAACTACCATGAGATACCATCTCCTCTCTGTCAGAATGGTTAAAATCAGTAACACAAGAAACAACAAGTGTTGGGGTGCCTGGGTGGTTCAATCGTTACGCATCTGCCTTCAGCTCAGGTCATGATCCCAGGGTCCTGGGATCAAGCCCTGCATCAGGCCTCCTGCTCCACGGGAAGCCTGCTTCTCCCTCTCCCACTCCCCCCGCTTGTGTTCCCTCTCATGCTGTGTCTCTCTCTGTCAAATAAATAAAATCTTTAAAAAAAAAAAAAAAGAAAAGAAAAGAAACAACAAGTGTTGGCAAGGATATGGAGAAAACAGAACCCTCTTGCACTCTTGGTGGGAATGCAAACTGGAGCAGCCACTGGGGAAAATAGTATGGAAGTTCCTAAAAAGTTAAAAATAGAACTACCCTATGATCTAGGAATCATACTACTGGGTATTTACCCCAAAAATACAAAACCACTAATTTAAAGGGATACATGCACCTCCTATGTTTATTGCAGTATTTACAATAGACAAACTATGGAAGCAGCTCAAGTGTCCATCAGTAGATGAATGGGTAAAGAAGTGATATATTTATAAATATATAAATTAATATATATATTATAGAATATTATCCAGCCATTTAAAAAGGATGAAATCTTGCCATTTGCAACAACATGACTGTAGCTAGAGAGTATAATGCCAAGTGAAGTAAGTCAGAGAAAGAGAAATACCATATGATTTCACTCATATGTGGAATTTAAGAAACAAAACAAATGAGCAAAGGGAAAAAGAGACAAACCAAGAAACAGACTCTTAACTACAGAGAACAAATTAATGGTTACCAGAGAGGAGGTGGGTGAGGGGATGGGTGAAATAGGTGATGGGGATTAAAGAGTGCACTTGTCATGATGAGCACTGGAATTGTTGAATCACCACGTTGTATACCTGAAACTAATATAACATCTATTTTAACTACACTGGAATTAAACATTTTTTAAAAAGAATCTTTGTTTTGTATTGCAACCAAATTGACTGGGTTCAAAAATGGGTCTGTCACTTGAAAGCTGTGTGAATTTGAGCACATCAGTCTCAATAAGCAGTAGTTTTCCCTTCTGTAAGATGGGGATAATAAAGTATCTATTTCATCAGGTTATTGTCAGAATTGAATTTATGTATACATAGTACTTAGCATAGTGCTTGACAATGGTAACTAATGATAGTCCTTACTATTAAAGCTTTTGTTATTTTGTCCTTACTATTAAAGCTTTTGTTATTTTTACTAGTAGCATTATCTTGTCCCCAACCTACTTCAGTGTAATTTCCTAGAACACTCTCAAATTATGCTCCTGTGGTACTGAATTGTTTGGATCTCAGAATATCCCATGTTCTTCCAAGCCTCTCTACTTGGCACCTGCAGCTCTGGTTAAATGCAGTGACCCATTTTATAAGAACTAACAGACTTGTCAAGTTGCTCATTTTTTAAAGAATCTCTTTAATGTACCCTCATCTGAGAGGCATTTACAGATTTCCCTAGGTAAGCATAGTATATCCCTCTCCCAGACTTCTATTTCATTCTGCAAAGTCCTAGCTTATATTGTCTTGCCCTTTGTGGTCTCCATTTTTGTCTCACTTCTGGACAATAAATTTCATTAAAGAAAGACAATTTTGTTTATATGTAGTCAGTCTCTGACATCATCTTCATCATCATCACCCATCATGGTCACAGAAAACATAAATGTTTATTGTGTTTTTTCATGTAAGATATTCATTGTTCTCAAAACCTTACATATACTACGTGAATAGGACCTTCTTATTGGTTCTTGAGAGAATTAAATTATCCCCATGTTAAAGCATGTGGAATGGAGATACAGAAATGTTTAGAAACTTGCTCAAGGTCATGCAATTAAGAATGAGAGAACCAAGGGGTGCCTGGGTGGCTCAGTCGTTAAGCACCTGCCTTTGGCTCAGGTCATGATCCCAAGGTCCTGGGATCCAGCCCCGCATTGGGCTCCCTGCTCCACAGGAAGCCTGCTTCTCCCTCTCCCTCTCCCTCTCCCCCTGTTTGCGTTCCCTCTCTCTGTGTGTCTCTCTCTGTCAAATAAATAAATAAAATCTTTAAAAAAAAAAAAAAAGAATGAGAGAACCATGATTTTTAACTCCGGAGCCCAACTCATTAATGATATGTGGAATAGACACTCAAACATTTTGTGAATGAATGTGTGATTCCTAAGGTAACTTCTAGGCCAATACAGTACATTTTCAAGAAGTTATGAAACAGGGCGCCTGGGTGGCTCAGTTGGTTAAGCGACTGCCTTCGGCTCGGGTCATGATCCCGGAGTCCTGGGATCGAGTCCCACATCGGGCTCCCTGCTCGACGGGGAGTCTGCTTCTCCCTCTGACCCTCCCCCCCTCATGCTCTCTCTATCTCATTCTCTCTCTCAAATAAATAAATAAAATCTTTAAAAAAAAAAAAAAAAGAAGTTATGAAACAATTCCTAGGTCATGCACTAAGCTAAGTTGTGTGAAGGCTGGAAAAGAACTACCATGTAAGTCAGAGGTCTCCAGCACTTTACAATTTGGCTAAGAAAAAAAAATTGCAGCACATAAGAAAAACTATATGGTGTGTATACTCACTAAAATGGATTGTAGTGAAATTCAGAAATGTTAAAATTCTGTGATGGCAAGAAAATCTGGAGAGAAATGTTACTATGGTGTTTTAAAGAGCCACCAATGCGTTATATTCTACTTTTTGTGGAACATAAGGAATAGCATGGAGGACATTAGGAGAAGGAAGGGAAAAATGAAGGGGGTGAAATCAGAGGGGGAGATGAACCATGAGAGACTGTGGACTCCAGGAAACAAACTTGAGGGTTTTAGAGGGGAGGAGAGTGGGGGAATGGGTTAGTCTGGTGATGGGTATTAAGGAGGGCATGTACTGCATGGAGCACTGGGTGTTATACAAACACAATGAATCATGGAACACTACATCAAAAACTAATGATGTACTGTATGGTGACTAACATAAACAAACAAATAAATAAATAAATAATAAAAATAAAGTCAGTTCCTGATTTCTAGTATGAGAATGCAGTGCTCCTGAGTCATTGTGAGTCTAACAGGTAAGCAATTGATTGAAACAGTTATAAAACCACTGTTAATCTCCTAGAGCAGAATATCAGGGATATTTTGTGTATGTTTGAGTTCTGAGCATATATGGGGAAAGTGAATATAGGGTCACAATCTTTGAGGCATTATTCTAAATATAGAAATATGAACCTATAAGTGACTTGTGGTTGAAATTTGAATACTTGCCTTTATTTGTGATCTGATGTGTGGTTTCTTACATACTATTTCAATGTTATACGAAGAAATTGTAAATTATGACCATAAGTCCTTCACTATGTAACTAAGCATTTGTATAACAGTTATTTCTCTTACCAACAAAATTATCAACACAGAAAAACAAGTTAGAGATCTAGAAAACCTATCCAGAAGAGCCCAAGAAGTTTATTTAAAAAAAAAAAAAATGCTCACACAAGGAGGTCCAAAACTACCTTGAGATCAATAAATTAATAGATGTATATTGCATGTAAACATTATACAAATCGCTGTCAAGGAGATTCTATTAAAAATGTGCTACTGTTAGGGCGCCTGGGTGGCTCAGTCATTAAGCGTCAGCCTTCAGCTCAGGTCATGATCCCACGGTCCTGGGATCGAGCCCCACATCGGGCTCCCTGCTCGGCGGGAAGCCTGTTTCTCCCTCTCCCACTCTCCCTGCTGTGTTTCCTCTCTCGCTGTGTCTCTCTCTGTCAAATAAATAAAATCTTAAAAAAGAAATGTGCTACTGTAAATAACTAGCTGGAAATGCTGAAATAAGAAAAGGAAGCCCCTACTTTCTGAGAATTTGTATCCTATGCTTTTATTAGGACTGGGGATGTGAAGAGTGAATTATAAATGCCCCAAATTCTGTGTTTTTGTTAAATCTAAATCAGAATTAAATAGGACATCTTCTCCCTACACTAAAAAAATAAGTTAAGAACTCACAACCCTACCCTGATAAACTAATTCATACATAATTATATTATGTTTCCTAAAATTACTGGACCACTAAATTATTCTCTTTAGTAAACTTAAAGTAGCTCAATATATTACTCAGGTTAAGGTTTCTGATAATAAAACAGACCTATGACTTAATCTTACTCTAGTTAGAAAGCTCACTTCTGTGTGTGTGTGTGTGTGTGTGTGTGTGTGTGTGCGCGCGCGCGCGCGCATGCGCGCGCACGTGCCTGTGTTTAAAATCTTTTCTATCACCTGGCTGATATATTATCTCCACTTGTTCAATTATTTAAAAAGCCCAGTTATATGTAGTTGACTAGATGCATAGCTTGAAGTTCTTATTGATGAATTTAACATTGTTAAAATAAAATATAGTTGAACACTCACCTTGCTGCATTGTTCTTTCATAGGTAGAAGTAGCAACAGACATATTCATGAGTTTTCCAAAGTAAAGAGAAAGTGTTCTCATTTTGAGGCAATTACAGATTTAAGCCATCCCTCCTACAAGTTCTAGGAATAAATGGTGAATGAAAGATAGAGCATGAAAATTAAAAAAGGCCTATATTTTTGTCATTTCTTTGTTCAATTTTTCATAACTGCTTTTTCTATTTAAGATTGAATTCATCAGTGTCACTCTTCCACTGAGATTGGTAGATAGAAAAATAACAATAATAAAGCACTGAAAAAGATAACAAAAACCATAATAAAAATAGATTCAAAACAAAACAAAACAAAACAATGATGCTGAGAAGGAGAATATGGGTGGCCAGAAAAAACGGATCTGAGAGGGTGGACACCCAAATACTATGACGGGTTCTGCAACCAGCAATAAGTATAATCTTGAGTTGGTCACAAAGTGACTCTGAACCAGTTTTTCAGCTTTAAAGGAGTTGTACTAGAGGTGTTGAATGACACTCCCAGGCCTCAAAATTGATTACAATTTTATTCAGAGAGCATAGGATGGGAGACAAGGATATATGATAACCAAAGAATGAAGTGACAATTTAGCAAAATATTTCAATCATGGGAAAAATTATGATGAATGAGTAAATAGGGGAAGATTTTTACCTAGCTCTTTTTACATTTCCTTTCTTGTACTTAATGCTAATCATTTCAATATTATCATTATTTTTTTCTTTTGTAAAATGGTAGCAACTCTAGGAAAATAATAAAGTCAGAAACAAAATAAGTATAGGAATATCTGTCAAAGAATGACCAGAAGAAAAATTAGTTTGAGTTTGCCCCCCCTTAAATTATTAGCTCTGCAAATAAACCATTTGAACATACTCTAAGGGGAAATTAGCAAATCTAAAAAAACAATTGCATCCCAAATAGATTTTGTCAGTGGTTAGTTCTCTGGAAATCAGTGTACTGATTCTTCACTTTTTGAAAAACGTAGGGCTTTTGGCCCAAGTGTATACCCCATTGTCATTCATTCAAGCCTTTTCTCTCCATTGAAAAAATAATTTCAAAATACTTCAAATCTTTTATATGTTTATATTATTTATATCTTCTGGTTACATCAATTAATTTAAATGTAGCATGACAGTGACTTTATCTTTATTCCCAAAGTGTTACTGAAATGATGGAGCCATCACTCATAAAGATGACTCATTTAACTTTATAGCAAACCTTTATATACCAGGCATTTGTCTAAGTACTTCATCTATACTGAATCATTTAATCCTCATAACTATATAAAGTATATGCTATTATCATGCTGATTTATAGATTAGGAAACTGAGGCACAGACATTTTTATAACTTGCTTAATGTCAAAGAAAGTATAAATGAAGGAGTCAGGATTAAAATCCATGTGGTCTGGCTCAAGAGATCTTGTTCATAAAACACTAACCCCATAGTGATCTAAATATGAAAGAAATAAGAAATTGTAGAGAGCAACTTTTTAAATGTGTCAGAAACTAAGATCAAAAGGAAGTTTGAGTGCCCAGCCTGTCCAAAGACAATATGCAGATGGTCAAGATGAAATTAAGAGGAAAATGGAAAGGGGCGCCTGGGTGGCGCAGTCATTAGGCATCTGCCTTCAGCTTGGGTCATTGTCCCAGGGTCCTGGGATAGAGCCCTGTGTCAGGCTCCCTGCTCAGTGGGAAGCCTGCTTCTCCCTCTCCCACTCTCCCTGCTTGTGTTCCCTCTCTCGCTGTGTCTCTCTCTGTCAAATAAATTAATTAAATTAAATAAAAAAAGAGGAAAATGGAAGGTAAGTGCTATTTTTTTAAATTTTTAAAAAATTTATTATGTTATGTTAATCACCATACATTACATCATCAATTTTTGATGTAGTGTTCCATGATTCATTGTTCACGTATAACACCCAGTGCTCCATTCCCAAAGAACAAATAATCCAATCAAGAAATGGGCAGAAGACATGAACAGACATTTTTCCAAAGAAGACATCCAAATGGCCAACAGACACATGAAAAAGTGCTCAACATCGCTTGGCATCAGGGAAATCCAAATCAAAACCTCAATGAGATATCACCTCACACCAGTCAGAATGGCTAAAATTAACAAGTCAGGAAAGGACAGATGCTGGCAAGGATGCGGAGAAAGGGGAACCCTCCTACACTGTTGGTGGGAATGCAAGCTCGTGCAGCCACTCTGGAAAACAGTATGGAGGTTCCTCAAAAAGTTGAAAATAGAGCTACCATATGATCCAACAATTGCACTACTGAGTATTTACCCCAAAGATACAAATGTAGTGATCCGAAGGGGTATGTGCACCCTGATGTTTATAGTGGTAAGTGCTATTAAGTACCATTATAAGAAACCCTTCTATTAAATAACTTCAAATATTTTAAGATTAAATTATCTAAAAGAATTTTGCATACACCAAGAGATTTAATACAGAATGCTTTAGAATATATGGATGATTCTACCAATGCAGGTATGCCCGTATAGTACTAGAACACAAATGAATCATTTTATATATTTATGCATTACCCAATTTAATCTTCCTGACAACCCGAGAACACATATAGTCTCCTCACCTTCCCCAATCTTGTCACCATCCCTATATTACAAATTAAAAGTCCCAAAAAAGCAACAAAAAATGGAAACACAAAGAATGGGATAACTGGCCTAAACACACATAGTAATTAGGCAGAGAAACCTAGGCCTTCCCAGCTCCAGATTCAATACAGCCTGCCACCATGCTGCCTCTTGATTTATGGAACAGCTAGACTGGTTATTTGTAGGCATGCTGATCTGACCTCTAGACATCCCGGATGACTGAGGGACAACTGCTGATGGGGGCAGGGGTGGGGAGGCTAGAAAGGAAAGGACGCCTGAATGCATAAATGATTAACCCATCATGCTTGCAGCAAGTCTGTCCCTAATTGTCAACAGTAACCTGACAGATTTAGAAAAGGTCCTTGATTCATCTGAGCATTCTTTGGAATTTCTATTTGTAGAAGTTCTTCTCAAATAGAAAGATAAATCAGTGGAAACTTTAAAGTGCTGAGAAAAAAAAATATGTAATAGTAAGCAAACAATTTTATTATTGAAATGATTATTCTAGGGGGGCCTGGGTGGCTCAGTCAGTTGAGTGTCTGACTCTTGATTTCAGCTCAGGTCATGATCTCGGGGTCCTGGGATCAAGCCCCGCTTCAGGCTCTGTGTTCAGCAAGGGGTCTGCTTGTCCCTCTCCCTCTGCTTCTCCCCCCACCCTCTCTCTCTCATAAATAGAATCTTAAAAAAAAATGATTATTCTAAACTAACCCAACCAGCATCTTTATAATACATGCCAACAGGAAGGCAGAAGAGATAGATATGATAATAAACCTCTTCTTTCCGAGACACCTATAGGCTCTTTCCCTCCTGTAGTTACTGATCAAATTTTTTTTAAAAAAAGAATTTCTTCACTTCAAGTCATTTTGGAGGAAACCCTGTTTATTCAGTCATTCCTGGTCTTATAAAACCAGGCCCTATTGCTTTTAAGTATTGGGTCCTGGTATCCTACCCAAACTATTGTAATCTGCAAAGATTAATTTTGCACCAAAGATTATGGAAAAGTGGATACCCAGCAGCAACTAGAGAAATAGTCTTCTCTGAAAAGAGTTGAAGCCAAGTCCCCAGACTCTATCTGGACTAACTTGAGCGCTTTATTCATAAAGTTGGCTTTCAAATTCCACAAAGGCTGCTTTCGTTTTCAGATCTTCGGGGAGTCTTGTAATTCCCAGTGTCAAGGGCACAACAGAATCTGTGATCTGCACACAACTCAGCTCATCAGCATTAATTATTGCTCTGCCAAGCTTGTAAACGAATGTAATCAGAAGCCTTATGCAGAGGCCCCAGTGAGGATGCCACCTTTTTCTCTGCCTGCTCATTCCTTGTTTCCTTTCTCTCTCCCATTAACTGTTGGTTTTCCATACTTTGATTTCTCCTCTTATTTTTCACTTTCTCCCTGGGTGGGCACATCTGCCTTCCTGGCTTCAGCCAAAATTTCTATTATGAAGACTTCTAATTATACCTTTTCGGCCTCAGCCTTTTTCAGAAGTTCCACACTCGTATTTTTGCCTACTAAATGCAACCCAAACCGCCAATTCCAAAATGGGCTCATACTATTCCTCTACCCTCGAACCCGTATTTGTTTTTCCCCAGGCGCTCCCACCCTGAACTGATGTCTCCACTCCCTGCATAGCCAGTGCTGTCGAAAAAGTGTCAGTTTCATCTCTGGCTCATTTCTCTCTTTTATTCCTGTGTTGTCTCAATACAACCAGTCAGTGTATGGATCACCTTATCCCACCTTAGGACCTTCTCTAGAACTGTTCCTACCTCAGAACTATTGCCCACTGTTGGTTTCTCCTTGTTGTTCAGTGGGATGATTCTCAGCCCCCATCAGTCTGACTGGAGGCTCTTACCAAGCTTATCTCCCTCCCACCCAGCAGTGCTATCTCTCTAAACATCACTCTGCTCCTGTTTTCTAAGTTGTTTGTGTGTGTGTGTTGAATGTATTTATCTCATGGCAAAATACACTTTGCAAAGTAAAGTTTGATGAAATAGATAAAAGTCAGCTATGATTTATTTTACTCTTGACAAGTTAGTTACTTTTTATTTATTTTTTTAAAGATTTTATTTATTTATTTGACAGAGAGAGAGACAGCGAGAGAGGGAACACAAGCAGGGGGAGTGGGAGAGGGAGAAGCAGGCCTCCCGCGCAGCAGGGAGCCCAATGCAGGGCTCGATCCCAGGACCCCGGGACCATATCCTGAGCCGAAGGCAGATGCTTAATGACTGAGCCACCCAGGTGCCCCAAGTTAGTTACTTTTTAAAACCTAACTTTGCTTCATGCTGCTCTCAAGGTAAATGAAACTCATTAGCCTGGTCTTCAAGACAAAAGGCCATCACCCATATCCCAGATATCATCCTCTACCATTCTCTCCATAAGCATTATAATTTGGACCCACTACTGGTGCCTTTAATAGTTCCTGGCACATAGTGAGCATTGAATGAATGAATGTTGATGGATGAACAAGTTGCTCACTGTAGCCCATCCTTGCAAAGCCCTTTATATGCTCCCTGTTTATCTTTCTACATGCTACTCTCTACTTGGAAAGCTCTTTCCATTCTTCTGGACCTGGCTAATAATTGCTACCCTTTCTGCAAAATCTAGCTGATATTTGACCCTTTGACTTATTTATTAACTCAACAAGTGTTTATTAAGCACATACAAGGAACCTAGGGTATAGGATACAAGAACCAGTCTAGTGTGGAAAACGCATTGTAAAACAATTGCCTACTTCCTGTAGCCTTTCCTACATGTACACGATGTAGTTGCCCCCTCCTGTCTATCTCCACAGAACCTGGTACACGAAGAACATTTTTTATATCACTCAGAACTATTCATTTCTGAAACTCTTTCTCCATAGTACAGTCTGTATACCTCAGGACTACATTCTACTACACGGTACTCCCCCTTGTATCTCCCTAATGAGCAAATAGTAAGCCACATATAAATGGTAGCTATTTACAGACAGTCTTGACTAACGATGGTTCAACATACGATTTTATGACTCTGGGCTGGTGCAAAAGTGATACACATTCAGAAGTTCAAGTTTTGAATTTTGATCTTTTCCCAGATTAGCAATATATGTGGTATAATACTCTTGTGATGCTGGGCAGTGATAGTAAGCTGTAGCTCTCAGACACATGATCACGAGGGGAAACCAACCCATTTACAACCATTCTATACCCAGAATAGAATAGAATGGCTATTCTGTTTTTCACTTTCAGGATTCAATAAATTTCATGATATAGCAACACTATTATCAACTAGGCTTTGTATTAGATGACTTTGCCCAAGTGCAGACTAATGTAAATGTTAGGCTAGGCTAAGTTATGATGTTTGGCAAGTTAGGTGTATTAAACGCACTTTTGACTCAGGATATTTTCAACTTACAATGGGTTTAATGGAACATAACCCCACCAGAAGGAAAGGGAAATCTGTATGTAATTATGCCAAGGGTACATTATAGAATGAGCCTGTTTGTGATCAGATTGCCAATTTGAAATTCAGACTATCCAACCTATGCAATTAAGATCTGGAGCTGATCAATTAACTTCCTAGCCTCGTTAGCATCTTTGTAAATCAGGTGGGACAACATCTTCTTCACGAAGTTCTTCAAAGTATCAAGTGATGGAAAAAGATGGACTATGAATGCTTATCCGCTATTTGCCTGATTTATGAATAAAGCAGTATATATTGGTAATGAAAGTTCAATAGATGGGATAAGTAGAAGAATGTAGACAAGAATGAACAACTGAGTTAGGTCAGTATTTCCTAGATTGAGAAACTCTGAGGGCAGCAGCAGAAAAAGATATACAGAACAGGTAAACTCCTGTTTTAGTCAAACTGCAAAAGGAAATTCAATAGTTTCTTCCTGAAAAGGAGCAAGAAGGTGATATCTGTATGTTTATATGATACTGTACATTTATATGATTTTGTTAAAATTTACTATAAAAAAGTTATATTTCAAAGTGTAATTTTAGTTATCTTAAATCTGTTGAAGTCTTGCTTTTAAAAACACTGAAAGATATAGATGCCTGGCCTACAGAAAGCACAAAAAAATCAATATTCTGGGGCAATGAAAGCACAAAACCTGGTAGAAACCTCCCTATCCCCCTCCCAATGGTCTGTTTCAACATTGCTCATTTCGGTTTTCACATTTACTCTGCAGGTCTCTTGATTCCTTGTGGATTTCTTTTGCAGATATTTACCTGATGACTGATGGAGTATACAGGAAGAAGGCCTTCATCAGGTCAGGACTCCAGGACTGAAAGTTTTGCAAGCAACAGACTTCATAATGGCATTTTTTCTTTTTAGAGACAATGCAGATGCCTGAGATCATAGAACACTGCTCTCCAGGATAGGTTTTTTGTGTTTGCTTTAATACAAGATGAACTCCTCTTCACATATGAACTCTGCGAAGATTGACTGACATCAAACTCTTCAATATTCCCCCAAACATATTTTCACTACCACTATGTTTATAGGACAGAGTTCAACTTCAGTCGATTACCTGCAATTCTCATGGTTCATATTTGCTAGGTCTCTTTTTTTCCCATCATCCTTTTAAAGTTACCTTCCTGTCCTCTTGAATTGATAAAGCTAAGAATGATTAGCAAATTTCCCAAAGCAAGCTGTTTGTTGAAGCACAGAGCAATCTTATAAAATCCTACAAAATTTCAGTGTAAAACCATGATGAGGAACGAGAAGAAACTGTAAGAAAACTACCCCAAAATAAATAGGGTAGACAATTAGACACTTCTGAATGGCTATTAGTTACAAGATACCATGCTTAATATTTTATAAATGTGTCCTTATTTAATTCTTCCATGCAATACCTTGGGGAAATAGTGAGGAAGGCTAAGCTTAATTTGTTCATGATCAAATATGCTAAGATGCTGATACAGGATTTGAATGCATATCTATCCAAATCTAAAATATATACTTTTTCCATAATATTTTGCTACCTACAGAGTGTACTATTGTTGAGCTCTACGAGCGCCATGAATTTATAACAAAATAAATTGGAATTTTCGTTTTAAAGAGAAGGTTTAAAATGTGAAGTTTTTTCTATTTTAAAAATTGAATCATGCACTAGTGAGTCAATTTACAATTTTCCTTGGTTCATGATTTTATAAATAAACATGGCATTGCTTTTGGCAGTGTGTCAATCTGACTTGTTTTCACAGCAGAAACTGAATGAAGTCATGGAGTAGCTTTTCTGTCCAAGTCATAATAATATAATTTACAGCTTATTAGCCTTTTCATATCATATTGATTTTTCATGCTGAAGGGCTTCCAAAACCACAATAGAAGCTAACTCTGTGCTAAGGAACAACAATATCAAATTAAAAGTTAAAGCATGTGCCAATTCAAATATCAAGTTGATATTACAAAATAAACATTTGCCGCTTCTTGCAAACATTGGATTCACCCAGGACTAGAGTCACACACGATGAAAGAATCTAAAAAACAAAGATGAAAAACAAAAGTAATTACTTGCTAGGGCCAAAAATAAGAGCACTCACCAAATACTGAACTTGCAGATTACCAAGAGAAAAAAAAAGAATCACCTGAAATAATTCAAAAAGAAATTGATTATACGAAATGATGGAAGGAAAAATGGAAGCCAAGATCCAGGAAATATTTACAAATTATCTGTCCTTTAGATTACAAAAAACTTTATTCACAGAATGATCTCAATGCTGAGTCCCACATAAGGATCCTTGTTCATCACTTTACTTTTTTATAAAGATTTATTTATTTATTTGAGACAGAGAGAGAGAGAGTGAGAGAACACGAGAGGGAGGAGGGTCAAAGGGAGAAGCAGACTCCCTGCTGAGCAGGGAGCCTGATGTAGGGCTAGATCCTGGAACTCCGGGATCATGACCTGAACCAAAGGCAGATGCTTAACCGACTGAGCCACTCAGGTGCCCCTCATTCATCACTTTAAATTGTATTTGAGAAGTGCTAACTTTCTTGTAACTTAAGGTTTGGGAGTAGAAACTTCTCAGTATCAATCTCTGATTCCCTCAACCCAGACCCTTACTTTTTAAAGCGAAAATTGCTTGGAAGCCCAAAAGAAACTAAAAAGTCTTTAATCTGCTTTGTTCCTTTTTTCCTTAAACCAATTCAATTTTAGGTTTTTAAATTTAAACCAAGAACCATATAATAAGACCTAGAAAAACATTTTCATTATTTATAAAAGTAATGTATCTTTAAATAATTTCAAACATTAAGTTACAATGGCAGTACAAAGAATTCCTGTATGCCTTCAATCAGATCCTCCAACTGTTAATATCTTACTATATTTGCCTCTTCGCACACAATATTCCAGAAAAAGAACACCACATGTAATTTTGACATAACCCCCAAATCAGGAACTCAACATGGTTTCAACACTATAATCACATCCACAGACCCCTTAAAATGTGGCCAAATGTCCCAATGGTCTGGACAATTTCCATTCTGGTCCAGAATCCTTCCTTTAATCAGGAGCTACTCCTCAGTCTTGCCCTCACCTTCAGGTCCTGACAGGAGTCAGAGTCTACATGATACCCAGTCCAGGTCTGTCTAGTGTTCCTTCTTGAGCAGACTCAGCTCAGGCATCCTCAACAGAAATATCCTAAACATAATACTGTGCTCTTTTCAATATAGCACATCAAAGAGGACCACCACCACTGGTGGTATAAAAATGGTATAAAAATGGTAAATGTAAACCTGATGTAACCAATGTAAACTGGTGATGTAGGTATGATACCTGTAAATATAATGGGTGACATTTCTGCCAAATCTCTTCACACACAAAAACAAGTTTTGCCTTTGGTGATATGTGGAATTTCATAGGAAGGTACTCTTAGATTGTGGCAATATTCTGTTCCTATTCAACTTTAACCGAGCAGTATCTTGGTATCCTTTGAGGATTCTCACCTAAAATACCCACTACCATAGTTGCCAAATGGGGAGTTTCCATTTCCATCACTATTTCTACATTTAATACTTGGTACTACTACCATAAGAAATGACTTAATATACTCAACACATTCCTATCAATATGGACATGCACAATTTTATTTTATTCAATGGTAGTCTTGGGTTTTTTTTGATGCTCAAGTCTTTCTAGATTTGTCCAACAGGATCCCCTTCAAGCTGGGTCCTGTGTTTTTAACATGTCCCCATCATTTTTTAAAACATTTGTATTGATATAATTCACCCTTTTAAGGTATATAATTAATAATTTTAGCATTTTCAAAGAAGTATGAAAATATCAACATGTTTATAACATTTTCATCCCATCCAAAAAACTCCCCCCTGAATATTAGCAGTTGTTACTAATGCTTTCTCACAGCCATAAAACCACCAATCTGTCTCCATAGACTCCCCCATTCTGGATGTTCCATATAAATAAAATCATATAAGCTGTTATCTTATATGATGTGTGGTCTGTTTCACTAAGTATCCTCATGGTAGCATAAATAAGTACTTCATTTTTATCACCAAGTGATATTCCATTATATGGATAAAAATAATATTCAATAATTGATGGGTGTATCAGTCAGAGTATAACCAAAGAAACAGGACCAGTAGGGATAAAGGAATCAGTTTATGTGATTGAAGAGTCTAACCAGGCAAATCCAAAATCTGTAGGATGGGTCATCAGGAAGGATATTTAGACATGACTGAACTTTCTGTCTGCAAGCAGAATTTCTCCCTCAGGGAAGCTTCAGTTCTACTCTTAAAGCCTTTCAAGGGATTGAATCAAGCTTACCCAGCTTATCTAAATTAACCTCTTAAAGCCAACTGATCATGGACTTTAATCACATCTACAAAATACATTCACAGCAACATTTATATTAGTGTTTGAGTAACTGGGGAACTATAGTCAAGTTACATATCAAGAACACCATCACAATGAATTTGAGGTTTTCCACTTTTTATCAATTATGAATAATGTTGCTAAGAACATTCCTATTCCAAGTTTTTCAAGAGCATATGTTTTCATTTCTCTTGAATATACAAATAGGAGTGGAATTGTTGGGTCATATGGAAATTATGACATTCTGACGGGCGACACTGAGGAACTGCCAAACTGTTCAAAATGGCCGTAACATTTTAAACATCCACCAACAATGTGTAAAAGTTCCAGTTTCTCCACATCCTCAACATTCTTTTTGATTATGGCAACCTGAAGGGGGTGAACAGGTATCTCATGATGGTTTGGTTTGGATTTACCTCATAGCTAATGGGGCTTGGCATCTTTTTTATGTGCCCATTTGTGTATCTTCGGAGAAATCTCTCATCAAATTTGTGTCCTGTTTTTAACTGAGTTGTTTAATTATTAAGTTGTAAGAGTTCTTTATTTGGGACACTGGACCCACCCTTATCAAACATAAAAAAATTTTCTCCCATACTGTGAGTTATCTTTGAACTGTCTCGATGGTATAATTTGCAGTGGACATTTTTTTTAATTTTTATATAGTCCAATTTACCCACTGTTTGATTTTTCTCTTTTGCTTCTGGTACCATATCTAAGCAACCATTGCCCTTTGAAGATCTAAGATTTAATACTATTTTTTTCCTTTTAAGAATGTTATAGTTCTCTCTCTTTTAGGTCTATGATACATTTTGAGATAGTTTAAAAGGTATACTTTTCCTAATATTTTTGTATAACATGAAGGGATCCATCTTTGCTCTTTTCCATGTGTATTACCAGTTATAACATCATTGATTGTTGAAAAGTCTGCTCTTTCTCCATCGACTTGTAAATTGAAAAGAAATTGACTGTAAATGTTAGAATTGAGGGTCCTGAAATTAACCCTACCTCCAGTGATCTATACATGTCTACCTATATGCCAGTATCACATTGTCTCTACAATGGTGGCTGTATAGTACATATTAAATCAGGACGTGTGAGTCCTCTAAATTTTTTTAAGGTTGTTTTTGGCGATTCTTGGTCCTTTGCACATTTATAGGAGTGTTAGGATCAGCTTGTCAATTTCTGCAAAAAAGCAAGGTAAGAACTGAATAGGGATAATTTTGAATTTGTTAAAAAAAAAAAAAACTTGAGGAATATTGTCATCTTAACATTTGGTGTTGTACCTACAAACCATGAGAGACTCTTGACTCTGGGAAACAAACAGGGTTGTGGAAGAGGAGGTTGGTGGGGGGATGGAGGAACTGGGTGATGCACATTGAGGAGGGCATGTGATGTGTTGAGCACTGGGTAGTATACGCAACTGATGAACTGTTGAACACTACATATGAAACTAATGATGTACTATGTGTTGGCTAATTGAATTTAAAAAAAATTTGGTCGTGAACATGATTTTTCTTTCAACTTCTGTCTTTAATATCTTTCATCAGTTTTATAGTTTAATGTATAAATCCTATACTTTTATTCCTATTTTTGATGCTATTTTAAGTGGAATTTTATTTTTGAAGTAGTGTTTAGTGTCTATTTATAGTGTCTAGAAATATAATGGACTTTGTATGTTGATCTTGTATTCTGCAACACTGATGATAATTGGTTATTCTAACTTCTTTTGTACAATTTTTTTGTAGGATTTCTATATGTAAGAATGTCATCTACAAATAGAGATTTTAATTGTTTTTTTTTTTTATTTATTTATTTGAGAGAGAGAGTGAGAAACAGCATGAGAGGGGAGAGGGTCAGAGGGAGAAGCTGGCTCCTTGCTGAGCCAGGAGCCCAATGTGGGACTCAATCCCTGGACTCCAGGACCATGACCTGAGCTGAAGGCAGTCACTTAACCAACTGAGTCACCCAGACACCCCTAATTTTGTTTTAATTCCAAGATCACTTTAATTCTTTTCCAATCTGGTTCTCTTGTATTATTTTTGCTTGCCTCTTTAATCAAAGTAGAACCCTCAAGTACAGTGTTAAACAGAAGTGGCAAGAGGACATCCTTGCTTATGATCTTATGGAAAAAGCTTTCTGCTTTCTGTCCTTCACCAATAAATTTTTTTGTGGATGTTCTTTAGATTGAAGGAGGAATATTGGGGGTATGCAGGTTCGTGAGTGTTGTTTGTTTTGTTTTGTTTTGGTTTGGTTTGGTAGGGATGGGGAGAATTTATAAAACATTGGTACTAATTCTTTATTAAAGATTTGGTAGAATTTGCCAGTGAAGCTATCAGGGTTTGGGCATGGGATTTTCTTTGTGGCAAGTGTTTAAATCACTAACCCAGTCTCTACTTGTTATAGGTCTATTCAAATTTTTTATTTCTTCTTGAGTCTATTTCAGTGGTTTGTGTTTGAATTTGTCCATTTCATTTAAAATTAATGTGATTTGGCATACAGTTTTTCATGGTATTCCCATGTAATCCTTTCCTTTAAGGTAAGTAGTGATGCTATCTCTTATTCTTGACATTGGTAATTTGAGACTTTTTTTTTTTGTCCGTCTACTTAACGGTTTACAACATTTGTTGATCTTAAGAATCAACATTTCATTTCATTGTTTTTCTATTCTAGATATTTCATTTCAATTTTATTTTCTCCTTGGATTTTTGCTATGGATTTCATGGATTTTCCCTTAGACTATTGATTTGAGATCTTAATACCATGTGTACAGCTATAAAGATCTTTTAGAGGACTACTTTACCAGCATGATGTATTGTTATTGACATTCATCACAAGATATTCTCTAATTTCCTTGTGATTTTTTTCTTTGAACCTTTTGTTATTTAGGAGCGTCTTACTTTCACTTGTTTGTGATTTTCCCAGTTCTCCATTTGATTTTTAATTTAATTCCATTGTGATCAGGGAAAATTATCATGATATGACATCCTGATCATGGTATCAACCTAAATTAATCTACTGAGACTTGTTTTATGGCATAACATAATCTAATCTGGAGAATCTTCCATGTGCAGTTAAAGTACTCTGCAATTGTTGGGTGAAGTGTGTAGAGGTTTTGTCTTATCTAGTTGGCTTATAACGTTGTTCAACTCTTCCATTTCCTTGTTGTGCTTCTGCCTACTTGTCCTATTCATTATTGATAGCGGGTGTTATGCGCCAAAATGTGTCTCTTCAAAACTCATTGACTCTTTGGAGAGAGGTACTTTAAAGAGCTAATTTAAAATGAGACCACTAGGTGGGTCCTAATCCAATCTGACTGTTGTCCTTTTAAGAAGAGGAAGAGACACTAGAGGACAGACCATGTGAAGACACCCTGATTAGGCTGCCATCTGTAAGCCAAGAAGAGGCCTCAGCAGAAACCAACCCTGCTGACACCCTGATCTTGGACTTTAAGCCTCCCCAACTGTGAGAAAGTAAGTTACTGTTGTTTGAGTCGCCAGTTCTGTGGCATTGTTTTGTGGCAGCCCCAGCAAACAAATACAATGGGATATTGATGTCTATCATACTAGCTTTTGTTATTGAAAGGTCTATTCTGCTAATTTTTGCTTACAATATTTTGGGCTTTTAAGTACATGTATTATAAAATTTTATATTTGTTTTCTGGATGGATATTTCTAATGATAAAAGTTTCAGTCCTTTTATCTAGTTAGATTTTTGAAATTTTAAAGCCTATTTTGTCTGACATAGTATGGCCATATATTACATAGTAGAGCTATAGTATCACCTCTCTTGTTGCTGTTTACAGGATGAATCTTTCTCCATCCTTTTACTTTCAACCTACTGTATCTTTAAAATGTATCTCCTGTAGACAGCACACAGTTGGATTTTTTTTTATCTAATTTGACAATCTCTACCTTGTGATTAGATTGTTTAATCTGTTCATACTTAATGCTATTGATATGGTTGGATTTGTATCTGTCTTTTATTTTTTTTTTCTATCTGGCTCATGTCTGTTTGGGGCACCTTTTCTTTCCTCACCATCTTTTATTTTGTAGTTTAACATTTCAACTTATTTAATGTTTTTTAATTATTTTCTTCGTGATTTCTCTAAGGCTTACTATGTACATGTGTACATGTATATATATGCATGTATGTACTTCAGATTTACACTAACTTAACTTGAGTGAAACCAAATTTACTTATACAGCTCCTCACCCTCCTCCCATTTGGGGCTGTTATATAGGTTACCTCTTTGTATAGTGTTATATTTACTTTATATGATCTTAGGTTTTAAAAGATGCTGAGATTATAAAGATATACTTGCTCTAATTTCTTGAGTTTTAAGCCTTTTTATTTATCCTTTCTGGTTCTCCATTTCTTCTTGCAGATTGAGTTACCTTCTAATGTCATTTTCTTACTCCAGGTTTATCATGTCCTTCATGTGCAGTAAACACTTAGAGATATTATATTTCTATATGCTAAGCCAAACAATATTTGTTGTATATAATTTTATGTAATATAAAAAATTGTATATAATGATACATTTTGTGCAGTTACTCTCTAAATCAGGTAGAAGTGTAAGAAATAAGCAATTATACTAGCTTTCATAGTTTAATCATTTTGTTTTTTCATGAGGATTTGAATTACTGTACAGTGTCATTTGCTTTCAGCTCGAATACTTTAGTATTTCTTATATGATAGGGCTTCTAGCAACAAATTATTTCAGCTTTTGTTTATCCAAGGTCTTTATTTTGACTTTATATTTGAAAGATAATTTTGCTGGATAAAAATACTTGGTTAAAGGTATTTTTGTTTTATCTTTATACTTACAAAATCCTGAATATGTCACCTCTGCTTTCTGACTTCTGGTTTCTGATGAGAAGTCAGCCATTAATCCTATTGGGATTCCCTTGTACACTGAGGAGTTATTCTTTTGCTGCTTTTAAGATTTTCTCTTTGTATTTGTTTTTCAACATTTACTACACAGTATCTGTGTTTGGATCTCTTTGTCTTCATCCTTAAAATCTGATGAGATTCTTGTATGTATACATTAATTTTTTTGAATCAAATTTAGGAAATATTCAGCTATTTGAATACTTTTGTCTTCCTTCTCTTTCTTTGTGGCATTTCCACTAGGCATATGTTGGTGCACTTAATGTTGTCTCACGTTTCTGAGTGTTCATTTTCTCCCATTATTATTTTTTCTTTTTTCTGATTGTATAACCCCTATTGATCAGGCTTCGAGTTTGTTGTCTTTCTTATGCCAGCACAAATAAACTGGTGAGTGCCCCCTAGGGAATTTTTTAAAAATTTCACTTGAGTTTTTCAATTTTACTATTATACTTGTTAACTTCAGAATTTTTGTATTAATTTTCTTTATATAACCTCTCCCTATTGATATTCTCTATTTGATGAGATATTATACCTTCATATAATTGTATGTTGTCTCCTTCACTTTGAACATATTGATAAGGGCTGCTTTGAAGTCTTTCTTTTAAGTTCAATATCCAGGTCCCTTCAAAAGTAATTTCTACTGTTGAAAACTGACATTTTTAGATAATATATTGTAGCAGCTTTGGATACTGGTTTCTTTCACCCCTGAAGAGCTGATGTTGCTGTTCACCTGGTTGGTTGATTTATACATGTCTTCAAGCATATGATATATATGCGAGTACGTATGTATATATGCATATGTACATATAAAAACACATGTGAATAATTTAAAATGTTGAAAATACCAACAAACTCAAATGTAACTTAGCTTTCCACTTTTCTCTTTATGGCTAATTTACCTGGCTCCTTTATTCAATAAACATTTGTTATGTGTATTGGAGTTTAATTACATCCTTTTTCTTCCCTTCCAAAGTTTTGAACCAACAGAGATCAAAACACAAAACCAGATGGAGAGGGAAAAGATAGTAGTTTTATTACTGATACAACTGTCTAGCAGGTACAAATTAGGTATTTGGCCTCAGACTTTCTGACGCTTTCCAATGATTTAAACTTTGCCACTCAGGACTGTGGGCCAGCCCACTCCCACTTTGCACGGGGGTAGAGGCTGACATGCATACACAAGAAGGAGCAAAAAGGAAAGAAATGTACAGGCTTAGCAGAAATTCTGGTCCAAAAGAGGAAGCCTAGAAGCACCTGAGCCACACATGTCCATTCTTTCTCCTGATCTCGGCGAACAAGTAGACTGGATGGGCTTTTTGCAAGTTTAAATCTGTATTAGGGCATGCGTGTCAGAGTGGTAGTGGTCCAAAATGAACAATGGCTTCAAGAAGCATACAATCTAGTGAGCACCATCTTCTCTAGTAACTATATGTTTCATTGCTATTGAGTGACTGCCACCCATATTCTTCTATCTGGCTTGAGCACTCTTCGTGTTAGCACATGGTAGAAAATAACTGATAAAAATTATAAAGTTCTTTAAAATGACCCTCCTGAGCTACAGAAATAAAGATGCCTCATTGAACAAAAAGTATACTCTGCTGTGAATAGGACTTTCTACAGCAGTCCTTCCAACATGTTGTGTAGCATGAAATGCAGAGTCCTCGCTTTCATTTTTTCCTCGGCCTTGTTGGCCACTTCCCATCTTATTTCAAAATAAAGACACCTGCTTCTGTCCTAGGGGCCAGACCATGCTCTTGCTGATCTATCCACCTGCTCAGTAGATGTTTAGAATTTAACCGTCTGATTTATGGCATCACGAGTGAGGTTATGAGTCAATCAACCACCTCTTAGTATTTTATAGGTACTTAGTGTTCTGTCTACATCTAAATTAGTTCACAAGCCCTTTGGGGCAAGCACCTTGTCTATGCTGCTTTATGCTTTGCTAAGCTCCATGCACACTTACCACACTCTATAAATATTCTCACAGAATATTTATGACAAGACTAACATGGCAAGCAATTTCACCAGGGTCACTTTTCCCTGGTAGATTTAAAGCTACATAAATTACAGTAGATACCTATTTTGTAATATTTTATCTAGAAAAATCTAAGTTCTAAAGCAACTTTCAGATCCCAATTTTTCTAGCTTGCCAAAGAAAAAAAGTCTCAAATTACTTAGTGCCATTTCAAAGTCTATGGATGTTAAAGAGCACCATCATAAGAGTAAAATTACTGATTTAAAATCTAGATTTGAGGCAGATTTGTCTGAGTTCCAATCTCAGCCAAACTACTTTCTATTTGACCTTGGACTTCTCTAAATCTGGGTTTCTTCACCTTTTTTTTTTTTTAAGATTTTATATAATTTATTTTAGAGAGAGTGAGCGGGCGAGCAAGCAGGGGGAGGAACAGAATGAGAGGGACAAGCAGACTCCACATTGAGTATGGAGCCTGATGTGGGGCTTGACACAGGGCTTGATCTCATGACCCTAAGATCATGACCTGAGCCTAAATCTAGAGTCAGACACTTAACTGACTGAGCCACCCAGGCACCCCCTAGGTTTCCTCACTTGTTAAATGGGCATTATAATAATTATACCTACCTCTTGGTGTGGAACAGGAGGGGAGGGATTTGTGAAGATTTAATAAAACCTGACACTTGGCTTTTGCTCAGTACTTATTAGCTGATAGAAATTGTGGTAATAGAAATTGTAATAGGAATAATGGTAACGGCAACTGAAAATCCATGCAAATGGATCTGGAGAAACTATAAAAGGCGCTGTAAGTAATTCCTGGTGGGTAAAGGACATTTGAGAATTCCAAAGCCCAATTGATCTCATAAGAACATGGACTCTGGAAGCTGAGTTAAAATATGACTGTAGTTATACCAAAATCTACATAATTGTATGTTTCCAGCTTAAAGAAAGCTTCTGTTGACAGAATTAGTTTCTAAGAGGTCTAGACAAATGAAAATCCATAAGTGACCAATTACTAATATGTCTTTTGAATTGATTAGACTATATCCTGACATGTTGGCAGAAGTATTTATAGCAATTTGGCAGGTGTACCCTTACCCCCATGAGATGGATCTATCAAGCTGTCAAACTGAGCTACTTCTCAAATCATCCAACTATCTCCCTTTGCTGCAATGCCATGTTCTTCAAGTACACTTTTGATCAAAGTTTGGCAGCCAATGACCATTTCCTTTTATGGAGAGAATATCTGGCTCCCTTTTACAGTTCTAATTAACAAGGTGGCAATTTGGTTTATACATCAGTCTTTTGTGCATTTAGTAGTCAGTGTCAGAGAAATATACTCATAAATTCATAAATCCTACTACCACAGGATTTCAGAAACTAAGATGTTTGAAACCAGGCCCTGGACTGTCATGATGATACAAAATATGTCCATATCAATGATTTCCTGTCTGGCCAGCCACTGACCTCACTAGGTGGCACCTCTCAACTTTTTCACTGTAACAAAATCTAAAAATAGGAAGATTAAAAAAAAATCAACTTAATCCCAACCTCCTTCAAGAGAAAAATGTGGATAATAGACCTAAGATTTTATTTTCATTTCGTTTTTTTAAAGATTTTATTTATTTATTTGAGAGAGCAAGAAAGAGCGAGAGAGAGAGAGAGAGGGCGCACGCACAAGCGTGGGGTGGGGGTGAGAAGGCAGAAGGAGAAGCAGACTCCCCGCTGAGCAGGGAACCTGACATGGGGCTGGATCCCAGGATCCTGGAATCAGGAACTGAGCTGAAAGCAGATGCTTAACCGACTGAGCCACCCAGGTGGCCCCTGATCCAGGATTTTAGATTCTAGTTCAGTACATAATTATAATCCAAGTTTTATACTTACAGCAAAAATAAATCTCAGTGATAGATTATATCCTTGACACAGGGGAAAACAAAAGGGAAATGTAAAAGAAAAACATTAAATAGATTAAAAATAGACCTTGTGTTGATACTTGCATCTTTCATTTTAAATATTAATTGGGGGAAAAAAGGAGATAAACTTCCTATTGAAATTAATAGTCTAAATATAAGCTTAGACAGAGACTGACATTTTAGTTTTTCCTTCTGTGAAATGCTTTGTTTGGACCCAGCTTTCTCTTTACAAATTATTTGAAATAAAGGATGTTTCTAATTTATTCAAATTAAAAGAATTTGGTGCTTTCTTTCCAGCAAGAGTACCCTCATTATGGGTAAATACCATGTGCTCTCAAACATCACACCAATGGGTTAATACAAGATCATCCATTAATTTACATAATTTACATAGTGGTAGCCTCATAATTATAGGATCATGTTTCATTTATAAGCTACATGAATGACTCCAATTTCCTACTAAAAAAAAAAATCTATAGGTTACCTGAAAATTCAGTTTCTTGCAATATGTAAGCTTTATAATTTGTGGTCATGACCTGCTTCACGATTAAAGGTGGCATTTCCAGGAAATTATTTTCACAGTTTAACATTTCAAGAAATTTCTTCCCTGACACCAAATAAAAGGTCTCAATTTTTTTTTTTTTTTAAAGATTTTATTTATTTATTTGAGAGAGAGAATGAGATAGAGAGCATGAGAGGGGGGAGGGTCAGAGAGAGAGGCAGACTCCCTGCCAAGCAGGGAGCCAGATGCGGGACTCGATCCAGGGACTCCAGGATCATGACCTGAGCCGAAGGCAGTCGCTTAACCAACTGAGCCACCCAGGCGCCCAAAAGGTCTCAATTTTTTTAAAAGAGTTTGTGAGTATTCACTAACTTTGTTTTTCCTACTTATTCTAGAAAAGGTAAATAGCAAGAATAAAATTTTTGATGAGTATATATTCACAAAGTTATTTCCCCTAAGCAGTTCTCCTAAGATACTATTGTGACCAATTAATTTTGAATAAGACTAAATTAAAATTACTTTAGGTAGAATCATACAACGTACAGTGTTAGGAGGGACTTATGATTTTATTTCATATTTCTTTTGTCCACAGAATGCCTACATGCTATGGAATCAGAAAACAAACTTAGTTTTATTCTCTTAATAGGTTTCTGCACAAACCTATTGCTCTTATAGGTAGGTCATTGTCAAGTATTTGTGTGAGAGTGTGTGTGTATGTGTGTTTGCATGTATGCACATAAAGAGGGTGAAGAGATGTTCTTGACATGGATAGTAACTACAGATATTGGGAAAGTCACAAAAAAAAGAAACCATTTAAAAACATGGTTTATATAAATGCAATGTTCCATTTTATGTTTAATGCTTCCATTCCTGTGTATTTCCATACGGAAAATGATTGGACATGTTACACATGTGTCAGTTCGATTTATATAAATTTCTTTTGATTATATTATCAATCTGTTCATATGGTCATGTATAGACCATTTTTTATAGGTTCCTGCCCTTGTAGGAAGGCCATCTGCTCTCAGGTCTTAAAAAGAGGAAACAATAGTTTTATGGTCAGAAAAAAGGTATTCTACAAAGGAAAAGAGGAATACAGAAAACAGTAAAATTCAAACACAAATGAGGATGGTAATTCCATCTTAGAAAGTAGTCTAGGGCGCCTGGGTGGCTCAGGTGGTTAAGCGACTGCCTTCGGCTCAGGTCATGATCCTGGAGTCCCTGGATCGAGTCCCGCATCGGGCTCCCTGCTCGGCAGGGAGTCTGCTTCTCCCTCTGACCCTCCCGACCCTCCCCCCTCTCATGCTCTCTCAGTCTCTCTCTCAAATAAATAAATAAAATCTTAAAAAAAAAAAAGAAAGTAGTCTAAGTAAAACCAAATTTTATTCTTTTAAAATTCTGATTTCAACAAGTATGATCCCAGCTAATCTATGAGAAATTATATAATGGTTATGATATCAATAAAAACTTAAGAGCTGCACAAAAGAAAGCTTGAGTTAATTTTTCTCAAAATGTTGGATTTTTTTGATAGAACGGTACTGTGTACATAAATAAAAATTCATTTCAATCAAATTTTTAGGAGATATCTATGGTAATAAGAGGGCTTTATTAACACTGCAATTATGTAATACAGGTAAAAATTTGTTCATTTTATTTTTTTATTTATTCAACATATATATTTTGCACCTAATTAGCATCAGGCACTGTTCTAACTGCTAAGGATACAATGGAGAATCAGACATAGAAGATCCCTGCTCTCAAGGACTTTCTATTCTAGTATTACAGAATTTATAAATGCTCTTTGGAGGACTTTCTATTCCAGTATTACAGAATTTATAAATGCCCTTTGAGAGATACAAAGAAAATGCTTCAAGAATTCAGAAATGGAGGAGATGGCCCTTGCTTGCCATATGGACAAGAGAGCTTCACAAACAGGAGTTTCATAATATTTACCTATATATTATCTGCTGTACTCTGATTTTTTTTAATCCTTTCCTCTTTTATTTTTTTAAATATTAACTTACAGGAGCGCCTGGGTGGCTCAGTCGTTAAGCGTCTGCCTCGGCTCAGGTCATGATCCCAGGGTCCTGGGATCGAGCCCCGCATAGGGCTCCTTGCTCAGCGGGAAGCCTGCTTCTCCTTTTCCCACTCCCCCTGCTTGTGTTCCCTCTCTCGCAGTGTCTCTCTCTGTCAAATACATAAATAAATAAATCTTTAAAAAAATAAATAAAATAAATATTAACTTATACCCCCTGAAATTCATTTAACCACCCTCTGATTGCAAGTCCCATTTACAAAGCTTGGCATGTCATGGCTATGGTAATAAGGGGCTGAGGTCGTTTGGAGGACACAGTCATTGGAAGACTGGGGTCAAGGAACTGTTAGACCAGGAAATGAAAGGTACATCCAGGTGGAGATGAAATCCAACAAAAATTATGACAAAAACTTGTGTAAAAGATTGGAATCTCAAGCCTTTCATGGATTCTGTGAGAATCTTGAAATTTAACCCACTCAAAAGATGAAGCTTTTAAAACTAACTTAAGATGCATACCAGACTATGTGCAGACTAAAGCACACAGGTGGTACAGAACAGATTACGCTGTGTGTAAGGAGGCACTACTGATTCACGGAATACTTTATTCTGAACATATTATAAGCACTCTGTAGGTAAAAAAAAAACTAGATCTTACCACGAACTATTACTTATACTTTTTTCCCTAATCCCTCAAGGTACCCAGCACACTGCTAAATCCCTCAACTATCTCGGGGTGCCTGGGTGGCTCAGTCATTAAGCATCTGCCTTCAGCTCAGGTCATGATCCCAGGGTCCTGGGATCAAGCCCCACATCGGAGTCCCCACTCCGCGGGAAGCCTGCTTCTCCCCCTCCCACTCTCCCTGCTTGTGTTCCGTCTCTCGCTATGTCTCTCTCTGTCAAATAAACAAAATCTTTAAAAAATAAAAATAAATCCCTCAACTATCTCAAAAGCCAAAGAAACTTACTTGAAGAATATCAAAGTCCAAGTATAAAAAACAAACTCTTAATCTTATAAAGTCTATCTACTTTAACCTGCAGTATGTGTCACATCTCTAAAAAGAGAGAGGCTCTAGATACATCCCCTTTAAGGTGTCAAAGATATGCATCTTCTCTTGCTACTACTCATCATAGAGTCAAAAGGTTATGGTCAAGTAAAACAAGCAGAAAAAGCAGAGTCATAAATATTTCCCATCATTTACCATTACAAATACAAGACTATCAAGAGACAAAACACTAAAAGAATTTCACATGGCTACAGGAATAATTTATCAATACACAAAGTTTCTTACACTCCAGTAATTATCAATTGAAAATACAATAAAACAAATACCATTTGCAATATCTATGTCTATCCTTTCTATCTAGAGTTTTTAGCAATTAACCAAATAAAGATTGCTTTGGACTGTATGGGAAAAAAAATCCAAACTGATAAAGAAGATAAATGAACTAAAAAAAAGGGTCAGCTATACCCTCTCTCCACAGTGGGAATGACAACATTGCAAAGATACAAATTTTCTCCGAATTACTTAATAAAATTAAATCCAATTCCAATTAAATTACATTTATAGGCTAGGGAAGAAATAAAACGATTGTAAGATCTTCATGAAACAAAGTTTAATACAGGGATAATTTTTCAAAGAACAAAAGGGAATATTTTCCTTATTACATGTTAAGTCATATATCAAATCCTTGGAATTTGAAAGTGCACAGTTCTGGAATAATAGATTAAAATAACAAGGAGACCTAGTAGAAAATATAGAAACAGAAGCATCTATATGGGAACTTAGCATGTTATCAATCTGGAAGAATAAGTTATTTAGGAAATAGTGTTGGGAAAATTAACTCAATATACAGAAAAACAAATAGATTCCTACCACATATCACATTCAAAAATTAGGATAAAGTAGACCGAAGACATGAATGTAAAGGAAAAAAACTCCTAAAGCTTACTAAAAGAAAACATAGGAGAATAGATTTGTGAACTCAGGAATGAAAAGAGATCTTAAAACATATTCATAAAACACAAGTCATAAAGGAAACAGTTAAAAAGTTCATGAAACTTTAAGGTATCAGTCCAATAAAGAAAATCATTCAGGGCGCCTGGGTGGCTCAGTTGGTTCAGCGACTGCCTTCGGCTCAGGTCATGATCCTGGAGTCCCGGGATCGAATCCCGCATCGGGCTCCCTGCTCGGCAGGGAGTCTGCTTCTCCCTCTGACCCTCCCCCCTCTCATGTGCTTGCTCTCTCTCATTCTCTCTCTCTCAAATAAATAAATAAAATCTTAAAAAAAAAAAAAAAAAAAAGAAAAAGAAAATCATTCAAAGTTACCAAGCAAGTATCAGGCTTAATTAAGATATCTGCAACCTTCAAAATCAACTAAGGTTTCATGTCTGGAATTTATAGAAAATTAGAGAACACAAAGAATGGGGGATAACGATATGAAAACGATATGAACCACAATTCAGAGAGGGGCAATCCTAAGGTCAATAAATATACATAGAGGTATCTAACCTCACCAGCAACTAGGGATATGCAAGTTAAAATACTGAAGTGCTCCTCTAAAGTTACCTGGTTTGGAAAAAATTATGAAGTCAGATAATATCAAGAACTGGTTGGAATGAGAGGAAATGAGAATCTTCTTTTAACTGGGAATATAATTTTGTATAGCCATTTTTTAGAGCAACCTGGAATTATTTAGAGAAAATGGAGTAGGAGTATAGTATTAATTGGAGTAATGTTAGATGCTGATGTAAACAAGATGTAAACAAGAAAGCCCAAATGTCAGTTATTTAACATAGTAAAACTTTCTTCCTATGACTGTCCACTGCCAGTCTTCCTGTCAGATGGTTCTCCCATAAACTGTTTTGGGAACCCAGTTTCTTTTCATGATGTTGCTCTGTCCTCTTAACTACATGGCTCCTAAGGTTTTCCAGGAACTCCTTGACATTCCAACCTGGAAGAACAGGGAGGGAGGCTCAAGAGAGGGCTTGAGGGGCCAGGCCTGGAAGTAATTCACATTACTTGCACTCCCACACTGGCTTAGACTGAGTCATATAACCATTCCTAAATCTAAGGGAATATGGGAAAGACAGTCATGCTGTGGGCCTAGGAAGAGATTGAAATAGTCTGAGGAATACCAATAGTCTCCGATAAATACATCTATGATCAATGCCACTATGAGTTTATACATCCCCAGAAGAAGTACAGCAAGACATAGAGGGATACAAATATCAACTGTCCATTGATGTGTCATCTGTGATGACAAAAGTGAAGATAAATTTGGGTGTTCATCAATGGGGGATGGATAAATGAAAGTCCTATGGATATTATGAAATATTATGCAGTGATCAGAGAAGATGACCTAGATTTACAAATAACATGTGCAAATATGAAAAACATTGTGCTAGAAATCTTGTCTATTTTTTGCTCGGTATGTATTTGTGCCAATTTTGCAAACCAATAAAACAGTACTATATATTTGTCACAAATATATGAATATATTAATAACTGGAAGGTGAAGAGAAAGAACATTATCAAAACACAGGTGTAATAACTATTAAGGGATGAGCTTGGGGATAAGTAAAAATGCTAAAATAAATTTTAAAAAAGGATATACAAACTGCTGATGATCATGTGCCATGAATTTTGAAACATCATCAATTCAATTTTATTCATCTGAACTCTTCCTCAAAACAAAACAGCCAGACCCAAAGCAACCTGACCTGCATACAACCATACACAGAATATATCATAAGAAGCAAACTGTTTGGGGATTACAAAATGCTGAACTACCTCCACTCACTACAGGTTCAACATTTCACATTCAGAAAAAGATACCAATTCACTATTCACATATTCACTGTATATAAAATGGTCCTTATCCTCACAAAATTTACAGATGAAGGGGTGAGGTGGTCGGGCTAGAGTGGCAGAACTTAAGTAATCACACAAATTGTGATAAAAACTTAAATGAAGAGAAAGACTTATAACAAACAGACCCAACTTAATTGGGGAAGTGGAGTCACTGGAGTGCAGTCTACATTTCTGAGGACTGAATATATAAATGAGACTTGATGGTCTCATCAGAGTTAATCAGAAAAGTTAGGAAAGAACATTCGAGAAGGTGGGAGAGCCGCATTGGGGAAAAAAATCCAAAATGTGAAATATTTGAGAAATTAAACAAGAGCAAGTCTGGCTGGAACAGAATGAGCCAGAAGGGGATTGCCTCAAGATTGGAAAGAAGGCTGGCACTCAGTGGTTGGGTTTTATCACACATGTTAAAACTTTAAATTTTATTCTCAACTGCATCAGAAAGCCATTCTGAGATCCAATTTTTATAAGCTTACTCTATGTTTAAAAAAAATGCTTAACCATGTTCCTGAAGACATAAAAATATGTTCATTATAGTGTTTGTAAATGTGAAAAATGGAAAATGAAGTCTAAATATTTATCAATAGAATAGTAATCAAATGAATAAATGAATGAATAAATGAATACTATTTTAAAATTTTTAAAAGAATGAGGCAGATAAAACCAGATCAAAACAATGGATTGCTGAATACACAAATATTAAGTAACGTGTAAGCCTGCACGTGTGTGGTGTCTCCACATAAGACATACTTTAATGAAGTACCTATGGAAGGAAAAGGGCAGTCAGATGGAGAGTAAAGGACTTTCAGCATTTCACAATATCTACTTCTTAAACCACTTGTAAAATTCATCTTACCTGGTTAGTAATAAAAATAGAAACAGAAGAGTTTTAAACAGAAAATAAGTTGAAAAAATTAAAATTCTTGGAATTTTAGCAAGCAAAAAGCAAAAATGCTTTTTGGCTTATGTAATAGGCACAAGGAAAGATGATTGTTGCTCAGTACTGATAATGGAGACAAATGGACAGATTTTTAGATATATCTTGGAAATTGAATTGACCAACAGAACCATTAGAACGAACAGATGGATTAATTGTACCAATGTCAAGAATGACAGTGATTTTCCAGGAATTAAAACATGGTGGGTAGGGGGCACCTGGGTGGCTCAGTGGTTAAGCGTCTGCCTTCAGCTCAGGTCATGATCCCAGGGTCCTAGGATCCAGCCCCACATCGGGCTCCCTGCTCAGTGGGAAGCCTGCTTCTCCCTCTCCCGCTCCCCCTGCTTGTGTTCCCTCTCTTGCTGTGTCTCTCTCTGTCAAATAAATAAATAAAATCTTTAAAAAAAAAAAAAAACATGGTGGGTAGAAATACCATGGAATAAGATTGTGGGGATACTGGAGGACAAATTTGGAAGACAAAGATCAAGTATTCATTTATGTATCTGTTAAGTTTGAGATGCCTGTTTATCCATCCCAGAGGGGCCATCAAGGAGTCAACGAAAATGGTCAGCAGAGGGGCCTGCTCAGGTGTTAAGAAAATAAGGAAGACTGGATTTTGAATGCCCCCAACCTATATAGTCCAAGTACATAATTTTGTTGTTATTCAACCCAGGAATTTTTATCACTATTATCGTTATTTTATCAATATGTCAATGCCAGTGTCAATGCAAAGTGTTTCCTCTCCTGTATTTAGAAGTGTGTATATATGCATATGTGTATGTAACCATCTGGAAAATCCCCTAGCTTAATGCTAGAAAATTTCTGCCTATAAATATCGTAGTGTTCACTTGAAGAATGCCGACATGAACAGCCAAAAACTTCAAGAAAAATGTAAGTTGAAATAAATAAGCCAACACTTGTGATACGTTCCTATTATTTATATGTGGGGAACATAATCCTTGAACATTTTCCTTTCCGTATGACCATCTAGAGCAGTGGTTCCCGTTGTGTGCCGCATTGGCACCACCCGGAGATTTATTTAAGATGCAAATTTTTGAACCTCATCCCAGACCCACTGAATCAAAAATCTGGAAGGGGGGCCCTGCAATCTGTATTCTAACAAGCCCCCCACGTAAATCTGATTAATATATCTTCAGGTTTGAGAATCACTGGTTTGGAAAAAATATCTGTACCTTGTTTGCATAGAGCACTGGGAATATTTAAGAATAGTTTGAGGATAAAGTTACAGAGGGATGGGTTAGTGAGCAAATAAAAACAAAGAAGCTATTCAAGTTTAGTTAGAAGTTAAACTTCCATTCTGTACATGAATTTTGATTGGCACTGACACTGACCTTTTGGAAATGTGCAGCTCCTGGCACAAATGCTTTTAATCTAGTACAGATTTTTGACCTCATCATTGACAGAAGGTTGGCATTTCTGATACACAAAGACAAGACTATCTGACCTTTTTGCATTACAACGATTGTCATGATTGGCAGGCCTTGGCCTCTCTTTTGAAGAGATGTGGCACTTGGCACCCTCAAATCATATCAAGAACCTTCATCCTGTCTTCTATAGCCTGAGCATGACAGATTGCCCCATCTTGTGGTGTCCGAGATCCTGTCGTTTCAATGAGTCTATGGATGACTACCAGCTTCCTGATGACAGACAGTGTATAGGTCGGCAGATGCCATTCTGACATCCTTATAGCTTTGCAGTGATACTGCTTCGACAGCCAAGACCTTTTCTTGAACAGTAGTGAGTGCTGATTTCAACCTAACAAGGTGATAACTTTAAAATCCCTCATCTAGACTGCATTTCCACATGGGATCCTGCCGGGAAAATAAGACGGGAGGCAACGCAGGAGCTAGTAACTTCATGACTGGTCAAAATCCAAGTATCTCAAAGGCAACGTTTTCCATCAAACCCGTATCACCAGCTTTAAAAAAAGTCATCATCCTCGCTTCCCCAGCCAAGCACATTGCAAGGCACCAGAGGAAAGGACACACAAAAGGTTCAGATTCACCCTGAGGGTGCTTAGGATCAGTTTGGCAGAAAGAGATACAGCAGTTCACACCCAGAACGGCAGCGTCTGCTCAGCTTCAGCTTGTTGGTGTCTTATGGGAGTGACTAAACTCTCTATTATACAAAAATTTGAAATTTGAGATTTGATACGGTAGCAACCCACTCCAACTTTTAACGTTTAACTGATTTCAACTCTAAACCCCTCTGCAGACCTGTATTATGTGGGGAAATCAGGACATGCTTGTGTGCTGGATGCAGCCCTCTGGCTTTTGACCACTTTGTTCTCCTTGTTTCACCATCTAATGATGTCCTCTTGTGAAAGTCCCTCACCTCTGATTGCCAAAATAATCCAAACATTGATTTTGAATTGGAACAATTATCAAGAGACAGAAAAGTAAAAATTAACTTTTGACTCCAAGGATCTTATCTGATGAGTTTAAGATCTTATTTAAGGATCTTACCTGATGGGCTATGGGGCCCTTAAAATCCACTGAACTATTTTCATTCATTGAAAATATACCAAGTGGATCTATATATCCACACTGTTGTTATGGCTAGGACTTAACTCAAAGGCAACATCTCCCAAATCCAGGAGCACACATCCAACGTCAAGCAAATACAAAATTACATAAACTCTCCATAACAAGAAAAAAAAAATGATTACAGGTCTTAGCATTTAATTCTCCTAATTGCTAAAGGAGAAACAGTAGGGGAAAAGAGGGGCATGGGGATTCAGAATACCACTGGCTTGATGGTTCTCAGATACAAATGGAATATTAGGAAGTTGTATAAAACATGGAGGAGGAAAGCAAAGAAAAAGAAACACAAAGCAAATTGCTCCATTAAGAGTGGTTCATAACTTCTATGGCCCATATCAATGCAATCACTGTTTCTAGTGCCAAAACCCAGGTATCAGTGGCTCCACACACAGCCACATCTGATGACACTACACATCATTAAGTCTATTGTTTGCATTTCCCAAAGATTCTGAAATGCAGAATGCTGAGCTGTGGACCCATTATTTAAAGCTACAAGTAAGAGGAAAGAAAGGCAGATATAATATTCTAATAGTTACAGATCTCACCCCTTATGAGTGGTCAATTACAGGCTTATTTCATTTGAGCAATCTCCCCTTTAAATTTTCAGCAAAATCACAATTACCATTTTCAACCATGAATTTAAACTCCAAATACTTCATTCCTCAACTATTGAAGGTTTTCACCAACTGCCTCCACAATTTTTCTGTTCCTCAGTTCTTCCCGTAGATATTGTTCCCAACTTCAACTTGCCATTATCCCACCATTATCGTTTTTCATTTCTGCTCTAAACTTTGAATGGCTTTGTTATCCCACAGGATACCTGAGCTCTCTACAACTACCTTATTAACTTGTTGAACAAACGTCAATATAGCATTTACTATGTGGCAGGTATTGTTCTTAGCACTTCTTAGTATTAGATTCTCTTGACAACACTATAAAGGGAGCTGTTTTTATCATCATTTTAAGAGTGAACAAACAGAAGCACAGTGAGCTTGAATACCTTGCCTAGAGTTAAGACAGAGGTCAGTGACAGTGGCTGGCATTAAACATAGGAAGTCCAGCTCTAGAGATCAGGCATCCATCCTTCCAGCTTTTCTTCCATGGTAGCCAAATTCCTTGATCATGCTCACCCATTATAAGTTCTAATTTGGGTGCTATAAATTCCCTTTCTTTCTGTTTCCACTTTCTTTTCATATCTCCTTCCTTAGATTCCTATGAATACTTCCATTTTGTGTCAGGCATGGGAGAGTTTTTGCCAGAAAGAGGCCATCAGCAATAAAAAGCCATTATGGAACAATCTCTCTTTCCAGGAACCAAATGAAATCCTATTCTCTCTAGTTTCAGACCAGGAGATTTCTCTCACTTCTCAAATTTATATTTCACCATAATATGGTTTATCACTTGTTAACTATAAGTCAGTGTTCTCCAGAGAAATGGAACCAATCTGAAGTGTGTAACTATGTGCACACATACACATGTACATGTACATATAAATGTATATATGGATATACATGTACACATAAGTGAGAGACTGGAAGATTATAGGAATTGTCTCAGGTAGTTATAGAGGCTAAGAAGTCACCAAATCTGCCATTTGCAAACTGAAGAACCAGGAAGGCTGGTGATATTATTCAGCCCAAATTCAAAGGCCAGAGAACCAGGGGAGCTGATGGTGCAACTCCCAGTCAGAGGTCAAAGGCCTGAGAACCAGGCAGTCGCTGATACTAGTCCCAGAGTCTGAAGGCACATAAATCAGGAACTGCGATGTCCAAAGACAGGAAAAGCTAGACATCTCACTCAAAAAAAGAAGTTTGCCCTTCCTTCCCCTTTTTGTTGTATTCAAGACCCCAACAGATTGAATGATGTCTACCTACAGTGGTGAGGGCAGATCTCTTTACTCAGTCTGCTGAGTCACATGCTAATCTCTTCTAGAAACATCCTCATAGAACACCCAGAAATAATGTTTTACCAGCTATGTGGGCATCCCTTAGGCCAGTCAAGTTGACACATAAAATTAACCATCACAGTCAATTCTACAAATTATGCTTGCAGGGGAATATTCTACTTCACTAGGAAAAAAAAAAAAAAAACTACTTCAGGACAAGGACCAGTCTTTTTCTCATTTATTAAACACATATATTGGAGTCCCACACCCATGCATGTATCAAGCCCTTTTGTAGGTGCTTAGAAAACCATGCTAAATAAAATAGTACCTGTTCTCATGTAGCTTACATGACCAGCCACTCATCTTTTCCTCCAGTCCCTACTGCCAGGTCTTAAAAATAATACCATTTATAAACACCTGAAAACAGAAGTGAGGAAAAAACTAAACAAAAAAGTGAGAAGGAAAGAAACAGAGGAGACCAATGATATTGCCAGCTACTTGAATATTAAGAGACACTGCAAATTACTTGTGCAGAAATCAAGGATTCCTTTGAAGTGATTTAATAGAATTTGTACCATTTTTTTACAACCAGTTTATCAGGGTCCAGGAAGTTTATATACAAAAGTGGGTAAATGATATTCCCTTTTTAGAGACTTTCAGAAAATAAATCATTATGCACCATATCTAGGAATGTGGTCCCTGGTTTCACCTCCATTTAGGGAGAAATAAATTGGTTTACTAAATGAGTTGTTCAAGATTGAGCCTAGTTAATGGCAAGGCTCTAAAAAGAATGTAGGACTTCTGCCTGGAATTAAGTTCCTGGTCTAAACACTTGGGCACTTTTTGCTTATAAAATGAAATTATGGCCATTTCCAATCCTAAATAATTTGGGCAAATAGACTTTACATGTGATATTTATGACTCATGTACCCTATTCTGTAAAACTTCCCCCAAAGACTCATTAAATCTGTTTTATGTGAATTTTTCCCAGCCTTGCACTTTCATTAACTGAGGGAAGAGAATAAAGCTCTACTTACAATGCCACCAGATCCATGCCAAGACCCTTATTTGACGGATGTCTTCCCAATAAATTATATATATATTGTAAACAAGGAATATGTGCCAGCCCAAGGTTTTCATTAATTTTTCATTAATGAAATGCACCACTTAGCTTGTTTGACATTTAAGCGAGGCACATAAATTTAAACTAGAGGTCACCATAAAGAAAGCATTTGCCCCTGCTCGGCAGGGAGTCTGCTTCTCCCTCTGACCCTCCCCCCTCTCATGTACTCGCTCTCTCTCATTCTCTCTCTCTCAAATAAATAAATAAATAAATCTTTAGAAAGCATTTGCAAGTGTCACTGAAGGAATAAACTAGCAGCTGTTCCACCTCTTAACTCAAATCCTGCCCCAAACCATGTTCAAGTTTACCACCAACAGATTAATAAAAAATGTAACAAGTAAATGATATTATAATTAGCTGCTAATAACTGATTTGAAATTTAGTGCTTGCCACCATTAAAGAATGTTGTGTGTTTTTAGTAGTTTCTACTTCATTTTTGGTTCCCTAACAGACAACTTAGATATCAGGTGTATGGCAGGCATCTTAGTTCTGCAGGATTTAAGTGCTGTGTATTTAAGTCCCTCCCCCATATATAGAGCTTCTACCATGTGTTTCAGGGTTCCAAAAAAAGAACTCTGAATTAAGGCAATACAGCAGGAAAATACTCTCAAGCCATAGTTTAAAAAACAGTCTAACAGGTGATCCAAATACCTATAGGATCTGAAAAGTCTGAAGTTTTCATAACCAGAGAATTCCTAGCAATGAGAAAAATAACTATGGAGTCTGAAAAACAAATATAAGGATTTGAAAAAGAACCTTCTTTCCCTTGACTCCTGATGCACTTAGAAATCAGGCTCACTAGGGGCGCCTGGGTGGCTCAGTTGGTTAAGCGACTGCCTTCGGCTCAGGTCATGATCCTGGAGTCCCAGGATCGAGTCCCGCATCGGGCTCCCTGCTCGGCAGGGAGTCTGCTTCTCCCTCTGACGCTCCTCCCTCTCATGCTCTCTGTCTCTCATTCTCTCTCTCTCAAATAAATAAATAAAATCTTAAAAAAAAAAAAAAAGAAATCAGGCTCACTCAAAATATATCAGTTCTAGAGCAACACATGTAATTCTAGACTCTTCTCAATGATGCAAATGTAGCTGCCTATGTCTTTCTCACTTGCTCAGAATTGGCTTAGGATGCAGGTAGAGCTGAGTTTACAGAAGTTTTATCTATAGAGTTCTCTGAAGCTGGACAAGGTAGAGGCCAAGTGAGAAAACCTTTTTTTTTTTCCTAAGATATACATTGACCATATAAAATAAAAGCAAAACCAACAAAGGATGTCATTGTGGTCTCTCTCCATGTTGGTCAGGTGGGGCACCTTTTTAATTACACAAACTTTTATTATGCTGTGCCTGATACCATGTTAGGCATAGAAAATACAAGGGAGTATAAGAAGTGTTCTTAACTTCAAGGAGTTCATTTTAGTGGTGGACACAAGCAATCAGGCAGTACAGTAATAAAGGCAAGAACAGAGTATTCTTAGACTGTTTCCTCAAACAATAAGATGAAACTGAATCAATCCCCTTTGTAGAGTACATGTTGGCTGCTACCCTCAACAGGTTCTGAGATTTACTTCATTTCATCAAACATAAGATATACCAAACATTGTTCCCAGATACAGTAGCATGTTTCTGCATGACAAATTTAGTAACAAATGAAGGAAATAAAGAATCATTCGTTCTAAAAGGAGCTATGGTGAGCGGTGTGAATTGTGTAAGACTGTTGAATCACAGACCTGTACCTCTGAAACAAGTAATACATTATATGTTAAAAAAAGAAGAAGAAGAAGAAGAAGAAGAAGAAAATAGCAGGAGGGGAAGAATGAAGGGGGGCGGAATCGGAGGGGGAGACTAACCATGAGAGACTATGGAGTCTGAGAAACAAACTGAGGGTTCTAGAGGGGAGGGGGTGGGGGGAATGGGTTAGCCTGGTGATGGGTATTAAGGAGGGCATGTATTAAATGGAGCACTGGGTGTTACACACAAACAATGAATCATGGAACACTACATCAAAAACTAATGATGTAATGTATGGTGATTAACATAATAAAATAAAATAAAATAAAAAAGAAAAGGAGCACTATCCCTCTTGCAATTCTGTTGGAAGCACCATGATTAAGCTATGGAGATTTCCTTTTGGAAGTACTCTAGCCATCAATTTCCCATCCCCAAGTATGTTTGTTTTCTGGTGATCCTCTTGGGATTATCTTTATTTCCTTCCTGCTTTCGATCTGTCACCATTCAGTTTTTTTTGCCTAGAGATGATGCTCCCACACCCACCAGCTGTGCTGCAGCACTGCTTTTAAGAGATTGCCATTTCTCCAGACTCTCCTTTCCCTGCTGTTCCTCAAAAAGAACACAAAAGATTTGTTCTTAGAAGATCCCTGCTCAGCATTTAGCGAAGTTGGCTAAATGACAAGTCTGCCTCAGAGCAATGTCAATGTGAGAAGAAAACAGTGCAAACCAAATCTGTACGGATGAACCTCACTTAAAAAAAAAAGGCAGGAAGGAATTAAATACAGAAATTAGAGCTGGACTTATTAAGAACTCTAACTATTCCCCAAATATCTTTGCATCCTCTATTAGTCTCACTCATACAGCTATTCTGATGCCTCTTTCCAAAAATCAACATCTAGGCTGTGAGGCTTTTCAATCACCTCACACCTCACATCTTACTTAATAACTTATTATACAAATAGACATTGTCTGTAAGTCCTCTCCTTTTCTGTTGGCCATGCCTTTGACACTGAATATCATAACATCCTCTATTTTTACACTCCTCGAGGTTAAGTTCACCAAGATGTATCTCACTCCCAATCTCTAGCCCTTCATGAAGGCCACCTCCTAGAAAGCCCATTCCACCCCATTAAGCAAGACATGCAAGTTATGAGGTTGCAGGAAAGTAACAAGTGGAAGAAATTTACATTTATCTAACTCACATATTATCATTTCAATTGGAGAACTAGAAGTGAAATGGGGTCCATCCACTTTCCCCATAACTCTTATCTTCTGATTATAGGACTATTTAATTCACATAATTATTAAAATAAATACATATATGAAATAAGCAGATTTACTTATTAGCTTTTTGATGACAGAAACCTGTAAATATCAGCATAATAACTAAAGAAATTTAGTTTTCTAGCATCTTCAATAATTCTAAATACAAGTATATTGCAACTGGAAGATATCCTCACCCACTAATTTTAAACATCCCTCCAGAATTTATCAATGAAAATAAGAAAAAAAAAATGGAAGGAGGATCAGCTAGGTCATGAAAGTGAAGGCTTATCATTGGTGCAATAGTTGTATTTTCTCCATGTGGCTTCTGGACAATGATAAATAAAACTAGAAGATGTAAATTAGTGTTAAAGTCTAAGTGATTTGCTACACAAATACCCCACCCAATAAAGGACATCACTTCTAATTACAACCACACAAGGACCTCAAAATTGTGAGGCAAAATAAAATGCTTAAACGACCACTTTGGGGGTTGATACATTATAAAGCAATAAATGGATACAACCCCTAACAAAGAACTAAGGAGTCAGAAATGACACAAGAATAGAAGAAGTAATAAAATGAAAAAACTGAACAGAAGAAGAGGAGGACAATTTTTTTTAACTTATTTTTGGTTTGCAAAATTCAATTCCATAGATTTGAATGCATTCATTTCTGGTTCTAATTCATTTCTCTAATACTATTTTTAGTTACACACCTTATGTGTAAACCACTCTTGATGTGATGAAGAATGAGGGACTCCACCCCACCCCAAAAATCTCTTGTTACTTCGATAGTTTATCAAATTCCTGTCATTACAGAAACCAAGACTAGGCAGAGATGATTAACTGGACAAGTAAATTGTTTGTCTAGCTCATTTGTACAAAGAAGTTCAAATATCAAACTTTTCCCTAATGTTAGTTGTTTTGTCAAAAGACCTTTAGATTCATTACAATGAAAAATGGTGAAATTAAAAGGAATTTCGTTTATAAACCAGTTAAACTTAGAAATTAGATTTTTCATCCACACCATGAAAAATAACTTTCTCTCTACTCCCTATATGGCCATCTGATTGCCCATCTTGGATAACCTATGTAGACTTATATCCTCATTTTCAATGAAAGATGCACTCCTATCTAGCTCCTCATCCAATAGAAGGGGAGAGACATTTCATATTCTATCACCCATATACTAAACATCTTAATTCCTAACTATGCATTGGATCCATTCTTTATCCTTGCCTTTAAAATCTCCCCTAGGCCCTCATTATCTTTCCACTGCTTCATTTAATTGCCTCTTCAAAGCTTGTTCTCAGCGTATTCACAGCCATCCACTCTGCTACTAATAGAGGGTTCTTCTAAAATACAAACATGACCTTCTCATTCCCCCACTTTAAAGTATTCAATGACTTCCAAAAAGCTATAGGATAAATACAAAGCTACTTAACGTTATCCTTCAGACATTATCTGGTCTTCTACCTTATCTCTAGTTATAATATATACATGTACTTAATGTTCAAGATACACTAAACAGCTTGGAATCAAACAAATTTCCATACATTCTATACCCCTAACAGAATACCAATTCCTCTTCTTGCTCTCAATTCTCATTTATCTCACAAACTCTCATTTATCCCCAAACTGTGGCAGATGATTTTCCTGTGAAGCTCTCCCTACCACTCCAGAACAGAACCAATCACTTATTCCACTGTACTGGTTTTTTTTTATATTCATCTACTACTGTCAATTCCAGAGTCAATATAGATCATTGTAGTGATACTTGCAAAGCTCTTCTGCCAGACAGCATTTTGAAAACCATGAGTTGACCCCATTAGTTAATCACAAATAAGGATAAGAATGTCTAGGATAAGGTAGGATAGTAAGGCAATTTAGTTTATCATGTGTAGTAAGGCTAGGACTATTCCCAAATTCTTCTCTCAGTAGGGAGCATGCACATACATGTACACACACTATGTCACATGCTGGAAAGTAATGTATAAAGGATTTCTTACTGAAGGCCATAGTTAAAAACATTTTGAAAATACCTAGACTATGAGCACACTGAAAATGGAGGCCAAGTTTATAATAATTAAAATTGTAACAGTGTTGTCTGCTCAGGAGCATCTACTTGGAATCGGGTCCTGGCCTTTCTGCTCTAAATATGTTAGTGTCTTGACGAACATGCTGCTACATAGACACCATCATCTCCATTTTACAAATAATGATAGTTATTTTATCTATTATTTTCGGTTTACAAATTCAGTTCTTTTGATTTGGATGCATAACATTCCTATTCTCTCCCACTTCTTTGATAAGTGCATTAGTATATCTTTTCTAGTCATATGTATCATCTGCAAGCCATTTTTCATGTGTTAGAGACCAAACGACTATCCAAGGAGGAGCAGTAATATTGGAAGTAACACCAAGTCTATTTAACCCCCAAATCTATACCCTTTCTCCTAACCTACACTACTCTACCCTAGCTCTACTTACCTAATCCTATAGGATTCCTAGAACCCGACACTTAAGGGCTTGTAAAACTATCATGACAGTTTTAATGTAATTTCACTGAGCTAACTGAATGAGTAGAAGTCATTTAAACATTTCTTGCCCTCCAAAAGGTCCATACCAATAAAAAGATGGTGATAGAAATATGTATAAAAATATGCATTATGACCTAATTATAGAAAATAACCTATTTGCAGAGAGCCACATAGAGAACCACATAGGAGCACTCAAAACCCTTAAAAGTGCTAGCTTTAGCTACTAATAAGCATTATAAACAAAGCTCTGTCAAATTGGAAAGCAACCCATGGTCTTTCTTTACTTTTCTAACTCATTAATACGAAGCACAGGGAAATTTCCAAATACATCTTCGTGTTTTGTTTAACATTCTTATCTCAAGTGTAGGTAATTTCAAGTTTGTTTTGTAATAGAGCTTTTTAAACGTATGTTGACATTTCAGTTGGCTGTGAATATCTTTACTTTTCCACATTTGGTAAGGTCTGAGTCATTTTTCTGATATTATGTCAGTCTAACTACTGCTACAAATGAATGGACTTGCTCTTACTTTATTATGTTAATACACAGGTATATAAAGGAATAGCTATGACTACTAAAATATAAATGTAAGTAAAAAATATGGTCTCCCCAGAGCGAAGGCCCCACCAGAGAGATACCACCCCTCTAATTCAGACTTGAGGAAGAGGACCCAATCTTGTACCGTTGGAGATGGTAGTTGTTAGAATCAGGTCGCCCCCTCTGGTTTCCCATTGCAGCTCTGTCCCTCTATCTCCAGTAGCTACATGACTGTCTTACTCAATCACTTGTGTCTTCAGTTTCCTTATCTGTAAGGTAGAGATATTCATCTAACCCCCTAGGACCGTGTTGAGGATTAAAGAAACTAGGACAAAATTGCAAGAGACCTGGCACTTATAAAAACTGAGTAAGTGACATCTATTGTTAAGATTTGATGATGTGGTGCCTGGGAAACTGGTTAGGATTTTATTTCCAGAAGGATTTGATGACAAACTCTAAGCAGACATCTAAGAACTCTGTTCAGCACTTTATTCTCAGCACCCAGCAGAATGTCTAGCATATAGCAAGTTTAATAAAAGGTTTGGCATGAACGAATGGGGAACAAGACACCAGTACAGCAAAGCTGATTGCTGCTCCTAAGGACTCAGTTATCTGGAGGGAGTAATAGCTGCCCCCTAATACCAGGTCCTGCTCCCCATCCATCTCAACTCCCAAGCAATATGTAAAAGTGAGATGCCACTTTTCCCAGCAGTGATGCCAGTGAGCTTGACTTCAGTGGAGGAGAAAGTGGCCGTGAAGGGGTGGAAATGAATACAGTTTTTCAAGTGCCTGAATTCTTTTCTAGCCTCATATATATGACCACCCTCATTCTCCCACTCCCCCTACTACAACTCTGTCCCTAGTCTTTTTTTTTTTCCTTCCTCAAGTTTCTAGTATAGGATTCTAATGATTTTAAAGGGAAAACCACATAAAAATGTTACTATTCAATGTCAGAAAATGAGAACATGACTACTCTTTTGTGTTACCTAATAAGGAAGGCTAACACAATGGGAGGACATGCTCACCTGCTCCCCGGAACAAGCAATTTCATCTTGGAGAATTTGACAGAGAAATGGATGAGCACCAGGCGAACGTGTGAGATCTCAAGGCAATGAGAGAACCAGGTTTCCTTCTGGGATCTAATGTCAGAACGTGGTCTTCTTATCACTGGTATGGTCTCTGTTACCCAGTTCTCTATGCTAGTATAGCCCGGAAAAAATATATGCTTCTGTGTATACATTGCACAGAAATATAAAGCTAAAACATTCATATGCAGAGGTATAATAAATTTCAATTAAAATGTATACAGCAAGACTCCAAAAGTCACTCCCACACTTAGAACAAAAATAAGCTAGACATGATAAATTTAGCCCAGGAGAGCCAAAATGCAACGTTTACTTATTGGAGGCAAACATAGCGGGCACTGGAAAGAAAAATCAACTAGAATAATTAGTAGTGACAGCCACAGATATGGAGGGAATGTGCACGTTCCTTAAGCTTTTCCCTTAGACACTACTGGGCAGTCACGAAAATCTTTGGCCAAAGTACTGAAAAAGTATTCATTGTGCCAGCTAGAGTAAAGAAAGGAGCAGGCCCAGCAGGGGAGACTAGAAACCCCACCTGGATCTTCCTCCCATCTCTTCTTTGGAACAAAAGCCTTACTCTGAGGGGAGAGGTATTAATAACACTGAAACTTCAGGCACTAATAAAGATACGTTGCAGCTAGGAGAAAGAAACAGTGAGACCATAGGGGCCAGGAATATAGGCTGGTCCAGAAAGTTAGAAACGGGGCAGGAGCTCAGAGAAGGAGCTTACATTCCAAAGACATAAGGTCACAGGGTCTACCAGAGATAGAGGTTTTATCTGAATAAAGAATACCTAACCCCAAGCTCCTGCCATCAGGCTAGCAAATGTCAAGTAACAGTAGAATACTGCTAGAAGAATTATAGGACCATGGAGACATGGCCTCTCTGAGGGACAGCACAAAGATGAGACCTAAAGCAGAAGATATAGCAGTCATGGAGTAAAATCCTCAGACAAACCAGCCCCTCCCTAAACACAAGATATCCTAGAGGAATTTGAAGCACATGGTAGATGACAGCAAAACCTGCACCAATCAATGCTAAGCACAGCCAAATTCAGGGCTAGATGAGCCTACATCTTGTAACTAAAGCCAGGAATAAAAAAATATTTATTTTTACCACCTGAGGAATAGTTGGTAAGTATAATTGTATATACAGGCATACTTTACTTTATTGGGCTTTGCAGATATTGTGTTTTTTACAAATTGAAGGTTTGTGGCAACCCTGTATGGATCAAGTCTATGGGTGCCATATTTTTCCAATAGCACTCGCTCACTTTGTGTCTCTCAGTTTGGTAATTCTCCCAATATTTCAAACTTTTTCATTATTTGTTCTGGTGATCAGTGATTACAACTTGCTGAAAGCTCATATTATGGTTAGCATTTTTTAGCACAGTGTTTTTAAATTAAGGTATATACCATTTCTTTTAGACATAATGCTATTGCACACTTAGACTACAGTATACTGTAAATATAACTTCTATGCACTAGGAAGCCAAAAAATTCATTTGACTCCCTTCATTGCACTATTTGCTTTATTGTGGTGGTCTGAAATGAAGCCTGCAATATCTCCAAGGTATGTCTGTATTCAAAGTATACAACATGATGATTTGATTTACATGTACATTGTGGAATGATTTTTATGTCACTCTACTGATCTATACAAACGTCCAGATTAACAATTAAAAAAAAAAAATCACACCGCCAAGGATCAGTAGGCTTGAATTCAAATATGGCACAGATGTTGGACTATCACAGTATTGAAAACAAAACAAACAAAAAAAGACTAAACAAAAGGTACAAAATATGCAAGATACAATTTCAACAGAATTATAGAAACTGAGAAAGAATCAATTGAAATGATGGGATGAGGCAGGAACACAGCAACAGATAAAAGGTGTCATCAGTAGCCTTGACACAGCTGATGAAAGTATGAACTGGAAGATAGGTCAACAGAAATTTCCCAAAGCGGAACACAAAGAAACAGGGTGTGGGGAAACAGAGCATTCAGAAGACATAACAATATCTAATAGTCTAACATATATACATATGATTTGAATCCTGAATGGAGAAGAGAAAAACAAGGAAGAAATACTTGTAAAGGCTAAGAAGTTTTCACAACTAAGGATATAACAAAATCAAGAAACACCAAAAAAAAAAAAAAAAAAGATAAATACCAAGAAAACACAACCTAGTGATCTCATATTCAAACTGTTGAAAATAAGAGACCAACCAATTCTTCAAATTAGAAACACAACACACTTTACAGACAGTGTAGGTAAGGATTACAAACAGACCTTTCAACAGAAACCATGTAAGCCAAAAGATAATAAAGTAACATTTTTATAGTACTGAAAGAAAGTGAAACCACCAGTCCAGAAATCTATAACTTTAAAAAATACATTTAAATGAAGAAACAAAAATTTTTCAGACAAACAAGCAGAACATTGATGGCTAGCAAACCTACACTAAAAGAAAATGTCCAAATGGAAAAGGAAGCTCTGTAGGAAGAAGGAATGTGGGAGTAGGCAGAAACTCGGATGTACAGAAAGATATGAAAGGTTCTAGAAATGGACTATCTACACATAGAGAAATCTTTCTTTCACCAACATCCCCTTAGGAACGTAGGTGGTGCAAAAACTCCTCAACAAAATATCAGCATGTCAAACAATATGTAAGAAGGATAATACATCACCAATTGAGATTTCTTCCAAAAGTTTCAAGGTTGATTCAACTTTGGGAGTGGGGGATAAAAAGTCGATCCTTAGGCATCAGTAAAAAGCCATAGAAGTTTACAGCATAAATAGACCTTAAGAAACTTTTGATGTCCTTTAACTGGTAAACAGGTACATAAACAATCATGGTATGGACTACTATTCAAGAAACAAAAAGGAACCATCAATTCACAGAATATGGATGAACCCCAAATGTGTTTTGCTAAGTGAAAGACTACATATTGTATGGGATTTTGTCTGCTGTTTTAGAGAAAGCAAAACTGTAGGGATAGAGTACAGATCAGTAGTTGTCAGAAACAGAATGTGGGATGGTGTCAGTTACAAAAAAGGCAGAAGTCTTTGTTACCAGAATTGTTCTCTATCTTGACTGTAGTGGTAGATACACAAATCTATAAATTTGTCAAAACCTATAGAATTTTATGCCACAAAGTAAAATTTACTGAATTTTAAAAAAACATAAACCTGTAGCTAGAAAATCCTAGAACTCCTTCATGGCTCTCAGAAACTACTACAGAAGACTTTTTTTTTTTTTTTTTTTTTTTAGAGAGCATATTTAAAGCAAATTCCAGATTATCATTTTGCCATACCATATGATATGGACAGTAAAGGACATAACTGCTTCAAAAAGTCTTTTAAGAAAACAGAAGGGATTCTGGATCAGGATCTCTGTGCCACATTTAAGTGCAAACTTAAAATAGGCCTGTATTATTGAGTCTGAAATCAATCTGTTTAGTGAATTCTTCTGACTTTCCACTCTACCATGTTTTGTGTTAGGTGGAAGTAAACTCTGAATAAATTCTGGAAATATGCAGAACTTCACATCTTTTATTGCTATACCTTTACTTCAGCTGCCAATTATTTTAGATAAATCTCAGGTAAGGTATATGTGAATTGATTATAGATGGGAAAATATCCTAAAAATAGCACCAATGCTATTCCTGTTCCTTGTTGATCCTTGGTAAATCTTCATAATGCTGAACATAATGGCAATGAAATGAGGAGAAATTAAGTTTACAGTAACTATACACAATTTTTAAAGTACTAGAATCAACTTCCATACTATAACATGTAGTTAAAACTCTAGAGGTGTTTACTAGCACTGTGGGGGTAAGGGAAGAGAATTAGATATTCCATTAAAGCCATTAAGCATGTTTCTATAATTACCACCACCATTATGGTAAAATAATAATCCTTCCCTCTCTATACCCATGTAAAAGCAAACATGAGGATATATCCATGTAAAGGCAAACAGTCACAGTTTGCTCAGATTTTAATTATACTCATTTATGAACTATGTGATTGGAATAATAAAAACATTAAAGTAGGGGAATGAGGAAGCATCTTTAGAACAATAAACAGTAGGAATTTAGAAATGCAATTACAAGTATTGTAAATACTGATAGATCTGAAGTTTCTACATCTAAATGTATCAGCGTGGACCCCATGAGAATGGGAATGTTCAAAGCTCTAGAATGAAGAATACTAATAAAAATCAAGGTTATGAATATTTGAACTTCTATATTATAATTTAGTTACAACCACTGATACAAACATGATCATCTGTCTTAGCTCAGGCTGCTATAACAGAATACCATAGACTGGGTGGTCAGGTGATTGATTAGTTTCCTCATGAGGGCTCTCTTTCTGGCTTGTAGAAAGTTTCTTGCTATGTCCTCACATAGTGGGGAGAGAGGTCTGGTCTCTCCTAACTCATATAAACTTATCTCCTAAAGACCCTACCCACCTTCGAGTATCATCACATTGTCGGTTAGGGCTTTAAGAATTTGAGAGAGACACATTCAGTCCATAACACCATTGTATAAAGGACCATTCATCTAAATATATAGTAATGTATGGGGAGCCCTGGCATGGTGGTACAGGTGGGATGCCATTAGCTATGATGGGAACACATGCTGCTAGCCAGCAAGGGAAGAAAACTTAACAGATGACTTCAACTCCATTTAGAAGATTAGAGTCAAAATGTACTATATATCTGCTTGTAGAAACAAACTCTTCTGTGAGATATGAAAGGCAGTCAGCTAAGAGTATTTTAATAGGATGAGGCCCTAGAACATAGATTTTAATAAAATTCAACTTCTTAATTAGGTCACATCAGTAAAAATACATGCAAATTTATGGGCTTTCAAAGAGTTTGGCAGTAAAACTCTAATCCATCATTTGTAGAAGCAACACAATTATGCACAGTGTACGTACTCATCTCAACCCCATCATTATACAATATCCATACAACCACAGGAAGACTTTGACTTTAGATAATAATGATGGTCATTTTGCTCTTTCAGGTAATTAAATGAAGGTGGGAAAACAGGAAAGGAATGTGAAGGGAACCTGAGTTAGAACAGCAACACCTTTGGCAAGATTGGGTATTAAATGGACATGCCTTGATCAAGGGGCTCCTTTTTAAATAGTTTTTTTTTTTTCTTTCCTAAAAGTAGAAGAGGCATCTTGTAAGAATTTGTAGAATATTTTTGATATCTACATGTAAAAACACATTCCAAATTAAATCTCTGTATACTTGTTTTTGACATGCATATATGCTTATATAGTCATAAATGGGATCATATAATCCCCTATTTACCTCAAATTCTACCCTCAGCCTCTTCATCCCTCCTTTCTACAGAAGGAAGAAACATACAAAGTCTTAGGCTGATAGAGAAACAGATAGAATGCCTGTGAAACTGGACCATAAAGATGTAGGGCAGAGTGGTATGGGGAGGAGTTCCTAGAAGTTGGCAGAGACTAGATTCTACAGGGCCGTAGAGATGATGGAAGGACTTTGTAAAAGTTCCCTTTGACATTTGCCATGCCTAAAACATAGAGGAGAGAACGAAGCCATAGTTTACGTTTTGAATGATAAGCCTAGCTGTTGAGTGGTTTATGCACTGTTGGTGTGAACAAGTGCAAATCAGAAATCAAGTTAGAAACTTCCTCCATTAGCAGACAGGGCTGGGGTTAGTATGGAAGCAGGGGTGTGAACAGAGTGGTTGTGCACGGGAAGGTAAAGTTTATAGGACTTGCTAAAGAACTGAATGTCCCACCATTGTGTCTATTTACACCTTGGATCAGACTGCAATGCTTCTTCCAAAATCTCTGCCTACATATCCAGTCTACCTATTATTGTCCAGCTCCAATTCCCTCTCCATGATGCCTCATCAAACCACCCCATTCCACAGCAATTTTCTTCAGAACTCATCCTCTCTTCCAGCATATCCCCAAATGTTGATAAATCCCACCAGCCAAAGAACAAGAGCCAATGTAGAGTTCAATAAATTAACTTGCTGCAATAAGGGAGAACACCCCCAAAGAAACCATGAAGTACTTCACCAAATAAGACATAAAGACAGGAAAGGATTTTGAAGGGTGGAGTTTAGATCAAATTTAAGTGATGCAGTGTTTTGTGTAGAACAGAACAAAGTAGCCCTATGGGTAAACATTTAGGCTTAGGATGAGAAGCAGGACTCAGGGTCCCATTCACTCAAAGTACCAGCTAGGAAAATGTGGAATTTTCTGTCCAAAAGCCCTTTATCGGAGACTCTGAATATGGGCTGAAAGATCAAAGCTGCTTCTCTGTATCAAAGTGAGTCAAATAGCTGAAATCTTCCAGACAAGAATGGGATGTTCTGTCCTCACTGACAGGATTTGAAAGAGGAAAGTTTATGCCAGTTTAGGATTTTAGATGTTTAAGACTTATTTTTTTTATTATGTTATGTTAATCACCATATATTACATCATTAGTTTTTGATGTAGTGTTCCATGATTCATTGTTAAATAGAAGCTGTTTTGAGAGATTTACACTGTGTCCTATAGAACCCTGGTATTCAATGATTGATTATTGGTTATCTTTTTCTGGAAGTAAAGGGATGCGGATTTTTTTTCAAGATTTTAAAATAGTAAATACATTTTAGTTTTACAAACTATGTTATAGGGAATTAAGAAATACGGAGATACACTAAGAAGTTGTGTGCTCGATCACTGGAGACATGAACCTGTGAGGTTTACCCACAAGTTGCTAAGTAGTATGTATCACTGAACATCTGTTTGTATGTTATCTGTTCCAGATGTGCCCCCTGCAAAAAAAAAAAAAAAAGACCCTCAAATTTACAATATTCACATACTTTAGCAAACTTAATACACAGACAAGGGTCCCACTATGAATTTACTTGAGCCAGAACCTCCAGACCTATAATCTCATATATAAAGTTTCCCAAAGGGGGACCTGGGTGGTTAAGTGTCAGGTGCCTGTTAGGTGTCCGCCTTCAGCTCAAGTCATGATCCCAGGGTCCTGGGAGCGAGCCCCACAGGGGGCTCCCTGCTCAGTGGGAAGTCTGCCTCTTCCTCTCCTTCTCCCTCTATGTGCTCGTACTCTCGCTCTCTCTCTCAAATAAGTAAATAAATCTTTAAAAAGTTCCCCAGAATTCCTGGTCTCTTTGGTGGTCATTGGTCTGTTATGTATATTAGTTTCACAGGGCTGCTGTAACATTACCACAAATATGGCAGCTTAAACCAACAGAAGTCTATTGTCTCACAGTTCAAGAGACCAGAAGTCCAAACATCAGGTTGCCTGCAGGCCTGTGCTCCCTCCAGAGGCTCTAAGAGATTCTGTCCCTTGACTCTTCTACCGTCTAGTGGCTGCCAGCATTCCCTGACTTACTGCCACCTCTGCCCTATCTTCACGTTTACCCCGACAAAATCTTGTGTTCCCATTTCAAAATCCCCTCTGCCTAAGGAAACATAGGATTGTATTTAGAGTCCAAGCTGATACTCCAAGATAAACTCTTCCTTGCAAGGTCCTTAATTTAACCCCATCTTTTGCCATATAAGATTTCCTCTTTGCTATTGCAGGTAATATTCATAGGTTCTGGGGATTAGGATGTGAACATATCTTTGGAAAACCATGTAGCCTACCACATGTTTTCTTATAAATTAGAAGTGTAATCACTGAACTTCTTAAAGTTCATTGTAACGTTACTATTTAAATGGTAATTTGATCACATGTTATCCTAATCAATTTTCCAAGAATATGCTCTGTCCACTATTTTAATTAAAGCATATATTAAGATCTCAAATGATCACAATTTCGTTAATACATTTCCCAAATTATTATGCAGAACATAAACATTTCCCAATTAACACAATTGGCAATTATACAGTCACTACTTAATATGAAGCAATGTGCTTTTGTTCTGGTGCACAGCTCCAAACACTGAAAGGTTATTGTTTAAGTGATGAAACACCTGTATTATACATAGTTTATAACAATAGTTTCTTTCATTTATATCCAGCACAGGGTCAACAGTGGCACTTTCCATATCCTTCCGGGAACAGAGCTGAGAAACAGCCACTATTAGAAACATCCTAATCTTGTGGTAGAAGAAAGAGGCATTTTCACAAAATGATTCCAAAGACTGCTACTTGAAACTGACACACAGCACTTCTGCTCACATTCAATCAACCAAAACATGCAATGTAGCCAATTTGGATGTAAATAGGACCAGGCTACAGGAGAGGGGAGGGAAGAATAGTATAATCTTCCCACAGGGAGATACTACACATTTTTGGAATACCAACTCAACCACGTCTAGTTCCCAGCCATTTGTCTTAAAGATGAAGATACTGATATTTCCTTTAAAGATCTTGTTTGTATGGTTTGTGCCCTTTAATGCATTTTTCTGATTATCAGTGCCTTGGCCCAACTGTCCAGGTCATGGCAGACTTGCTATGCTCCATTATAAGAATGTGCTCTGGTAAGCGCTGTGAATTGTGCAAGACTGTTGAATCTCAGATCTGTACCTCTGAAACAAATAATGCAATATATGTTAAGAAAAAAAAAAAGAAGAAGAAGAAGAAGAAGGTAGCGGGAGGGGAAGAATGAAGCGGGGGAAATCGGAGGGGTAGACGAACCATGAGAGACGATGGACTCTGAAAAACAAACAGGGTTCTAGAGGGGAGGGGGGGTGGGAGGATGGGTTAGCCTGGTGGTGGGTATTGAGGAGGGCACATTCTGCATGGAGCACTGGGTGTTATGCACAAACAATGAATCATGGAACACTACATCTAAAACTAATGATGTAATGTATGGGGATTAACATAAGAATAAAAAAAATAAATAATAAAAAAAAGAATAAAGGGAATGTAGACTATCACTTTTTGATTAGTTAATTAAAGAAAAATCCATGGTATAGAACTTTTAGTAAAATTTCACCCTATCAGAATGTCATACACACACCCTCCCCCCTCAACTTGTCTGCTAGATTCCTCATCCAATTTATTCATTATTCAGAAGTCCTATATTAGTGGGCACATTTTTTCATTGTTTTATCCACCATTCTTTAACCTTATCTTTAGCTCATATAACTTTATGTGAGTCAATAAACAAACACACCAGGAAAAAAAGAAATTAAAAGAATCTCATAAAAACCAGGTCATTAACTAAGGAGCACCTTTGTGGCAGGTTACAGTTCTAATGATGGAAGACGTAATTAAAAAAATAATACATTGGTAGAAATCTATTTCTCTCTGACCAACTTACCACAGATCAATAAATATTCACCAGACACCTGTGGATACATATTACAGAAGTGCACTAAACCTCTAAACACTAGAAACATCACAGCAGGATTAATATAGCTTTTTCTAAGTCTCCACAGTAGAGCACAGCAGGTGATGTTAGTTCAAGTAAGAATTAAGCAGAATAAATAGCAAATGCACTATTAATCCCCACTGACCATGAACTCTTGGTTAACAAAAGACAGATTAGGCTAAGTGTTCTTTAACTCAAGGGTGATATTTCTAGCTAAGGAGCCCTTTTGGTCAGACATGACATTAATCATCTCTAGTCAAAAGGCACCATAGGCCTTTCGGTGACCATGAGCAAACAGTATTTTCCAGATGCTATTTTTTTGTCAGGTGATTTTGGGGGATAATGGTAATGGAATTTATCATAATAAATTTTACAACTCAGGAATGAACATATCTATGTTTTCATCCATTTCAGGATATTTCCCAAACATTAAGTTAGAACAAACTACTATCTACAGTGTTCTGATTACTTCTGGGCAAGATGAGGGAGATGTGACCAGACAGGAGACTATAAGAGAAGGACCTAGAATTACTGTTTCAATATGCAGCAATGATAGGATATACTGGCCAGAACTTAATTAAAATCTTAGGTCATAATAATATAAGTATGAATTCAATAACAAGGAAGTAGATACTTTTGTTCTACTCAAGAGTATTCAGAAAAAAAATGTGGGGCATTATCTTTCCTTCTGGGCATCATCTGTGAAGAGAAACCTAAAATATTGTCTGGAATCCAGAAGAAAGGAAAGCAGATAATAGAGGATCTAAATAATCCTATCCTTATTCACTCAAAAACAAGCACTAGGAACATGTGTAGGAGGAAGTTTGGAGAAATCACATATATTTAGCAATGAAAAATAGACTGAGATATAGAATCAAGAAGTGATTTCTTAAAATTATCAAAATCTGCCTAGGAAAGACACATTTGATTTATTCTGAGTAGTTTCAAAGAACAGAATGAGGACTAAGGTAGTAACTATACAGAAATAGATTTGGACTTTTACATTAAATCAGAGAAACTTCTAACAATTAGATTAATTCAAAGCAGGAGAGAATGAAACAGTCATGCGGTGGGGGCACTCCCACCGCATGATGCAAGGAAAACAATCTGTTCTTCGGCTGAAGTATTGACCTAGACGGCCTTGACGCTCTTCTCCAATGATTAGATTCATTGAATTTATGATAAGGTCTGCAAGGACTTTCACAACTCACAAAATAGCAACAGCAACAAAGGATCAGCCTGCGGAGGGCACAGCACGCTGCTGGCTGCAATCACAAAGGAGGCACAGGTTTAAGTCTGTGTTTTGTTCATGCTCATCAGTAATTTGTACTTCTCATGTGCTACTGTAAGGGATGAAATTCTCCCCACGGATGTGCAGCCCAGAGTTGGGAAAGAATTACAAGACCCTTTGAGAATTTTTCGTTTACATGTATAATGATACATCACTATGATAATCCTTGTGCAGTTAACACCCTCATTATTACAAGTTGTCACTCAAACATACAGAGAAAGTAGGCCAGAGTAAATAGACACTGCTTCTCCACTTGCAAGCTTGCTTTCAAAATATAGTCTAATAAATTATGGAATGATACAACGTTAAGAGGATAATTTGCTGTGGACACGGAATCACACAGAACATTAGTCTTGTAGGTGTCCTTATCATTGATGGTCTTCTTATCCCAGAGTCCTTGAGTTTCTAATGTATGCCTTGCTTCAGCTATTCCAGTGTTTTGTGGGCAATTCTGAATTTGCTTTTTCTGCTTTTAGCTCTTCCCACAATGCCTGGCTCTCCTTTAAGAAGTGCTCAATTTTGTGTTCTCTGAATTGGATCACTCATCTATGTACATTTGTAATTCTATTTTAAAAAGGTGAGTCTGCTAAGTTTTGATGTCTATGCTTCTTCTACATCATTACTAGGAAATCTTTCCCAGCTTTCAAAATCAGAAATGGTATTTTCCTCTCTGGTCCTCCAGGCTCCTACTTCTAAAACACTCCCTTTCATGTTCATGTTGCATGCATATTACCTTATTTAAACCTCACACTACTCGTGTTTTATAAATGAGAAGAGAGACCTGGAAAAGCTCAGTATCTTGGCCTGAGATAGCATAATTAAAGCTCTGTCTAGGAATCAAGCCCCTGTCTGATTCCATAAACCATAAGGGCCAATATGTCCACATATAGGGAAAACAATTCAAGCCATCACTATAGATTCTATTATGAACTTTACAGTTTGTCTTCAGAAAAGCTCTCATGAAGGCTTTTTGCCCATCTAGGGAGATTATTAATAAAACGAAAATAGGAAGGCGTTATCAACAGTCCCTGATAACTAGGAAATGAAGATGTTGAAAATGCATTCCATACCATATCAACCAAAAGAGGTCTTTGGTGACTGTTTCTGAAGCAGCCTTAGGAGAGCACAAAAAGAAATGGGGGGGGGGGGGGGGGGGGCGGGGGCGGGGAGGAGTAGATTCGCTAGAATAGGATTATCTGACTACTCCCTGGTGCTCAACGTGGCCTGTGAGCACAGGAGTTAGCACTGCATAAATGAACATAGCTATTCAGTTCTGACCGAAAACGGCTGCCCGTTACTGTTACTGAGGTTCATGAGATGTTAATGAACAGTAAAGGAGACGCACACAACAGTATTGTTTCTGGATAAAGAATGGTCTCAGTTTGAAGATTTAAAATTGCTAATGGAAAAAAATACATCACTCCTGAAATTCAGTATGACTGTTGACTCCGCTTCCTATGTTCCAAGTATTGCCAAGTGTCAGAGTGTAGTCCTTCCTGCTATGCTGCCCCGGGTGCTAGAACATGAATGATTATATCCATGGGGATGTTAAGTATCAATCTAATCTGAGTAGCACTGAAGCCTAGGTTTTATTAGCTTTTGTGAAATTGAAGAAAGGGAAATGGGGTCAGGAGGCCAGAAGGGGGCGCTCTCAGGCCCCACCCCCTGTTGTTAATTACAGACCCCAACAGGCAGGGTCATACCTTACGTTCCCAACAGGAAGAAGTCTATACTTTACTACCCCAGCAGGAGGAAGAAACAATGTCTCCTCTACAGAAAACAGTCCAAGCAATGAGATGGTCACAATTCAGCCAACAAAAGGTACTTTCAACTCCTAGTTTACTCCAATGGAACAGCTCCACCCCCCATCCCTTTCCTCTGTAAAAGAATGGTCCTCTCCTTTGATTTCTGGACTTGCCTATGGTTTTGCCATAGATTTCTTATCCTGAATTGCAAGTCCCCACTATTCCTGAATAAACTATTTTTGGTCAAATAAACCCATTTTCAAATACCTGAGAGTTTTATTTTTAAGGTTAATAGTTTAAATTTAGTAAATCTAGTTCTCATTGCCAAGTACAGCTTCCTGAGTACTGAACTACAGCAATGATGACTGAAAAAGCTTCCTTTTTCCATGATACTGACCCAATTTCATGTGTCTAGTATTCTTTATACCCAGCACCAATTTCAAAACAAAACAAAACAAAACAAAAAAACCAGGAGACATTCATCCCTCTAGTTCTAATTGGTTCTCGCAATTAAACAAGTTTATAAAATATTTATGATTATTGTATTTAAATATTTGAAAGATTTTCAATAATTTGTAAGTAGTACTTCCTTTATTCAAAGGATAGCATTATACATATTTCTAGTTGATGGTATAAACTCAAGATTCTAAACTGCCACATGGCCATCAATTTAAGCTCAATACGGACTAGAAATTTTTCTAGACTACCACATAATGTTATTGTAAACCTTTCAACAAGAAGTTTAACATGGCTTACAGTTTTGCCGAACTGCAAAGTTGCCATTAAAATCTGCCAGTGAGGTTTCTTGTTAGTTTGGAGGCCTTTTCAGGACATTTATTTTTTCTGCCTTTAACATTGAAGTCATTTCCAAAGTTAGGTTACATAGAACATACACTTGCAATCATGTAATATTCACTTGGATTTCTTCTCAAAGTATTCTTCATTCATTTATACTCTCCCTCCTTTATAAAATGCCAGTGTATAATATTGAAAAACAATTATGGCAATGTAAAAGTTTACATTTGACACTTGACATCTAATTAAGGCTCAATTTCACTTTAAGGGATAATTTTTAAGAAGTTGTGTCCTTAACTGAAATCAATGTAGAAGTACTTATCAGTGTTCTTAGTTATGCTCAAAATCTCAGCCACATAAGAGCATTTAATATGTGCTATCGATACACTTACATTCAGGCTTGTTCAACTTCATATACTTGGAGTCCTGTAAACTTCTCTTAATATGACCTCAAACTGAAAAGCAGTCCATGTTTGAAATGGGCTAAGATTTTGACCTAGAGGTTTTGGTCAAAGGAACTTTGCAAACTCAAGAACATCCACAAACAGTCTCAGATTTAAAAAAAAAATAATAATAGCTTTCTGCTGAAAATATTAAGGTCTTTCCAGAAGACTCTCAGACCAAACCCCCACCCCAAGCTGAGCATTCCCCCTTTCACTAGAAGGAACCGTGTCATTCCCCTTTTGTAAATAACTTACTAGAGCATATAGCACATACAAATTCAAAGTGAATGTGAAGTGAACCTTGCTCATTGGCAACTTTCTTCTAGCTAATAAACCTATCTGTACATCAACTTTGTGTGCCTTTATTTCAATCAGCTAAGATTATGAAGGTGTACTCAGGAACAAAGTGCCTATAGACTCATTTATGTCCTCCATCATTTCAATAACTGAATTAAGACTAAGAAGGACTAGCAAACCAAGTATGAAATTCATGGGATTCAACTTTGCTCATTGTCTTTAGATGATTTCTATTCTAAAGACCTCTGATATTTTTCTTTTCATTCCCAAGATCATTGTCAGTCTACTTTTATTTTCTCTGGCTTTTAAATACTCAGCCTCAGTATGATGCTAAAAGCTAAGCTTTACCACCTTCGAAATTTTATCTCTATCTACGCATCTTCACAGTGGTCTATGCTCCCCTTAGAAACTTGACGTGTTAGTATTACCTAGTCAAAGGGTGGTCAAATTTGTAAACAGCCCCATAAGAAGTATTTTGGGTTTGAGAGCCAAATGGTCAGTTACAACTGCTCAGCCTCTGCAGCTTAGTCACAAAAGCAGCTGTAGATCATATGTAAACAAATGAATATTGCTGTATTCCAAAAAAAAAAAAAGGTCATTTACAGAAATAGGCGGCAGGCCAAGTTTGACCCACAATTGTAGTTTGCTGGCCCCTGCTCTTGTCAAGCACACTGTACCACAAACAGAACTTGCCTACTTATCTAGGACTCTATCAAGCATTTGGATACTTATTAATTCCCCCAGGTAATCCATACAGGGAATTATTACTTGGAATTTCTCTACTTTCTCTTCTAGTTCTTCTTAGAATACCTAAAATCAGGACAAGCACTCTTATCACTAAGTTATATTAATAGTTTTAATTACATAAATATATAATGCTCATATCACTATTGGACAGATTTCATATAAATATACAGATGTATGGGCAGTTTTAATCAGAAGAACCAAATCCCCCTCACCTTTACCACTGACCTTTTTCCCTATGCAGATAGTGTATCTCAAATCTTTTCGGCTTCTGTGTTTAGCTTCCCATTTCCCTGCATTTTTCGAATACTAGAAGCACCAGGTGTTGTAATTTCTATTAACCTGATACCCATATCCCCTTTTCTGTAGAAACTGGCCCCTCCTCCCAGGTTACAGTCTTCTGTGAAGCCATGGATTGAACCTTAGCTGATGCTTACCTAAGCTACTCCGTACTAGAAGGACAAGCATGGCCACGTCCTTTCAGCTGCTTAAGAGAGGAAATTTTATTTTGTCTGGCCTGTGTCATCCTTTGTTGTTGTTTTTTTCCAATCACATTTTCAGTCTTATTCAGAAATATGCCTCCCTTTCCTAGTGAATATTCCAATGGGCCTGGAGATCTCGCATTCCATATGTAGTGCATTCTTGAGCTATAGGCATATTAGAATTGCATATCCATTTATAGGTGTAGCATTACTTGCTTAATTGGAGGTCTAAGAGTAGATAAGGAATGAGCATAATACGCCACTGAGATTTTGTGTTTGTTTTTTTTTTTTAAATTAGGACTTATAAACTTTTTTTTTTAGAAAGATACTATCCTAAGAAACTTACTACTGAAAAAAACAGACCATATGGAGTACATAGCAATTGTGCAAATCAACAATATGTGTACAAGTTTTATGAGAACCAAAACAAATACAATAGAAAAACAGAGTGGCAGTTACCGGGGATAATGGATGGGAGAAGTGGGTACAGGCTGTCAAAGATACAAACTTCCAGTTGTTAGATGAATAAATTCTAGGGATATAACGTACAGCATAGCAACTACAATTGACAGTACTATATGGTGTATTGAAAGTTGAGCAGATTTTAAAAGTTCTCACCACACAAAAAAATTATATGAGGTGACAAATGTGTTAACTAACCTTGCTGTATGTTTGTATATAAAATCACAACACTGTATACATTAAACTTAGTATTGCAGGTCAGTTGTATCTCAATAAAGCTGAAACAAAATCTTAAAAATCATGTTTGGAACATTGTCTGAGAGGGAAGAGAAAGGAAAATGACAAATGGGAATAAAGAATAATTAAACAAAATGCAGAGGTTCTGTGCCTGACCAATACTAATCTCCAGGAATTGAAGAGCGTGATTAACTCAACACTGGACACCTAAGGCTAAAAATACATAAATAAGAACTGAATTTAAAAGACAACAAACTTGAACAAAACTATACTTTATTTACTAGAATGATCTGTTAGTCAAGTGATGTGCTTTCATTTTTTCTTGAAAGTTAGAAAGACAGTGCTATTGTTATTAATAATTAAATCGAGACTAGTTTTTTGCCACGAAGGCATAGCCCTACTAGTTGTTAGTTGAAAGAAACCTACCACTGGGACAGCCTATGGAAATGCAATTAAGAACCATTGGAGCCATCGAGAGACCAAATGCGTACAGAATATAAATGGACTACAAAGATTTACAAGGAAATGGTTCCACAGAGGGAGTCTAGTGACACATAACCACCAGAGCTCAGCCTTTAAATGACTTCTAATTTTTTACCAGAACTCTGGGATAGAATTAATTTCATGTAAATTACTGCAACACATCTATTTTGTGTTATGATTTGGACATCCGACACTGCATGTGAGCTTTTTTTTTTTTTTGTATTGAAACATTTAAAACAACTGAAGCATTAATTATTGAAGGAGACATGCTAGGAATTATTCGAACCATCCCAATGCACCAACTGCAGGGCTGTGGATGGTACAACTATTAGTCAGGCCTGCCTCCCATGGCTCCAACAGGAGCTTTGTGGGAATGAGAACCACAAAACTTGATCCCAGGCTCATGTTTGTCCCCCTAACTGAATTTGTTTTAGTTGCAGTCAACCACCTCCAGGAAATGGCATGTTAGAGTGGCCTCAAATAATTCACCTTTGCAATATTAAATGGTCGATAAGTCCACAATCTTACAAATGGAGATTAAAATTTTAAAAATAGAAAAAAGAGGGACGGAAAAGTAGGAGTCTACCAGGGCTGCCCTACCAAAATACCAGACTGTGAGATTTGTTTTCTCACAGTTCTGGGGACTGAAGTCCAAGATCAGGTTTGGTTTCTTCTGAGGCCTTGCACACAGCCATTCTGTGTCTTCAGTGGCCCTTCCCTTGTATGCTTACATCCCTGTTGTCTTTATAGGTTCTAATTGCCTCTTATAATGACACCAGTTAAATTAGATTAGGGCCCACCCTAATGCTTAGCAACATTTAAAAAATTAGCTCTTTGGAGTTTCTTTCTTCAAATACAATCCCATTTTAAGGTACTAAGAGCTAGGGCTTCAATATATAAATCTGGGGGAGGGGACACAATTCAGTCTACAGGGAAGAATGAAGAAACCTGAAGCCATTAGAGAAAATGCAGTGATTTGATTTGTGTGAATTGGCCACACATGATTGGGAAATAGTAACAAATTCCTGGCCAGAATAATCCTTTTAGGATGAATTCTGCCACTTACTTCATGGATAGACCTTGTTATTAAAATAAAGACCACATTTATAGGACACTCTACCTGGAATGCACTATCTGATTAACTCTCAATTATTTCTATTTCCTTTTCCCTCTTAAATTCAAGCTACGCTGGGTTTCTTTCCACTCTGAATAGGCCATGCTTCCTTCTTCATGGGATCTTCGCTAGTGCCATTCCTTCCACTCAGAATATCATCTAGTAATCCATCATTCTTATTTTGATTATCACATCCTTGACCTCTCACTTGTGTCTCTCACCTTGTTCAAGTTTTCTTGTTAGATCTTCTATAATACAATGACTTTTCATTTATAGTAACTATTACAGTTTATATGTTATTTGTATGCATATATTTCAGTAAGAGCTAAATTGTTTTAACTTGAGAAAATGATAGATTATAATACAAGTTATCACTTATATGGCATTTATTCTGTGGTAGAATATTTTTTAGCTCACTTAATTCTTGTAACAGCCCTAAGATATATTTAAAGTTAGTAGTATTGTTCATATTTTATAAAAGGGAAAACAGAGGCACAGAAATTTTATATAAACTACTTAAGGTCATATACTTAGAATAGTGCTGGAATACAAACCCAGGAAGCTATAGTTTTATAGTCTGTTGTTTAACCAATATCCTATTCCATGTAGTAAACTCATTAATTAGGTGCCACACCATTCCTGTTACATTGCACATCTCAAAATGTCTTTGGTTATGAGGATATCAAAAACCAAATTTTGGGGGGTGCTTGGGTGGCTCAGTTGTTAAGCGTCTGCCTTCGGCTCAGGTCATGATCCCAGGGTGCTGGGATCGAGCTCCAACCCCACATCTGGCTCCCTGCTCAGCGGGAAGCCTCCTTCTCCCTCTCTCACTACCCTTGCTTGTGTTTCTCCTCTTGCTGTGTCTCTGTCAAATAAAATCTTAAAAAAACAAAACAAAACAAAAAACACAATTTTTTAAAGCTCCATAGGATTAAACTAATCAGAGTGGAGCACAGAAAGTCATGTTACTTTTACCTCCATGAAATGGAGGCAAGATCCAGCTCTTCTAACTCCATAAAATACTGTTGGTGAGCCATAAACACAAAGTTTAGGGCTCCAACAAGAGTCTAATATTGGTGGAAAAATGAAATCAGAACAAACCCTGCTCTAAATCACTGCACCTGGCACATAAAGCAATCAAAAAGAATACACTAGTTGACCATCCAAATGATTACTGAAGCCAATTTTGAGATCTTGTAAAACACACATACACATACCAGTTAGCAGAAAATATCTACTAATCTATTCTTTATAGATCAAAAATGTTCTTTGGACTAGAAAACAGAACTTTGATTCCTTGGGAAGTCCATTACTATTTACTCTGAAGAAGCAGAATGTAACGAATAAGATACTAGATTTTGGAGCCAAATTGGATGGATTCAAATGAATAACTAGTTGTGAGAGTTGTGTGACCTCAGGAAAAAAAATCAATTAAATGCCTCCAGAACATAAGATACTTATCTTTTGGTTTGGTAGTAAAGTTTAAATAAGTTACTATATACAAAATACTTGGAACAGTACCTAGAACACAGTAAGTGCTCAAGATGTTAGGTATTCTTTTATTCTCTGATCAAGGAATTTTGATTTCTTAAATTCACCTAATTTATGACTTAACATCACTCTAGCTTATTCATGTGTGAGTTATTTTTGAGAACAAACACAAAGAATTGCAATTCACTTAGAATTCTAAAGTTAAGGTGGTACCAAGTCATGAAACAAGGCACAGATATCAAACTTTGATGTTTCATGAAGAATGTGCTAAGATCCCCACTGAACCTCAAAGTATAAGTAATATTCTGCACATCCATTATTTGTTCATTTACCTCACTATATTCCCACTTTTCATGAACCATCAAGCCACATATGCAGATGCTGACTTGCAAGAAATTCCACAGGGTATAATAGTTCAAAAAATAGACCTTATGGCCATTGCAGATGGCTCTTGGTCTATGACAGAATTAGTACATATAGTTAGATGATCCAAAAATCTGTAACCAAGAGTTCATCACCTTGCCCAACCAACAACTTGAAGTTGTTACTTTTAAGTTTTATATTTTTCATGTTTTCTATGTACTAATTTTTTAATGGAAATGGTTTTGATAGTAAAGAAATTGAGTGGATGGGGGAGGGAAGGAATTAAAAGAGTCAAAGCGAAAAGACAAAAAGAATCCTCAGGAGAGAAAGAAAAACATTGCAAGATGAGCAGAAACCTAACACAAGCAGGGAGAAAGTCTTAAAACTGAAGATACTTATTTCAGGTAATTGTTAGCAACAGGTTAAGACATAACTAAAAATAAGCAATTTTCAGCAAGTGGGGGAAAAAAAAAAGTCTAGCTAGTCCTGAAAGACAGACAACTAAGGAATAAGATGAAGTGTTCAAATATAATTATTCAGTAAGCACCAGTCATAAGCATGTGCAAAGTCCAATACCAATTGGCACAGTGGAAGGGAGTGTCAAGTATTACAGAGGGGTCAACAGTAGTTTTTCCATCCCTTAGCAACTTCCACCTAGCAGGTAAGACACATACACATAATTCTTGATGTAGGACTTAAGTTTATTTTCTCATGTTTTCTCATATTTCTTTTTGCCCTTATTTCTATTATTCAATTTGGAAAATAGAAATATAGCACAAAGGAAAAAAAAACTTTTATATTTATCAATATTAGGTTTTTGAACTTCAAATGACAGGACTGGCCAATAAAAGAGAGCTAATGTCAGACTGGCTGGGGGAAGAAAACAATTCAGCCTTATGGTGTTTATTAAAAAGTATAAAATTCAACATATGAAATATTAAAAATGGAAAAATTGAAAGCCAACAAGATAAGTACTGCAAAGGGAAAAATATGATTGCAAATGACAAAAATCTGCCCAAGAACTACAAATTGAGAAATTAATGATATTAACAACAGAACTTCACATAACACTAATACCAAAATGTTTTAGCAAAGAGAAAACATCATCACCAAGGTAAAGAAAATTATGAAACGTGTCTAGGAATAAATCTAGTGAAACATAGGATATTAAGAATGTTTTAAAGAAACTATAAATTTTAAAAAAGACTAATATACATACATACATTGAGGTACACCCCCATTGAGGTACATACATTGAGGTAACATAAAAGAACACTTAAAGATGTAGTATACCATGTTCATCAGTATGAAGACAATATCAGAAAGATGTCAAGTCTGTATTATTTACATATCTAATGTAATTATAAGCAAAGTCCTAATATGTTTTCTTGGGGGAAATCTATGTAAATGATACAAAAATTTATATAGAAGTAAAAGACCTAAGAAAATTATTGAATTAGAATACAGTCTTGCTGTACCAGATATTAGATCTACATTCTTAAACTATAGTAATTTCTATATTAGGAATGCTAGTAAACACTGACCAATCAAATACACAAATTATTATATCTTCTTTAAACACTTGTATTACAAAGTTGATATTTCAGGTTACTGCAGACGTTTTGATTATTCAAAAATAGTCCTTACACAATTGATTAGCCACATGGGAAAAGGAAATTAAATTCCTATCTCACATTTTAAACAAAAACTACAAATTTTTTATAAAGCACAATAATTAAGATAGCATGGTATTGGTAAAAGAACAGAACTAGATGAACAGAATAAAAACTTAATAAAGACCCATGCATATGTGGATATATAAGAAAACCATGGCATCGGACATAGTTGGTGAAAGAACAGGCTTATAAAAAATTATTCTGTGATAAATGGATATCCACACAGGGGAGACAAAGATGGACCTCTATTTCACATCACACATGAAATCAGTTGCAAGTGGATTCAGATCTAAATGTGAAAGTCAATCAAAGAAATACAGCCCTTAAAGGTTATATATATTTTTCATGTGTCTATTAGCCATTCGTATGTCTTCTTTGGAGAAGTGTCTGTTCATGTCTTCTGCCCAATTTTTGACTTGATTATTTGTTTTTTGGGTGTTGAGTTGGGGAAGTTCTTTATAGATCTTGGATACCAGCCCTTTATCTGTAGTGTCATTTACAAATATCTTCTCCTATTCCATGGGTTGCCTCTTTGTTTTGACTGTTTCCTTTGCTGTGCAGAAGCTTTTTATCTTGATGAAGTCCCAATAGTTCATTTTCGCTTTTTTCCCGTTGCCTTTGGAGACGTGTCTTGAAAGAAGTTGCTGTGGCCAATGGCGAAGAAGTTACTGCCTATGTTCTCCTCTAGGATTTTGATGGATTCCTGTCTCACACTGAGGTCTTTCATCCACTTAGAGTTTATCTTTGTCTATGGTGTAAAAGAATGTTCATCCTCACTAGCCATCAGGGAAATTCAAATCAAAACCACATTGAGATACCACCTTACACCAGTTAGAATGGCAAAAATTAACAAGGCAGGAAACAACAAATGTTGGAAAGGATGTGGAGAAAGGAGAACCTTCCTACACTGTTGGTGGGAATGTAAGTTGGTACAGCCATTTTGGAAAACAGGATGGAGTTCCTCAAAAAGTTAAAAATAGAGGTACCCTATGACCCAGCAATTGCACTCACTACTGGGTATTCACCCAAAAGACACAGATGTAGTGAAAAGAAGGGGCACATGCAACCCAATGTTCATAGCAGCAATGTCCACAAGAGCCAAACTGTGGAAAGAGCCGAGATGCCCTTCAACAGATGAATGGATAAAGAAGAGGTGGTCCATATATACAATGGAGTATTACATCAGAAAGGATGAATACCCACCATTTGCATCAACATGGATGGAACTGGAGGGGATTATGCTAAGTGAAATAAGTCAAGCAGAAAAAGACAATTATCATATGGTTTCACTTATATGTGGAACATAAGGAATAGCATGGAGGACATTAGGAGAAGGAAGGGAAAAATGAAGGGGGGGAAATCGGAGGGGGAGACGAACCATGAGAGACTATGGACTCCGGGAAACAGGGTTTTAGAGAGGAGGGGGGTGGGGAAATGGGTTAGCCAGGTGATGGGTATTAAGGAGGGCATGTATTGCAAGGAGCACTGGTGTAATATGCAAACAATGAATCATGGAACACTACATCAAAATCTAATGAAGTACTGTATGGTGACTAACATAATAAAAGTTATATGTATATTTAATATATACTAGAATACCAAATGCATGATACATAATACAAACATAACCACTGTCGAATTCTTAATCTGAATAAGAAAGCACTAACCATTAAAAAACAGATAAGTTTGCCTATGTTTAAGTTAAACTCTATTCATCAAAAATACCATTAAGAAATTTAGGGGCAAATCAAAGTGTGATAGAAAACTTACTTGCAACATATATAACTGGTAAGACTTGTATCTGACATGTTTAAAGACAAAAAGCAAATCAGAGACAACCGCTCAAAGAAGAGCTAAGGAATGTGAACAGGTACATAACAAAAGAATATAGAGCAACAAGCCCTAATGCAGTGCTGGAGATCAGCTGGTATTTTAACTTTGGAAGAAAGTTTGACATTCAGTGTCATTCTTCTGTACTTTTCATGAAAAAAGTATGTTCATCAAGACACATGTACAATAAAAAACCTACCAGCATTTTCCCCAGTAGCTCTGTTATGGTTAATTTCATGTATTAGCTTGGTTAGGCCGGGTAAACAATCTTTGGTCAAACACCAGTCTAGATGTTGTTATGAAGGTATTTAAAATGTGGTTAACATTTAAATCAGACTTTAAGTAGATTACCCTCCACAGTATGAGTGGGCCTTACCCAGCAGCTGAAGGCCTTAAGAGAAAAAACTGAGGAAGTAATTCTGCCTCTAAACCACATTTAGCTTCAAGACCACAACATCAACTCTTCCCTGCATCTCTAGCTTGCTGGTCTCCCCTGCGGATTTTGGCCTTATGAGCCACCACAATCACAGGGACTGATTCCTTAAAATGTCTCCTATATATAAGTGTGAATACATACATCAACACCCTATTGGTTTCGTTTCTCTGGAAAACTCTAATACAAGCTCCAAACTGGAAACAATTAGCCATTTAGAGTTCTATTAACATTAGACAGCTGGATTGAGAGTCATATAATGGAGTACTGAATCTCAATGAAAATGAAGAATGACTAGTGAAATGTGAATTTCACAAAAAAATGATGAATCCAAAAGAAGCCAATCAGAGAGGGAGACAACCATGACAGACTCTGGACTCCAGGAAACAAACTGAGGGTTACAAAAGGGAGGGAGGTGGGAGGATGGGGTGACCAGGGGATGGGTATTAAGGAGGGCACGTGTTGTGATGACCACCGGATGTTATATGTAACTAATGAATCGTTGAACACTACATCAAAAACCAATGATGTACTATATGTTGGCCCACTGAACATAAAAAAAAAAAAGCACCAAATAAAATACCACATATGATATGGTTCTATTTAAATAAAGTTCAAAAGTAAATAAAACCCAATTTTAGCATCTAGGGATGTGTTTTTAGGTGAGTAAATAAGTAAAAAGATAGTGGTGACAATTATTGACAAGTAAAGGTTATCTATGCAGAGAAAAAAAAAAAAGACTTCAAAGGGGCACAAAAGAGCCTTCTGGGGGACCAAGACCTATGCTTTCCTGACTTAGGTGACTATTATCTAGGCTTTGTTTTGAAATAACGGAGCTATCCATTTTTGAGTTTCTGATGTGTGCTCTATTTTACAATAAAAGTGCATTAGCAAACAAGAGTGAGAAACAGATTCAGAAGCAGGAGAATGAGATCACACATACAGGCATTGGTAATAGTCTAATTTTTAGGTTCCATTTTAGATTCTAACGCTGTCAGACATTAAAGTGGAAACTTAATTTATTACCAGTAAGGTCTCATGTTTTGACTTCTGGTTCATTCCACAAAACCGTGAAAAGCAAAACGACAGAGATTAGAATGGCTACTTTTCCTGCGCTGGTGGCTGAGGCCCCTGCAGAGGCAGATGTTCTTAAGAAATCAGTTCTTGCTGTGATAGCAGTATCAGCCTGCATGCAAGACTGAGCATTTGGAATGATCGGTCTATGTTATTTGCAGGCCATGTGGAAGCTGAACAGAGCTGAAGCAATGATCCAAGAACACAGTGTCTGGAACTGATCACATCCTGAATACCTGTTTCAGCCTTCTGCGGCCAATTGATCACCCAACACTGCTGTCTTATCCTTAGCTGATTACGGTGCTGTTCTATAAGACATTGATAATACTGAAGACATTTTATGGGAAACTTTACCTGATCCAAAGTGGCAGATTAGAACCACATAGCTGTGACTTCTGAAACAGGCCATGGATATGGCAAAGAATATACTCTGTCAAGTTCCCTGTACCTTGGTAGCCAAATGATCATTCCAGTCAGCTCAACCCTATTTTCTTCAATTAGAAACATTCTATTTATAACACTCTCAACTGCCAATTCAATGGTTACCTTTTACTGAGAACAAATAGCATCTTCTTTCTCCTATAACTCACCCCCATTCCACCCTGCAGTCTTGCTTTGTAATCACAATCCTTATGCTTTTTTGGAAATCAGGCAGTTGAATCCCCATGAACAAAATCACAGTATGTTTTTTAAATAAGTAAATAAAGTAAAATAAAAAGTTTGGTAAGGAATACAGTGACTATAGAATGGTCTAAACACTAAGAAGCACATCTATTGACTGTTTTCTTTTGTTTGGCTTGTGAAAGTCCTAGCACACCAAACTTTTAGCTAATGTGCAAAATCCAGACCACCTGTATGGGTTTACCTGCTGTCTCTAAGTGCTTTTATTAGTGAAAATGTGATTGCTGTTGTAAGGTTCTTTATATCTGCTGTTTGGTGACTTAAAAATATCACATTCACATGATTTTTGCTGAAATTGAATCTTTCCTTTCCTAAGGGATACTACAGTCCTAATTTACCTACCCCCTCCTGCCTCCTTAGAAAAGCCCAAATGATGCCAGGCCTCTAACAATTGTAATCTCTGATAAAGGGACCAAGAGGTCCACTGATATCTGCATTAGTGATGATAAAATGAATCCTGTTGATAGGAATTTTTTATTTAAATTCAATGTAGTTAACATATAGCATATTAGTTTCAGTGGTAGAATTTAGTGATTCATCAGTTGCATATAACACCCAGTGCTCATTACATCAAGTGCCCTCCTTAATGCCCATGATCCAATCACCCCATCCCCCCATCGACCTCCCCTCCAGCAACCCTCAGCTTGTTCCCTTATAGTTAAGGGTCTCTTTATGATTTGCCTCCCTCTCAATTTTCATCTTTATTTTTTCTTTCCCTTCCCCTATGTTCATCTGTTTTGTTTCTTAAATTCCACATGAGTGAAATAATATGGTATTTGTCTTCGACTAAATTATTTTGCTTCACGTAATAGCCTCTAGTTCTATCCACATTATTGCAAATGGCAAGATTTCATTATTTTTGATGACCGAATACTATTCCATTGTGTGTGTGTCTATGTTTGTGTGTGTGTGTACACACACCACACACACCACATCTTTATTCTTTCCTCTGTTAGACTTCTAGGCTCTTTCTATATTGTGGCTATTGTAGACATTGCTGCTATAAACACTGGGGTGCATGTGCCCCTTCAAATTACTCTATTTGTATCCCTTGGATAAATACTTAGTCATGTAATTGCTGCGTTGTAGGGTAGCTCTATTTTTAACTTTTTGAGGAAGCTCCATACTGTTTTCCAGAGTGGCTGTACCAGCTTGCATTCCCACCAACAATGTAAGAGGGTTCCCCTTTCTCTGCATCCTCGCCAACATCTGTTGTTTCCTGAGTTGTTCATTTTAGCATTCTGACGGGTGGGAGGTGGTATCTCATTGTGGTTTTGATTTGTATTTCCTTGATGCTGAGTGATATTGAGCATTTTTTCATGTAATCTGAGATATTTGAGACTATTCTATCTATAGTTCTTTTGTCTTCTCCTAACCCATGACAACACACACACAAGCCCACCTCTCTTTGCACAGTAAAACACACATGTTCTAAGCAGATAGCCAGGCTTGTTGCAACACTCAGATTTTGCAAGGCAGGGAGAAGCTGCTAGAATCTGCTGAAGGGTCTAAGCTCAGTAAAGAGGTTAAGCCGGGTGTCTGGGAAAGAAAGGGAAGGATTACTGAGATGTAAGAGATGGAAACATTTCCTAGAGTCTGAAAAAGGGATGGATAGTAGAGGAAAAAGTGTTCTTGCTCTTATCACCAGGATTCCCCACTCCTAAAAATATTCCTGTAAGGCCAAACATGACACAAAAGCCTAAATAAATATTGAGAAAGAATCTAGATAATAAGTTCTTCAATCTCTTGCATTTGTCAGTGATCAGTTGATGTCTGGGAACAGAGTGACACTTGGTGGACCTGGCCTCCTCTCCCTCCTGAGGACTACAGAAAGAATGACCAAAGCCCAAGCATACTCTGTATCAAATGCACGTATATCCCATAGCTGCTCATGAAAACATCTATTCTTGTTCCCCCACCCCCTTAACCTTTTACCTTTTTTCCCCAGTGCCTATAAACTTTAATTATCCCCACTCATCACAATGTTGACTTTTGGGAGTCCAGGAGTCATGAAGTCATTTAGGGCATTTTCCTGGTTTGATACTAAGAATCACTTCTTAGTGAGTTTCTGTAGTACCTGGAGCACTTAAGGTTCTTTCAAGGGGATATTTAAGCATTATTTTGAAAGTTGAAATTTCAATAAGTCATCAATCTGAGAGAGACAAATTGCTTCTCAGCAAGCATAAATTATATAAGAAGATGTCACCCAAAAGCGACTTCTGATTGGGACAATTATGCTAATAACACAGAAGTCATGCAAAGGGACAATTGTTATTGGAGGGTGGATTGGGGGGCAGCTTCTGAGTCTGAGGTTTACTTCTTAGGCAACATGTGAGCTAATATTATAATTCACAGGAGTTCTGAAAATTGAAAGGGAAAATTGCATAAATACTAGATTGAGGAAAGCTTTCACTTTATTCTAAAGTATCTACATGCACACACTAAGCTTTTAAGCTCAGAGAGAGAGAGGGAAAAAGGGTTTTGGATACATATTAAATCTTCATCCGGCCCACATGCCCTGATTTATATTGGAAGCCCCTTCCCCAGTTCTTCTTCTCAGATTACTAGAGACTTGGTCATGTGAGGAGCTCTGAAAAGGTGTAGGACAAGGCAGGAAATCTGCCTCATGCCAGAAAACATCCCAAGAAGACCAACATCAGGCCCATATTTATAAGTAACACTTCTTAGCAGTATAAACTGGTAATTTTCAGATGCTTTACTGCCAATCAGTGATCACAATCACATCATTTACAGCACTCTTCCCCTGACATAAAAAGATGCCACTGGAGAGATGTTACGATGCTGAATATATCAATGAGTTATAAAATATATAAGAAAAAGATAAAAACCATTTGAAGATTATGCCTATGCCAGCAAAGTATGGATAAAACTGAAAATAGAATCCGTCAAATAGCAATTTAAGGAAATTCAATTTTCCTTGCCTTTCTCAGAGTTTCCAACAATTTCTAGTGACTTTATGTTTCTGTAACTCTTACTTCATCTGTTACGCACACACGCACCCACATTCTATCCTAACCAATTATATCTTTCTCCAAGTTTTTTCTCTTCAAATATTGTTCAAGTTTTAAACATGATAGTAAATAAATGGAACTCACAATCTATCTCCCATTGCTTTCCTCCTGTTCTTTGGAGGAAAAAAAATTATATATACATATACACTTCAACAGAGAGCTCACTTGAAAATAATTCTACTCCAATACTGAGTTGGGAAAATTGCTGCAAAATCCTCTAAATAATTCAATTTTTCAATGTGTCACTAATAAGTATCTTGCAAAAAAAACACAGCTATTTCATTTACATGTATATTCTTGTCAGGGGGAAGAAAACATTCAAAACCTTCTGAAATCTATAATAATTTTGAAAATGAGCATAAAATTGAGGAAGTATACACATTGTTTTCCAAAGGCACCATATAGCATGTAAGCTTCATCTTTAACCCCAAGCTTGTAGACAGTAATGAAAGTGTCATACAGGTTGCGAGAATGTATTACTAAAAAACTAAAATATAAATCAAAGGAGGTAGGAATATTGCTGTAGAATTTACTGGCTGTAAGCTGTGTCTCATATTACTCATCAAAATTGAAAAAGTCATACTTATTCTCATAGGAAATTAAGGAGACTTGAAATGACTTAATGCAAGTTATTTTAACTTACAAGGTAGTTGTGTAAAAGTGAACAAATTAAATTCCCACTTTCAGAGGAAGCTGGAACAGAAATGCAGGTAGCCAAAGGGCAATAATGAAATAATGAGACAGCTTGAATGCTTGAAAAGTAGCTCATTTATACGACTTTTTTCCTTAGGTCTTCCCAGAGTCACAGATGTTAGGGTCAATCCCACCAGGTTGGCAGCAATCAGGTCACTCTTCTTGAGGTTAAGAAACTAATGGAGACCACTGGCCAAAGCCAGGAGTATTCTCTAGCACATCACTGACACACAGCTCATGATTTCAAGAGAAGTCCTAGACCTGGTCTACCACTCATTAAGGACCACATAAAAAAATAAATGGCCGGGGCCAGGAGTTCTCAAACCATCACATCAAATTAAGTAAAAGTCACCCAAAATCCTAAAGTACAATTCATAGATTATCTACTTATAAAAGATACTTTCAAATCAGTTCAGTGGCCTAAAAGTCATATAATATTTTCTAATAAATATGTTTTCTATATTAATGGTCCTGAGACAACTTCCCTAGAAGAAATAATGAAGTCATCAGACAAAAAATAGCCCCCCCCAAATTTTAAATATGAAAGCTACAAAGGCAGACCAATACTTGATGTGTGTTTTTGTAACTTAAATGGCAGAATAATCATTAATAACATTTCCCAAAATGGCAAAGAAATTTTAGCAAAGCTTCATCTATATGAGTGAAATCATTCCACAAATGCCTAGGAGTAGCATGCTGGAAAATTCAGTATATACCAGATCTATGCAAAAAGTACCTTATGTTTGCGTGTAGACTAGAATTGGGTGATAGTCCTGTAATTATAAGTACAGCTAGTACTTGCAGGATGTTAAGTATCTCTGCCCCGCCCCCCAATTACTAAAGCCAATAGTAGCCTCCAAACCTTGTAACAACCACAAAGCCCCACAGATATCCAAGTTTCCCTTAGGAAATAGTACCTTCCTTATTGAGAGCTACCATCCTATACTTAGAGGAAATGATTACCAGCACGCAAATCCTGATAGAAGGAAACACACACACACACACACACACACACACACGATAATTAAGCATCTACACTAGCTGGTTAGTGTACTATGAACTTAAAACATTTTTACTTCATTTTTCTGATAATCCTGAAAAACAGAGGAGATTACACCCATTAATACATATAGAAACCAAATCTCAGAGGGCAAATAACATTTCTCTAATACGTGGCTGGTTAAGTAGCTAGTGTGTATTTGGAGTGTAGTCTTAGAGTTTTGTACATTCCATCTCACCATGTTCTTAACAATTGGCAAGAAATGCAAATTTAACAAGAGAAACTAATGAAAGGGGCGCCTGGGTAGTTCAGTCAGTTAAGCATCCAACTCTTGATTTTGGCTCAGGTCATGATCTCAGGGTTGTGAGACAGAGCCCTGCATTGGGCTCCATGCTGGACATGGAGCCTGCTTGAGATTCTCTCTCTCCCTCTCCCTCTGCCCCTCCCCACCTCTCCCCGTCTCTGAATAAAATAAAAAGAAAAAAAATGAAGAAAGAAAGAGACTACTGAAAGTGACATTACCTTGAAAGAATGTAATGATTTCTATAGAGAAAATGAAGTTCTATAAATAGAGGATTTATGATGCAATATAAGAAATTAAACTTATGAATAAGATTATGCTTCACAAATCCTAAATTATGGAATGAATTAGACATACCTAAGTGTAAAACTGATTGAAATTAGAAACATACAGCTAGGCCTAATAAAAAAACAAAAAAATAATGGAGGAAGAATTTTTAAAGTCATATTTATTCCACAATATAGGCCCAGCCATTCCTACTTTTAGATTTGTAAAATCCTAGTTTTAATGAACCTTTTTAGAAAACCAAAGACATATCAAATTAACTAAAACTTGCATTGAAAGGGTCTCTCCCACAACAGGCAGAAGCAACCACCTACCTCATCATAATGATTCTAACTGGACAATCTCTCTCATCATTCCCCTCTTCATACTCTTGGAGACCTTTACTTTAAGCTATCATTTGCCACCTTAATCACTGCAGAAATTTCTCAACTGGTCTTCCAGTTCTACCCCCATTTTAATGAGTCCTTACTCTTACCAGAAAGTTCTTTCCAAAATTCAATAGGATCTCTCCTGCTCACCATCATCCAGTTCTCCTCATCATTAACAAGATGAAGTCCAAGTTTTCTCAGTGTGGTCCCTAGGGATTTGGGTCCTCTTGACTTCAACTTTCATCATTCTTCCAAAATGTGCTCTATCATGTAATCCTACCAACCCACCTGTAGTTTCTTAGATGAGCCAGGTTTCCTCCCCCAGCCAGTTTCTCTTATACTAGGTTTCTCTATCTCCAGTAACAACTTTCTCTCCATAATTTGCTTGGAAAGCTCATACTCATCCTTTAGGAGTTAACTCCAGCTACATCTCCTCTAAGAAAGCTTGGTGGCTACATTTCCTTCCTCTGTACTCCACTGTCCCCTCCAAATGGATCTTATTATTTAACAGAGTGGTTGACTTGTTTATCTCACCCCCTACCATCAAGGAGATGGATTCTGTGATCTGTGTCCCCAAAATATAGCACATTGTGAAAATTAATGAATTTTTATTGAATAAATAGAAAAATGGCATCCATTTTATTCTAGAATAAAGCCATACATACCACTCTAACAATTCATTTTGAGGTTTTAAAGATGTGGTTTTATGTTTTTAAGACATTTAAAAACAGTGCAACTGATAACTCTAATATGTATAGGACAATATTATAAATATTTATAATAAGGAGTTATATACATCTTTTGTTGATAGATTTACGGTGAGTTGTGTCTCAATTCTAATAAACCATGAAATAAAAATGAATAGGCACTTTTTGGAAAACAACTAAGTCAAGGACAGTGTGTTCCACTGTTAAAAGAAAGTGCAGATTTCCTATTAAAAGGCAAATCCTTCATTTCGAGAGCATGAATAAAATAGGGCTTTAAAAATAATTCCAACTGGTTAAATTTAGTCAGAGTATTCTGTGTCTATCACCTTTTCGTTTGATTTGGAATTGATTAAATTTTCATTAACTTTAAGCCCTTGCCTCTTTATTATCTCTTTTGAGACTGTCAAAAAAGTGTCAGTAGGAATACTGAGCTTGGTAATGCCCCTTACCCTATTTAAATTATCTGTTTTGGCTGAATCTCTGGCTGAAGATATATGTATTGATTGGTTTCCAATTATTAAAAACTATGAATTGACACAGTTTGACCATTTTTGTCCAGAGACAAATAACCTCAGAAAAGCAATACTTAGAGCCATTAGTCTTTTTGATTTGAAATATACTTTGATAGTTAATACATATTATTTCTAGGATAACCACTAAAACAGTGTAAGAAGTATAGCTAAGAACCTAAGAAATAAAATGGAATACAAAGTTTAATTAAAAAGGCAGGAAAGGAGTAGAGAAAAAAAAAAAGGCAGGAAAGGAGTAGAGAAATAAAAGGAACTAAAAGAAAACAAATATCACAGGGCATACTAATGCCCAACCATATCAAGAATTACACTAAGTGCAAATGGTCTGAATACTCCAACTAAAAGGCAGAGATGGCAGACTGAATCAATAACTAAGACAACTATGTGCTGTCTATAAGAGAGTCACTCGAAAGTTAAAAATACAAATAAGTCAAAGGAAATATGGAAAAAAAGATATGCCGTGTTTATGTTAAGCATAAGAAAGTTGCTTTGGCTACATGAGTATCTCAAAGAATAGACTGCAGAATAAGAACCATTATCAACAATTAAAAGGGTTATTTCATGATAAATTAGATAATTCAGAAAAGATATTAAAATTCACGAAACAAAAATCTAACAATTAAAGGGAGAAATATATAAATCTAAATCAGACTGATCTAGTTGATTAAAGAAATTCAGAATACTATCAACCTAATTGACTTGAGTTCATTCAACATTTCATATATAAAACAAATATGAGTTAAACATAATTTTCAATTTCACTTAGAATGCATCAAAACAAACCATACAATGACCCTAAGATAAATCTCAATAAATTTCAAAAGATGAAAATTGTGTAAGGGTTAGTTATCTCACCTAAATGGAATTGATTAGAAATTAAGACCTTTAACATATATAGAAACCTCCCAAATAGAAGTTAAATGCCCTGCTTCTAAGCCTATGGTTAAAAAAATAGTGAGTTATAATAGATTTCAAATAAAAACATGCCAAAGTGTACGAGATAGTATAGTGTTTGAGGGAAATTTATACCTTTAAAAGGTTATATTAGAAAAGATGAGAGGTATGTAAACAATGATCTAAGTTGCCACCTTAAACTAAAAGAAAATTAAACCCAAAGTTGAAATAACCAGAGCAGAAATTAGAAAGAAAACATTAAAGAAAGTTAAGAAAAATCAAATACTGGCTTTCATTGCAAGGCTATTAATTTCTTAGGGCTGCCATAACAAATTACTACAAAGTAGATGGCTTAAAAGAGAAATTTATTCTCATAGTTCCAGAGGCCAGAAGTCCAAAAAACTATGTGTCAGCAGGACTGGTTTGTTCTTAAAGATCTGAAAGAATCCATTCCATGCCTATTTTCTGGTGGCTTTTGGCGATTTGTAGTATTCCTTGCTGGGTGGCTATTCTGGAACCTCTGCCTCTATCTTCATAAGTCAGTGCTCATTCATAACAAAAACTCAAACTAGGAATAGAATTTTTCAATCTGATAAAAGGTATCTATGAAAAATTATAGCACTATCCTATTTAATGGAGAATAACTACTTACCCCATATGATTGGGAACAAGTCAAGGATGTCAGTTCTCACCACATCTTTTCAACATCTTACTAGAGGTACTAGCAAGTGCATTAAGGCAAGAGAAATAACAGTCATATACAAAAATACATATATTGAAAAAAATCTGATTATGCATAGAGAGATCTACCTAAGAAGTTCTTAAAAAAAAAAAAAAATATATATATATATATCAAAAAACCCTGCTAGGATTAATAGGTGAACTCATCAGGGCCACAGAGAAGACAAATGGTTAATTTAAATAAAAGAATTGTATTTCTAGGGGCACCTGGGTGGCTCAGTTGTTAAGCGTGTGCCTTCGGCTCAGGTCATGATCCCAGGGGTCCTGGGATCAAGCCCCACATCAGGCTCCCTGCTAGGTGGGAAGCCTGCTTCTCCCTCTCCCACTCTCCCTGCTTGTGTTCCCTCTCTCGCTGTGTCTCTGTCAAATAAATAAATAAAATCTTAAAAAAAAATTGTATTTCTATATGCAGTAACAAGTAATTGGAGAAGGAAATACTATTTCAAGCAGCATTAAAATAATTGAAAATAAATTTAATGGAATATATATAAGACCTCTGGCCTAAAAACTACAAAAATGGCTGAGAACAAAGAAATAAGACCTAAATAAATCGAGTTTGTCATGTTAATGGACACTACTGCTACAATGTCCATTTTCTCCTGATTGATCTATAAAGCCAATTCCATCCAATTATAATTTTAGCAGGCTTATTTTAAAGAACCTACAAAAAGACTTAAACTTTGAAAATGCAACTATGAAATAGCCAAAGTTCCTTCAACTCAATAATTAAACAACCCTATAAACATTGAGCAGAAATTTGTAGGTTATTTCACAAAAGATATATATTTGGCTATAGCCACATGAAAACCTGCTCAACAGTATTAGCTATCAGGGAAATGCAAATTCAAACCACAATGAGATACCAGCTCATACCTACTAGAACCACTAGAATGCCTAAAATTCAAAAGACGTAGGATATCAAGAGTAAGTGAGAATTTGGAACTACTAGAATACTGGAAGTATAAAATGTCACAGCTACTTTCAAAAACATGTTGGCATTGTCTTATAATGTTAAGCATAATACCTACCATTTCATCTAGCAATTTCATCCCTAAATATTCACCCAAGAAAAAGGAAAAGTGATATCCACATAAATTATTGTACCCAAATGATCATAGCAGCTTTATCTGTAACACAAGAACTGAAAGCAAAATGACCATAAACAAGTAAATACATAAACAAAATGTACAACTACTCAATGACCTACCATACAGTAACGACTACAAAACAATCATACAACCAATGATAAAACCTTTCAAAAAATTACCTTGAGCAAAAGCAGCCAGGCACAAAAGTGTATTGTATGCTTCCATTCATATAAAGTGGTATAATTTGCAAAAGTTATCCATAATTTTTTAAAAACAGATCACTGGTTGCCTGAGACAGAAGACAGAGTGTGGAATAACTACAAAGGTACACAAAACTTTGAGGCAATGCAAATTTGAAATTTGAAATTTATAAATTTAAATTTTAAATTTATAAAAAATCTTTATAGATGTGTCAGTTATATGGGTGTATGCATTTATGCATTTATCAACAAATTCTACACTTAATGTGTAAGTTTTATTGTTTGTGAGTTAGAGTTCTATAGAGTTGATAAAGATGGATTAGAACAGCCAAACACTCACGAGGACAGATTTGGACTGAGGCTATTAAGTTACCCTCTTACCAGTCCTTAGTATCTCAGAGGAAAGATGGAAATAAAATTGTCAGCAGACAGAAGTTAAAGAAACAGAAAAAAAAGTAACTATGGGTAGACTTAATGGAAGTAAAATGTAGAAACAAAGAAATAAAATGGCTGAAAGGATGAATTGGAATAGGCAGATATTTTCCTGTGGGGAAAAACAGGGCACAAATCCCCAAAGCACACAGTATGCAGCCCTGCTGTAAGAAACTGGGTGTAAGGTTGCTAGTGAAGACAATTCTAAAAATTTTAGGTAGTTAAGTGCCAAATCCCTGTACCTACTCATATGAGGACCTCTGATTTAACTACTTTTATTCCTTCTCTCTCTCGCTCTCTTTTTTAATAGAGAGAGAAGGACAGAAGGAGAGGAAGAGGGAAATAATCTTAAGCAGACTCCACGCCCAGTGTGGAGCCCAACACAGGGCTCGATCTCACAATCCTGAGATCATGACCTGAGCTGAAATGAAGTCAGACACTTAAACCGGCTGAGCCACCCAGGTGCCCCCACAAGCTGTTTAACTTCTATTTGTCCTATGCATCCTGAAATATCTTAATACAAAATGAATGACATTTCTCTGCCCTAAAGTAGTTCATATTCTAAGATAAAAACATCACAAGGGCAAAGACAGATGGACATGTGGTATCACTGGAGATTGTAGAAAGTATCTCCACTTGGAGAGGGCAGAGATCTCAGAAGTCTTCATAAGTCAGAGGAAGATGGTGGAAAAAGGAGAAAGCATTCCAGTCGGAAAATTTAGCATAAAGTAAAGCACAGGACCACTGGAATACAGGGTACCAGATTTGGAATCTACAGATTATAATGGGGAGACTGGAAGGCACCATATTGTAGAGGGCTTTCTATGTTACCTTCAACAACTTAGATAGGTTTTTAAACATCCTACAGAGGTAAGTGTGATCATGCAGCCAGGTTTGCCTGGCACAGTCATGGATTTTACCTGCCCTCCAGTGCTATGTATTCATAGCAGTCCCTTTTATTCTCAAAAGTGAAACAGTTCAGATAACAGAAAGGTGGTATCTTTTAAATAGTTTTATGTAATAACAGAACTGAATTTGTTTTTGACAGAACATCCTTGGTTGCAGCATCAAGGATGCATTTGAAGAGACAGTAAGACAGTGGAAGTCCATTAAGGAACAAGATACAGTAGTCCAGTTAAGAGAAGACAAGAGACTAAAAATCATGCAGTACCAGTGCAATTGGTGAGCAGAGAACTACCTTAGGAAGAATCTAGGAGGCCAAGTCAGAATGGATGTTTAAAATGAAAGAGAGGAGTCAAATACTCAAGTATTTGTAGCTAGACTGGAAGGAAATGCAAAAGGCAGAGAAAGAAGAAAAGAAAAAAACATACGGAAAAGTTAGGGCAATAAACAAGCAGAGTGGTAATGTGTAAGGAGAGTCATCAAAAATACTGAATGCAGCTGTGGTCCAGTAAAGCAAGGTAGACAGAACCTTGCAGGTTGGGGATGGAAAGATGCAAAAGGTTTTAAAAAACAGAATGTGGCTGAGTTTTCGTGTGAAAAAGGACAGCATAAACTAAGGAGTGGTAGGCTATGATCCATATCCTAAAAGTTTCCATAGGCCACTTGTGAGAGGTTCAGTTTATCCTGTGGGAAATGAAGATTCAGCAGAAATTTATAAGGTAGGCAGTAAGATGATCAGCTTAGTATTTGACATTCCCCATAGTGCTTTGGCATAATGGGAAGTTCAGTATTTTATAGGGGACTGTATTTAAAACACTGTTTGGAGGGGAAGAAAGCCTCCTACCACCCCTACACCAAGGATGTTTTTGCACTGAAGATCTGACCCTTTTACAATGTGATAACATGTTTTAGATATCATATATACGCTGTAACCACCAGATCAGCACCCAAGGAATTGGCCCCTAAGACCTTCAAAGGTCAAGATCTGGGGAATAGTAAGAGTTTCAGGTCTTAGAATAGTGAAGGGTTTGAAGAAATAGGCTCAAATATACATTGGCATTGGGTCCTGACCAATTTGGGAACATGGAGTGGTATGGGAAGATCCTGCTACATTAATATTTTGTTCTAGGCCAGAACTGCCGGTTGCCTCTTTACCCATAAAGTATAAATAGGGCCATGAATAGAGGATGGTGAGGAAGACCGGCTATTGAAGCTTGGCAAGGTTGCATGAAGATTCAGCTAGTTATGGCTAGCCTCTTCCTAAAAAGGAGCTTACAAGTCCCAGTGAGTTAATTATTAACCTGAAAATGATGAGATTGTACTTTACTGTATATATCAGAACCTATATTGTCAAAGTACAACCCAATGCTTTATAGAGGTAAGGTGGCCAAATCAGACAGGAAATTCTTTTTTTTAAAGCAAACATTATCTTTATTTAATAATCTCTGATATTTAAAATACAAGTCATGGAACATCCACATTAACAATAGAACCCTCAGTGTTCAATAGTGCTTTGGAATTCCGGCTTTTCTACAGACCAGACAGGAAGGGCTGTGTGTGTAGTAACTGCAACAGAGCTTGGAGGGGGGGCACACACGGAGAGGGCTGCAGAGTTGGGTCCTGAGCAAATGGCACTGCCACAAGGCTCTGGTGTCATGGCCAAAAGACAATGCTCTTTCAGGTGTTTTTTATATTTGAATTTCAAATAGTTTATACAGAACAGTAATTTTTACAAAGTTATTTCTAGTATACAGGAAATTCTTAACAGAAAAAGATTTATTTGTTTTAGGAGATTTGTGCTTTGTCCCTTTGATTTTTTGCACTACAAATCTACCCAATCCAGCAGCTATACTAAACACTGCATACATAAAGCTCACATAGCATGCATGCATTTAGTCGAACTTGTAACTTCACAGAACAGGATGACAAGGAAAGCACCAGGAAGCTTGTTCTCTAGCATTTAACAGTGTAAACCTTATACCACCCAAAGCAGATTTTTTATTGCTCCACTGTGGTTGTAGGGAGCCTGGAAGGTATTGTACATGTGACTGTAAGAATAAGAAAAAGGAATGCTTTCTTCTTAGAATGAGAAAATACTGTTAAAAGCAAGAATCAGTGTAATATCTAGAACCATGATAGAGAATATGAAGTGGTATTTTTAAAAGAAAATAAGAGAATGTTAAGCCATTAGATTTACGGTCCAAGGTCACACACCAGTCTCTGACAGAGCAGATAACCTAATACATGCTCTTTTTGCCTTTCTACATTCAATCCAATTTTAAGATGGATCGAAACACAGTCAAGTCACATTCAGCATTTCAAGGAATAAGACTTTCATCATGTCCCCAGAAAGGTAATGTCAGTCTAATAGATTTCATTAGACTGAATTTTAGCTTGAAAGCATTTCTGAAAGCATTGCTATGGAGTAAAGTACAACACAGTTAAAAATGTTCCCCAGTAACCTGTCCATACTTAGCATAGTCTCATTTCTTTTAGTTCTGCTCCTTTGGACCACTCTAAAGTACTGTGCTCTTACTTGATGTTTACATCCTTTCAAAGACTTGAATTCGTTTAATAAAATCTACAGGAGGTTAAGACCTTTCTTACTATGTTAGCATATTTAGCCTCTGGGGAATGTCTGCTTTCACATAATTATGCACAGATTTCATATTTATACAAATATTTTGTGCCTGCAGGGAGGTAAAATGGATCTCATGAATAATCAACCATGCTATTTCTTCTAGTAAGACACAAACATCTTTCTCTGTGGATACTACACACTAGGATGTCTATATATTCCCCCTTCATGCTTTGTTTGCATAAAACTGATGAGATTCAGGGACTGCCAAAGCAGACACTTGTTTCCCCAGGTACTACAGTATTCTCACCCCTCCATCCAAATAATTCAATAGCATTTCTCAGATTCAAAACTTCAGTATCATATGGTTTTCTCCATTTATATGTAGATGTATTTTATTAATTCTATATAGGCTATATAATAAAGTATATATAATTCTATATAATTCTAGATGCATAAAATGAGCTAAAGATTGGGCTTCAGATTGTAGTGGAAAGGAGCTAGCAGGGACAGGGTGCTTTATTCTCTTTGTGGCATGGCTTCTCATAAGACAATCTTCTGCATGCTCAGACTTCAGATTTTAATAGTAAAATAGAAGGCTAAATGGTACTACCTCTGGAAAGAAATCTGGAAAAACTCTTTAGAAGAAGTAATCGCCCTTATATAATAACACCGTTCACACAAAGAGTTGTCCAATTATACATTTGTTTTGAGAATCAAGTATGCTAGGAACTATTCTAGGCTCTCGGAATACAGTAAAGAACAAAATATAAGACAGATAAAGTCACTGTTATGATGGAGCTTATATTCTAAAGGGGACACCGAACATAAAAAAAATGAACAAAAAAAATGGATGAATGAACAATATTTAAAGTAGTGCTGAGCACTATGAAGATGTAAAATCTTGGTCTGTCCCATTGGCAACCAGCTTAGAGAGAAACCAGAGGAAGCTTGAAGATCGGAGGGTCAATTCTAACTCACTGGTTGTGGTGCCAGCTACACTTTCTCCATTTGCTTGAAAGCTCTCATAGAGGTGGTGGTTAAAACTACGAAAACTGAGTATCACTTCTTCCCTAATTACTTCTGCCTCCTGATTCGGAGCTCTTTTGTCCTTTTTGTTTCTGAAACAGCAATGCCATTATTTAAACAGCCACCTTGAAAAACAATGTTCTAGCAATTCTAAAAGAATGGTTTTCTTAGATTTGCTTAGTCTTAGCATGTTCTTTATCCATTCTCATGAAAAACTCCTTAAGGTTGCAAATAGCTTTCAAATAATCCCCCCACAAGGTCTTTGTAGATATTCAAATCCTTTTAAATATGAAGGCATCCTGAAAAAGCACCATAGAGAAAAACAGACTAGAGGACTCACCAGAATAAGCCTTTTCCATTTCTACAAAAAAAAAAAAAAAAAGTCTGTTATGAGAACAATGACAAATCTGCAGGGTTGTACCTTTAAAATAATAAGTAACAGGATGTTCAATATGTCCATCTAACCTCAATCAGCTTTTAGGAAACCCAGATAAGGATAAATAAATACTTGTTACAAGAAGATAGACCTCAGATCTAAAGACTCTGAATATCCATGCTCTTTGTTGGATGGCCAGGTTATGCCCTAAGAAAGGTCATAAGATATTTTTGGATTTAATATTGTTTTATCAACACTCATGATTCTCTGCAGTCTCAAATATTAAATATTTCTGAGTAAAATCTTGAAATTCACAGGAAGTATAAGCCTAGAAGTTAATATTCTGGGAAGTTAGTTAAAGGATTCAGATTGACAAACTTCATTTAGATGAACCCCTAATAAAGTAAATTTTAGGTAGACCTTGAAAAGTAGTAGTACAATAAAAGCTAACCATCTCAGCCACCCTGTCCTCAGTTCTTACATTTGACCTCCTCATTAAAATCTAAAAGGTTAGTTAGCACTCCAGGCAAGGAGTAATCCCATTCTCTTTAGTGAAAGTACTTACTTGAGAACAGTAAAGATACTCAGCTATCAAAAAACCTTCTGGAAGCACAAACCCCACATCACATATTCATCCTGGAAGCTACGGGCAACCAAGAGTCCAGCTATTTGGACATTTTAAGAGGTTGCAGCTATGACCTTGAAACCAACCCTAAGAATCAGATTGCAAGTGGCTATGACCTGAATGAACTCCTTCATCTTGGGCTGTTGAAACCTGGACTGAGCAGAAGGTGATGGCCTAAAAGGCCTCCTCTGCTGAAAACAAGTAGAAGTAAAAGGACTAGAGCCAACACTTCTAGTTAAGAAAGCAAGTTCTCAAAAACAGAAAGCAATTTCTTTTCCTCTCCAGTCACTGTACTGATGTAGGACATTAGTGGGGAGGGGTCTTAGTCCACACTTAGGTAGCTAGAACAAAAAACCATGAACTGGGTGGCTTGTAAACAATAAACATGAATTTCCTACAGTCCTTGAAAATGAAAGGTCCCAAATCAAGGCACCAGCAGACAGACTGGTAAGTGATCACTTCCTGGTTTATAGATAGCTGGCTTTTCATGGTGTCTTCACATAGTGAGAAAGGGGGAGGGGGAAGGAAGCTCTCTGGGATCTCTTTTATAAAGGCACAATTCCCATTCATGAAGTCTCCACCCTTGTGACCTAATCACCTCCCTAGCACCCTACCCTCTAAATACCATCACATTTGGATTAGGTTACCAATATACGAATTTGAGGGACACAAACATTCTGTCTGTAGCAGCTAGTCTGATATTTCTGCTCCATAAAGTCCTCGGGGGCAGATTCTTCCAGATCACCACTTTATCTTTCCTAGGTGGTGGCATATACATTTAGATTTTAAGATTAGGCCATTGAGAAGCAGCAAAATCGAGGGAGGGATGGGTAAGTTACAAACAGCTTGTACTAGTGTCTTGTAAGGAAGGCTCTCAGAAGTTGTACATGGCAATTTACAAACTATCATACAGAAATGTGTCACAATGGAGGCAAGGAAAGATTTCTCCTGGCCATAAATATGCCTAGCTAATTCTTCTGTGACTAAGGAAGAGAGATGGAATTGTAAGTGGTTTCTACACCTGACCTAAAATCTGCATTAGCGAAGAACCTATTAATTTAGATCCTCTTGGCATTGAAAAGGTCAACTTCTTTGTTACCAAAAGCTGAAACAGTTTAAACAGAGTGCCTTAAGGAAGTAATTTGAACAGAAGATAAAACTTGAAAACTCAAGATTTTCAAGCATCTAATAAGAATTCTTTGCCATCTCCATGTAAAAGATCCAATAACGGAAGCCTTCTCAGTTACAAAGATCAGATTAAGGAATTTGCCTTACCATCCAAACCCATTACTGCAAGTAGCAGAGTCATTACGACTGTCTACCTTAAATACACCTAGGATTGCACTTCTCCTTTCTTTGTGGAGTTACGTGTGGAGGAGAATCTTTCTTTGGGCAATAAAACGTGTGTGTAATGGACACAATTTCTTAACAGAATCATCAAAACCAGTCAACAGTTCAGTATATTCCCTTGCTTCTGCTCTGATGATCTTGGAAGCATGTGTTTAAAAAGCAACTCTGTCAGCCCAGGTCCCTGAGTGACTACTGTGATGAGTTTCCTGCCAAACCTTCCCTTCTGCCTCCCCCCCGCCCAACCCTACTAACCTGCTGAGATTTTAGAATTGTCTATTCCTATCTTATGCTGGTGGATACAGATCTCTTCAAGGGATATTACATGATGTTGAGGGGGAATGGGCTAAACTCAGATGTTGGTAAATGAAGGATCAAGCAGTTTAAGAATTATGTGCAGTCATGGTTTGGCTATGTTTAACATAGCACATGAGTTGGGGGCCTCATTATTTTTCAAAACAAACAAACAAACATAAGCTTGGCCTTACAAAAATCTACAAGTGTTCCCTTCCTAACACCATCCCTGGGCCCCCTAACCTGCACTAGCAGGAAACAAAGTATGAGAGCTGTGTAGTTCCTAAGAGACAAGATGTCTAATGCCTACCTCAGACACAGGAAGGAAGGATGAGATGTAATGAACTCCCAAGATGACAGGGCCAAGGACCACAAAGATCCCTTCTAGAAAGCCAAAGGAAGGTTTTCCAGATAGTCTTACAAACCAGTTAACCAGTAAAAAGAGCAGCTGTCACTTTGGCCCAGGGACCTGGTGACTACCATGTGTGACCCTTGCTCCTCTTTTCGTAATGGGACTTTTTATGGTTGTAATCTTATCCCCACTCCACCATGGCATATTGTGAAAATGGGAGGCAAATTCATCTTTTACCAGCTTCCAGAGCAAGACAAGCTGTATCTAAAACACTCCCAAAAGGGTTGTAATATTAGAGACTCTAAACTTTGAGATCGAGAAGATCAAAGTATAGATTCTTTTGGAAAGGTGGTAAGCAGTTCCAGGAAGGGAAAGAAGGGTGTGTAGGCAATTCAGAGGGCCAATGAGACAAACTGTCAGACTCCTCCTTGTCCCAGAACACTGGTCTTCTATCGCAATAAACATTTTTAGCTAAGCTTTATGTGCACCTAGAAGACTTCAGGCCTTTGCCTCTATCTTAGCTTCCATTGTAGCTATAGTAAAATTCCAGACAATGGAATATAAGTGGAAATTTTATTGAGATTCTGAGAACTCTCATTAAAAGACAACTGGTACACACCCTTTGCCACCTTCTTCATCCCTTTCTGCATCAGCGTGATCTTGAACCATGAAGACAGAGACCAAATGCTATGGATGGTACCATGGTGACCTAGGGAGACGAATCTATTATGGAACAGAGCAAATACTAGCACTGGACCATATACCTCCAGACTTAAGTGAGAGATTAATCAATTTCTCGCTTATTTAGACTAAGTATTCTTTAGGGTTTCCTGTCATATTTGAAGCTAATCTTTTTCTAACGTTAAATGACATTATTATAAACGTCACTGCTATAGTAACAGTTCAGTGCAGCTGTTGGCTAGATCATGAAGAAAAAAAAAGTGTTATAACTTGTAGGTCTCAGACTTACCTGTTCTGGAAGTAAAAAATGTCTCATTGACATGGACACTCAGATTCCTACCAAATTCTCAATCCTCACTTGCTTAACACTCCCCTACTTCCACTTAAACACACAAGTGCCTCTAAGTCTTCCAAGAGAGCTCAAGAAGTCCCTCGGGTGGGAGAAATCTCATGAGCTCAGGACCAAGTCTGTTATTGCTCTTTCCATTTATTTAATCTCACCCATTAAGATGCCCAGTAACTGTCTACTCTCAAAGTCCTCTTTGAGAACACAGTCCCACTGAATGTAGCTATCCTGTAGCTCTTCATCTCTTAGTAGAACCGCTATCTTCTGGGAACTCAGCAACAGCCCATTGTTTTGTGGTATGTTACAACATTTCAGATGGACTCTGATATCAAAGAAAAATTTCACTGGAATGGTTGAACAGGCAAGGAAAATTAAGATGATTGCAATAGGAGGATAAAAAATGGAATTCAACTCTGCTGAAACAGAAGGCAAGGGAGTTTGGTATGGAGGTGAGCTAGTAGCAAAGTACATCGCAACATTCAAAGGAGGTAGGCCAATGCCATTAGGTGATCTATGGCCTAATGTGTTAGATGATGAAGCTCCTACCCTCCCACTGAGGCTGGAGGAAAGGGGCACGATCTCTTTTTTTTTTTTTAAAGATTGTATTTATTTATTTGTGAGAGAGAGAGAGCACAAGCAGGAGGAACTGCAGGCAGAGGGAGAAGCAGACTCCCCACTGAGCAAGGAGCCCAAGGGCTCGATCCCAGGATCCTGGTATCATGACCTAAGCCGAAGGCAGATGCTTAACTGACTGAGCCACCCAGGCATCCCAGCACAATCTTCTGATAGGAGCCAGCCCTCTGAAATGTAACTAAGTCTTGCAAAAAGATACCCCAGTTATAAATCTTAATCCAGCCTCTTGTCAGTTTTATATCTCAAAAGGACAGAGGGAAAAAAAAAATGTACAATTACAAGTTTCCCCCCAATGTTCATCTGTTTTGTTTCTTAAAGTCCACATATGAGCAAAATCATATGGTTTTTGTCTTTCTCTGACTTATTTGCTTAGCATAATACTCTCTAGCTCCATCCATGTCCTTGCAAATAGCAAGAATTCATTCCTTTTTATGGCTGAGTAATACCCCATTGTGTGTATATATAGCTCATCTTCTTTATCCATTCATCAGTCAACGGATACTTGGGCTCTTTGATCTATGGACTCTTCTTATTTATTTTTTTTATTCTGATGTTAATCCCCATACATTACATCATTAGTTTTAGATGAAGTGTTCCATGATTCATTGTTTGTGCATAACACCCAGTGCTCCATGCAGAATGTGCCCTCCTCAATACCCACCACCAGGCTAACCCATCCTCCCACCCCCCTCCCCTCTAGAACCCTCAGTTTGTTTTTCAGAGTGATCTATGGACTCTTCTAACCTATCAGCGACTGAGGAGACTTAAGCTGAGGAGAATGTTTCTTCCTTACCTGAGGCCCCTGCCCTACCTTTTCTTACAGCATTTATTTAGAAAAGAGGCAAACAGACTCTTAACTCTAGAGAAGAACAGAGGGTTTCTGGAGAGGAAGTGGGTGGGGGGATGGGTTAAATAGGTGATAGGGATTAAGGAGGGCACTTGTTGTGATGAACACTGGGTGTTATATGTAAGTGATAATTCACTAAATTCTATACCTGAAATATACTGATATTATACTGTTCATTAACTGGAATTTAAATAAAAATCTGAGGGAAAAAAGTCCATAGATCTACTTCCACTAAAAACTGCCAATGTATTTAGTCAAAAATACAGAATAATAAACATGAGGTGGTCACATATACTAGAAACAGAGGTGCATATTGCAAAAGAGTGATCCTTGGCTCCTCAGATCCTAGAGGCAGAGAGGAGACAGGTAGCACAGGTAACATGGACACTGTTCCTACATGTTAAGATCTTATCAAATCTGAGATCAACTTTGTGCTGTGCTACAGTCCTTTTTAAAAGCAGCAGCTAATGATTCAGGGAAAAGTTAGTTATATAGGATTTATGCCTCTATAAGAAATATGTGTAGACCTTTAGAACTATTATATTCTTAAGCCAAATGCAGAATCTGATCCTATACCCCAGGAAGGAATGAGCATAGTCAGGACCCAGCCATCTCCAAATGGCATTTCTGGCTCCATGTTTTATTCAGATTAATGATTTCTTTTCAAACATGCCCTCACATCTTACCTTCTTTGTTCTTTCAGCAGGTCATCAAAATAATTTTTGTCTCTGGTAGAAAAAAGCAAAACAGCACTCCCAATACTAGATCACCCATGTAAAAAATGAGGAGATGAGAGGGGAAGGAAGAGGTCTCCTTACTCCCTACACTGCTCCCGGCCCCTAAATACAGTCTAATTGAAACGGTAGGCTAAACTAGGCTTAAGAATCACGGAATACCTGTGGCTTACATTCAAGCAGTTATTTGTTGATCCTGCCTTTGCAGATTGCCTAGAGTTTTATTTAGTTTGAGCTGGATTCTAGGACATGGTTCATTTCAGGCCAGCTCCACAAACCTCTCTCATGATCCTTGGACAAAAGTCTAACCAAGGCACATCTTCATATTAAGAAAGGCAAGAACACAAGGGGACAATCTTGAACAGACATTTCAAGTCTCAACTCTCATTTGCTAACATCCCATCAAATAAGTCACACACTCAAGGTCACATTGAGTGGGAAAGCAAATGTATTCTTCCCATATAAGGCAAGGAGAGGGAAATGAATATTTCTAGACAATAGTCCAATTTACAATAGAAGCCAAGGACCCCAGTTGTATCTCTATTTTCTTCAAGGAGATAAGTTAAGGTCTACTAAAACTTTGCTGAACCCCTCAGTTTCTAGTCACTGAGTTCCATTATTTTATTTTTTTTCTTTTATTATCCCACTTGACATGGAAAAGTTACTTGATCCAAAGGAAAAGGAGACTGTTGAGGGTTTAGGGATTTGTTCTAGGAAAGTAAAAGACTCCATCAGGAATTCTCACTCTTCAGAGACAAGATAGGCCAGGGGGTTTGGTTATACCTTTTGCATTGGAGGGCTGGCTGATATGGAGCAAAAACACTGAGGATAGAAAAAATGAACCACCCACCACTCTTGAACACAGGCCAATAGTCTGGATTAGCTTAACATTCTTTATTGCTGCTATTTGCAGCTTTTCTCACAAATGTTAAGTAACTTTAGGATGCTATAGGCTATTGTGGCAATATCATAGGTGAAATTCCTTACTTAGGGACTCAGTAAACAGAAACCAGATCTTCAGATACACAGACTCAACATTTGATGAATTGAAAGCAAATCACTTGACTACTGGTTCTCTTCTGCTCACTGTTTTCAGCAAACCTCTCCGGTCATTTTACTTGCTGTGAGAATTGCAGCAAATGTGATCGCGCTTCTGTTCATTTACTGATGCTTTTTGCCTTGATGCCCCAGCTGTGTTTCTATGCCTGTTCTTCCCTTTGGCTCAAATCAAATTGTTTATTTCTTAAGAGCCAGAAGCATCCACGGAGAGTTAAGCAATGATTTCTAAGCAACTAGAGAACTGTGTTTTCTCATGCTATAAAATTTGGGGGAGGGAGTTTAATAGAAACTGAAGGACTTTCAAAAAGTCCCATTCATTTAAAACCTCCCTCTTAGGTTTCTTTTTGGACTATAAACAATAACGCTGAGACAAAATAACTCTAGTTGCTGTGAACTTGTTATAAGAACTCAAACTACCCAAAACTCCATTACCTGGAATTTAAGCTAAACTATATCAAGCCATATATGTAAGTGGCAAGATCAGAAACTTCTATCATGATTTTTTCCAAGAAGTCAAAATCTAACGGGAGTCTTAAGGTCAGAACAGATTATAATCATATCCTACTTAGCCTCTGGGATCTGTTCCTATAAGTGCAGCTTAAGTGATTCAACTCTAGGTAAATGTTGTTAAAGAACAGTCCTTGTTCTTTACTCCAATATATATATATTGGCTATAGGTTTCAAATATCCTGAAGTTGGACACATCAACAATAATTTCTTAAAGAAAAAAAAAAAAAGATTTATTTGTCAGAGAGAGAGAGCAGGGAGCATGGCAGGCAGAGGGAGAATCAGGCTCCCCACTGATCAGGGAGCCCAATATGGGACTCGATCCCAGGACCCTGGGATCATGACCGGAGCCAAAGGCAGATGCTTAACCGACTGAGCCACCCAGGTGTCCCTCCAACAATAATTTCTGCCAGCTACTATACACACACAATTACCAGCAACTTTTTCCCAGGGTTCACTGATGAGGAATATACCCTTCAAAATGTTAAAGGATTTCTACTTCCTGATTGATGGCTTTTTTATCACCAGTTCATTCAACGTGTTGACAACTTTCCAACCAATACAGAAATTTCAACATTAAATATGTTACTCTTCTTTGAAGATTTTTATACCACCTCAGTACTTTATAACCCATAACCCTCTTTTAGTTATTGAGTCAAATCTGTTCATGAAGTCATCAAGTAATGGCCAAAGAGAATCTAAAGTGGAATAAGCTAGTATAGTTCATTGACAGTGACACAAATGTAAAAACACACAACATTTACATGTAATAGCTCCTATTCTTGGCTTATACACTTCAAAAAATATATCCTAAACTATTTAATACCAAAATGGAAGATATGAATATACATATTTATGTGTACATGTATATCACCCACATATTATTTCCGAATTAACACTATACCGCAGAACTACTCTCCAGGGGAGTGGTAATCAAGTTATGCTCTAACACTAAAAAGCTTCATCTGTTCTCCAAAACAGTCAAATTCATCATCAGAATAAGTGTTTCCTACCCCCTTTTGTACCACCTTAGTTCTATGTGTCTCACCTGTTGTTCCAGCCATTTCCCAAAGACCAGTTTGTTTGAAGCCTTCAACCAGCCTCTTGCAGGCAGTCTAGAGGTACTTCCCATTCACACAATAAAGCTCCCATTTTTTTGATTCCAGGGAGGGGGACACCTTGCCATGGCACATACTCATGAGCATCCCAGGAGTTCAAGAGGGTCAATACCTTTGGCGCCACTGTTGACCAGTGAGGACGGAACATTTAGATAAAGGCTTTTCTTTTTTGTCTCCCAGGTAGTTAAAATACAAAAACCACAATTGGAGAGTCAGCAGGGTGTGAAAGAGGCTCTTAGACTACATGAAGACAGAGACCTAGCAATCCCCAGTGAGTCTGGATTTCCAGCTATCTCCTTGCAGTGATTTAGATACATATGTAAATTGTCAGAGACTTTCTAGACTGGGCAAGTGCTTAGAGGACTGACTCAGCCAATATCAAGTGAAGAAGAACCAAGCAGCACATGACCTAAGAGGTAACAAAATGGTGGTCATTTGAAGCCACTGTGCATGCACCACCTTACCCAGCAGCCACCACCATTCACCCATATGACCATACAACATCTTTCTCCCCATTAAAGACTGACATCTGGTCAGCCCTGCCCATACCAGGGTCTTCTCATCACATTGGACAGCCAGGTAGATAGTTTTGAAGTGCACTTCATAAGACTCCTCAGGAGTCTTATCTACAAAGATCTGCAAAATACATCCTCAAAAAACAAACAAACAAACAAAACAAAAAGAAGATATCCTTGTGTTGTCTCCCTTTCTCAGTTTCATCTTCTTACTCCTGTTCCGTAAGAGGACTTCCCAAATGATCTGCATGGAAATCATTGTCTCAGATTCTATGCTCAGGAGAACACAGACTGAAAAGTCTTTTGTAAGGAAACCAAATGTTACAGACAGACCTAATGATATTCACCATACTGTACTTGTCTAGACAGCATTATAAATGCTTCAGTATGGTTTTCCAAATACTGGGATAAAACCAGTATTTTTCTAATTTCCATTATGTAGGCAATTCAATTATAGATTGTTTTTACTATTTAACATTTGTATTTTATTTTGCAACAGATATTCTATAGTAATTGGTAATATTTTATTTGGACTCAACTTTCTAGAAAATTCCATCTGTAATGTTATGTAGAATGTTAAGAGAATGTAATCCCAATATCCATTTACCTACCCACTTTCTAATGTAAACCCCTGCAGAGATTTGGAGAGATGATGTACTTAACTACAGGACTACATGAGTGAGCTAAGTGAGGGCTGTGTAGCTAAGTTCTGGTCAATGAAATGAAGTGGAAGAGTACAGGACTTCCAGGAATACTCTTTAAAGGAGAATATGGTTTTCTCAGACTTCCTTGACTTTCCGCTTCCTTGACACCCAGGAAAATGGGTGCAGTGACTGGATATCCAGCAGCAATCTGAACTATGAGGTGACTGAGAGATGAAGCCAAGTGTAGGAGATGCAGGAACAGAAATCTGAAGAACCCATGGAATTGCCATGACAACTCTGAATGACCCACCCTCAGATTTCTGTTACATAAGAAATAATCCTTTTAAGTAACCATTATTTGGGGTTTATCTGTCACAGGCCACCAAAAATAATTCTAATTTACAAAGCCCCACATATAGAAATTCCAGGCAAGTGGTTCATTAAGGCAGTGGTTCTCACTAAGGGGGACATTGTCCCAAGAAACATTTGGAAGGGTCTGGACACATTTTCGGTTGTCCCAACTTGAGTGTTGCTACTGGCATCTAGTAAAGGCTAGAGATGATACTAACCATCCTATAATGAATGCACAGAACAGTGTCACCAAGAATTATCTGGCCTAAAGTATCAATAGCATCAAAGTTGAGAAATTCTGTAGTAAGCCAATTACTTCCACATCCTTCTCTCAACACAAATTGATTATTCTAATATTATTTGGACAGCATCTTGTATAGACTAAACTCATTTTGCTTGCTCATTGCCTTTGGTTTTAGCCTGATTTGTGCTACGTTCTCTTCAAATGTAGCAGTTTTTAAGTTTTCCAATGCCATTAAGAACATATCCTCTCCACCACCACCCCCCCCTTTTTCTTTTTTTTTAATTTAGAGAGATCAATGACTGATAAAGTGAGAATTTGAGTTTAGGGCAACTGAATGAAGTACCAGATATAACACAATTCTACTCACTGCATTGTTTCCTTTCTTATAGCTGAAGATGATTACATATATTTGGTTATTTTTCCTGAATTTCATTAGGACAAAAAATATTTTCTGTTCACTTTCTTCTTAAATAAAAAATGTTCATCATAGAACACTTAGAATTTATTGAGCAAAGGGAAGAAAATTACAACCATTCATAATCTCAATAGTTCCAGAAAAACTATTGTCTTCCATGTATACATTTCTAGATCATTTCTATGCACATACATTAGTACATAAATGAGACTATACTCTACCTGCTCTTTATAACGGCCCCCCCCCACACACTCAGAAGTAGATCCTACTTTATCAGTGGTTATCCATCTCTTTCAGAAGCCCAGGGACCACTCCCCTTTTAAAAGGGCAAAATGACTGGTCACATTTTTCAATGATCAAGTTATACAAGATTTGCTCTGTTTGGAGGATACCTCCTTAAACCCTGGGGAGCTTTCCTTACGCATAGCAACCAAGGCCACTATTCCTATATTGTTTGTAGCATCTTCAATTGCCTTGTAAGTGAGACCATGCATCCATCCATCTCCCTCAAACACACTCATGAGCGCACACCCACAAATGTACACACCCCCACACACATAACCTTGATAGAAAAATATTTCAGGTTTTACATTTAATACATTTCCCAGTAAAGCCTATGAGAAGATACCTTATATAAGCAAAGCCTCAAATAGAAAAAAGAATCTCCCAGTTTACTACTAACTTAAAGAGCAAACTGAAAGCTGTTAAAATAGGTGGCTTAAGAGGGGAGTTACCTCACCGGCAGACACAGGAGGTTGGAGATATAGTTTGCCCTTACCACCCTGAGATACTTCTTAAAGAACAAAATCATAAGGTTGACAATCTGTAGTTTTGTGAATGAACATCCTGCTCCACAGTATTCTGCATTAATTCACGAAGGGATGATCACTGTCCTAAAAGAACTTCAGCTGATTTGCTGGGCCACAATGCCCAAAGTTTGCCTTCTCCGGGCTGAACTAGTCAACTACACTTCCAATGTTAGCCAATTCTGATTCAGTGGGAGCTATTTTCACCTCTGCAAGTTGTAGATGATTGGTATCAATGGAAAATTATTGTATATATACATGAAAACAAATCCTGTTTGGAAGGACCTTTCCCTCCTCTCCAAAGAAAAGATTGTTTTGGCACTTGGGCAGAAGAGGATTAATTCAGCAAGTCTGCATGACTCAAACCCTGTATATTCCAAACAAAGGCCTGTCTTCAGGACTGGTTTTTGAGCAGTTCCAAGGAGAAACCTTGCAGCTCTCAGAGTATTCTTCCTGATAAGGTTTTATAGGTTTTTAGGCTTTGAGCTACTCTGTACCGTTTGGGCCAGACAAATGTATCTTAATAGTGTGACTTACGGTGAAAGACTTTATTGCTCTGGGGGTGGGCTGGAGTCAGAGCCGCTGAGGTCAGGTGGGCACCGCATGTCTACGTGACGGCTGATAAAATCCATGGCCACCAATACTCGGGTGAGCTTCCCTTCACGTGTGTTGTCACACATCGTTGCTGGAAGAATTACGTGCATCCCTCTGAGACTCCTGAGATACCTGGAAATGTATGCCTGGCTTCTCCCACACTTTGCCCTCTGTGGCTTTTACCTTTGGTGATTCTCTGTCTGATCTGCCTCCTTTTGCTGTATTAATCCATAACCATAAGAAGAGCTTCTGAACTTCTATCTAATCACTGAGCCTGAGAGTGTTCCTGGAGACCAACACACCTCTGTTTGCATATTCTTTTTAGTATCCCAGATCTATAAATGTATCTGTTCTTTGGGTTTTCCTTTGAAAAAGTTACAGCATTATCCTGATTCCCTTGTTAGTGAGTTAAATCTTTAACATGTGTTCATTTTAAGTCTATAAGTCATGATTTTAGCTTAAAAAAAAAAAAAACTTAGTAACAGCAAAGTTTCATTAATTGGGAGCCTCTCCTAGAGTAAATGCAAACTAAGATCCCTCTCCCTTACAGCGTTGCTTCTGATGAGTATCTTAAGTCCAAGACTAAATTCCTCTGTATTCTGTGCAAAAGCATGTTAGCAAGTGGCAATATAGGAGAGTTATACCATGTGTTCAGTAGCTAAGCTCTCCTGATTAGCAGACTCAGAAGCTCTCAAGAGGCAGATTCAGTAAGACTCTGGTGGCAGACCCAGTCTATTTTCTGTAAGCCCAGGTGGCAGGGGTCTCTTTGAAGTAGGGGTTTGTGGGACCCCAAGAGCTGCATGGATATTATTTCACTGTCAAGTTTGCTAAATTCTTACACCTCATTCATGCATTTGCCATCAGAGATATACACAAACTTCTTAAGCAACCATCTATGTTTAACACCTTTATTTCACTGATGGAAAATTATTTCTAACACCCCTTATGTTAATAATAAACCTCTCTTGTGTAAATTTCCATATAAGAGTGCTAAGTTACCACCTCTGAAGGTGTGGATTTCTGATTGGGGTGCTTCACAGGATAGGTTGTTTAACCACCTCTGAAGTGTGGATTCCTGAATAGGGTACTATAAACACCAACTTTCCCCAGGGTGCAAATTAGAGTTAACTTGCATATACAAACATATCACACTGTTAATACCCAAATAGTCTTAAATTCCACACAGACAATAGCAGTGTTAGGAACAACACAAACTCAGAGCAATCATGGTCTTTCTTTCAGGTATGCTTTGTTTTCCTTCTTTCTTAATCACTAATCAAAAAATTTTGAGCATCTACTACATATGAATAGGATTGTTAGGTTATTGAGTTATTTAAAGATGATTAAGTCTTGGTCTCTCCAAATATAATAGGAAGAAAATAGACTTACCAAATGTTCTAGGATGTAGTAGGGACTTTATAACTATTATCTTTATTTTTCACAATAACCTTGAAAGTTTGGTATCATCACCCATCATGTAAAAGATAAAACTGAAGGCTTATATCTTGCCACACAAGGTGATGATATACACACTAACCAGAATGAATGTGTCTTAACCCATGTTCTTCTCCTTAGGCATAGCAAGTCTCCCTCTCCCTACACCCCATCCCTCTCAAAATTGGACTAACATAAATATGGAAGTATCAGTTCCTAAGCATCTTCATAATGAAGTGAAATTAACCTTCAACAAGTGACTTTGTAGGACAGCCACTGTGTTAAGTATCATACATGTCTTATTTTCTCAAAGATTCTAAAAGCTTTGACAGATAATACACAAACTTTGGAAAAGAAGTTGCTTGATTAGGCATAACGTAAATGATTAAGCGAGATTTGAACTAAACTTTTTTACACACTTTCTGTATCTTCCTACCAAGTTAGTAATGCAAAAAAAAAAATTAAAATGGCAATTATCATTAGATATGAGGGTGGGATGGGGTCTGGATTAATCTAAATTCATGAAGAATGTTAGGTTTAAGCATTAAATATTGGGAATTTGTACATATGAAACTATATGAAATATCAAAGGAAGTCCAACATTATTCAGAAAACAGTGAACTCACTGACGTGAATGGAACTAGGTTTTTTAAAAGGTGAAATATATGCAAATTCATAAGGAAAGTACTTACTCAACAAATAACCACTGAGTAGCATCCATTGTTCTATATACTGGAGGTACAACAGGAAATGAAATGGACAAAAATACCAGCCCTTCAAGGTGCTTAGGTTCTAGAAATATCAGTGCAAATAAGTTAGGAATGAACAGACTATTCAATAAATGTGCTGTGGAGAATTGGCTGCCAAGATGAAGTAATTATTAAATCCCTATCTCACACAGTAAGTACATTTTAGGCAGATTAAGAATCTACATGAAAAAGTAAAATGCTAAAGTTAGAAGAAAGTAACATTTTCATATGGTATGGATTCACAGAAATTGCAACATAATATTAACAAAAATTTATGAAAATAAATCCTTCATTAAAAACAATTTATCAATCTTAGGATTCCACTATTTCAGACAAGTTTGTTAGATGGAAATATATCACTAAGAACTTGAACCCCAGATAATTTTGTTTTAATTGTGCTTGATCTGTAAAGGAGTTGTAGATTTCTGTGTATGGAAAGAATGTTCAGTAATATTGTAATAACAATAGTTCATATTACTGAACATATAGTGAACATCCTCCAAGCTGATGAGTGGGACATAGTAACTAAAAATGGGGCTCAGTATGATTCAGTGTAGGGAAAAGAATCAGTGGTTCTCCACTGCTCCTAATCCCCTGCCCAAACAAAATCTCTGGGAGAAAGTGAGCTCAGTTCACCAGTCTGGGCTCTTTCTTCATTACTGGATGATAAGCCCCAACTCAATAGGGACTATTTTTTTTTTCTTCTTAAGTATATACACATTTCTTAAGTCTGGGAAGATAGAATTAGGCAAGTGAATCATACTATTAATGTGTACTCCATATATATTTTGTAATTTATATACTTCTAAAGTTTAAGAGGCTTTGTCCTATAAATATTAGTCCTGTTATTCCAATTTAAAATTCATAGTTGAATTGATTTACTCAGGACCCTGAGATCATGACCTGAGCTGAAATCAAGAGTTGGACGCTTAACCAAATGAGCCACCCAGACACCCCTAACCATATTTTCAGAACAAAGATAATTTTAGCTTCACCATATTTTAAATTGAATCTACCATATGCATACAAGTTATGTTTTAATTTTTAAACAAACTTTTAGGTCACCTTAGATTTACAAAAAGTTATTAAGGAGAGTACAGAGAATTCCCACGAGACTGTCATCCAATTCGCCCTATTGTTACATTACATTCCTCTCTGACATTAATCTGGCACATGTGTCAAAACAAGGGAGTCGGAAATTGATACATTATTAACTAACGTCCATAATTTATTCATGTTTCACTAGTTTGTACCTAACATCCTTTTTATGTTCCAGAATCCTATTCCAGGGGTTACATTTAGTCATCATGGCTCCTTAAGGTCAAAGTTTTTTTGGGTTTTTTGTTGTTGTTTTTTTGTTTGTTTTTTAAACAGAAAAATCCTTATAGACTAGAAGTGCTTAACAGTTTTGAGCAGTACCAGTCAGGTATTTTGTAGAGTGTCCCTCAATTGGGATTTATCTGATATTTTTCTCATGATTCAGCCCTGAGTAGGAGTTTTGAGGAAGAAGCCCACAGAGGTAAAGTGCTATTCTATTCACATATATCAAAATGACATCACTGTGGATTTTAACCTTGACCACCTGGCTAAGGCAGTAGTTATCAGGTTTCTCCAGTGTAAAGTCGCTCTCTCCACAGGTGCCTCCCCCTCTCCCCCCCCCCCCCCAGCCCCCTTTTTCCAAATGGTACTCTTCGGAAGAAGTCCCTCAGTGCAGCCCACACTTAAGGACTGGGGAATTATGCTCTACGTCCTTTATAGGGAAATACCTACATAATTCATCTGGAATTTTTCTGCATGTAAGATTTGTCTATTCTCCTCATTTATGTACATATTTTATCATTTATATTGTTCCACTTTGGTCATTGGGAGTTCTTTCAGTTAGATCTCGTGACACTTTGACAGCCATTGGTTTGAGTGTGCATGTGCACATGTGTATATATTTTAATAAGCATTCTCACACTAAAAGTTTCCAGTCTTGTTTGGTATATGTCATGGCCAGCCCTAGGGTCAGCCATTACTCCAGGGACCCATGGTTCCTTTTACTGGAGAATGACCTTAGAAAGCAAGATCTGGGCATTGAATAGGCTTGTTGACACTGGAGCATATGAGCTACTTAAGTGTTTGTTTCTTAATTCAAGCAACTATTTTATAGGATAGTATTTAAAATTATATTAAATATGTTTATAAATGCATTTAAAAATGTTTGAAAGACTTTGGTGTAGGTTTAAGTATGATTAAATGTTATTCAAACGCTCCTTAAAAGTGATTAGGAATTACTAGGCATAGGTTGAAGTTTTTACACTAACCTTAAAGACCAAGAAGGAACTCAGTTTAACTTTGTTTTTTAAAGTTATCAATTGTTAAAACCCCAATATAGTCTTGTTTATGTACTAAAAACAAAACCCTTCAAAGAACCCCAGAAATCAATGCACATAACAAACAGTCCTTTTCTCAAGTATTTCTAAAACTGCTATATATCAACTTAAGAAAAGACAAACACTCTGATAAAGGTATAAGCAATAAGGTATAAGCAGGTAAGTCACAGACAGAGAAACCTGAATGTCTGATGAATATATGAAAAGATCCTCAGCTTCACTAGCATATTAGTTTTCTATAGCTGCTTTTGAAAGTTACTGTGAATGTAGTAGCTGAAAATAACACAATTTCCTACCTTACAGGAAGTCTGATTGGGTCCCCCTGGGCCAAGATCAAGATGGAAACAGGGTACATTTCTTCCTCGAGGCTCTCCTTACCTTTTCCAGCTTTTAGAGGCCACCTGCTCCTTGACTGGTCCTCTTCCTCCATCTTCAAATCCAGAAACGTCCACACAAGACTCCTTGGTGTTGTTGCTGTCTCCCTAGTTCTCCTCCTCTGCCGCCTTGTTCCACTTTTGAGAACACTTGTGATTAAATTGGAACCACTTAGATAATCCAAGCTAATCTCCTTACTCAGTGTCAGCTGATAGCAAGTCATTTTACCTGCAAACCTCCACAATTTGACATAGTCACAGGTTTTGGTGAGTAGGCCATGGACATCTGGGGCAGGGGTCAATATTCTACTTACCACAATTAGTATCATGGGAGTTTAATTAAAACTAGGCTCACCTATTCTCATAAACTACCAAAGATTAAATTGATTCAACCACTTTGGTCTTTTAACTTGAAGAATCACATTTATAGATAAAGAAACTCGAGTAAGTGGGTACAAGGTGTCTACAGATCATGTCCATTCTTTTGAATAGCAGAAAAATTTGAAACTAGCTAATTTTTCAACAGGAGGAGATGGATAAACAGTAATAATCATAGAGCAATATATTATATAACAATTAAAATGTATTAAACAGATCTATAGTACATAACATGGATATGTCATAATAATATAAATTAAACATGCAAAAGATTAGTATTTATGTAACTGTTTAGATACACACATACATATGTAATGTTTACTACATAATATGTGGAGCCTTTTAAGAAAAATACAAAATTAAAAGTGAAAACGTAACTTAGGTACATAAATGAGTATTTATTTAGGTTAAAAAAAGGAAATCATATTATTAAAGTCACTTTTTCCTGAGATCCCCATAAACAATTTGTCAGAAATTAAACCTGGATTTGCCCCCTCATAGATCACTCTCCAATGCCTTCAGAGAGCCAAGTTTGGCGGAAGAGGGATTCTGGGACTTCATTCACTTCAAGAAAAATCCACCTCTGTAGTTACATATGATATAAAAATATAGCCACACGAATGCCTATTGTAGGTGTAACATAGTCTTCATCTAAAATAAATGATCTTGGGGCGCCTGGGTGGCTCAGTTGGTTTAGCAACTGCCTTCAGCTCAGGTCATGATCCTGGAGTCCCGGGATCGGGTCCCACATTGGGCTCCCTGCTCAGCTTCTCCCTCTGATCCTTCCCCTCTCATGCTCTCTGTCTCCCATGCTCTCTCTCAGATAAATAAATAAAATCTTAAATAAAATAAAATAAAATAAATGATCTTCATTTAATAATGAATGAATAGGTAAAACAAATAAATAATTATTCAAGCAACTGAACCACACTTTTCCCTCATTACAGATGTGGCATCTGAAACTCAACCCTTTTACGCCCATTCACCTATCTCCCAACAAAGCTAGTTCCCCTTTTTGACTGTTCGGTCTTTACTGACACTACAGTCTCCTGAGCACCTTAATTATTGTCCTAACTTCCCGTTCTCCCTGCTTCCATCCTTGCCCCTATTTTCTGTTCTGGACAGAGCAGCCCAGATGTTCTTTTAGAATATAGATCATATTGGGGCACCTGGGTGGCTCAGTCGTTGAGCATCTGCCTTCGGCTCAGGTCATGATCCCAGGGTCCTGGGATCAAGCCCCGCATCGGGCTCCCTGCTCAGCGGGAAGCCTGCTTCTCCCTCTCCCACTCCCCCTGCTTGTGTTCCCTCTCTCACTGTGTCTCTCTCTGTCAAATAAATAAAATCTTAAAAAAAAATACATAAAAAAAGAATATAGATCATATTGTACCACTTCTGTCTGCACAACCCTCCAGTGGCTTCACATTTCACTTAGAACAGACCAGAGTTTTTACAGTGGCCTTGTTGCTGCTCCAGGTGTTCAGTCTTCAAGCATTTGGTACTTGAAACCTTCCCCTAGACAGCTGTGTGGCTCCTTCCTTCACTTACTTGGGCCCCAGGTAAAATGTTATTTATGAGAGAAGCATCTCCAGACCAAACCACTTGATTCAAAATAGCTCTGCACTACCCCCATCTTTCAGTCCCTTCCTTTCCTGTCTTATTAGTTATCACCACCTAACACCCATTTAGTTGTTGACTATCTTTCCCACCGAATATAAGCTACAGGGGAGCAGGGACTCCTCATTCTCTGAGGTAGCCAGCACACATAAAGAGCACTCTGTAAATATTGATTGCATGTGAACTGACTGAATGAGCAATCCAAGTTGGATTAAGTATTTTAAGATGGTTAAAGGAGGAGGCTTTTGAGGAAAGAGAGCATTCCCAGATATGCAAGGAAAGGTCAAAGAGAAAAGAGAAGTGTAGTGATTTACCTGGAAAGGAGAGATGAAGACAAACAGGTCACTGGTCAGGCAGCAAGAGACACACTCGGAAAACAAGGGAACAAGGAAACAACTACAGCTTATTTTTCTCTGGGGCATCAAGTTTATATGAAAAAAACATGTCTTAAAATGCTTTTTCAAAATGTTCCAGTTCAAAATGGTGATGGAGGAGGATCCTGAACTCACCTCCTCCCAGTGAGGAGCAGACTAGAAAGAGATTGGGCAGTGTCTTAAATGCCAAGATACTAAGTATATATCTATTCAATCACCAAGGATCAATTTGGAGATGTTTTAAAATGCCAATGATGCAATCAGAGACATGCTTCAGAAGAATTAATCCACAGTTGTGAAATAGATGAATTAAAGAGTGAAGCCATGAGAATTAAAAAATGGGTTAGGTGGTTAAGACAAGAAGTCATAAGAGTTTGAATTATCTGTAATTTTGAAGAGACTCAGCAGATGCAGAGTATACACAATTAGTCATGTTTATCCTGGCTACAGGTTAAAACTACTTTGGAAATTTTCTAACAACCCCATGCCTGGACCAAACCCTCATTCAATTAAAGTAGAGCATCTCATGTAAGACCTATATATTAAGAATTTTTTAAAGCCCCCCAGTTGGTTCTACTATGCAGCCAGGATTGAAAATCACAACTAACAGAGGAATTAATCTCATCACTGGGATGGTGATTCTCAAAGTGCTGGTCTTCTCAGTATTAACCAAGGATTTGCTAGAAATGCAGATTTCTAATTTGTTAGAATTAGAACCCACCTAGGCCTACTGGATCAAAAACTCCAGGGGTGGAACCCAGTAGTCTATTTCTTCACAAACACCCCAAGTGATTCTGACACACAGTGGTATTTGAAAACCACTGGCCTAGGGTTGCCAGAGTTAGCATATAAAATTACACTATGTCTCATGGGGCATATTTGTGCTAAAATATCATTTGTTGCTTATCTGACATTCAAATTTCATTGGGCATCTTATAATTTATCTGCCAATCCTAAGCTAAAGAGCTAGAATGGCATTACGGTAGAAATTACATTTTTAAGCCATAAATGCTTGAGGAAAGAAACGGCATCATCAACTAATTAAAGGAGGCGAGGTAACAGAAAGATCTGGCTTTGTTGAGAAGATCATGGATATGGTTGTAAATACCTTGGGATTAAGCTGCCTGGGGAAATCCAAGTGAAGGTGTCACATAGAATATATTGGAAATAGGCAGATAGAAATGTTTGTATAAGTACTCTAATTAAGGAAGTGAGTATCAGAAGACAAGGTGTCAAAACCCTGAGCTTTAGGGAAACATCTATTTTAATGAGAGAAGAGAGATTAGCAAGCCAACGAGATGACGAAATCATGTCCTTTTAAATGTATTTACCACAAATTTCTTTGGATGATCATTATGCTGTAGAATATTAATTAACTATTCAATATATGCAAAGGGTGCTAGTAAGCTCTTTGAAGGCAGGGACCAGAGACATTATACTTTACAAAAAAAAATTCCTTACCATACATACAAGCATAGCTTTCAAATTAATCTCTTTCAAGTGAATGACTGACTGGATTAACAGTTTGGAATTAATGAGAAGGAGAGCTGTTTGTGCCATTAAGATATAGTTGGAATGAAAATGTGCCTATCCCCGCAGTATACAATCACTTAGTGTTAGGCTCAGAGATAAGAAATAACAGCGGCGGGGCGCCTGGGTGGCTCAGTTGTTAAGCGCCTGCCTTCGGCTCAGGTCATGATTCCAGGGTCCTGGGATCGAGCCCCGCATCGGGCTCCCTGCTCGGCGGGAAGCCTGCTTCTCCCTCTCCCACTCTCCCTGCTTGTGTTCCCTCTCTAGCTGTCTCTCTCTCTGTCAAATAAATAAATAAAATCTTTAAAAAAAAAAAAAAGAATTTGATTCATAAAAAAAATAACACAGCGGCAAGTAGTTTTGTTTCACAGTCTAAAAAAATAGTGGGGAGAGGGCAGGTTAACAGTGTGCCTTCTATTTAGTACCCCATGAAGTAACTAAAACAGCTTTACAAACAATGACACAGGGCGCCTGGGTGGCTCAGTTGGTTAAGTGACTGCCTTCGGCTCAGGTCATGATCCTGGAGTCCCGGGATCGAGTCCCGCATCGGGCTACCTGCTCAGCAGGGAGTCTGCTTCTCCCTCTCCCGCTCCCCCCTCTTGTGCTCTTTCTCTCTCTCACTCTCTCTCTCAAATAAATAAATAAAATCTTAAAAAAAAAAAAAAAAGATCTCAAACAATGACACAGGATATTTGAATGGAGACCTGGATCTGAAAGGACATGAGAAAATTATAAAACAGCCAAGCTGGAGAAACAATGATATATGAAGAGTACTTAGTGCTTTATTTCCTGAATATCCTTGTGTTTTAATGGAATGTTTCTTTCTACACTAATCAATAATGCATCTTGGTGGAATGCTTTTGACTTGAAAATGCAGATGTTGTAACTTCGGGCAACCCAGCCTCAACTGGCCTTGTGGTAGGTCGTGCTATCATTAAAAAAGGAACTGCTTGTAAAAATAAGTCTTTATCTCAATGGAAGAATTTATTGCTCCAATAAAAGGAAAGGCCCCCAAGGTTTACCGACTCCACTTTGCTGAAGAAAGAGAAAGTAAAGATTTTTCTGTATTATATGACATGGTAGCAAACGTGGGCGGAGGTGGTGAATAGCTGAATATATTCAGGGAAGTTCAGCCCAAGGGGAAAAATAGAGGATGGGCATTTGGGTTGTTGAAATAAAAATGAACCTCATTTGGGAAGGTGCAAACGAGAAATAATGTGAGTCTATTTTACTCTGTTGGATCTTAGCTGGATGTTTCTACTGCTCCAGTAAATCATTTATTGAAACTGCCTCTCTGGGCAGTCTGTTAGTTTCCTATTGCTGCTGAAACAAATCACCACGAGCTTAGTGGCTTAAAACAACACACATTTATTATTTTGCAGTTCTGAATGTCAGAATTCCAAAATGGGGTTTCGCTGGGCTAAAAATCAAAGTATTGGCCTGGGTGTGTTCCTTCTGGAAGCTCCAGGGGAGAATCCAGATCCTTGCCTTTTCCAGTTTCTAGAGACCACCTGAATTCCTTGACTCATGCTCCTTCCTCCATCTCCAGAGTCAACAATGGCCAGTAGTGTCTGCCTCACATCGAATCACTGAGACACTGATGCTCCTGCCTTCCTCTTGCACATAGAAAGACTTTTGTAATTACATTTGGCTAACCTAGATGATGACATCATCTCCCCACCTCGAGGTCCTAAATTTAATCACATCTACAAAGTCTCTCTTATCCCGTAACGTAACATACTTACAGGTTCCTTAGATTAGAGCGTGAACATCTTGGGAGCCATTACTGTGCCCACCACAGAGAAGTAATATCTTTTTGGATTTCTATTTGAATGTATATGTTCCTCAGTAAACAGATTCATGAGGAGTTGAGCACTGTGAGACTTTCCAGGTATGAGTGATCATTTTAAAGTGCGTCTGTGTTCTTTCTGCTTTGTGCCTCATCAGTAGTCATAAAAATGACCATTAGTATTTAGGCAGTGATATTTCTACTTACTCAAAGGGCAAGAGAGAAGCCATTTTAGTTCTTTTACAGTTCTCAAGGCTATGGAAAAGTCACCAAGACTAAGACCTTATCATGTCCATAAAATATATTTCACATAAAGATGCACCAGAAGAGGTGTATAGTGGGAAGGGTAACATTTTACCTGGTCTTGGTTTATATTATCCTCACTCTTCATGAAAAACAGGGGTGGGGGAAGTCTCAGAGAAGCAGAGCTGCTAAAAGAGAGAAGATGAAACCATCCACGTTGTTGAAAGGAGATGGGATACTGGGGAAATCAATGAAGCATCATCAATGTGGAGGGAAGGTCTGAGCACAATACTTAAACAGGGCAGGGTGCATAGTCTACAGCAGCGTGCGTCCAATAGGAAACAAGGTACTAAGACTGCTTGAATGCTTCGTTGGGAGGGAGGAAGAAAGCAGGTGGCATTGGAGCGGTGGAGGGGAATTTGTGAATGGATCACTTAAGATAGAATACCAAGTACACGTCCAGGTCCTCAGCAGATGTTAAATTAATAGATGAAACAACCAGTGATGATGGTCTTTTGATCAGTGAAAATGTCCAAGCTCTTGACTTGCAGAGTGTATCCAGGCACTCAGGTGAGAATCAGGAGATGCGTTAATGAAAGGAGCACACACAATAGAGAAGATGGGGGTATGAAGGGGAAAGAACTCAGAAAGGAGGGCAACAGCCATTCTGTTCATCTGGGACCCAAGAGAACAGAATCGGCACAAAAGAAATGCAGCTACAACATGAAAAAGCATGTAGTTGTTAATAGTATCATAAAAGGAAATTAAAGCAGTCAAATCAATGCTTCAAGAGGCAACTTGAGAGTAACATCTCAGATCTTCACACACACAGCTCTGTTTTTGAAGTAAATTCAGTTAGAACACTTGTAGATTATTCTACAGGATCAGAGCGGGCTGGGATAGGTAGACCAAAGGCAGAATAAAAAATGTGACATAGTAGAAACATTATCAGACATAAAACAAAAACAAAAAAAAAATTTTTGTCTCATTTAAAAGGCCCATGAGCAGCAGGGCAAAGTAGAAGAACTGAAAAAAAAAAATGTTTTGTTCTCTGTAAAATGGAAAGGACTTGAACATGATTTTGTCTGAGAAGCCATTGGTGTAATAATATAAATGTGCTCAGTCTTCAATTCCACAAAAGCCAACTAAGGAGAAAATGCATTTATCCCAGTTAGAATCTGCAGCAGTGTGGAAAAGCAAGGACACAGTGGCAGACAAGCGTATGTCTCTGGAACCAACAACCGCTGTTTGGGTTTGCATCACAAACTTGTTTAGGTTTTTCATTTTCCGTGTGTTTGGTTTATTGGATTGTAAACATTTTTAATTATGCAATAAATTATGCAATAAATTTAATTATGCAACAAAACGAAGATGCAAGCAATACAAAAGTCTTTGAAACATTCCTTTTCACATTTTCCCAAAACCCCCCAATCCTGTCATCCTTCCTCAAAGTAAACGTTCATAAGAATCTAGAGTGTTGGGGCGCCTGGGTGGCCCAGCCGTTAAGCGTCTGCCTTCGGCTCAGGTCATGATCTCAGGGTCCTGGGATAGAGCCCCACATCGGGCTCCCTGCTCCGCGGGAAGCCTGCTTCTCCCTCTCCTACTCCCCTTGCTTGTGTTCCCTCTCTCACTGTGTCTCTCTCTGTCAAATAAATAAAATCTTTAAAAAAAATTTAAAAAAAAAGAATCTAGAGTGTTTCCTTTCAGGTAATTGTCTGCATATTCATATGAAATACATATACAAATATTTAGGATGACTTTTAATGAACTTATGCCTATTGTTCTACTTTCATTTTGTTTAATAATATGTATTAAATACCTTTTCATCTCTCTGCTTTAAATCTTCTATGGTATTCCACAGTACCATAATCCATTTAACTATTTCTCTATTGATAAACATTATTTAGATTTTTCTAGTATTTTGTCATACAAAATATGCTTGCTATGGATGGTTTTTTTATATGCACACACACACATATTTACTTTTTTCTTTGCAGAGCAAATTGCTAGAAGTAGAGTTGTTATTCAAAGGGTATGCGCATTTTCTTCTCCTGAAAAAAATGTTTCTCAAATCATTTTCTAAAACAACAGTAGCAGTTTACATCTCTGCCAAAAGAGAATGAGCATGGCTGTCCATCTAAGTCTTCATGAACAATGAATATCATTGATTTAATGATTTAAAATTTTCAAGTGTATTACTAAAGACAGCAAGATGTTTATAAACTATCTTACAATAAACAATATAAGAAAAAAAAATTCAAATATAATGGGTAAAAAATGATTTATCATTAGAGTTTTAATTTGTAATTATATAGTTATTAAGGAGGTTTAGTATCTTTCCCAATGTTATTGACAATTTGCATTTTGTTTCCTGGAAATTGCTTGCTTTATCTTTTACTGATTTTACTACTAAATTATTTGTATTTTTTTCTTAACTGGGAGTGTTTTAGTCAGTTTGGGCTGTCATAACAAAAGGCCATAGACTGGGTAGCTTGTAAGCAACAGAATTATTTCTCACAGTTCTGGGGACTGGAAGTTCAAAATCAGGGTGCCCGCTGGGTCAGGCGAGGTCCCTCTTCCAGGTCACAGACTTTTCATTGTATCCTTCCGTTTCCATGGTGGAAGAGACAAGGGAACTCTCTGGGGCCTCTTTTATAAAAGCACTAATTCCATTCATGAGGGCTCCACCCTCATGACCTAATCACTCCCAGAGATCCCACCTTCTAACACCATCACCTCCAGCATTAAGTTTTCAATACATCAATCTTGGTGGGACACATTCAGACCACATGGGGAGGAATGTCAGTATATCATGAATATGAAATCTTTGTGTGATGTTTGTTACAATTATTTTATTCATTCTGTCACATCTTACAGATATTTCCTTCTATTTTTAGCCTGCCTGCTAGGTGTTTTTAATTAGTCCTGCATAGTGCATTTCATCAAATATTTTCTCAGCATCTATCAATTAATCATATGACATTTCTCATTACCATCATACCAATCCTTCTCTCCTGAGATAAACCCACCTATTTCAGTTATTATTGCCAAACAATAAACATGCCAAATATAGTGGCAAAAAACCCCCAAACAAACAAACCCCCAAACAAGCATTTTATTATACTTACAAATTCTGGGGTCTGGGCAGGACGTGGATGGGCAATTCCTTTGCTCCTCATGGCGTCAGCAGAGTGGTCCTCAACTGGCAGATGGGCTGGTCAGGAGGTTCCAAAAGGCTTCATGTCCAATGACTAGAAGATGACAGGAAGGCTGAACTTACTTGGGACTACTGACTGGGGTACCCACATGTGGTCTCTCCACCATGAGAGTTCCAGAGTTGTTGGAATTTCTTACATGGCAATTGGCTTCCACCAGAGCAAATATCCCAAGAGAAATAGGAAGAGCTGCTTGCCTTTTTATGACTTATCCCTGAAAGTCATACAGCTTCATTTTCACCATACTGTATTGATGAAAACAGTCACAGGCTGCTCTCAACCCTTTACTCTCTGATTCCAGGAAAGGGACATAAAACCCAACCCCTAGATGGAAGAGGTATTAAAGAAAGCGCAGACATTTTTCAACTGCCATACTACCTGATCATGATACAATTTTACTCTGCTATTAGATTCATTTTGCTTATATATCATAAAATATTTTTGTGTCAGTGTTGCTTTGTAAAAATAGCACTTCAGCTGCTTATCTTGTGGCTTTATGACCACAAGACCGACAGCAGCTCAAAATGATCCAAGTTCATAAAGCTTTGGCTTCCTTGGTAGTTGCCTCCTCTTCTCCGGAAGCAAGGATTGTGTTCTGACTTGTCTTCCTCACTTCTACCTGGGTGGAAGCCTCAGCAGCTCTAGAACTCAGATCTGACCTGGCCATGTGCACAGAAGCTCAGAATGGAAGCTGCCAGAAGAAGCCACAAGAATGGAGTACTAAAGAGCCCCATGGAGAAGACTTTACCTAATGAGAGACAGGAGCTGGAGAAGACTGGGAAGATAGATGAGTTGCCCTTGCTCCCCAAGAAGGACTTCTCCCAGACATAGTAGTTTCATCCGGCCAATCTAGGGACATTCAGTGTGATCAAGCAATCAGTTTTGTTTTTGGTTTTAGTTTTTGTTTTTGTTGTTGTTGTTTTCTGTTTGTTTTTGTTTTATAAGTATGGCAAGCTTAATAGCATACCCCTTGAATTTGCTTTCCCTCTTTCCCACTTCCCTTCCCTTTTTTCCTCTACCCCTGCTTCCCTGGCTTTATATCCCTCAATAAAGCATTAGCACACAGGTTTGGTGTAGGCTTTTATTTCTAAAGAATTCAAATTGAGACATAGGATTACGCTACCATTATAAAAGTACACAGGGGCGTTTCCATTTTTCATCTGCTCTGGAACAGTTTGTATAAAATAGAAATAGCTCCTCTACCATTTAAATTTAGCGGGAGAGTGCAGTAATTGGTCTTCTCAGGTTTTAAACTCCTTGATCTGATTTTTGGCAATTTATATTTTTCTAGAAAATTGTCCTGAGACTTTCTATAAGCAACTTGTTACCTGTTAAATACGTGGCTTTTGATTAACTTCTGGGAAAAAGAAGAAAGAAAAACACTGATTAATATTTATCTTGTCTCTATCACAAGTTAGTATGTCAGGTGGGACAAGTAAATAAACCAATCTGCATTTCAGTTCATTCATCTGTAGAATAAGAAATTTAGACTAGAATATTGCTCTTTTCCTTATGGCTCCAAAATCTTTGATGCTATATGACATTGGTTCCATGTTATGTGAGGAGTAATGCCAGAGATCTGCACACCATATGCCAACATTTAACCATCCATGTGACCAAGAGAAAGCGAATTCATTTCTCAATAAATAAATAAATAAATAAATAAATAAATAAATAAAAGTAATAAATTGAAGCAGATTTAGTGATTATCAACCAGAGGAGACACTGAATTCCTAAGGGACATACATCAGAATCCTCACCATCAGATTTTGATAATATTCTTGATGTGGTAACACTCCCCTATTAGAATCGCTGCCATGGAAGGACATTATGATCATTGGAGTCTCACTGGAAATGTGTTTTTATGAAGAAAAATGTTTGGAAACCTTTATCAATAGTAATAATGAGGAGAGAGAGAGAAGGAATAGATAGAAGGGTGGAAGAAATATTTATCAAATTTAAAAAGTATTTATTACAAATAAATATTTATTAAATTAATATTAATTAAATTAATAAAAATTTATCAAGTTTGGTTCACAGTATTAATTTATTTAATTCAAAAATAACCCCCATGAAATGGATACTACATGAAATGATCATTCAAAGATCACTTCCAGTTTTATGATTCTAAAAATACAGATTTCCAGAAGTAGAAGAATAAGAGCAAGTTTTCAACACCAAACTGGAAATAAATTACACGCACATACACACATACGCATATATATTTGACATTAAAAAGAGAAAATAGTGTTAATCACACATTAAAACTTCCAGCCAAATATAGAGCAAATTGTATTTGGAAACAGGCTCTAAAAAAGTCACCAAGAATGGAGGGAAAAAAAAAAAAGACCAAAGATGAAAGTTACCAGAAAGATTTTTAAAAATAAAAGCATGTGTAATCTATAAAACTTAAATGCAAACAGAAAAAAAAAATAGAAATTATAATACTACTAACATCAATTAGTAGTATTTAATCCATTTTAATCCATTTTTAACATGGATTAAAAACAAAAGCATTTAAGGGAAACAAGTAAGGAGCATTCCATGGTAAAAAGTTTAATGTGAAAAAAAGAAATACCTGTGTTAATTTTTATGCACAACATAAAACAGAAAGAAGTAAAACTGAACTGTTAAAAATACAAAAGGAGGGGATCCTGGGTGGCACAGTCTGTTGAGCTGCCAACTCTTGGTTTCACACAGCTGTGATCTCGGGGTGTGATCTCGGGTGGTGAGATCAAGCCCTGCTTCAGGGTTGGGCTCAGTGCAGGGTCTGCTTAAGACTCTCTCTCCCTCTCCCCACCACGTGCTCTCTCTCTAAAATAAATTAAAACATTTAAAAAAAAATACAAAGGGAAACTGACAAAACCTTAACAGAGAGAGGCCTTTGCTTAATTACATGTCTTTATATATCAAGTTTTAGAAAACAAGTACATTTCTGATGTGACTAATATAGCTTCAAGCCAAGTTAATCAAACTGAAAACTAAAGATACAGAGCAAATTTAAAAGCAGTCAGGAAAAAAAAGACATTATGTAGGAAATGTAAAGGGCCAGACATGAAGTTTGAAGTATAAAGTAGTAAAATATTGACTCTAAATAGATTTCAGAGTACATATTGTTAGGGTTTCTTGGTCTTAGCAGAATTGACATTTTGGGGATAACTCTTTGTTGCAGGGGTCTCTCCAATGCATTGTAGCATTCTTAACATCATCCCTGGCCTCTATCAGCTAGATTTTTAACAAGGAAAAATACCTCCAGATAAAACCAGATATCCGGGGCGGCGGGGGGAGGGGGGCGAAGAGGTGAGGCTGAGAAATAATCCCTGATTAAGAACCACGGCCCTGGGGCGCCTGGGTGGCTCAGTCGTTAAGCGTCTGCCTTAGGCTCAGGTCATGATCCCAGCGTCCTGGGATCGAGCCCCACATCCGGCTCTCTGCTCGGCCGGGAGCCTGCTTCTCCCTCTCCCACTCCCCCTGCTTGTGTTCCCTCTCTAGCTGTCTCTCTCTCTCTGTGTCAAATAAATAAAATAAAATCTTTAAAAAAAAAAAAAAGAACCACGGCCCTTGGTGCACCTGGGTGGCTCAGTCGGTTAAGCTTCTGCCTTCCACTCAGGTCCTGATCCCAGGGTGCTGTGATTGAGCCCCGCATCGGGCTCCCTGCTCCACGGGAAGCCTGCTTCTCCCTCTCCCATTCCCCCTGCTTGTGTTCCCTCTCTCGCTGTGTCTCTCTCTATCAAATAAATAAATAAAATCTTAAAAAAAAAAAAAAGAACCATGGCCCTATAGCAATCATTAGAGGTATAGAACCCATAAACAAATATGGACTATTAAGAAATATTCAATAACTCCAACGTAGTCTGGAAAGAAGCAATAGGCAGAAAATAAAAGGGAAATTGATAATAAGTAGCAAGATGCTATATTTAAATTAAAATATCAATAATTAAATTAAATATAAGTAAAATAGCCCAACAGAAATTGTCATATTTATATTGAAAAAAATCAAGACCCAACTCTATGGTTTCTACATGAAATGCACTTCAAATATAAAAACCCAAATAATTTTAAAATAAAACAATGGAAAAATGATACCCCATGCAAACAGTCAGCATAGGAAAATGGGAGCGGTTATATTAATATCAAACAAAGTGGACTTCAAGATAGGGAATAACAAGATAAAGAGTAACTTTTAAAATGGTAAAAGGGATAATAAATTACAATAACCCTAAATATGTATGCACCTACTAAGATAAAATCCTATAACAGAGACCATGCACCTAATAACACAAGATTCATGAACTGTAAACTCTATAATGACCATTTCTACCATAACCTTGCACACTGTCTTCTACATAGTAAATGGCCATCAACACATCTTATTAATTTTTAATGTACCATAATTGATTTAACATTCTCCTTCAGGTTTAAGTTGTTTCCAATCTTAAATGGGTTTGCTCTAAGTGATCGCAGGGTTCCTGGGATGTCTTTCCTCAAACCTTTGTTCTTGATCAACAGGTCTATTCTACTATCTTTTATGCTATAAATATTTAATTTGGTCATGGAGTCTGCACTGCCTACTTTGGTGCATATTCTTTGAATGAAAGAAACCATGAGATTCTTCTCATTTTTTTAGATTACTCAGCTGCACTTCCTTATTTCCCTTATGTTCCCTTGACTTCTAAATGTACAAGATAGAAATAATCTTAAAAATGTTGCTGATGACCTAACAAAATAGATTTCTGTTTTTCTTTAATATATTACATGTGAAGGCATTCAGAAAGCTGGAGGTAGCTTTTCATTCCCCACATATATAAATAAAAATATAAATGAATGAATAAAAATCAGCAGTTAGACATAAGATTGTCTTCTTTATATTACCATGCTATCCCAGTAATGGTAAGAAATCACTATGGCACTCAATAGAACATTAGAGAAAGAACATTGGTCTTAAACTCAGAAAATCCAGATTTCAGCCCATCTCTGCCATAGTCAGTTTTGGAACTTTGAGCTATTTCCTAAATACAACTAATTTTACATTCCCTATTTTAAAAAATTGTTAGAACAGCCTATCCCCTAGGTTTATGGTGAGGATCAAAGAACTTCTTGGGTACAAACATACTTTGTGAATTTTCATCTGATTATAAAATCTCTTCATTTTTTAAAATTTTTATTTAAAAAGTCAGAAAAACATTAGAGAATCTATATTGCTTAGGATTACTTTTATGCACACATAGTAGAAAAGCCAACTAACAAGAGCTTACAAAACTGAGTTTTCTTGTCCTCATACATCACCAGCCCATAAGTAGGCGGCTGCTGGTGTTTCACAGTGAGGCCATGTAGGACTGAGACTATTTCTCTATACTCTGCCCCTCTCCGTAGGCTGGCTTCTGGGCTCATGCTTGTGAAGGAAGGCAGCAAAAAAGCTACAAAAGTCACATCACTATTGAAGGCAGGAGGTAAAGGGGAAAGGAGCAGGGCCAGCCCCTAACCCTGCTAAAAAAGCAAAAGGCTTCCCTGTCACTCCTCTAGCAGATGTGTTGGATTAGGTCTCATTGATCACGCTAGCGTCATACGTGCATCACTAGATGCATCTGCTAGGAAATCTCCCTCTGGCTCCTGCATGTGGGAGCTGAGATTCTGTGAGCGAAGATGAAAGGCTGTTGAGGAGGCAACAGCTCAGCCACAGGATCTCCAGGGTGAGAAAACATCTCTCTCTTCAGGCCCCTACCCAATCTCGCCATGAAATCCCCGCCCTCCCTCATAAATCATTTTCTTAACCAGGATAAATTTTGAGCCTCATTGCCTATACTCTCTTCAGCTCACCTCTTTCTATCCTCAGGACCACTTATAAAACCCGGATGTTGTTTAGGCTCTTCAAGTGTTCAACCAGCTAGTCTTCAAGTACCAAGTGGGTTTACTACTTGGTGGCATGAATGCACTCATTGGCTCTTTTTATGGGACGGGTTCTAATATAATAATTAGGTAAGAAGTAGAAGAATGTTCATAATGTAAAAATCATGACAACCATATGTAGTAATGCCATCCTATAACATTTCTGAAAACTTCTTCCTCAGAATAATATCCGGTAAATTTTATTATGATGAGAAAAGTGGGAAGATTTACTCTGCTACAAGAGGTCTTGAGGCCGTCCTTACACCCAGCTCCTGCCCCCTCACTTCTACATCTTCACGGGGTTCAAACTAACCATTCTTCCTTTGCATACTTACTTTATCCTGGGTATTGAGCCAATATGCATAATCACTTTACCTCTTATGACCTCAAGAACATAGAAAACTGTACAATGCTTCCCATTTTATACAGAAAGAAGTGTTTTAAAAAGTGAAGTTATAGAGTAAACTGTTAAAGTTCAAGTAATTTTATCAATAAGCATTACAAAGTTTATAAGAAATGGTTACAAGAATTATTACCCAATTTTTCCTGAATCTAAATGGCATTTCCTTGCTACTGTGCACTCATATGAGGAAGAACACAGGTAAGATAAATAGATACATACTCCATCTTTTTTACTTTACTATTTTCTTAAATATCTCAGAAAGGTTTCTGTTTACAAAAATGCCATTTTACCTAATGTTAATGTATGCAAAGAGTTTAAAATATCTTAACTTGGAGAAACAGGGTAACTGTAATAGCAATGCTTGTGACTATTCATACTTACCTACCAAGACTGATATTATCATCGAACTCATTATCTCACAAGTCAAAAATCAGAAAAATATTGAGGAATATTCTGACGTGGCTAGAGATTTTATGAAACATTAAGAAATATCCTCAAGCCTCAGTAGCCATACTTATGTTATGAGAATTGTGTTTTGCAAGTGAGTTTAAGTGAATATTTAATCTAAGGAGTCTGGTCAATAGCCAGATTTCTAAAAGCCAGAATGAAATCCCAAAGATTGAATACCTCCAAAACAGCTACAACTTCATTTTGCAAACCCTTTTTGTACATAGTCTAAAGCTCTGAACAATAACAATACATTTTCAAACATGACAAGTACAATAAAATCTATTTTTTAAAAAAAGCAGAAGCAAGCAAAACTGGTTTCAGATGTGACTCCAAAGAGACATGCATAGCTTGTGAAAGGTGAATGAGCTTATTTGATAGAAAAATCTGAGATGTGATATACTGCAAACTGCGTGCATTGGAGACTTTCCAATTTAGCCAACTTGACCTTGCCACATCTCTTCATGGCCAAGTTTGGAATTCACCACTCTAACATCCCTTCCCCAGTTCAACCCCATTCTTCGACAGTGGCAGGACAGATGCAGAAGTGCAATGGGTGAGATGCATCTATGAGACATTTATATGCCAAGGGAGACTCTGAAGTGGGAGACTGGGAAGGTAAGAAGCAATCTGGAAATGGAATCAATTAAAAAATAATGCTGTTTTTCACTGAAAACCATAGAGAGAAATAAATGGTGTAAGAGCTTCCACTTTTTAACTAAGGTGTTGTTTGCAAACTGGAAAACTGCTAAAATATTTACATCTTTAAGTGCATGTAGACAGATTTTTCTCCTTTTGCCACTGTCCCCAGAGAAGAACAGAATATTCTGGAAGCACACTAATACAGATGATTACAATTTCCAGAGGCTACCCCTGAGGATAACTCTGAAAGAGGAGTGAGGTGGAATGAGGTAATCAAAAGTCATCTCTCCTCAGCCCAAACTACATAAAAAAAAGAGACTTGGTGTGGCTCTTGATACAGAAAGTTTCCTTTGCTACTGTTACAGTGTCATCAGGAAGTAATATCTCATAAATAAAGCCAAACTGCCATGCAAGGACACTAAAAAAAATCGCTTGGTTCTATAAGCCTCAAATTAAATAGCAAAAGTATATTGATTCTTCAAATGAGCTTAAGATGATCTGACTGTTCATTAAGCCACTGAACCAATATATTTATTAGCAGCTGCTTTAAGTAGAATTACTAATAAATATCTACTTTTAGTGATTATATTTGTATACATATATATCTTACTTTTATTTCCATGCCCTTAAAAGAAAGACATTCATTCTTTTCTAACTAAAAGGAGTTATAAGGCCAGAATTCTGTCTCACTCTCTAGAAAATTGATTGTGTCCATGAGTGAGACACTAGCCAATCTTGTGTGCAGAGTAACAGGTCCAGAAAATCAGATTTGATCCATGTGGGATTCTCAGACAGAGCTGCCCTCATCCTGACCCTCTTGCACATTCACTTTCCATTGAAGCTGTCTGTACACAAGTAAAAAGATTTCAAGCTTTGCCAGTCTTCTACCTCATGTGACATATTCAGAAAGGACAGCACAGCAATCACTGTTTTGTATTTACTAATGTCATGTTGTGGATACTTCCCAGATGTCATTTATTAATGTCATATCTTAAAGGAGAGGCATCAGCAAAGCATGATTCTACATTCTGCCTCATAAATTACTCCCCTGGTCCCACCTATTTGCCAGACATTCTCTAATGACCTTTCTACCTACTAATCTTCCAACAAGTAACTGTGTACCAAAAAATGATAAAGATGAACTTCTAATCATGACCAACGTCATTTGTACTTGAATGAATGACCTCAAAAGCCTGTGGATGCAATTAGGTATCACGTAGGTCTTGACAATATCTATCATCCAAACTGCCTTTTCACAGTTTTCTTTCTCTTGCAGTTTTCATACTCATCCTAAATTCTTTATTGTGAGAACTCCCTTATTTTCTAGCAATCGCTTTATATCCGCCTTTTCCTCTCTCTAGTGGAAGTACTCCTTACAAATCTCTAACTCATTAAATTTTTCCTTCCATATGATTATTTCCATACTGAAGCAATAGCACAACTGATAAATCTTGTCATGCATTTAAAACCATGTTTATAACACAATATGTGAAACAAAAATTGCTCGGGCAGATGTCTCTGCTGGATGATTTTGTGTACCAATAATCTCATCTCTGCCATTTGCATGTAGACAGCTTCAGGTGTCTCTCTCTCATCCAGTGTAGGTAAAACTAGGAATTGGTTAGAGCACACCTTTCCCTGTTATCTGATCGTAGCTTTTCATTGCCTTTGAGCTGTTTTACAATTCTATAAATTGTAGATAACAGATAGCAATGGCAAAATAATCCTTGTCTATAGAAATGCAAATAAAGTCTGTCTGGGGAAGTTCAATTGACTTCTCTGTATCCCCCTGTGGAAAAGCCCCGTTATCTCTTTGCAAATTTATCTCAGCATTGACTTCCTTCATATAAATTTGTGCATCTTTGACTTTTTTGAACATCTGTCTGATTCCCTCATTAATAATGGGCTAAATAAAATATTTAACTTGTGTTTATGTCTGTTTGAGATTCAGGTTTCACATTTTTTGAAAAATAATTCCTTAACACTAGGATTCACAAGCCAACCAACACTGTGTAACTTGCAGCCATAGACTATGAAGACATGAGGAAGAGTACACGTACCTAAAATTTATTACATTTGGTCTATGTTCATGAAAACGACTGAAAACCCTTTTAAAAATTTTATATATAATTTACAAAGTGCCCAGAGTGCCAATAACTCAAGATGTTGTCAATTAAAGAAGTTAAAATGTAAAAGATTGAAACATTAAAACAATGAAAATTACTCAATTCTGTCTTTCCTTTTCTTTTCTTCCTTTTTATATTCTCTGACCCTCAAGAATTAAAAGAAAAAGAATAAAAAGGTAAAAGAAATAGCCAAAGAGCTTTCCCTCCTGATTGTATTTAGAAAGAAAGGCTAGATATAGGAATGTCCCTAAATCTATAGCTTTTCAAACAAGAGCTTTCCATTCAGTTCTTCGAACTCCTTACTGAATCCTAGCTGAATGTGATGAACACAGGTTCTGTCTTGGGATCCTGGTCACTATAGGGTACGGAAGGCAGCACTGACAGAGGTCAAGATCTCCAACTCCAGACAGTGAGAGTTCGAATTCTGGCTCCACGAATTATGTGTGACTCTAGTCAAGTCACGTAATTCCTCTGAGCTTCAGGTAGTTCATGTATAAAACTATGATACTTACAATAATAATGATATTAATTTATAGAATTATCTGAGGTTTAAATGAGAAACTACCTATGAAGCTCCAAAAACAAGGCCCGTCGTGTGGTGGTCACTCAGTAAACATTATTATTATTATCCTTCTTTGATGTGCTCCCAAAGAGTTGTTTTAATTTGTTCCTAAACATCAACATCGCCCACCGGATTTAAAAATCACCTAATGTAAAGGAAGTCCTATCATGTAACCTACATGAACACAAAGAAGATGTTTTATACACATTAAATCAAGAAATAAAGCATCTAAGACAAAAAAATAAATTAATTAAAATACTTTGTGTCACAAACTTCATGTCAGGCAAAATGTAAACCGGCTATAATTGTGGACTTCTGTAACAACTACTCTGATAATTAAGATCTCACCCAAACAGTAGACTTTACTTGGAAATCAGGCAAAATATAACCTTCTCTTCCTAAACCTTTGGTTCAAAAGTAATGTGTCCTCTCTATTCAGTTGAAATTCCTAATTACACTTAAAAATAAATATGTAAGTAAATAAATATTTAAGTTTTATATGAGAAATATATATATATTTAATTTTATATATTATAAATATATACATACATATGTGTGTGTATATATACATACATGTATGTATATTTATATGTATGTATGTATATAACCACCATTGGAAGCAGAACATCTGATTCTTGGAGTCATTAAAAAATTCAAGGAATAGCTGAGTTTTACAGATAAGACACAGGGTCTAATCAACTGCACGATTTGTGGTCAGTAACAAATTCACTCAATTTTAGTTGCCCCATTGGTAATAAGAATTCTAAGATGGTCAATTCTTTTTATACAATCACACAGTAAAGATAAATGAGACAAAGTATGAAAAAAAATCTGTGATCAATTTGGAAGATAATGTACTATATAAATCCAAGTTGGCACTACTCTGAAGAGCACAATTTAAGCACTGCAGATGCAGTAACTAGATATTTGATACAAAAAAGACTCTATTTTCCCACCTGCTCTTTCTTCCTATACCCTTTCCAGGTGCTGCTGTATAATTTTTCTCACAACCAGGCAATTACATCCCCTGAATTGTGCAGTTAGTCAGCTAACCATCTGCTTTCTAGGAGCAGTCATGTGTTGGGTTCACAATTTTCTTGATTCAAACCATGAGAAGGATGTAGAAATCTCAGGTGCAATATTTGAGGCATTATTTATTCTGGAATAATGAACTACAAAGATGAAAATTTTTACCACCCTTGACTTGCTGGTGAAGTCCTTAGGGCACTGGAGAACAAGGTTGGGGAGCCAAGGAAGGTAGAGATCATGGTCACTTAATATGTACATATAAATATAAATAAATGTCTATGACTATTTTTTCTTGATTGCACATCCCCCTAGCATCTCAAACTGAACAGGCTGTAAATGTATGCCTCCAGACACCCAGAGAAAAGCAGCAATCTTAATTAGCCAAATTAAAACAGTAAGACACATCCGATTATCCCTTTTTAGTCTAAACCAGCTTCTAAAATGACAACTGATGTGAAAATAATTAAAACAAGACAGACTGGAAAAAGAGGAGAAATAATGTATTTAGATTTTGAAGAGAAGTAATTAGTTTTGGCAGGTTATTTTTTTTTTTATGTAAATTGAAAAATTAGGTCTCCTAGGCAGAAGCGATACATTTAAGTATCTGCATTTCTGGCACAACACTGGAGAAGAAAAAGTTATAATGAAAAGCAACAAAGATGAATTTCAAGCACAGGAAAGTCTCTTTAAATTGTTACTTTTTTTAAAGGAAGACAGATTCCCAAAGAAAATAGAATTCGTAAAATCTGTCTCAATAGTTCAGTATTGCTGTGGAGGAGAAAACAATCTTACTAATTTCCTGAGACTGTTTTTCCTCAATGCAGATAAGGACTTTTTTTTTTTTTTTAATTTAAACAGCTGTCTGTTCTTGTGTCATTCTGTGTTAACACTCACACGTTATTCTTCCTTCAAACTGTCATTTTTATATAGCTTTACTTCTTCATTTCAGCTGCTTCGTTTTCAGTAGAAACCTAGACCAGTCTTCTCTTGATCTTGAACTTGTGATACATACACACACACATTGCTGTCCATGCACTACTCCTGCCTGAGTTCACCCACACACGGCTTCAACCAGCGTAGACAAAACGACTCTGAAATCTATGAATCTAGCCCTGCCATCCACACTTAAATATATAGCTACCTACACCGTACTGATATACACAGCTCTTCTTGCTTTCCTACAGAAACTATGAGCTGCCCTGATAGAAGAATGAACAGGATACACAGGAGATAGGAAGAAGAGAATGGTAAATTCTACCTGAACTGCAGTGCAGGTGCGGAGGAAGGATAGTTAGGAAGAAAAGGTTTCTTCGTAAACAGCTGATCTTCCAACCCCCATGCTCCAATAACCACAACTGCCTTAATAAGAGAAAATTATTTTGGGGATAAATGAAAAAAGAGTACATTTGCCAGCTTCAATGAACCACTAGTGAGATGAAGGTATGCACATAATACATACACGCATGTTTCTAGTTCAATAAAAACTAGTAATTAAAACCAAGCCACTCCTTTCCTAACCAAGCCTTCAGTTAATTAGATGATTTCCCATCTTCGTATCTGAAACATACACAGAAGTTTTAATACATATGATGTTACTGAGAATCCTTCACATTCTATGATTTATGTGTACAAACTGCCATATCCATTTATGGCCCAGCATAATTCAAGAAGCCTATTGGTTTCAAAATTTCATTGAAGAGTACCTCCAGAAATCTCACATTTTTCTATGATCTTCTTCTGTGCAATGAGGTGGGCTTGAAGAAAATGAATTAAAGTGCTAAGAGAGACCTGTGGTCTGATGATGATGGAGAAACATGCAATGCCCTGGCTGCAGTGTCTCCCCTTCACAAAGGGAAAACCGTATTTCCAGCCTTCTTGGAGTTAGTCTGACACTGTGTGACTGACATTTCATCAGTGGGTATATGAGCCCAAAAAAAGGCAGTTAAAAAAAAGAGTTGGTATGTGTCCTTCTTGGCATCCCTCTCATATCTGTGCACTGGAAACAAACAGCTTGCACAGTCGAATTACAGGGCAGAAACAGCTCAGACCCTGAGTCATAATTTAACAACAGCCAAGGAGGACCACCTGACCCATGAGTCATTTTCCTGATAAACCACTGAAATAATGGGAGATTTATTTGTTGTCACAGAACAGTTAACCTATCTTAACTGACACAATGTTATAAGAAACTGATCCACCAATACTTTTCCTCCTAAGTGAAATGAAGACGTAATATCAAAAAACTACTGATATCTTGGGACGCCTGGGTGTCTCAGTTGGTTAAGCTTCTGACTTCAGCTCAGGTCGTGATTCCAGCCAGAGTCCTGGGATCAAGTCCCTCAGCAGGGAGCCTGCTTCTCCCTCTGCCTGCCACTCCCCCTTTGTGCTCTCTCTCTCTCTCTCTCTCTGACAAATAAATAAATAAAATCTTAAAAAAACAACAACAGCAACACTACAGGGCACCTGGGTGGGTCAGCCAGTTAAGTGTCTGCCTTCAGCTCAGGTCATAATCTCAGGGTCTTGGGATCGAGCCCCGCGTCTTGCATCGGGCTCCCTGCTCAGGGGGCTGCTTCTCTCTTCCCTACACCCACACGCCCCATCTCCCTTTGCTACTCCCCCTGCTTGTGCTCTCGCTCATTCTCTCTCTCAAATAAATAAATAAAATCTTAAGAAATAAAAATAAAAAATAAAAAAACACTACTGATATCAACTACACATAGTTAATATGAATGAAAATATTGTATAGAGTTAATATTTCAAGCTAGGATTCTGAGGACAAATGGCCTAAATTCAAAACCTGACTCAGTCTTTTATTAGGTGGATGATCCTGGGCAAATTGCTTAACCTCCCTGTGCCTCAATATCCTTATCTGTAAAGTTGGGGATATTATCACTATATACCTCATATATTTCCATAAAGACTAAATGAACTATTTCCTGGAAAGAATCTACCATAGTCCCCAGCACATAGCAAGCCCTACTGATAAATATTTACTATTATTGTTATGCAAGGGTAGAACTAGTAAGGGGTAGAACTAGAAAGCAGCATGCTTTCCAAATTTAAATTATTTATACAATTGGCTAAAATGTTTCAGTGTTCCTTTCAATAGGCTCTCTACAGGATAGCTGAGATGGACAGTCAGGCAAGAGAGGGATGTTTCTTTTCCTGTGCCCTGAACTCTTCTGACAGTGTCTGACTAGAGACCTTACCTGGTCAGCCATGCAATGCACTAGATAAATGGCGAGATCCTTCTAACGACAATGAAGTTTTATAGACAACAGCACTGCCAATTTACAACCTCAGTAAAACATTGTACAATTTTACCGATGCCTCTTAATTTGTGTATTTGTGTCAAATGAAATGGCAGCAAGGGCAAAAACAACAACAACAGCAACAACAACAAAACAATTGAAGTGGCCATAAGGCTAATCTAATAAGAGCTTATGAATATAACATTTTCTTAAACTCTATACTGCACTGCATGCAATTATACTCATATGAAAAAGAGATGCATCCTGATTTCCAACTCTAAGAATCTGAGTCTGTGTACACATATTACCACGTTTATATACTTTCTTTTTTTAAAAAAAGATTTTAGGGCGCCTGGGTGGCTCAGTTGGTTAAGCGACTGCCTTCGGCTCAGGTCATGATCCTGGAGTCCCGGGATCGAGTCCCGCATCGGGCTCCCTGCTCAGTGGGGAGCCTGCTTCTGCCTCTGACCCTCCCCCCTCTCATGTGCTCTCTCTCTCTCGTTCTCTCTGTCTCAAATAAATACATAAATAAATAATCTTTAAAAAATAAAAAAAGATTTTATTTATGTATTTATTTGAGAGAGAGAGAGAGAGAGAGAGAAACAGCATGAGAGGGGATAGGGTCAGAGGGAGAAGCAGGCTCCCCGCTGAGCTGGGAGCCCGATGTGGGACTCGATCCCGGGACTCCGGGATCATGACCTGAGCCGAAGGCAGACGCTTAACCAACTGAGCCACCCAGGCACCCACGTTTATATACTTTCAAAAAAGGACAGGTATTTACACATATGGACTTAAGAACAACCATTGTCCGTTATTCCCTCATACATTTGAGATACTCCTGGGCAAGGGAACCAAGCCTAGGCATATAAAAAACTACCTTTGCAGAAAGGGAACCATTTGTTCAAATATTTTTAGGTAGCTTGAAATTGTCCCCCTATTCTTTTCTATATATACCTAAGTAATACCTCTTTTCCTAATTTTTATGTAAAATTATAACCCCTTAGAAGGAAGGGCTCACGGTCCTATTAATAAACACACTGTCATTCTTTGACCCTGAACTTGGCAAAACCTGACTTCCTAAAATATTCCCATATTAACAATAATGGTGATGATGGTGTGATAATGATGATGATGATGAGTTTAATAGTTTAAAAAATTATTGATATTTACTATTTGCCAGATGACGTATCAAGCTTTTATACTCAATCTTCATTTAATCCTGATAATAACCCTGAAATAATATATTACCATCATCATTTTATGGATAAGAAAAATGTGGTTTAGAAAGATTAATAAACATATTGAGGTCATACAACTAAAGGTCACACATGTTAGATGTGGAACTTGAACCCAGCAGGCAAGCTCTAATTTCTGTTACTTAACCACCACAATATATTACCTCCCATTCCCTCTCTCTTCCATTCTCTCTGTTATAGCGTATTTCTTGATGCATAACAGTTGTGATATATCTAAATTATACAAAGTGCTCATGAATCATGTCTTCATAAACATGCTGTTTCTTAATTCAAGCAATAGCTCTTTCACTGTGCCCTGTAAAAGAAATAAAGGTCACTCACCTCTCCTTGCCTCAGTTTTCTCACCTGTCAGATAGATAATACCTTCCTTACTTAATTTTTAAAAGAGATTGATTTTATTTATTTATTTATTTATTTATTTATTTGAGAGAGAGAGAGTGCAAGTGAGGGGAGGGAGGGACAGACTCCACTGAGAGCAGAACAGAGTCCAACGCAGGGCTCAATCTCAGGACCCTGAGATCAGGACCCGAGCTGAAATCCAGAGTCGGTTGCCCAACCAACTGAGCCATCCAGGTGCCTCCTTTTTTTGTTGTTTTTTTTTTTTAATTTTATTTATTTAGTTACTAAATATTTTTAAAAGTTCTTTAAGCAATATTAATCAACAGCAAATAATAGATTGGTTGGAGGCCTGATCATTATCAGCATAGAAAATGATGTCAGAGCAAAAGATACACTCATTAATTTAACAAATACTTATCCAATAGCACATATTGCCAGGCACTGTTTTAGATTCTGAGGTAACAAAAGTTGAGATCAGGGTAGCAGAAATGGAAATGGATAGAAAGAAATAATGACTGGAGATTTTCTAAGTGAAGGTTTTCTTCGTCTATAAAATGGTTTGAGATCAGTGGTTCTGAGAACTGGTTTGTGTCAGAATTACCAGACCTAACAAATCGGATCCTCAATTAGTGAGGTCCTGAGCTTCTGTATTTTACTGATTCCAATGATTCTCAATTGATTCCCATGGCACACACTAATGTTTGAGATTCACTGGGCTGTATAGGATTCTTTAGGGCCCTTCCAACGCTAATGAACTCTGCATTTTTGATTCATGATTGATTAGATTCCATTGCAAAGAAAGGGAGATCTCAGGGGTAACTATGAGCTGCTTAGGAGCATCTCTATGAAATGCCTCCAGTTTGCAGAAGTTCATTCTGGAATTTCATCCATAGAGACAGGATTTCAGTCTTTTGTGACCTTATTTTCTCTTTCTGATGTTTTATACTTGTTTTTAAATCTAGCACATCTATTTTTAATTTCTAAGTTACATCCGCATCCGTACCCTCTTGTGATGCAGTTTTAATAATACTAATTAAGAATAGTGCTAGAAAGTGAACCATGTGTGTATGTAGATAATTTATAACATTTGTTTTACAATGACCTGGTAGGGAACACACACACACACACACACAATTTATTACAACTCCCACAACCTCTATTACCAGCTGTACCTCTTTAATATATGATTGTCATAATAATTGTAGGCTCCCTTCTTCCCAACATGGATCATTACCTACAAACCTGGAATGAATTTAGCTTCATTATCATTGACCTTATACATGATTGAGCACAATAATGCATATGAAAGTATTTTGTAAACTGAAAGGCATCACATGATATACATTACTCTTATATTCAATGAGTAGGCACTAAAACTTTATTGATTGAGCAAAGTTTTACAATTTTGAAGCTTTAAAGCTTTGGGAAAAAAAACAATTGTGAAAACCTTTGTATAGGTAAGGACTATCTTTTCGAGGACATTTGTACAGTAAACAGTCTTAGAAGACAGAGAGAGTGTCTCCCTCTTGGGTAGTGGGCGGATTTCTTTGCTATCCAGGGTAGTAGAGATGTCTCCCCCTAGGCAAAAATTGGGCATATTTGCTAGCAGTCCCTTATAAAACTGGGGCTCACTAACCTCAGGGCTCCTTATCGAGAATATGAGCCTACTGTGTGTGCACCACCAACTTAGGACCACCTCCTTGTTACCTCTGTTGAACTTGGAGGGGGGGGGGAAGGAAGACTGATGTGAACATGAAGCTCACACTGCCTCATGTGCTGTGAGTAATAAAATCCTCTGTCTCTGACCCAGGAAACTTGTGTCTTCTGCCAGAATTCATGAAATTATGCAGAGCAACAGTTTGTTAGCAGGGTAAAGTCTCAGACCTTTCATAGTGCTTGACAGGATGTGGATGTATGATACTCTTATAGGACAAGGAATGGATATTTAGCAAAAATAAAAAGTAATGCAGTCTTCCATAAAGGTTGACATCTTAAAACTATTCTTAAAAAAAAAAAAATCAGTGTCTCTCTCTCTCTCACCTTCCATCCCTCTCACCTTCCATCCCTCTTTCTTCTTTCTTTTTCTTTCCTTTCTCCCGTCTCCCATACTCCTCCTTCCTCTCTTTGCACTAAATTTCCTATGCCAGTTTAAGTTTGTTCTACAGTTCTAATATCTGTCTGCATTAGCATGTTCACTGTTCCAGGAACAGCATGTCCCTGAAAATCTTTGTGGGATATAAAACTTTCAAGCATAACTAATATGACAGCGAAATGAATTTCATTTAAATGAACAATGCATTTCTTGGCCTTCATGGGTCAAGGTTACAGTGGAGGGAACTGCCTTTGTTTACAATCATTTGTCATCCATCCACAAAAACCTAGTTAGCCTGGAATGCTTGTGTGTACACAGGAATGCCTTTCTTTTAAGGGCACACTATCTTTGGAAAACAAACCAAACATCACAAAGAGATGATAATTTATAGTTCAGATTAATTGCCTCCATTTTTTATTATAAATAGAAGGCATAACAAAGTGATGACTCAATCATTCTTAACATTTTAACCAAATCGGAAATATCATGAAAATGAGCAGCAGTCCCCTGGTCAAAGGGGATTGAGGACCTAACTGAGAAGTGACCCTAAATTTTGGGGGTATCGACTAAACCATTGTTGACTGCCCGATTGGGCACACTTCCTGTCTGACATAAAAATTTACTACACCGTGCTGCCTCCCTGATAAATGCCATCTCTTGCCCCAGCAAAGGTGTTGTTTCCTTATAAATCCTTGTTTCCTACATTTTCTGTCAGGAGAAACCGAAGCTATGGAGTGTCACATACCAAGCCCATCAGTCCATAAAACTGGCATAAGAACAGCAAATTATTACCAGAACTTATATTTCACTATTTATCCACCCATTATTCAACTGCATCCTGAGCCTCTTTGAAGGACCAGGCATTGTGCTAGACTCAAACAAATAGGCAATTCAAAAATAAACACCAACAAGTTATACTCAGGGAAATTTTATTTTATTTTTAACGATTGTATTTAGTTATTTGCGAGAGGGAGAAAACACGAGCAGGGGAGAGGGGCAGAGGGAGAAGCAGTTTCCCTGCTGAACAGGGAGCCAGATGTGGGGCTCGATCCCGGGACCCTGGGATCATGACCTGAGCTGAAGGCAGACACTTAGCTGACTGAGCCACCCAGGCTTCCCAGTCCGGGAAATTTTAAAGTGATGGTATAAAGAAATATGTGGGAAAATAAAAAAAGATAAAACAGTCATTTCTGGAGTAGTTTAGAAAGTTTTCATCAAAATTTGGCAATTGATCTGTCTACTCAAGAACATTTGGGTATTTTTTTAGATGAATAAAGGGCACTATAGCGAGAGGGAACAACATGCCAAGGTCCTTATGTGCCCATGCAAGGAAGTGCAATGTAATTTTGAAGACAACTCTGAGTCAACAGTCAATAATGGTTTTGAAGCTGGAAAATTCCAGGATCCTATTTGTTTATTAGAAGATTATTCTACTGACGGTATGGTGAGTATTGGGAGGAACAAGATAGAAGCCTGTGCGACATTTCAAAAGTTAGACAAGAGCCATGAGAATGCCTTCTTCGAAAGGTATTGTGAAACAGAGTTCCTGTGATTGCACCATACTGTGGGATGTGAGAGCAAAGACTCAAAAGTGCCTCCGTGTATATGAAGGAGAGAGAAAATACAAGGAGTCCAGTATTTATAGAGTGTGCTACATTCCAGCAAAACAAACAAACAAACAAACAAACCAAAAAAATAAAACACTAGGCAGAGATAATTGGAAATGTGAGCATGGGGCTCAGGAGAAAATTTGGGTTTGGAAATATCACGTGGATTTGTGTGTCATATGAAAAGGAGTTATAACCATTGATTTAAATGCTGTGCGTCAGGGAAATAGCAGAGATTTGGAACAGTATCGAACCCAGGATGGACTCCTAGGGAATGCAGATGTATAGTAAGAGAGCAGAGGATGAGCTAGAACAAATGAATTAGAAAGGTCAGTGGTTAGGGACATAGAAAAACATCCAGGAAGCCTAAGAAAAGAACTCCAAAAAGTCGACTAAAATGGTCAAGTAGTATATGTCATTGGTTTGCCAACGAATGGGTCACTCATGACACTGATGGAAAGGTTTCAGGAGAGTGAGGGGAAAGAAGCCAATGCTGGGCTGGGAAGTAAATGGGAGTCAAGAGAGTAGAACTACTGAACACTTCTGTCACTGGCTACCACAGGTAGAGACCATGGCACATGGTCACTGCCATTCGGTTCACTATAGGAATTACTACAGGAATTTATTGACCTCTTGCTATGGACCCAGCACTGTCACAAGTGATTTATTTGGTTTATTTCATTTAATCCCCACAAATAAAAACTTCTAAAATGTTCATGCCTCCATTTTTACAGATGAGAAAACTAAGTTTTAGAAAATTATTTAAGTTTTCCAGCACCGTGCAAAACCAGGCATTGAACCAGGGCCCACTTCTGCTGGGCTCCAAAGTCCAAGCTCTTGTTACCATGTCATTCTCTAAGTATTAGGCACTGAGAGGCAAGCACAAGGCAGGTGCTCTGTCCACGTCATTCTCCACTGCACCTGCGGTTCCTACTACTAGGAACGGAGCTGAGTAGGTTGGGGGGGGGGGGGGCAACTAACATTTGTTGAATAAATGAAAAACAGTGGAAAATAAATCTCTCCTTACAGTACCATTCATAACTGACTTTGGAATTTGCTTTGGGATACAAGCTCAGAGATATTTATGAACCTCCAGCCAATCAATTATTTAGTACTTATCATTGTAATATACACAGCCTTATTCTGCTGGGCTTTTGAAAGAAACAAAGGCAAAGAAATACAATCCCTACCCTTTTGGGTTTACTAGTTTGTACAAAAGAAACAAACAAGTAAATAAACAAAACTCCTGTGCATGGCCAGAGCTTCCCATTACCAAACTTCAACCAGAAGCTAGAGATCAGGGACTCCTGAGATGCAATCAGAGGCTAGCCTCCAAGACATGGAGCAGGGCAGAGCTCTGTGGAGAATGAGCCTGGGGAGGGAGAGGAGTCTCTAAGAATAACCAGCACTCTACCATAAAACATGCGCTACACAATGAATACTGTGCTCTACTTCAAACTCCTTCTGTTTGACTCCAAAGAATAGTTTATCCAAGCCAAACTATCTACTGTTGGAAGTTCTGGTGGAGGAGCTCATCTCCACAGAGTCCAGTATTCAAGACACTGCCAGTGCTCCTAACCTGGTTGGCAGTGGCTGAGGAGATTCAAGTATACTCACCCAACGTGCTGAATGTTTCCATTTGCCCCCTCACCTCCACCCTGCATTTCTTCATCCTGCTCTGCCCTGGGAAGCTGATGACCTACTTGTCACTGGCTTCTGGTTGGTTCTGTGGATGAGCAGCACCCATAGAGGAGTTGGAGGGAGAGAGAGGAGGGTGAATTCAGGGCATATATATTACCCTAGCTCCCCCTCTTTCTCTTCTGCATCCACTCCAATGGGGCTTCTGCTCCTTGTATAAAGCAACCACCTTCTCTCTCTCTCTCAGCAGGCTAACTATGTCTCCACAGGTAGTATGGGTGTTGCCCTGTTACTCTCTCCTGAGTACTGCTCATCCAGGGTTGCTTCCCTATATTCTGTCAACATCTTTATAAATGGTCCCTTCAGTAAACTCTCATCAAAAGATCCAGTTTGAGGCATAATCAACTGTTTCCTACTAGGACCCTGCCTGACTGGCAAACCAATACTCCAGAGATACGCTTCATTGAGAAAAGGAAAAAGAAATACTCTGCCCATGGGAAATGAAAACAGACTTGTGGAAACTTGAGAAGCCACTCTTTATGAAGCTGTATAATTTGCTTAATTAAGGTCTAAAGCCATAGACACTATTAGATTCCAGATAAGTCTTCATGAGTAGTGCCGTACCATGTGTAAACCAGAAGTGAAATTCTCAATCATTCTTCCTCGTCCTGGGATCCTATGCTTTATCTTTTATTTTCTAAAACAGAAGGGGAAAAGTCTTCACTTTTCTCAAGTGCCACTACAATCATACAGTGAAAGGATTAATGAAAATTTATGTACATAATGATCCACAATCTCCTTAGATTATTTAATGGAAATCACATGCCATTCATTACACACAAGCACTCTCTTAAGAGCGCTCTGGGGAGTTATTCATAGGAATGTTGTGGCCAGGTGAAGGCTTACAAGGGCTTGTTGAGGTGCAAGTTGGAATGTGTGAGATGTGTAGTTTGAGTTAGCAAAAAATATGGGAACTAGGGGATTGCCCTAGTAAATCACCAAGAAGTAGAGGAAACGTTATGAAAATGATGGCCAAGTCAAGGGATATTCACTGTCCTCCAGGGTGCGGATTTTAAATTTTGCCCTGCAAATTCAGCAATTCTTAACATATTCTTTGATATATTTATAATTATTTCTTTATTACACAGTCCATATATTTTATATTTAACCAGATGTTTTCTCCATCCAGAGACACAACTGTCTTCTACCTTTTCCCTTCCATGACTCAGTGGGATTCTGCCAGGTGAACAAGGAAAGTTTTGCACTTTCATCCTTACACAACTGTGCTAGCCACACCATAGGCAGGAGCCGAACACTCGCTAATTTACTATTTCCGCATCTTAACTGAAACAACTTGTGTCTGGAGAAGTTTTAAGAAAAGCGCATTTATGTGACAAGTGTGTAAAGTATGAGACTGCTTTGTATGGGCAATGATTTTCATGGGGTGTGTGGGGGCAGGGCATGTCTGGAGGTGTTTTGTTCTAACCATAGTAGAAACAGCTTCATGATCAGTCATGGACTAGATATCTCTGAGGAATCTTTTAAGGCACCCTAATAGTTCAAAACTCTGTTAAAATATCACTAATAAGTCATCATTTGGACAAATAGAGGCAATACAGTCTCAGATTGGTTGAAGTTGGAAAACTGGAGTTTATTGAATTTGACTTATTTTTATTATTATTTTTTTTAATTTTATTATGTTATGTTAATCACATACATCATTCGTTTTTGATGTAGTGTCCCATGATTCATTGTTTGCGTATAACACCCAGTGCTCCATGCAGTACATGCCCTCTTTAATACCCATCACCAGGCTAACCCATCCCCCCACCCCCCTCCCCTCTAGAACCCTCAGTTTGTTTCTCAGAGTCCATAGTCTCTCATGGTTCGTCCCCCCCTCCCATTTCCGCCCCCTTCATTTTTCCTTTCCTGCTATCTTCTTCTCTTTTTTTAACATATAATGTATTATTTGTTTCAGAGGTACAGGTCTGTGATTCAACAGTCTTGCACAATTCACAGCGCTCACCATAGCACATACCCTCCCCAACGTCTATCACCCAGCCACCCCATCCCTGCCACCCCCCACCACTCCAGCAACTCTCAGTTTGTTTCCTGAGATTAAGAATGCCTCATATCAGTGAGATCATATGATACATGACTTATTAAGATCACATTTATTTCTTCATGATGTCATAACCATAACCACGCCAAGACTCACGCTGACTAATGTCATTTATGTCGTATCTTAAATCCTAGGGTATAAAATTTTATCTTCAGTTTTAACATATTTTAAAGTACTTTATTTAAACCTTATGAAGCCATTATCCCTATCTTATCCCCATTTTATAGTGTCACTCAGGCTAAGTGAATTGGCTAGGAATATACAGCCAGTAAGTGGCAGAACAAAATTCAAAGCCAAGCTTCTAAAACCTAAGTTGTGGCCCATTCTTACCATGCAGACAATTTCTACTTTATGCCAAAGTGCTTATCTTCTTGATCTACAATTTGGAGATGTCAAGTTATCAATCAAAATATAAGTACAACACAATTTATAGGCAAAGAAGAACCTCCCGAATCTTCAGGATGTTACTTAAAAGTGCTGTTTGAGTGAGATATAAAGGGATGCTTTTCGCTCTTTGTTTTCTCTGTTCATTTTCTAACACAACTCAAAAGAAATTATTTTGGTCTAAGTCTCAATCTCTTTGAAATAAAATATGTGTCCTATGCTTTAATTTGGGGTGGGGATAATAAAATAAGAATATGGAATATAAGGCCCAGATGCATGCTCTTCACTGTTTCAAAAGTTCAATTGGTCTCTTAGCTACTGTCCTCATCACATCGAAATGCCTTCTACAGAGATAGATGTTTCATCCTTAAGTCATCTATTGCCGGCTATGGCTTATTGTTATGATTCCTCTGGGTAAAATGCATTCTCCAAGTACATCCTTCCTTCTAATCCTTCCCAGCAAATTTGTAAGTGGGTAGTTTTATCTGACCACTTGCCCCTACAGTGTGATCATATTCTACAATCTCTGAGTACCAGGAGAACTCAGGAATACCAACATTGAAATAGGCATTGAACCAAGGCAAAAAAGCAGGTGAGGTACTAGGGGAAAGAGATAAGATGGGAAGGGCCACTTAATGATGTGCAGCCCATATCTGAACCTTTTAGTGTTTCTATGGGAATTTAAGTCAATCAGTGATTATTCTGCTTACTTTCATGGAGTGGTAAAAGAACAGGAAGGGTTGGGCCTCTCATAACTAAAGGAAACTGACATCAACATGAAAAAGTGTTAAAGCATCAACAGGGAATGCAATAGTGTGATCCAGTCAAATTTTCAGTTCTGCTTCAAGTATTCAGTAACTCACGTTGCAACATTCTAGAGAATGGATTACTTTTCTTACAGATGAAAGACACACTAAGGATGACAGATAAACAGAAACACAAAGTGAATTTCTAATCAAAACCCACTAGGGTGATAAAGACTCACAAATGAGTGGTGGAAAAGAAAAGTCAATGGCTTCTCTGAAATAAGAACATATTAAATGTCAGTTGTTAATGTTTTTTTTTCTTTCCCGCCTGGAGGTATCTTCAAATAGCAGTAAATGTTTAACCTCCAGTGCTAAGGATTCTTATTAATTCTCAGGACTTTGAAAAATAAGAATTCAACCCAGAAAAAAAATTCAACCCAGATCCAAGGGACGATACACAAATGCCTTGAAATTTAAAGTGGTTTGGGGCATCCATTGACAAATCACACTTAAGATATCAATCAATAACTGCCACTTTAAAGAATATTGGAGAACACCAAAGCTGGCAAAAGGCCTTGAGGCTTATGTATATAAATATATTCAATGTGGAAATGAAAGATTGATGGATACGAATGCTATCCAAGAAACTTTATGAATATAAACTCTTTTTTGACAGTGTTATTCACTCCTGAAGCATTTCTGAAATTCTCAGCAAACCATGATTCAAGAAGCTCCAGTGTTATTCATTCCAAGCCACACATCCAGTAGGTATCATGGACCATGAAAATAAGTGGAATCTGCTTTCTACTTTAGCAAATCTCCTTTCTAAACACTAGCTTTCTAAATAGAGTAAGTCTTAAGTGTTTTTTCCTACTATGGTATTTGCTTTTTAGGTGAATATACTTTGGGAAGTACAACATAAGTGTACAAAGCTAGAAAAAAGAAGGAACTGTGTTATTATCCAAAAGAGAATCCATATATTTCAACATATACTTGGAGTTCTGTTTTTCCAGTTGATAAGACTATATTATCAAAGTAAGGTCAAAGGAAAAATGTTTTATAGGCAGTTCTTTTTACACTTACAATAGTTAAAGGAACATTTCTGGCATTTTTTTCTTCCTGTTCTAAAAGTAATTCATGTTGGGGCGCCTGGGTGGCTCAGTCAGTTAAGCGTCTGCCTTTGGCTCAGGTCATGATCCCAGGGTCCTGGGATCGAGCCCCACATCAGGCTCCCTGCTTCGCAGGAAGCCTGCTTCCCCCTCTCCCACTCCCCCTGCTTGTGTTCCCTCTCTCACTGTGTCTCTCTCTGTCAAATAAATAAATAAAATCTTCAAAAAAAAAAGTAATTCATGTTTAACTTTTTTAATTTGGAAAATACTATACAATCTAATGAAATAAATAATACAATCTATAATTGCATCACTTACTGATTACTGTCAATATTTGTTATACTTCCTTACAGTGTATTTTTTTACATATATATTTAATTGGTATGTTGTACGTCACCAACTTGGAGGTTCATAATCCTTTTTTTGTTTTTTAAGATTTTATCTATTTATTTACTGGGGAGGAGGGGCAGAGAGAGAGGGAGAGAAAGAATCTCAAGCAGACTCCTCGCTGAACACACAGCCTGACGTGGGGTTCGACCTCATGACTCTGAGGTCATAACCCGAGCTGAAATCAAGAGTCTGACACTCAACCAACTGAGCCACCTAGGTGCCCCCACAATCCTTTTTACATGATAAAATTACCCAGCCACCCAACCTAGAGATTTGAGACCCATTCTAGATTCTTCATTTTTCCTTACATACCACTCACATTCAATATGTCATCAAATACTGCAGATTATATTGCTTTCACTCTATTATAGCTCTATGTTTTTCCCTCTTTAGCCACAATGCTACTGCCTTAACTCAAGCTGTTTCATCGCTCATCTTGGCTATGGAACTAAACCTAATTTAGATCACTACTCTTAGTTTTACATTTCAACTCATCTTTCACATTACTTACCAAATTATTATTTTTAGTGCATCAAAGATTGTGCTATTCTCCCACTTTATAATATTTCAGTGGTTTCCTATTTTCCTGAAAAAAAAAATGTTGAACTCCTTAATATGGTGTATAAAGTTATCCAGCCTCTGGTTTCATCTAACCACTCTTTACTCTGGCTATATTCACTAATTTTTCCTTCCCTTTATGTTCCAATTATTCTGAGCTGCTTCCATTTCTCCAAACCACCAGGGTAATCTATGCCTTGCCTAATGTTTTTTTTTTTTTAAAGATTTTATTTATTTATTTGACAGAGAGAGACACAGCGAGAGAGGGAACACAAGCAGGGGGAGTGGGAGAGGGAGAAGCAGGCCTCCCGCGGAGCAGGGAGCCCGACGCGGGGCTTGATCCCAGGACTCTGGGACCATGACCTGAGCCGAAGGCAGTTGCTCAACAACTGAGCCACCCAGGCGCCCCTTGCCTAATGTTTTTGATCATTCTATTCCTCAATCAAGAATCATCATTTCCTTTCTGAAAACCTCTCTTGCTCTTCCATCACTTTCCAAGTAGAAGAATCACACTCTTCTTTTTATGCCATGCTGTGTGATCGTTCCCTCTATATAATTCTGCCTTCATCTTTTATGTGTTTTTCTCCTCCTCCTAAAAATAGCACTTCTTAATGTTAGAAACCCTGTCTTACTCATCTTTGTGTCCCCAGGATCTAAAGTTCAAACCCCAGTACAAAAGAAACGTTCAAAACGTTCATAAATTAATGAACAATAGGACTAAGCACTGCTCTGTTGGTAAATGTCAATCAAAAACTTAGGGTGAATATCATTTGAACTTAAATATGTTCTTCCGATTCCTACGCCATGTTCACTCTGCATTTATCCATTTTTGACTTTGTTGAACCACCACAATGAAGGGCAAATTCAGCCTATTTAAAATCCCCATGGAATGACAATTCATAAAATGCTATAAAGAGATGAAACTCCGCAAACACCACAAAGCCATTATGAGAAAATTGTCATGCACTAAAATCTGCTCAGGACTGTGGGGCGCTTAACTGATAGTCACATTTGTTTTGGGATGTTTGCCTAGAAATGTTCTTTTAATAAATGTACTAAATAAGATGCATAATTTAGTTCCTTTTCTGTAGCCTGCTGGCCAGCTGCCAACTCCAGCTCCAGCATGCCTCTCTCCTTCCCTCCTCCCTTGATCTCTCACCACCTCTTTCTTGGGTTTGACTCAGCACCAAGGTTACCTGCTGGCCTAGTACAAACAATCTCATTAAAAAGCCATCACAGTTGTGTCTGATGGCTTCATTTCTTCCCCAATGGCTCAATTTATATCTTCCTTTGGAAAAAGTAGAGAGCAAGTTCTCTCCAGGATGACTTTATCCAGCTATACTACAGGCACACTGGCAGATAGTAAGATGAAAGAATGTGAACTCTTGCCTTAATTGGGTAGATGAAAAAAGGAGCTTTCCTAGTCTTCCTCTACTTATCACCATGGGGTTTGTTAAGGTTCTACTTTCCTTTGGAGGCTATCATGGTCAGTGCTCAAGGTTTCTTTTCTTGCTCCTATGCAGCCTCAAGTAAAATTCAATAAGCTGAGAATCAGAAGATCTTGCTTCAAGATGGACCATTGAAAAATTATTCGCTATTTGGTGAGGGGTCAAGACACACATAGTCTAGATCCAATGGCAATATAGCCCCAAATCCCAGGTTTGTTAAGTTGCAGTCTGGCTTATGAGAGAAATTCTTTATTTAGATGCTTCAGTGACCAAGAGACAGAGCATAAACATGTGAACGCACACCCATACACAGTATGTAAAGGCATTTTACAGACAAAGGGAAAGCCAATGGGGGGAGAAAAGGCCACAAGAGCAGCTAGGGCCTTCTCTGATTCAGTGAAGAGGGGTCTATGATGGTGACAGTCCTTAGAATTCCTGCTTGAAAGCTACCAGGAAAAATCCACTCCCAGGGAAGTCCCAAGCCATAAAACACAGCAGAGTTGGGAGAAATCTTGGTGAAGGGCCTGGGGAACATCTGTTTTCTCACCCAGAAACCTACACCAGCTCTCCTTTCTTTCCCTAGGGGCCCTATCCTGCTCCCTGGTAACCAGGAATCTCCTGGAGGCTGATGGGAGAGGGCTAGCACCACAGCAACCTGGGCAGGTGGTCTACTGCAAAAGGAGAAGGAGAGGGCTAGTAGAGCCAAGGAGCAGTAATGAACCTCTGAGCTGAGCTGGCTGGCATGAGGCAGTTTGCCTTTAAGGGCACAGAACCATCAAGGGGATTTGGATGTGGGGACTTTCCCACATGACCCTGCGTCAGAGCACCTCTGGTGGAGGAGAGGAAAAACCCACCTTGGAGCTTCCCATGATCCCGCTGGGTACTGAGGCCTCCTCCTGTACAACCCATTAAAATCCATTTTCCATAAAAAATATGGGCTTGGAATGGTAGTCATTGTCCAGGTCTGGGATAATTTCTGGGGAATAATTCTTCACAGCTCTGCCAACCCAATCTCTTATTTGTTTAAGAGAACTGGGCTCAAGAGTCTGGAAATCTATGAAGGCTGGATAAAATAATGACATAAGAAAAAATCAGCTTCATCTTTAATAAAAGCTAATATTAATAATTGTCACTTGCAAAAAACACATTATCTGCCTTAGATAATTTAATCCTTACAGCCATCCTATGAAGAAAACTCTACTGTTTTCAGCATCTTGCAGTTGATGAAACTGTATCATAGTAACTGGGATCTTGGCCATGTTACTTTGCCTCAAAGCCCATTCTCTTAACCACAGCAACTTCTCTTAGCCACACCTAAGCCACATCTGGCTTTAACAACCGGGAGTACAGGGATAAAGACAGATGCTAACCTCAGAAACTGACCTGTAATGAACAGCATCAAGTCAGTGCCCATTAGAGTACTATTTCCCTTACGGTTTCTCCAGACTGTGAATCTTCATATCCATCTCTCCTCACTGGATTGCAACTCAGCCTTGGCTTGCCATGATTTCTTTTCCAGCTGCTAACCTGTGTACCGTGGCACTGCACGCTGTCTGGCTATCCCATGGAGAGGAGGCTGTGCAGAGCATGGCATCTGACAAAATGCAGGTCATTTCTCTGAATGAGCTTTATTCATTTCTGTCGGGTAAATTCAAGACAGCAGTCTGCATTTCTCTCACCGGGCTGCTAAGAAGAACTGTAGAGCACGAGGAGACATTTTAAAAATCAAAATACTACGCTGCATTCTCCCATGTTGAGAAAGGCATGTCAATTCATCTCAGGGAGACCTCCTGGGGCAGAAGTTTTGTAAACACCCTCCAGTGGCCCCCGGGTCCTAATTTTAATATTTCTGTTCTATTTTATACTAGCACTTGCTGTTTTGTCTATGAACCAAACCCATGGTTTCTATTCAGTAAGGAAGGGAGGACGAACATGGCCATTTTGTATTTATTCTCCCTTGAACAATAGACTCAACCTTAAAGCCTCCTCAAGTTGGAAAAAGGTCAGGGTAGAGCAGAATTCTCCAAAATATGATTGTTTCTATTTATAAAATATCGTTGTGCTACGCATTAAACCTATTTGTGTCCCCTGCATTTCCATATGAATTTGAAGATCAGCTTTTCAAATTCTGCAAAAAAGAGAGTGCTTTGAATCTGTAGATCAATTTGGGGAATAACGTCATCTTTAAGATATTATCTTTTACTCTATGAACATGGATGTCTTTCCATTCATTTACTTCTTTTTAAATTTCATTCAATAATGTTTTGTGGATCTTAATGTAAAAGTTTCACAGACTTGTATTTAATTTATTCATAGTTTATTCCATTTGACACTGTTGTAAATAAAATCGTTTTCTTAATTTCATTTTTAGAATGTTCATGGTTAGTGTATGGAAATACTAAACATTTTTGTGTATGGATCTTGTATCCTGAAACCTTGTTGAAATTTTTTATTAATTCTGGTAGTTTTTCATGGATTCTTGAGGATCTTCTACATACAAAATCATCATTTGAGAATAGATGATCCTCATTTCCAATCTAGATGCCTTTTCTTTCTCTTTCTTTCTCTCTCTTTCTCTCTTTTTTTTTTTTTTTTTGCCTAATTGGCATCTGAGATGAAAATAGTTTTAATGGTCCATTTCCAACCTGTATGTTATTTACTTATTTTTCTTGTCTAATTGTCTGGTTAGAATATGCAGTGTAATATTAAATACAAGTAGTGAGAGCAGGCATCTTGTCTTATTTCTGATCTGATGCGGAGAAAATATTCAATCTTTCACCATTAAATATGATGTTAGCTGTGGGTTTTCCTGGAAGTTCTATTCCTAGGTCAATGAGTGTTTTTGTCATGAAACAGTGTTTGATTCTGTCAAATTATTTTTCTACATTTATTGTGATTACCATGTAGTTTGTGTCCTTTATTCTATTAATGTGGTAATTACACTCACTGGTTTTCACATGTTAAAGCAATCTAGAATTCCCTGGATAAATCCCACTTGGTCATTGTACATAATCCTTTTTGTATGCTGCAGGATTCAGTTTACTAGCATTTCGTTGAGGATTTTGGTGTTGATATTTGTAATGGATATTGGTCTTTAGTTTTCTTTTTTCTGTAACATCTGTAATAATTGTTCTCTGATATTTTTTTGGAAGAGGTTGTGAAGGATTGGCATTATTTGTTCTTTAAGTATTTGGCAGAATTCATCAATGAATTCTAGACTGTTCCTGGTAGGAAGGTGTTAATGTACTAATTTTTAAATTTGTTTTAGGGCTATTCAGATTTTCTATTCTTGAGTTTTAGTAGTTTGCAGTTTTTCCGCGGTTTTGTCCCTTTCATCTAAATTACCTAACTTGTTGATATTCAGTTGTTCATGTGTCCTCTTATAATCGTATTTATTTCTGTAAGGTCAGTAATGATGTTTTCTTTTTAATTCCTGATTTAGCAACTTGAAACTTCTGTATTTTATCTTCTTGGTCAATCTAGGCTTGTCAATTTTATCTTTTCAAAGAAACAAATAGGGTTTTGTTGACTTTTTTCTATTCTCTACTTCATTTACTTCCACTCTAATCTTTATTATTTCCTTCATTTTTTTAAAATTTGGATTTAGCATCTATTTTTTTCAAGTTTCTTAGTATTATGTCATTGATTTGAGGTCTTTCTAACTCTTTTTTTTTCTAACTTTTTAATATAAGCGCTCATAGCTATAAATCTCCCTTTGAGCACTTCTTTAGATGCATTCCATAACTTTTGATATATTATCATTTCCTTTCATCTCAAAGTATTTTCTATTTACTCTTTACATAAATTTCTCCTTTGACCCATTGTTATTTTACAAGTCTGTTAATTTCCACATATTTATGAATTTTTAAAAATTTAATAATTTTGTTTTTAATTTCTAAATTCAGCCCATTTTGGTCAGAGAACACACTTTGTATGATTTCATGCCTTTTAAATTTATTCTGGCTTGTTCTTTGGCATAATATATGGTCTATCCTGGAGAATGTTCCATGTGCACTTGAGAAGAATGTGTATTCTGTGGTTGGATGGAGTGTTCTATGTATGTCTGTTAAATTTAATTGGCTTGCGGTGTTGTTCACATCTTTTATTTCATTGATGGTCTTCTGTCTGGTTGTTCCATCAATTGTTGGAAATGGTGTTTTGAGTTCTATAACTAATATTGTTGAATTACCTATTTTCCCTTCAATTTTATCACTTTTTATTTCATGTATTCTGGGGCTTCATTATTAGGTGCATATATATTTATAATGTTATGTCTCCTTGATGGATTGACCCTTTTTGTCATTATAAATGTCATTTTTTTATCTCCAAGAATAATTTTTACCTTAAAGTCTTTTTAATCTAATATTAGTAAGCCACTTTTGTTCTCTTTTGTTTACTATTTGCATAGTGTATCTTTTTCCATCCTTGTATTTCTTTTTTTTGGGGGGGGGGAGAGAGAGAGAGAGAGAGCATGTATGAATAAGTGGGGGGAGGAGTGGGGGAGGGGTAGAGGGACAGGGAGGGAGAATCTTAAGCAGGCTCTAAGCTCAGTGTGGAGCCCAACACAGAGCTCATTCTCAAAACCCTGAGATCATGACCTGAGTCAAAATTAAGAGTTGAACACTTAACCGACTGAGCCACCCAAATGCCCCTCCATCCTTGTAATTTCAATCTCATTTTGTCCTCAAGCTTAAAGTATGGTTTTATAGATAGCATATTGTTGAACCATGTTTGTTTGTTTGTTTGTTTTTTAAGATTTTATTTATGTATTAGAGAGCGAGAGAGAGAGAAACAGCATGAGAGGGGAGAAGGTCAGAGGGAGAAGCAGGCTCACCGCTGAGCTGGGAGCCCGATGCGGGACTCGATCCCAGGACTCCAGGATCATGACCTGAGCTGAAGGCAGTCGCTTAACCAACTGAGCCACCCAGGCACCCCGAACCATGTTTGTTTTAATATAATTCCATCAACTCTGCCTTTTGTTTCTCATTCCCCAAATTTTCCTTTGAAGATTTTTGGCAATCTTCTTATTTGCCTCAATTGCCTTAGCCACTTCAGGCATCTACAGTGTTAAACAACTGCCATTGTGTGTGTGTGTGTGTGTGCTTGTGTGTGTGACAAATGTCCTGGGGATAGAGCTTTCCTCATCAAGTGAGCTCTGAGTCATATTGAAAAAAGACAGATTCTGCCAATAAAGACAAGATCAGGAAGCTGCCAAACAGCTCAAGTAGTAAAATTCTCTGGGAATTAAGCTTTTTGAGGCACTCCAAATCCATTCTGCTCCCTCCAGTGACTGTTAAGCTGCTGATTTTCACACCTATTATGGTTCTATAAGTTGCTATATTCAAGACCATCATGAGATAGCTTTTTACTTCTAACCCACTTCTTTTCTGGGGAAGACTTGACCAACACTCATTCAAGTTGCTATTTAGTGACATACACTCTTCAAGTTCTAAATAAGAAATAATGGCTACTTTGGTTTATGTCTAAGTTAAGGCCTTGGATATAGTTTCTTTGACCTTAAAAGAAATAAAACTTTTCTGCAGAAAGAAAGATTAATTACCTGAAAAAAAATCTATTTGTTTATATAGCATGATCACTCAAGCTCCCATGAAAGAGCCTTTGCCATTTTCAGCCAAGTTAGACTTGCTAAATTCAATTTTTTTCTATAAGCTATATAAATTCTTTAAAAATTCTTGTCCATAGTCTTAACAGCATGCACTCTAATTATTATGTCAGTAATGCACCTTTAGACTTTAACCTGGTTTTTCTGAATGTCCAGTTCTTAAAGGTGAAGAAATAACCCTATATCCTAGAAAATTGTATATTTTATGCTCTCCTTTTAAAAATGAATCACTATCATTTAGTCTATTTTTAAGTGTACACCTATATTTTCTTCCAATTTCATTGCTGAATGACCTACTATCACCTGAAGTTAAGAACTTTGGGAAATGGTGTCTTGATAGGATTTTCTAAAACCCCACTATAATGTTAAAAATAACTCAGCTTTTCTTAAAGTCAACTTAAATTTAAAACTTAAAGAAAATATATGGGTGCTTACTTTTAGTTGTTACCTATACAAAGTGTGTAACTTGAATGACATACAGTGATAGAATCTCTGACTTTTAGTAGTGCATATGGCCATCTGAAATAGAACCACGTTCCTTAGCCTTCCTTGCAAGTAGTGATTTTGTGGAAAAAATTTGATCAAGAACTTATAAATGGAAGTGATATGTGTAATTTCTGGGTAATAACCTTACTGAGATGTGAAAGGAGGGTTAGCATAATCATCCTTACTCTTTCCCACTGAATGGAATATAATATAAATCCCAGAGTTCTAAAAGATAAATGCATCTTGAGACAACCTTGGAAATATAATGCATGCATGCTTCAAAGTCATAGAAGCCCAGATCCCTGACACCTGAACTTCCCATGACCACTCCCACCCAGCTGCCAGCCAAGACTTTTACATGACAGAGAAATAAATGCCTACCTTATTTGAGGTTTTGAGTTATTGTTATTTGAGGTTTGAGTCACCCCCAGCTGAATCTAATTTTACCTCATAGAGCAGTTTTCAAGGCTTAAAACTTACTTTTGTGAGCTAGGGAAGCTATTAAATACATCATAGAAATTCAATTAAGTTACTCATTGATGATCAGTACTGCTTAATCAGAATGTGCTTGGAGGAAATCTCTCTGCAACATGATAAAATGGATATTCTCAGATAGAACTGTTTCTCCAAACACTAAGGTACACTCACACTTACACCAGTTAATTTCTTATAAAACGGAAACTGACTTTCATTGTGCCTTCAATCGGTTTTGCAAGGTTGTGAATATTCACACATTAAGAATCCGTGTCTCTTTTCCTGGTAATATTGTTTATCCCTGTTATATACTATTTTCTCATTATAGAACCTAACAACCACAGTCTCTTGAAAGTCTCCTGATTTCCCTAGACAGAATTTGTACCACATATCTGCATTTCCATAGTATCTTATAGCCAACTTCTATCATTTTATTCAATGCATTATTATATTTGGTGTTTCTGCATCTGTCTTGTTTACTCTGCTGTAAACATCTCAAAAGAAGTGACAGTGATCTATCCATCTGTGATTTCAACACTTCACACAGAGCATATAGTAGACTCTATTGGTTTTCTATTGCTGTATAGCTCGTTACCACAAACTTGGTGGCTTAAAGCAATACCCATTTATTGTCTTGTACTTTCTGTGGGTCACAGGTCCAGGTGGGTCTGACTAGGCTCTTTGTTTATGGTTTCACAAGCCAAAATCAAGGGGTCAGTCAGGCCAAGTTCTGACCCACAATTTCTGGATGACTCTTCTGGATGGGTCTGCTTCCAAGCTGGTTCAAGTTGTTGTCAGCAACCTTGCATTAGTAGGACTGATGGGTCTTCATTTTCTTGCTGCCTATCAGCAGGGAGCCACTTTGAGCTTCCAGAGGCCCCCTGCATTTTTTTGTCATGTGGCCCCCTTGTATCCACAAGTCAGCTATGGTGTGCCAAATCCTTATGCTTTGAATCTCTCTGTCTTCCCTTTCTACCACCTGCTAAAAAAAGGTCTCTTCATTTTAAAGGGCTCGTGTAACTAAATTAGGCCCACCCAGGCATCCCCCTTTTGCCATATGATTTAACAAATAATCTTGAGGGTCATAATATCATTTTCATGGATTCTACTCACACTCAAAAGGGAGGTGATTATACAAATGGAGAGGCCTTTGGAGGTTGTTCATGCTTATCAGGTAAACATAAAAAATGTTTCAAATAAGAAAATGACCCCTATATCTTGAATTTTATTAGCATGCAGATATTTAAAATGTAAATGTTTCAAACCTTGTGCTAATTTTTCATTCCCAAAGAGCCATAAGCACATGGGCATAATTTCATCTTATAGTATGATCTGTAATTTAATTATCAAAGCCTTAGCAGTTTGGGTGACATGCCATTACTAACTGGATCAATAAAAAAGAAAACAACAGTAAGAAGAAACAAAGCTAAGAATAAAGCATATAAAGTCCTATCAACCCATTTCCTAGGCAGATGAATGCTTAGTCATGACATTCCCAAATAACCAAAGGGCTACATGACCTTTCTAGGACAATTAAGACCTCCTCCAAAGAGACCTCTACAAATAATATTATGCCTCTACAGAGAGCAGGTGGCACTTTTCCCTTAAGACCAATAAACAAATCAACAAACAACAATGACAAAACTACATATAAAGAAAAAATTACAAATAGTAAACAGTGGTGGTGAATTATATAAATGAAATATGGCTGGGGAAAGATAATTTGGATGTGTCAAGATCATATATTTGCATATATTTGCATCAGAACACAATTGCATTTTGCAGTATAAGAGCATAACTGCTTTGCTGTGTATATGTATATCCAGAGTGGAAGAGAAGTGAAACAAGGTCTAAGTGAACTTGGACTTCTTTTTGTTGAGGTCTATCTGATTCTCGGTCTCCCACTTTCACTTCCATCTACAGTTCTGCATAGCTGGAATTTTTGACTTTGCTCTACTTTCCTTACATTCTCAGAGGTAAAATAAGTGCTATTTAATAATAAGCCTCCTCCAACCTAGGGCAATGGTACTGCTAGAATTCCATTTTTTCTCTAAACCAAAGTTCTAGTCACCTTGAACCTGTTTCCAGAGAAAACGTACTTGCTCTTATCCTGCCCCAGAGCCCAGGGACCAGTTACATGTGGAAAGAACTCACCCACGTAATCACCCCCATTCCTGATTCTGTATGATCTGTTTCCCATGTCTACACACTGCCCATCTTGCAGGGCTCTGCTAAGATGGCTCAGAATTCTAGTACAATCATTATACCTGCCCTGACCTCAGAACATCATGCCTGACTGTAGGTCATCCTGCTCTCAATGATGATCTTCTACCAATTTCAAACACCTTCCTCCCTTTCTTTCCAGCCTATTTTTTTTTAAATAGCACTCAAGTCTCAGAATATTACACTTGCTTTTCATGTACAAAAAAGTATAGGTAATGCCACAATTCATACAGTCTTTCAAGAATTTCTCTAAGTAAACTCCTTTATGGGATACTTTATGTAGTCTGTTCCCTCTTCCAGAAACACAGAATTCTTAAAAAATGGGAGGAAAACTATCTCATGCAGCAATATTAAGAGTTTTAGCTAAAACATAAATCTCTGTACACACTTATAAAGCATTAAAATGTGTACTTTGCATATCTATAAAATCCATTTACCTTGCCCACAAGAGCAACCTGAATGTGCGTGCTGTTCCGTAACAGAGTTCCATGTGATGTGTCAGTGTTGGGTTTTCTGATGGACTATACTGAATGTAACGCCACCAGGGTCTGGGATTCCTTCCCTTCACTCACAGCAGGAAGGCTGCCCTGAATCCTGAGAGCAGATAGAACATCTCTCTGAAACACTGCCCCTCTGCTTGTTGTCGGCCACCAGCCCTTGGCTGCTTCTGCTACAATCAGCTAAGATTGTCATCTTCCAAGATTACAGGAGTCTTGCCCTCATAAACTGCTGCTCAGTCAGCTTTTGTAATGTTTGTCAATTCCATGGAGAAAAGATTAATTTGTGATTTTGTACTTGCCACCATTTCCCCTCTTTTTTTTTTTTTTAAAAGATTTATTTATTTATTTGAGAGAGAGAAAGGGAGAGAGGGAGCTCACACAGCCGGGGGTGGGGACAGAGGTAGAGGGAGAGAGCGGATCTCAAGTGGACTCCCTGATCAGTGGGGAGCCAAGCCGGGGCTTGATCCCAAGACCCATGAGATCATGACCAGAGCCGAAATCAGAAGTCAGTCACTTAACGGACTGAGCCAATCCAGACGCCTCATCATTTCCCTTCTTTTTGTGGACTGACTGGAAAGTCATTGCATCTTCCCATTCAGATGCTTAGGTCACTGTCAGTCCTCTAAAAGTTCCTGTGCTCGCCCAGCCCTTCAGTTCCTTTCCTCCCTCTAGGGTTGCCTTAAACACTTGCCATCTTACAGATCTAATGCTAAATGTCTGCTAAGAATAGCCATGCCAAAAAACTAAGCAAAACAAAAACAAATGGATGGCTTAGAAGTCTTGATACGACTGGCAAGCACTGTTCCTAAGTCACAAATGTGATTTTTGATCTCAGTTGCTAGTGACTATAACTTGTGGTCATTTAATAGCTTTACCACAACCCACATAGGTCGAGGCTATGAACCACTTGTTCATGGTTTAAAAACACTGTCCCCTGTGTAGATATCCCCAGTCATCACTATAGCATATTCTAATCATTGTAATGACTCAGAAATAAGAAGTAAAGATGCTCAGCTCTATTAGAAAACTTTGTCTGGCATCTGGATGAGAATATGCTTCTCAGAATCTTTCCCCCCAAATTCCTATTTTTTCCTGCTGAAGACAGTCATTTGTAGACCTCTGTAATAGTCTACATTTTCTTTAAGTTAGCATTTATTCTATTACTAAAATCCTTTTAGTTCACCCTCAAAGAATTTTTTCTGCCATAATATTTCTAATCCATTTGAGGATTAATGGATGGCTTTCACTCACTGTAGCCACATGTTAATTCTCCTAGCTCTGTTCTTTGATAAAAGTGTTATATCTTAATGTGTGAAAAATGATCCCTCCAACTCAATCAAAACTTGACTGCATTTATTTTCATATTCCAAATACATTTCTTCCGTTTGGTCTTTAGGGGCCAGTTGTTTTTGAGACCAGCAGGAAAAGAAAATCTTCCTATTTGAGTCACATCCAACTTAACTAATGGGAATCCAAAGGGGAAATGGAGGTTTGGTTTCTCTACTTTTTAAATTTAGCCTGATTAGGCAGAATGGAAAATAACTGGCTTGAGAAATACAAAAATACGTGTGGTTGAATGGTGGTTCCATCTACATGGATCAGTTGCTTAGATAAGACTAAAATAAAAACATTTACCAAATAATATACTCTTATGCACGGGAACAAAAATGACATTTATTTCTTAGGATGAGATGTCAGAGTTCAAAAGTTCATAGTGTATTGATAAATCCATAAGCTTCAAGTTTAGCTCAGTTGGAAAAAAAAAATACAGAATGTTCTGAAATCAAATTTGAACAGAAAAATTGAGAAACTGAGCAAAGCTTTAATAATGTAAACTTGTACCAATTCAAAGAAGAGACTCAGCACTTTTAGTATATATTATGTTATGCACTCAAGTATTGGTGAAAGTAATTCACAGCCATAAAACCTATTAAGCCTTTTGCTTACGAGGGCATCTTATGGGCAACTTTAAAAAAAGAAAATAGCAAATGCTTCATTTTATAAAAAATATTGTTGCAAGATTAGCAATAAATCCTGAATCAAAAACCTACCTTGGGTTATCAATAGTTGAAAAAGAATTTTAGTTTTCAACCTACAGACTCAGCCTAACCAATATGTATAAATCATTATGTTCTTTTTCTAATTAATAAAGATAAATATATGAGGCTTTTACATTTTTGCACACATTTCTCTAAAGCAGCTGAAAGATTCTGGATAAATTGGCTCAAACTTTTAAAAGCATGTTAGTAACTCTATGTGAAAGTCTATACATGTAGAAGGAAAACATCTTGCTTTTTCAAATTTAATATAATGAGAGTTTCTAATTTAAAAAAATATGGCAAAAATATGAACCTGGAAGTAATTAAATAAAAATTAAAAACAACAAAACTTTGTTAACAAAATTTATATGATTAAGGTCATACTCTTTATGGATATAAGAATGTCTCTGAGATAACCTACTCTCCTCTAATTTAGAACAAATTCTTCTATGTCAGGAGACATAGAGTGGAGAGAGAGAGAACAAGTCAGGGATTAGGGGCAGAGGGAGAGAGAGAAGCAGGCTCCCCACTGAGCAGGGAGCCTGACACAGGGCTTGATCCCAGGACCCCAGGATCGTGACCTGAGCCAAAGGCAGATGCTTAACTGACTGAGGCACCCAGGCACCCCACATTATGGTAGCTTCTTAAAAGGTTAAGTATATGCCTAAAATCCAGCCATTCAATTCTAGGTATTTACCCAACAGATAAGAAAAATATATGTCCACACAAAGACATATACCTAACATTCATACAACCTTAATTTGTAATAACCAAAAACTAGAAAGAGTTTCCATGAAAGGGTGGGTGAGTAAATATAATTGTATTGTTTCATTGAATAATACCATTTAAAAATAAAATGAGGGGTGCCTGGGTGGCTCAGTCAGTTAAGCTTCCAACTCTTAATTTCAGCTCAGCTCATGATCTCAGGGTCATAAGAGCAAGCCCCACACTGGGCTCCACACTCAGCAGGGCCAGGGAGGGAGGCTGTCTGCTTGAGATTCTCTCTCTCCCTCTCCCTCTGCCCTGCCCCCCACTTGCATAAGCATGCCTCTGTGCTCTCTCTCTCACTAAAATAAATCTTTTTTTAATAAAATAAAAATAGAATAAAATAAAAATAAAATGAACTACTCACATTTGTTAGGACATAGAAAAATCTCAAGATAATTACACCTGGTGAAAGAAGCCAGATTAAAAAGAGTGCATACTTTATGATTCATTTATATAAAATTCTAGAATATGCAAAGTAATCTACAGTATAAGAAAGGAGGTTACATGGGTGTGGGGAAGAGAAGCCAAATGGAGGGATTGCAAAGGGGCAAATGGTTATGAGGTAATAACTCTTGGGAATGATGGATATGTTCAGTACCTTAACTGTGTTATTGGCGTGTGTGTGTGTGTATGTGTGTGTGTATAATGTAAATAATATACATATATAAAAAGACTTTAAATATATATAACTTGTTGTCAATTATATCTAAATAAAAATGTTTAAATATATAGCATATCAAAATTTGTGGAATGCAGCTAATGCAGTGTTTAGAGAGAAATTTATGACTTTCAATTTATATATTAGAAAAGAAGAATGATCTAAATCAATGATTGAAATTTCCATTTCACAAAATTAGGAAAACTAGACCAAATTAAGATAGAAGGAAGGAAATAATAAAGAGCAGAAATCATTGAACTAGAAAACTAAAAGCACAAATTATCAATAAATATTAGTAATGAAAGAGTGGACACAACTAGAGTTCCTACAGACATTAAATAATTAAGGGAATAGTTTGAATGACTTTATGGCAGTAAATTGGAGAAGTTAGATACAAAAAATTGTTTGGAAGACAGAATTACAAAAATGGATTCAGGAAAAAATAGTAAATCTTAATAGCCTTAAGTCAATTAAAGAAATTAAATTTGTAACTAAAATTTTCCCACAAATAAAACTCCTGATGGATATATAATATACATTATATAATATAATCATAGATTGCATATATATCTTTCATGTATATAAATAAAAATGGAGAAAGAAGAGAGAAGGAAAAAGTTGAGGAGAGGAAGAAAGAAGAAAAGAAAGGAAGGAAGGAAGGGATTATCATGTAATAACTTATAATAACTATTTATAAGCCAGAGTAGATAATAAATGACAAAGTTGTGATTCAACCTAGCTCTGTTGCATTTCATGACCCTGCTCCTTGCCTTTATCACAATCACATATGCCTACCTACTGCTAAACACATCAGTAAAAATGGTATTCACTTATTTAAAATTCACCTAGCATGGAGGACATTAGGAGAAGGAAGGGAAAAGTGAAGGGGGAGGAAATCAGAGGGGGAGATGAGCCAATGTGAGACTATGGACTCCGAGAAACAAACTGAGGGTTTTAGAGGGGACGAGGGGGGATGGGTTAGTCCAGTGATGGGTATTAAGGAGGGCATGTACTGCATGGAGCACTGGGTATTATATGAAAACAATGAATCATGGATCATTACATCAAAAACTAATGATGTATTGTATGGTGACTAACATAACATAATAAAATAAAATTTAATTAAAAAAATAAAAGAAAAAGAAAAAAATAATAAAATTCACCTAGAACCCTAGGCTCCATCAGTCTAGAACCCAGATTGTTGTGTGTTTTTTTCCCTTCAGTTTCACTTGAATTGAGATAGAGCTATGTTTAATATGATTAACAGACTCCTCAGAGTGACATGAGACATTCATAAGCAAACTTCAACAAAGTCATAGATTATTTTTCAAATCAAGTAACTACAAATTGCATCTAATTAGATCAAAATCTAATCAAGGTTTGCCAATTCCAGAATAGATTAAGAAAACCACACTAAGGCTCATGTTGGCAGTTGTCTCTTATAATTGTAGGCACACCCTCAGAATCATGGCACTTTGCTTTCTTCACAGAAGCCACCTTATGGCAACACTGCCCCCCCATAAACATCCAGGCTCCAAAGGAAGGGAACCCAGGATGTGAATTATCTCACGAGCTTTCCAATTCCTAATTTTTTTTAATTCTAATTTATTTCTCACAAATGCCACTTGATGCTTCACTCACAGCTTTATTTACATTTGTCTACAGCATCATTTCCTCATGAAATGAACTAGTACAGCTTAGTTAAACCAAATGAAATCATAATCATCTGAATTGTCTGTAAACTATTAGCTAAATTTATAACCTTGCATTTGCTTAGTACAGCCAAAGTTTCAAATACAGAAAGCACAAGAATAAACCAATGGTAACATGTAGACTCTAGAAGATCATCTGGGTAATTTAGAAGGTGGACTTTCAAGAATTCTGAGGCACAATTACAAGAGAGTAAAAGTTCTTGTGCAATCTACAGTAAATGTAGCAAAGAAAATTAAGACGTAAAAAAACAAGGGGAAGTTCATTGTAAAAACATCAAAATACTTCTACGTAAGGTATTTTGCTTTCACCTTTAGATAAGTTGAAGAGAAAAATCACTCATTTTAAAATAAAAAAATAATTTTGTTTGGTCTGTCTATTGAACACCTTAAAACTTTTAAATTTTTAATTGCAGTAGACAATAATTTAAAATTAAGGAAAAAAAAAACAAAAGTGGGTACTGATCCCCATGACAAAAAGTCCCCAGCACACTGTCGATTTCCCTTAATATACTTACCTTGCATTGTCACTGAAGATACTGCTAAGAGAAACCTTTCTGTTTTTAAGCCAGAGGACATAATGGAGCTCAAGTGACCAGATTTTAATTTTGAGAAATAAAACAAACTCTGAAAGCATTTTAAGCCATAAGTAATTTCAAGTGAATAGGAACAATAAGTATTTCTGCGTGTCATGCAGAAATAAGCATTCATTTGTTACTCAAAAGAAAATTTTATGCAGTGTTTGAACATCTCAAGGCAAATAAATGTTCACTTAAATTCACAATATCTCTGTTGGTCTTTCAACCAGAGAAATATACTTCTGAAGCTTTCTTCAATTTGTTCCTCATTAACTATGATTTAACTTTGTCTGCACTACCATATGTGATAACTGGGTTTTTAAATGATATCACATAAAGCTTCTTAAAATATTAAGATAAACATCTTGAAATAGATGTTTTTCTCATCAGTAATCCCAGTAAAGAGAGGAACTGGTTTTACACTTTTGCTCAAAATCATGTGTCAGGCAAGGAGAAATAACACGTCTTTCCTTCTACAATTCTCAAGACTTTTCTTCATTAAATGTAGTGGTACAAAAAGCAAAACTGAGTAAGAGAGAGAAAGATTCTAAGACACTCTGAGCATAGGGAATTTCAAAATAAGTTTCCAGTTGGCTTTTTCAACTAGTTTTACCTTTTCTGATAAGAATCACTTTGACATAGATTAACATAAACAGGTGGACTCCTTTTCCCAGAATAATATAAACAGATTGTTTCCAACTACTTTACCACAGTCTTGCCTCCATGCCCAAAGTTCAGGCAAGCCTAGGTTATCCTGTCTTCAGTCAATAGACAGTTCATATTTGGAAATGAAAAAAAAACAAGAGTTCAAATTAGGAAACAAAGTATTTTGTCATAGCTGAAATGGTTTTAAGTGAAGCAAATGGTTGTAAATAATGAATGATAGAGCATATATTTTGGGACATTATGGCTTAAAATACTATTTACTTTTAATTTCACAAATAAACACAGCTGTATTGTTCTGAAAAGCAATGAAAGGCATGCACCTCCACTAGCAGATTTAGCATTTCTGACCAAGTAAGACACCAACTTCTTAAAAAATATGCTTCATGCACAGTACTGATTTTTTTTTAAGATGTAAATTTTAATACATTATTTCTTTTTTGAACTTGAACGGGAACCAGAATGGGATGATCCAGAAGATGACCTGTGGTGCCTGGGTAAAGTAGTGGTGTTCCGAGGGGTTGGCCCTGGGCTCAGGGTTGTTTAGTGTTTTCACCAATCACCTGGCTTTCGGGTGACCGTGATCTTTTTCGTCTTTTTTTGCGATCACCAGATGAAGAAGATCTAGAACGACTTCTCTTTCTGTTCCTCTCAGGAGATGATGATGAACTTGAATAAGATCTTTTTCATGGGGAAGAAGAGCCCCTGTGGGACCTGGAGCTGGATCTTGATTTCGACCCACAAGATCTCAAACGTTCTCTGGAACTGGAACGAGATCTTGACTGCGAACTGGAAGAACTTCTTGAATGGGACCTTGACCTAGACCTTGAACTTGAGGGGGAGGATGAGTGTGATGACGATCGTGAATGTGAAGATCGAGACTTTGAGCGACTTCGTCTATTAGATTTCTTTTTATTACTATCTTCTTCTTCACTGGCATCAAGATTATATTTTGATAGATCAGCATCATCTTCATCCTCATCTTCATCTAATTTATATTTGGAAAGATCTTCATCCTCATCCTCTTCTTCTCCCTCAGATTCTTTATCTTCAACTTCCTTTAAAATAGATGCAGGACCAACGGCCTTCCCTCTGTATTTTTTCTTTTTACGTCCGAACTCAGCATATTCACCATCAGATTCTTCTCTTTCTATATATTCAACATTTTCTCTTTCATTAAAACCACCACCATAGCCTGTTCTTTCTTCTAACTTAGCATACTTTGGAGTATTACACATGTTACACTCGATCTTCTGACCCAATTCACATTACTGCATGTTTCGCACTGCCAGTCATTAGCACTAAAAAGGCCTCGGCTCTTTTCTGCAAGTGTCTTTGCTATTTCACTACCCCCAGCTTTCATCATCTTAGCCTCAGTTGTTTTCTCCCGACCACATCTATTATAGCTGGTTCTTCTGGCAAAGTCTACATTTCCACATTTTTTTTGTCAGGGCAAATCCAGTCACCGTCACTGACTCGGAAATTCTTGGTCGACATCTGGACGCCGCCACCACAGTCACCCGCAGCTACTCCAACTCCCAATTTAAAAGAACTTTACTGATACATTATTCCTTCAGCCTGGATAGCCAGATGGTTTTTCCAGATTATGTTATCACAAAATACAGGCTGCCAATTTTCCTGTAAAATAACTGTCAATCTTTTAAATATGAAATATCAATACCATTTTTTCAATGTTATAGCAAAATACAATGTGCCAATTGGCAAGGTAGGTGATGGATCCCATTGTTTTATTCTTTACTGGTTGTCATAAATGAAGTGAACTGAAATGTATAAAAAGTGCTTGTAAACACTGAAATGCTATTCAAATAAAAGATTTGTTTGGGTTTCCTTCTGTTGGTCTCATTGGTTATTGAGTTATAAAGTTGCTAATAATTTTAGGTACCTCTATTTTTTTCACAAGAACATTTATTAAAATGCTTAGCTTTGGGGGTGCCTGGGTGGCTCAGTCAGTTGAGCATCCAGCTCTTTATTTCTGCTTGGGTCATGATCTCAAGGTCCTGGGTTCAAGCCTCACATCAGGCTCTGCACTCAGCGGGAAGTCTGTTTGTCCCTCTCCCTCTGCTCTTTCCTCCCCATCCCCACTCATGCATGCGCTCTCTCTCTCTCTCTCAAATAAATAAATATTTTTTTAAAAATGCTTAGCTCTTTAAAAACCTGTAAATGAGAAAGGTAATTTTATTAACCCAGACAGTGCAGTGTGAGCTTATGAGAAGCTTAAGATTTGGTGCTATCCTCAGATGAGATATTTGTTTATTAGACTGAGATGCTTAGCAGAAAAGATGAGAGGAGCATATCCTGGGTTAAGGTTTTTTAGAAACACAAAGACTATTTCAAGGAGAAAATAAACATTAGGGGCTGTTTTTGTTGTGTGTAGGTTTCTTTCCATTCTGCTCTTTTAAAATCCATTTTATAGATTTTGTAATTTTTCAAGAGTTAAGACTTTGCAGCTTAATTTATGTGATTATCAAGAGAAACTAATTCAAAAAATGGACAACTTTGTGGAAGTGACTTTATCAGGCTTCGAAAGCCAAAATTTAAAAGGAAAACTAATTTCATCAAAAATATCCTTCAGTCAGCAAAAGCTCTAATTTAAAGTGGTCAGACTTCCTGAAACACTTAAGCAGTTAAAATCCCTGATTTATTTAACATAATGGGAGGAACTCAGGCAACAGCACCCATTTCAACTCTCATCCAGAATATCAACCCCTTTTCAATTTTACCTAGTTGTTAGATGAGTGTAGTACACACTGTGAAACTCTGATTGGCTATAGAAATTATTGGAAAACCTGACTTTGTGTTTGTCTAAACAAAGGCCTTTCTCATTTCTTAGCTGAGACATAGCTGCATATACATTTCTGAGGGTTTTTTTTGCCATCAATATCCATTGCCTAAAATGTATTCAAAATGATGAGTACGAATATGCACATATTCTAAGTTGCTAAGAAAAACTCCACTGTGAGTTTCTCCGAAATGCCAGTGTACCCACTCTTCCACATGCTTTCTCTCTCTAGTCTCTTCCTTCATCTCCCAGCCCGATTTCTGAATATCCAGAGGATATATCTGAAGTTATTAAAGTTGAGACTGAAGAACTCACTCAAGGTCATGAGACGGCAGTTACAATAGCAGCCAAGAAAAGGAACTTCTTTTTTGCTCAACCTAAAACTGGTAGGTTAGTTGGACCCTAATGTCTACCGTGGGAAACCCAGACTCATCCTGCAGGTGACTCTGATTAAAATGGGACATAAAGAAAAGGATCAGAAGTAGAATCTTTAAGGAGACCCTTACAAGCTAAACAATACACAAAACATAATCACTTACATTGAAAGCCATATTCATATTGCGTGTCTATGTATTTGTATGTTTCTATACATGTAGGAAAACATATGAAAGGAGCACACCTCTGTATCATGTGAATTGCTAAAACAATCGCTACGATAAAACAATTAAGTGCTTAAAATAATATATATCAAAATATCGAATTTTTTTAAATTAAAAGCTACATCAAATCACTTCAGATTTATTTTTCAAAAATTTCTGTCTAAAGGTAGCATGGTAGAGTAAGAGCAGAAATCTGGTTAAGTGCATACATTTGCATTTGAATGTTGCTAATCACCAGCTGGGTGAACTTGAGTGAGTAATTCCCCCTGAGCTTTGCTCATTTGTGAAATGATTGAATTGAGCCAGTAACCAGAATGTTCTTTGCCACTATCAAAACAGATTTGGGTCTTGCATAAGCAAAATTAAAAATTTTACAGAGACATTTAAGATTATTTCATGTATCCAAACCATTATTAAGACACTGCGTTAGCTAACTCTATAAAAAAGATCTGTCCCGTAAAACAGTAAACCTCAGATCGGTGCTGATGAGGTCCAAGGGGACAGCAGTGTCCCTCTCTAACATTGCTGGCCTTTGAATTCCAGGCTGTCTGCTTGCTGAGAGCAAGGAGCTTGTTGGACATTGTTGTATCCCTAGGGTGTGTTAGAGGCCCAATATATATTTGTTGCATGACTGATAAGGCTCTTAAATCGAAGCCTCTTATACTCAGGTAAGAGATCTATTTCATGAACTGGAGAATCGCGTGGCATAATTTAAAAGAAAAAAAATAAAATAAATAAATAACAAAGAGACCTATTTTACTGGATTTTTGCTTTCTGTTTGCCCTGTACTTCTTCGCTTCCAGTTAGGAAAAAACCTCTTTCCACTCTTCTTTAAAAAATATCTACTCATTTTATAATTGCAACAGGGCACAGCAGTGCATGTGGCAGCCCTGATGGATGTATTTCTCATGTGAACTTGAAACCTGAAATGTATGTACCTGAACCACAGATTAATCAACACGGGAGCATGAGCTGCTGTGTCTTACTGATTAATTATGCTGAATGATGGATACAGCTTTAATCACTTTACCTGATAGATGTAGGGAGCCTGCAAATGACAGTTACCATATCATTTCTCAATAAACTGCTTTCTAACCACCTTACTGCAGAAATTTCCAGAAGTTGATGTTCCAAAGGGAGAAAAAAAGGCAAAGGATTTTCCATGCATCACTTTACATTTCTACTAATTTATCTTTAAGTTTGTTCTCTGACCAAGAAATCATACCTATGTAAATACAATAATTATCCAGGAATTCCATTGTCTGGAAATCTGTCTCATCAACTAGAAAACATAATTTAAAAAGTTAATAGGATTCAGAATCAGGTTTATAATGCAGAGAAAAACTCTTTCCTTGAGCTAGAAAATCAGCAACTCATGGTTAAAATTATATGTCTAAAAATGAAGAGGAAGAAACATACCTACAAACCACCTCTTCTCCTTTTAAGAGGAAAATGCTAGATAAGAAAAATGGAAGAGCTTAGTGATCGCTTCTTTAACTGGAAACAAAGAAACAAACAAAGAAACCAGGATGTACTACATAATTAATATTTTACTTCTAGACAGTTCAGTAGACAGCCCTAAGGGGAACATGAATAATATGTGGACCAATGAGACTTAACAAATTGGTAACGACCTCTCCCTGTTCAGAAGACACTGAAGTTAATTCCTCTTCCCCTTTTCCTTTCACTGCATTTTGTACTTCTGTAATAGTTTATCATTAGCATAGTTTTTCACACTACAATAATTAATGTGAAAAATGTATTAGCATTACGGACGGACACTGGTCTCTCTTTCATTAGAGGTAGTGGGGACCTGGAAAACAGTGGCCATCATATCTCATTTAACACTGTTCTGCACAACATTTAAATAGTTCCCCACTGGTAGTAGATGTTCAATAAAATCTTACTGAATTAAGTTGAATAACTGTATAGATTCTGCAGAGGAAAAGGTTAGTTTGCCCATTCCTGATCTCCATAACGCCTTTCAACTATATGTAAACTGCCTTAAACCTCAGCCCCACTCAGACCCTGACTGACCCTGCACCCATAAAGGGCTTCTCTCGAATTTGTGGGCAGTCCAGCCCTTGCAGTGAATGCCAGTATCTTCCAAGAGGCACCCTCTCTTACTCCGTCACTTTGTATAGGCCATTCGTGAGTCCTCCGCCACACTGTTCCTTCATGAGAATTTCTGTCTCCCCAGGGGGCATTAGGCTGAGCCTGGTGATAGAGATGTATAAATGAAGAAGGCATTTTCTGGGGCTTAGCTTCCTACCCATTCCCTTTGCTGAAATCCCAGCCCCTAATCAGGAACTTGAGTACTTAGACTGGCTGGGAAGCTTCAGTTGCTGACACCTGCTCTTATTTTTATACCCAAACTTAAACTCTTTCCACCATTTGTTCTAAGTTCAAAGCACGTTGAACTTGCTTCAGCAAGGGGAAGTGCCCACACTCAGCTTCACCAGGAAGCAGCCACCATGCAAGAGGCTAAACCAAAGTATGAGGATTAGGGTCCACACATGGCTGGTTTGAGACGTGGACAGACATGTGAGCCAGATTTCTAGGGTTGTCTTTGAAAGGTAGGAGAGTAGTGGCAGAGTTTCCGGTTGAAAAGCCCTTTTGTGGCAGTTACAAGGTTATCAAGTCACAAATAATTTGGGCAGTCCAAGAACCTTGAGTTCCTTAGCCAATTTCTTCTTAACTCTCTAAACTTCAGTTTCCTCCTCTAATAGAGATATTATCTGCTTTGTTGTAAGGTTTAAGTGGTGAATGGAGCAAGCACATAAAGGGCCTGTTACAGTACCTGGTTTACTAGGTGCCTAACAGATATTAACTACATTTCATTTTCTCTTTTCATATAAGAACTACCTGCAGTTCATTCAAAAAAAAAAAGTAGGTTAGAGAAGTGGGTATAGCCCTAGAAGTGACCAGTGACCTAGGAGTCTGCCAGAAGGACTGAATCGGTTTGACCCTAAATGATGGTGATTCCAGTCATGAAGTGAGGAGAACTATGGGCCTTGCTCCCCTGACAGACTCTGAGTGTTGTGGTGACAAACCCAGACCTGTCACCTTTTGCCAACTCTGCTGCTACAAGGTAAACGCCAGGCACATGTGACAACAGAACTTACAGACAGGCCAGCCCCAACACCTGTGGGACCCAGGCCAACACTACAAATGGAAGCCCATGTATCTTATGTCTAAATATCAAAACGTTACAAATAAAGCTATCAGACCCTTACATAAAATATGGTGTATTCTCTGACCTTACAAATTTACCTGCATATAAGTAGGAAAGCCAGGTTTGAATTTACTATTCTTGGACACTTTGGGGTTTCCTGCTGGAATGTGACGCTATGAGGAAAGCTGTCTCCAAACCCTTGTCTGGCCCAGCTTAGGTCTTCATAGTGAAGGTCTTGCTGCCTTCCACCATCTTCAAAAGAAGCCCCTCACAAGCCCCTTGGGCATGAGGGTAAGCAGACTGGTGGCTTGGTCTACTTTCAGGTGGAAAGGATCAAGGAGAAGGCTTGTACAGGCTCTGGAAGCTGACTCGTGGCCAGGTGGCATAGATGGAATACTGGGTACTCAGAGTACAGTCTAGAAGGGGAGGTGCTGTCAATAATGAGGACATTCCCTTGGTCTTATGCTTCTCTGGTTTCAGCCAAGGGAAGCTAGAATAGGGTCCTGTGAAACCCAGAGGCTGGGAAAGTCCTGCTGTGCAAGTCTAAGGGCAAGATGCTTAAGTGATGGCTTTGGTAACAGAAAAGACCACTCCCTGAATGTAGGAGCCGCAGCCTTCGGTTAAAAGCAGAATGAGTTATGTCCAAGAATATCTGATAATCAGTGGCTGATGTGCTATGACAGTGGCTCAGGGGAGTTTTGCATTGGGAATTTTTTAAATTTCTTTTTTCTCTAAGTTTCTTTTTGGATATGAGGGCGATCTGGCTGCGACATCTGTCACCCCCTTGATCGCCAGGGTTGATTCGGCTGATCTGGCTGGCTAGGCAGGTGTCCCCTTCCTCCCTCACTGCTCCATGTGCGTCCCTCCCGAAGCTGCGCGCTCGGTCGAAGAGGACAACCTTCCCCGATAGAGGAGGACCATTCTTCGGTCAAGGGCATACGAGTAGCTGCGCTCCCCTGCTAGAACCTCCAAACAAGCTCTAAGTTTCTTTTTTCTCTTTCCCCATTTTCTTCTCTATTTTCCTGGCTTCTATGTGTGTACACTGTTGCTTTATTATATAGAACTAGCTGGGTTTTTTGCCACTCACAGGATAGGTATGTAGTCCTTGAGTCTATTTAATAGAAAAATGTACCCATAACTTTTATTTGGGTAACCGATCAATATCTTTATATGAAAAAGCCTTTAATTGTTCTTGCAAATGATACAACCCACCTAAGATCCTCTGACCAAAGCTCTACCTATAAAAGACAGTAAGACTAAACAGCTTTAAAATAAAGATTTAAACTTCTAAATCTGTATTCTATTCTATTTTCCAACTAGGGGAGCTCTCCAAAGCAAGAATGGAAAATTAGCTATCTATCCAGAATTGCTACATTTGGGGAAAAAAGTCTGAATGATGGGTAGTTACTTAGAAACTACGGTTTTCATTATTCAGATTATTATGCCACTAAATTAAGGTGGTAGTTCTTCATAAGTATAATCGTAGCAATTTTAAGTTGGTAGGGACTTTAAAAATGATCAAAATCAGTGTGGTGGGAGGTATATTTGAAAAAAAAAAAAAAACAGAAATTCAAGTGATTTAGTTAGTTAGTTAGGTCCTAAGAAGAGAGATTGGGCTGGAACTCAGGTCTCCTTTCTAGCTAAGTGGAAGTCTTAATCAGTTTGGGCTGCTATAACAATTTACCATAGAATGGGTGGCTTAAATAACATTTATTTCTCTCAGTTCTGGAGTCTGGGAAGTCCAAGATCAAGGTGCTGGCAGATCCTGTGTCTGGTAAACGCCCTCTTCCTGGCTTGCACATGGCCACATTACTGCATCCTCACATGGTAGAGAGAAGCTTCTCTCTCACAACTCGTCTTATAAGGGCACTAATCCCGTTCATTACAACTCCACCCACATGACCTCATCACCTCCCAAAGGCCTCACCTCCTGACACCATCACATTAGAGGTTAGGATTTCAACATGTGAAGTTTGGAAGGATACACACATGAAGTCCATAATAGTGAGCTTTCCTCTATAATGAGGTACTGAGTCTAGGACTGTGAATACCGAAGTGCATTTCCAGATTTCCTCGAAAGACTTAAGATAAAGGTAGGAAATGGTGGTAATGAAAGGAAGAAAAGGTAGAAGAATAGGAGCTTCCCTGTGCCTTATCGTATTTAGAGAGGAGACTCTCCTGGGTCAGACACATTCACAGAACTTGCCACCTTTTCCGGAACCCAGTGCCTATTCTGGAACCATTAATATGTTATCTTTCTAAAGAAACTGGTTGATCTAAAGATAGAAATAAAAGAGGCAGAAAGTCATAGCAAAGAGAACACATCCAGGAATTTGAAATATTAAACATTGGGTTTGAATTCGGTTTGAATCATCATCCCACCCACTTGTAAATTTTCATGAAGTACAGAACTCACAAGGCACAGGAAGATGAGTCAAAGCCTTTTCCTCCACAGAAATCACTTTCTGAGTTGCTCTTTGGGGAAAAGAGCTGGGTTAAATGAGACCAAATGCTTTGCATGTTTGATTTGAAGTAGATCTGACAATGGCACACCAAGGAGGCATCAGCATTGGTACCCAGAGCTGGTGTTACTGAGCAGCAAGCCAGAGGCACAGAAATCTATAACAACAGAGAATCAGCCCAAATAGGATTAATTTAGGACTGCCTGTCAGTTGTGACTCTTGGGCCATTTGTATAAGGAGGACTGGCTGGGATTGTAAAATGGCCTTGAACTCGTTTTTAGTTGTCACTAGCTGTATGGACTTAGCCCGTAAATTTAGCACATGGGATGAATGATTGAAATGAAACTGACAGAAGGTTAGCAATTCCCCAAGCAGGTAGGTTCCTCTTACCTAAGTTCCTAAGGGCATGCATTCCAAGGAATATGCTTGCAATATTAACTCACTTAGGATGGGAGCTTCCATTTGCAGGGTGAAGTGATTTGTCACATATCAAATCCTGACTTGGCATCCCCTCAAGAGCAACTTGGGTATAATCCCTTGAGAAATAGGAAAGGCAGCATAACTTCCAGAGCAATGTTGGGAGTGGATTCTTGGTGACTCAACATGAGAAAAGCAAATGTGTTTTATATAAAATACAGAAAAAAAAGTCTCTCCTAGAATTATAAAATACTGGATATGGAAAAGATCCTGGGGGTCATCTATTTTAATCTCCTTATTTTAGAGACAAGGAGCAAACTTCTAGAAAAATTAGAGGACAGAACCAAGATTACTGAGCTAATAAAGAAAGGTAGTATAGAGTAGTGGTTTACAAGGGTATTCTAGCATCAGACTCCCTTGGTATAAATGCTGGCCCCACTGATCACTGGCTGTGTAAGTGTGAGTGGGTTACTTGAACTTTCTGCATGTCAGATTTCCTATGTATAAATGGGGGTCATAGTTTCTACTATATTGAGATTACTTGAAAGATTAAATGAAATATTTTGTATAAAATGGTTTGTATAGTTACAAGTCAGATGGTAAATAATTAGTAAATGCTAACTAATATTAATATAATAATACGATGATGATGATGATCTAAATTCATCATTTTGTTATGTGACAAGAAATAGTCCGGGAATCTCCAATGTGCTCTCTGATACTCACAGCAATTTCAAAGTCAAATTTAGTTAACTAGTCAACTATAATCAAATGAGAGGCTTTTCTACTGAAAGAGGTAATTGCACTACTGGCAGATAAAAACTCAAATACTTTTGGAAGAGTTGAAGAGACTGGGATGGATAAAAGGACGATTAAAGAACTTAGTAATATGTGGAACCATTAAACCTGAATGGATAAGTAGTTGTGGACAGATATCATCTAGGAGAGGGATGTAGTGAATTGTCACAGAATTCTGTCTTTTGATTCACTCTAGATAATATATTCATAAATAACCTCAACATAGAAGACAATGTTTATCGGTTAGGAGGATGAAGTTAAATTGATAAGGTCAAATCTTGGCAGACTATAGCCAAAAGATAAATCTGGAAAGAAAAAGTGTAAACAGATATATTCAGATTTTTAAAAATCAACTACATAAACAAGAGACAACCAAGATGTGCAGTAGCACATGTCAAACATTTATCAATTTTAGCTGCCATTAAACCCAAAATGATGTAAAACCCAAAGGGCAGCAAATTTATTGACAACAAACCCATGCATCAGCTGAACACTGTGAGCAAACATTTTATCAAGAATTTGAAAAGCTGAATGTCTATTGCCTCTCAGGAATAATATCACAAAGTAGAAATCAAAGTCCTCAGGAAATAAATGGTGAGGAAAGTGGCAGAGATGAAATAAAAGCTGATAGATCTTTGAAAAGAAGGAAACAAAAATAAAATCAACACAGTAGGAAAGATAGAAATGGGAGGAACATAAAAGTGAAACAAAACAAAACAGAAGAAAACACCAAGGCAGAGAGGAGAGAAATACAGCAAATGTACAAAAGAAATGGAAGAAAGAATAAATATAAAGGAGCAAGAAAATGATGGAGAAGCAAACAAAGGGAAATCCAGCATACACCTACATAGGGTCTCTAAAGAAGGAATCAAGTTACTGGAAAAAATGGAGTCCTAATTCAAGAAATATTTTCTGAAATAAAAATAAACTTGAATCTGAAAAGACACATCTTTGCTAGAGAAATGGACCCAGAATAGTGGATACCAAGATGTAGGGATTGAAAAATACAGAATCCTTTTCACAGCCAGAAAAACAGATGAAAACATGAAATGATGGGAAAATCTGCAGGAACATCCAAACCTACAGGATTGTTAACCAAAATATAAAATTAACTTAAATAAAGAAAATATAAACCAAGGAAATTATATCAAGTCAAGTAAGTTTTTATCTCTAAAAAAACTACAGGCAAACAGTGTTGAATAAATGAGAACTGAGTAAAAATTGTTCCCGTGAGTCTTTCTGGGGAAATTACTGGAGGACAGAGTTCAGCCTCCAAAAATGACAGGAGGGCCCTGAGCAGCAGGGCAGGCAGGGAGGCGGAGTGTTGAATGGTTAATCTCTGAGAGTTAAAGGATATCATTTAAAGCTGACAGATCAAATATTAGAAGTATAAGAGCATTTCCCTCTACAATGACAATAATTAAAAAAGACTTTTAAACTGACTAAAATTGAAGAGGAGAGGATAGAGGAGAGGTGAAAGAGTGGAAACATGCTAATTGCATCATCTCTCTTAGAACAGAGATTCATTTTTTAACAGAGATTTACTCCTTTATAATTTTAAAGGAATGCAACCTTGCCTAAACATCAGAATTCCACAGATAAGCACACAGAAAAATGAAGAAAATGAAACACACACACACAGTTATGAATAAAAAAATCATAAACTTTTCACATACTTAATACAAATATATATCATTATTTTATTAAAAATAAAACAGATTGGATTATAGAATGCATTAAGATTTCAATTAATGAAAATAGAAGCATATTAATGATCTGGCCTTATTTTTTATTTGTATTTACTCCATCTACCCCTGGCTTCCTTGCTGTTATGGAACATGTCATATCTCCTTCTACTGCTTCAAGGCCTCTGTACTTCACTATTTCTTTTGCTTTCCATGGGATCTTCCCATAACCAGCCAACTCAGATTTGTATTCTCTAGGTCTTTAGGTTTCATTCCCAGAGAGAGATTTTCTCAATAGTATATACATAGTATTGACTTGTGTATGTACCTAAAAATTTTCTGGAAGGTTAAGCAAAAACTTAATAATTGTTATCTTCAAAAAAAAAAAAAGGAAACTGAGCTGTTGAGACACAATTATGGGGGGAGAATTTTTTATTTTATTTTTATATCTTTTTATGCTTTGGATATTTGAATCATGTGGTTAAATGATCTATTTTTAAAAATGTTTTAACGTAATAATGCATTGTGATGAGAACCAAAAGAAGGGCACAGAACCCAAAGGAAAGTTGTTAAGAGAAGATTTTTTTTTGGTGAATATATATTTTTACATGAGTTTTAGGCTAAAAAATGGGATAAGCCAGGAGGGGTGGGGGTGACAGATCTCTAGGAAGAAGGTAAGACGAAGACAATTTTAAATTCATGAATCAGCATTGTATGCGCACAGAGGTAGAAGTCACATAGTATAACTGAGCCACGATGGGCAAGATGGAATGTGGACAGAAGTGAGGCTGGAGAAATAGGTGGGGTCAACTATACACATCATGTTAGCAATCTTACATCTCATCCTGAAAGCAATAAGAAGCCACTGGAGAATTCTAAGTAAAGCTTTAAAAATATCACGGCCTATCAGAAGTTAACTCAGTTTTTTATATAATTGATAACACCTATATTAACTTACAATATAAAACCATATCATCAATTTGATAAAAAGTCTGTAATTAGTTCTGACAAAAATGTGAAGAAATTCAAACTTCTATACTGTTGGTTATTGTGTAAATTGGTCAGGCATTTCAGATAGCAATTAATCAGTATCTATTTGTGTTGAAAATGGGCATTACATACATCCCAGTAATTCTAGATCCAAGTTTATACGCAAGGGAAACACTCATATAAAAGCACAAGGAAGCAAGTATAGGAGATTGTTATAGGATGTTTGTAATAGCAAACCATAGACAGCATCTAAGTCTCCATAAACAAAAAAAGTAGATAAATACATTGTGGTATATTCACAAAATATTATTCACAGTCAAAATGAGTAAGTAAAAGATCACCTTATGGCACACACACACACACATAAATCAATCAATAATTAAGTCAATCCAGGTAAATGGAGTCCAAATATCCTGTATTCCTATTATTGCTGTAACTAATTACCACAAACTTAGTGGCTTAAAACAATAAAATGTATTATTTTATAGTTCTGAAGGTCAAGTCTGAAAAGGGTCTCATTGGGCTAAAATCAAGGTGCCAAAAGGCTACTTCCTTCTGGAGGCTCTAGGCAAGAATCTGATTTATCCCCTTTTCCAGCTTCGAGGCTATCTACTTTCCTTGGCTTGTGGCTCCTTCCTCCTTCTCCAAAGTCAGCACTGACTGGCCAAGTCTTCTCCGCATGCCTCCCTCCAACACTGGCTCTTCTGCCTCCTCCTTCCATCTCTTGGAAGACCTTCGTGATTACATTGGGCCTACTTAGATAATCCAGGAAAACCTCCCTATTTAAGATCAGCTGATCACTAACCTTAATTCCATCCGTAATCTTAATTCTTTCTTCCATATCATCCTATATTCACAGGTTCTGGGGAAAAGGAAGTGAACATCTTTGGGGGGGCCATATTTGTGTCTGCCATATTCCTCCAACAACTGATGATTCATTGCACTCTGATTCTTCATCATGATCTAACATCTGCTCACTATAGTGGTGGGTAATAATGCAACGCTTCCTTATTTATATACTACACAACGTGAACTCTGGAAATCAGAGAGCACAGATTCAACAGGAATCTCACCATCACCATCAGCCAGCTATTTGAAATTCAAGGTTTACTACTTTTGAATTCAAGGTTTATAGCATTTAACTGGGCTCAGTGAAGACTCAAAATAATCTTTTCAGGAACCCACAACTGAATTGGAGACGTGGTCAGCCAGAATCAAAATAATATCCATTGACATGAGCAATTCACACTGACCAGTGCAGATGAGACCAACTAAAATAGCACAAAAGGCCTTTCCGTCCTGAGTTTTCATGCCATTGAAGTCCAATTGCTAAAATCAAGTGGGCGAAGAAATCAATGCTTGCTCTTGATGTTCCAGACTTCTAACACTCTGAGATGATTTGGAGAGTTGCTGTTCTATCAAACCAATCATGAATAAATGACTGGACACTCATTTCCATTTAGAATGTCTGTTTAAATGCTGATTTGACCTCTAAGTGTACTGGGGGTTGAGTAATGTATGTAAAACTGTCATTAAAATTGCATATGAAGCACAAGTTAAAACGAAGCTACTATATCTTTTTCTTCCCTGGAATCCTGAGAGGAAAGAAAGCAATGGCAGTCAATCATCAATAAGATGAGGCAGAACAGGGAAATTTTAATGTTCATTATAAAAGTATCTGAGCCTCTCAATTTTGCCGAGAGAATTGGACAACCTCCTGCTAAAGCGCTTTATGGTATTTTTAAAAATACGATGGAAAATAACCTTCTTAAAACAAGACCACTGAATGCCATTCTGTTTTTGCACCGGAAATTAAGGGTGCAGAGTGTGTAATACAAATGTCTTCAGAGTTTCACAAGAAACACTCAGTGAAAATCCTTTTAAATTTATTTGGTGGTTTACCTCCCACCCTGAGGGGTTGAAAATCTCAAGCCCAGGAAGCAGTTACTGATTTACTGGTTGATCCGCAGCCTTTTGTTTCAGTGACAGCTCATTTGACCCATTTCATTTCTCTGAATTGCTTTTTAATTTCCTGAGGACAGCAGCGTTGCTGTAGTGTGTGTAGAGAATCACGTGTTTCAAAATGCTAAACGCTCTCATTTTATTTCATAATTCATCTCCGTTGGAAAGGCAGATTCCTTTTAGAGGCATGAGGTTTGGAGGGCCAAGGGATCCAAGCTGAGTCCCTGCATTGCTGTTTGTCAGTCATGTGACCTTGGAAAATTCACTTACCTTCTCTGGACCTAGGCTTCCAGCATCTATTTCAATAAAGGACTGAACTATATATCCAAAGATCTTTTCTGTTCTAAAGTGTTGTATATTTTAGAGGTATCACTAATGGGTCCTGAGCACTAGTAAAAATACACAGTGTCATTTTATACAATGAAAAGGTGGCTTTGCTGATTTCAGGAACATTAGTTCATCCAGGCATAACCATTTGGAACAAAATAGCATGTTTGGTCATTAAACAGCAAATACTTAAGATGGTTCATTCTATAAGACATGTGGCTTGTCTTTTAACCTGTTTATTATATAGCTCTTACTAGAATATTCATTTAGACTCTGGGATGAATCCTAACCAGGAGCTGGTTATAAAATGCAAAAGCTGAGACCACTGATTTTTTTTTTTTTCCAGCTCCAAAACTTTTTTCAGGGTGTCACACTTCATAAAATTTACTCCCCTTCATGGTTATCTTTTCAAACCTTATCCATCCTTAAAGAAGGAGTCCATCTGATCAATAAGGCTCTGCCATGAATAGTCCAAAGTTTGTATTTCCTAAGTCACTGTAGAATTTAATCATAGCAATGCTAATCAGAACTACAAATATTTATCAACTGGTATGTTTGTGTACAGATTAGAAGATATAGAGGAAACATAGAAGGGTAAGACATAACCACTGCTTTCAAAGAACCTATAATTAACATAAAACATAAGCACATACAACTTAAGGGAATATGTTAGATGCAAAAATTACTTAATCATTTTAAGGTTACCTATTGTTAATTATAAAATGAATAATAAGTCATCCATAATTTTTTTTAAAAGATTTTATTTATTTGAGAGAGAGAGAATGAGAGAGAGCGAGCACATGAGAGGGGGAGGGTCAGAGGGAGAAGCAGGCTCCCTGCCGAGCAGGGAGCCGGATGCGGGACTTGATCCAGGGACTCCAGGATCATGACCTGAGCCGAAGGCAGTCGCTTAACCAACTGAGCCACCCAGGCGCCCCATCCATAAATTTTTAATATTCTTTTTACCCTTGAACTTTTTTACTTTTACAAATAAAGTAACTTACCAAATACATATCCAATAAAGTTAGAAATGGTATGGTTGAAGTAAGGATAGGAAACCTATGTTTACTCTCTATGTGGATCCCAAAACACATCCTTATACATTTAACACTCTAAAGAAAATGATTTTAAAACCACAGGGCGGGGCGCCTGGGTGGCTCAGTTGGTTAAGCTACTGCCTTCGGCTCAGGTCATGATCCTGGAGTCCCTGGATCGAGTCCCGCATCGGGCTCCCTGCTCAGCGGGGAGTCTGCTTCTCCCTCTGACCCTCCCCCCTCTCATGTGCTCTCTCTCTCTCAAATAAATAAATAAAATCTTAAAAAAAAACCACAGGGCAACAGGGTTTGACATTGAATACATAAAAAGATACAAGCTGGATAATGAGTCTTCCTAGAACAGTGAAACTGAACCCAGATTTTAAAAAGATGCATGGATGTTGGGTAGATTAACATAACCCTATGGAAGCCTCACAGGTTAATGGAAAGAGCATGAGGGATGCATTGAGGGGCCATTGCAAGGAGACTTGGAAATAGAAACAATTATAATGAGAGAAATACTTTGTGAAATGTATTATCTTTCTTTTTCCATTTTAATGCACGAGGCTTTGTCTTTAGTCATTTGGATTACTTCTCTGTCTTGAGTGGTTGAGTGAGGATGGAGGGACACAGAAGTAGAAAATTAAAACTTTTAGGGCAGAAACACAGAAAGAGTCTTTCAGGTTTTTAATATCAAAAGATTCATTATGAAATGAGATAATAGTCTTAAAAGCTAAACTTTGAGAAGAAAAAATAATTAAGTGGCCTTAATAATCATTAACATATAAAAGGCACAGTTCGATCACAGAGTTTGGGGGGGGTGCTGGTGTGCGTGTGTGTGTGTGTCTGCCTTTCTTAGAGAGGATATGGCTTTTCCCCATGCTGGAAGGGGCACTGTTTGCCTGTTGGGTAGAAAAAGAATACAAAATGTCCAGATGAGTTTTGGTAGACCAGGTGATAGTTGTTGCTGGGTATAACAAGGGACAAGCTGAACACCTAACTTCAGCTCAGAGCACAGAATGAGTGTGATGGGACAAAAGCTGACAAGTAGATAACTGTGACTGTGAGCTTTGGCATCTCGAGGTCTGAGTACAGTGCTCGGAAGCCCAGAAGACCCTGGAGACTGTGATGGTACATGGAGTGTTCTGCAGAGGTCTTCACTGTGTAGGGCGTTGCAGACTGATGGCTAATGACTAGGACACAGACTCAAGAGTGTGTACCAGCAAAACACTTGCAAAAGACCTGACAGGACAAGCTTAATTTAGGAGGGCCCCACTTAGGGAGAAGACCAAGCTAGCCACCGAACAGCAGAAAAAGCAAGGCCAGGAGACACTGTATAGATATCAACAATCTGTGGATTCATACCTCCGTCACCAGAACAAGACTGCAGTAAAGACTTTAAACCCAATGCCACCAAAAGGAATGGAACGGAGAGAACAAGCACTTGTGTGAGGTTTATGGTCATCAAAAAAAGTACCTGGAATTTTGGGACCAGTAGGATTAAACGTAGTCTCCCCAGCAGAAGGTTTGTATGTGATCATGTGGCTAGGTACACTCAGAGGTGGCACAGGGGCTGGGGAAAGGTGTGGGGTAAATGCAAGGAAGAAAAGATGAATTATAGAATAATGAAGTTATATTTGGGATTAGTCTCAGTGAAATAGAACCCTGCCACACAAATCTGTTTGAAAATAATCAAGAATTCACATAAATAATGACAATGAAGACCAGAAAGATGGGCCAAGTTGTGGAAAATTCCAAATGTAAGTGTTTCAAATGATGTCCTTCGTTTCCAAATCCTCACTCCTCCCTGTCACAGACAGCCTCTTGGGAAGGTAATCTTTCTGCTACTCCAATTATCTTTCTTCCAAGAATCCACCCAACGTTTTTTTTTTCCTTTCCTTCATCAGATAAACAGGCAGTCAAGTGAAACATTTAAAAAACAAAACAAAACAAAACAAAAAAATAAAGACAAGTAAGAGGAGCAAGGTACAAGGAGCTGGGAAGGGTCTGAGCTAACAAGCTAGCATGGCACTGTTTCTTGGGTAGTGGGAGAAGACATGAGACCTCTGGGCCAAAGAACAAGGACTTTACTACTCACAGCAACAGCAGTAGCTACAGGATCAGCATTTTTACTGCTTTCCCAGGCCCAAATCCCAACAGAGCAACACAAAGAGGGCCAGGAAGCATTACCAATTGCATTACCTAACCCCAAACTTATGGAACTCCCATCTTTTGTACTGGAGAGTAAGCATGCCTGCCTTTTGCCCCCAAAAGATGTTATTATCTTTGCCATCTTTACTATCTTTGGTTCCCTTACATTATCCAGTAAACAAAGCTTCTGTTGGCTCTGAAGAGAAACCCTATCTCTACTTCCCAATGCTGTTCACTCCACAAACATTCTTGGAAAGATAGTTTGGAACAAAGACAGTCTGCTCAAAAGATGTGCAGAAAAATGAGAGACCTATGGAGAATTATCTCCCAACACAAGGCTGTGAGCCTCTCCCCCTAATTATTCACCTTATCACACATGATTAAGGTTATCATTTACCTCAGAAATGAGAGTTATTAAAAACATTTGAGAAGAAAAGTTATTTTTTAAAAAACATAAAGAGTAATACTTGTCTTAGTCGGGTTGGGCTGTTATATCAAGATACCATAGACTGGGTGGCTTAACAACAAAGATTTAATTCTCAGAGTTCTGGATACTGGGAAGTCCAAGATCCAGGTACCAGCAGATCCAGTCAATGTCTGGTAAAGGCACTTTTTCTGATTTTCAGACCAGGTTGCTGTAGCCTCACATGGCAGAGATCAGAGAGAGAGGAAGCTAGCTCATTTGTTCTCTTTCTTTCTCTTTCTCTCTCTCTCTCTCGTGTCTCTTCTTACAAGGGAGGCACTAATGCCATCATGAGGGCTCTACCCTCATGATCTAATTACTTCCCAAAGGCCCCACCTCAATACCATCCCACTGGGAATTAGGGTTTCAACACATAAATTTTAGAGGGACACAAACATATAGTTCATAACATCACTGAAGTTTGAAAATTGTTGAAAAAGTGACATTTCATTAATCCAGGTAAGAGGTATATTTAAATGCCATTCATTATATGACCTACATTTTCTTAACTCCCTAACTAGAAGTTGGTTCCCTTTGGGATCCAGACTATATATTATATGAGCTAACCATTTCCCACATCACTATCACAGGAATGAGTGTGAAGTAGGCACACAATACCCTTGCTGATACAATGATTTATGAATTTGAATCTGGGGGTTGCTAAGAACAGTGGATACAGCTTTTAATGACTAGCCACAGTAGCACAGCATAGAAGACCTGAATTTGCCCACACTTCTTCATTACACAGCTCATTCTCCAAGAAAGCAATCATCTCTTTAATGCTACTTCCTTTTGGGAAATTTTCTTCATAAGCAAGTTACATTGTACTTATAAAGAGCATCATCTAAGCTGTTTTGGCCCATACCTCTAAAAAGTCAGCTTATAAGACAGTCAAGCTTCAAGTGTGTAGCAATGCTCTGTTTTTTATCAGGGACTTGGAAGCTGTACTTTTTTATGACTTGTGTTTTTATATTAAATGGTAGCTACTGTGTAGCTGCTTTCTAATTGCACAGGACCATTGCTAGACATTGAATTTCTAATATTAATGCTTCCCACTCTTAACAGTGCAGTCAAGTTTTCTTTTTTTTTTTTTTTTTTTTTTTTAAAGATTTTATTTATTTATTTGAGAGAGAGAGAATGAGAGACAGAGAGCACGAGAGGGAAGAGGGCAGAGGGAGAAGCAGACCCCCTGCTGAGCAGGGAACCCGATGTGGGACTCGATCCCGGGACTCCAGGACCATGACCTGAGCTGAAGGCAGTCGCTTAACCAACTGAGCCACCCAGGCGCCCAAGTTTTCTTTTAATTAATTAGCAAAATGATGTTTGTTATAGGAAAATGCCTAAAGCAAAACTGATTCCAGGTACCCATCAAAGGAGGAAACAAAACACTCAATGCTCACTGTGTGAACAATCTCTCTTTTAAGGTCAATGTGTTGGATAAAACTGCAGTGTTTTTTGTGGTTGCTTTACTTACTAGAGTCAGTCCTTTTATTCATTTATAATGAAGAAAATGACAGAATCTCTTCTTTAAGTTTAGAAGTTAACCTTTGCCAATTAATGATAGAAATAATAAACAATAGTATCTTAGTCAAGTTAGCTAATGAAGTTTTATGTTGCATCTCTATGATCATCTTTGATTTCTTCAAGGATTTTGGAACCTCAGAAAATGCAAAAGGAATTTTCATGGGAGGAAACTGCCAAACAGAATCAAGGTGAAAGACTGAAAGACTTCAGTAGAATCAGTCCTGTATATTTCATGGTGACATATGACTTTATGCACTATGATATCTCAGTACTTGAAGAGTGCAATCCACTCCACCATATTGGACCAATGCCCAGTCCAAGTGTTTTATTATGGTTTTGATTTTGGTTTTCTCTTTGACCCTCCCTCTTTTAGAATCAGCTGTTCATGTTCTAGTTCACATTCAGATTTATTTCATTGAATTATTTAACAATTCATTATTTTTGGAGGTTTCTTCTCCTAACATAAGACATTTTATGATTTCTCTGAGCCTTGTTTTTACTATACACTGTGACTTCCCATGGTGAGTGCAACAGAGTGAACACTGAATTATTACAACCCAGGTCCTGATCCAAAACTCCTTGCTAATGTGTCTTTCTATACTAAAAAGACAACAGAAAATAAATAATTCTAAAACGTTTGTAAATCCCACCCTTGGAAATTTATTCTGGTGGATGCTAATAAGCTTTTTCTATGTCATTAGGATATTGTGCTAATATATAAGTGTGTGTGTGTGTGTTTGTCAGGGGGTAATTTCTCTAACATTGCAGATAAAAAACAATAAAACCTGTGCAAATGAACTGATTCACAATGAGATCTTATATAATGTGATTTTGTAGTACTGTTTTCTCTTCATATCAATTTTATTGCTGTTAATTCTTGTCTTCTGCTTTATTCTTGAAATATTACGGTTTCCTGCATGAGGAGTGAGAAGGAGTGTCCTCTTCATTTCTTGTTCTCAATACATGAAATGCTTGCCATTATCAACACAATCTGGTACAACAGCCATTGTCACATTCCCAGACACCACTGTGCACAATTTATGAGGTTTACATAAAGGTTATGTGGAATAAATCACTGGCCTTTTATCTTTGCCTGGTATCCTCTTTGCATTATTTATGAGCAAAGAACAATGCATCATGCTGGACTCCATGTTAGACTGCTATAATTCACCTGGTAAAACATTAGTTTCCTGTAAATTCTGATGTTAGAGTGCCGAGGCAACTCCCTCTTTTTGAGAAGAGCCAGGCAGCATGTTTCAGATAATACATCAGAAAGACAGTGACAGCACCCATTCATAATGATCAGTCTTAAGATGCGGCACGACCCATAGAGGAGTAAACTTTCCTAAGCCTGCAGTCTGCAAGAATGCCACTTATCTTGTCCACCCTCTGCACACCATTAAGTCATTCATTTGACAGCATTTTGTTGAGTGCTTCCTATGTTCCAGATACTATTGTAATTGTTCAGAATTCTCTAGTAAAACAGAGAAACAAAAATTATGGTCTTGGCCCAGGTTTCTCTACAAAAGGATCTGAGATAAGGGCTGGAATTCCTGAAGTCAAATTTGGGAAATGAACCCAAGTAACTGGAGTAGGGAGCTGGAAGGAGGGAAAGTTAATTTAAAATTGCACCATTGAACTGATTACCTCAGTGAATAACTAGAGCACCATTCCACTGAGGATCTTCTGAGGAGCCATGTCTGAGCACCTCAGAATTGTCCACCTGAGACACGGAAGAGCAATTTAATTCCCAGTTACTGAGGTTGCCCCATGGAAAATTAATTCTTCTGCCTTTGCCCCATGGCTGAGCAGATTCCCACAGGCAACACATTTGGAAGTAGCAGAGAAAATCCAGGGCCAAACACAAGAGATTTGGAGTGTAGCTGAGACAAGGTGCTATCATACTGTATCTGCTGCATATACCTGTATGCCACAGCCACGGTTGGAATGAAAATAAATGCCAAAAAGATATAAGGTGGAACGCAAGAGATATCCGATACAATCCCTTGCCCTTGAGGAGGTGATATTCAAGTCCGTTGCATTTTACCCAATTCAGATGCTTATTACTTAGGGCTTTCTAAAGCAAAGAACATGATTAAATCAAAGTGGCTGCACCCACACAATAGATCTAGACCAATATATAGATAAATCCTCTAAATTCAATTTAGATTCTGTTAATTTAAGAGTCATCGTGTGAAAAAAAATACAAATATATAAAAGTTTACTCTATTACCAAGTCTTATCATGGAGGATTAAAGTTTTAGAATAAGTATATCTAAAAGAATCAACTATAGTACAGTCTTGCCTAAATTGCTCTTGTTTTATTTTCTAGGGTCTATAGGATGTAAACATGGACTTATTTAGTATAAGTTTCAACTGAGTTCCTAAGATCATAGGTATTACTACCATCAAATCCAAAACACAAGGCCTTCAAGCAAAAGAAACAGTACAAAGCCAGCTCTCAACCCTTCCCTGAACATTCACATCCACACTTTAAAGATTCTGAAAAAGCAGCAAATGAACTTAGAGAGTACTCTGGAAGAGCTGATAGGGCGCTGTGACTTCTGCCCCAGCCATGGGGACGAAGCTGAAAGGGCTTTACCTTCTCAAAGCCTGGGAAAGGCTCTTTAGTGCTATGCCTTAGAGAGCTTTATCTATTTTCTATGTATCATGGAGCTACAGTAGAAATGTGTGAGAAACCTAAAGGGAGAGAGAGCATGGCTGCCTAGCTTCTCTGATAATGGAGATAAAATAGTGGAGAAAAAGAAGTTTGGGATTTGGGTATAGGCTCTATTCCTAGAATTGTCAGGGTATAGTCAGAGAAATGATAAATAATTGTTTGATTCTGTCCAAGATAGTTGCCTGGATTGGGAAGGTGTCTCAGCCAAAAGAATGTCTTGAATCTGAGGAAAAGTAGTAAATCATCAACCAGAAGAGATACGCTTAACCACATCAAGGGAAATACATTTAAAATCTTCCCATCAATGGAGGACAGGAGGAAGCATCTCTGGAAACTTTACAGAATCACTTCAGAGAAGAATGCGTATTTTAAATACCTATCAAATTTGTAGTTTGTCCCCTTTGAAGAATCTAAAAGACCTAACATCTAACAAGTATTCAGTAAAGTGCCACCATTGTAAAATGGAAGCAAGAAGGGTTATCTTCCATACTTGGACCATGGGGTAAAAGCAGGATAAAACATGAACCCTACAGAGAGGAGAGAGGAGAAAATGAAAGAAAGAAAGAGCAGAAAAACTAAACTGGAAACACATTCAAGGATTGACAGTACTTGGAATGCAAGGCAAATAACTGAAAATTTGTCTTGTGTTCATGGTAAGTTAGTAGTATGAATTTTTGGTGATGAATGTCTGGTAATGAACTCTACCTGCACATCTTCCAGATATCATGGAACATTATGTCAAGGTATCATATAATAAAAAGCAAAGAAGGAAAGATGAAAATATAAAAGTATAATGATGTATAAAGTAGAAGGAGGCTTATAGGCTGGCAGACTTTATCACCCTAGGCCTAGCCACCAAAGGGAGAATCTCATGTTCTAGAATCAACAGTCAACTCACCTTTTACTCCAGTATAAACCAAATGAGGGAATGCAAGCTCTTAAACATGCTATTTCACATCAATCTTTCTGCAGAATCTCTAAATTCGTAATGAGTGAAATGTAGTAAGATTGACCTTTCTTTCTAAACATGAAAGTTATGCATGGAAGCAGCAATTGCAACTATTTTCAACCGTTTCAAATGAAGATCTTATATCCCTTTCTTCATTATGCTGTCTGATCATAACTCTTCAATATCAAGAAAAGCTGGTGACCTAAGTGGATGATATACCATGACTGCCGATAAATGAAATCAAAGCAACCAACTGAAAAATTAGAACTTAGCAATCAACAATTTGCTTTTTCTTTGTGACAGCAAGTGACTAATTTGTATGATTTTTCTCTTAAATTACACGGTGTCATGGATAGAGACTATGTGAGCCAGAGTGTAGTATTCAATACTCTCTAGGACATAAGGAGCCAATTGCAACCTGTTGTACAAACATAATCAAATGATCAGACAAATAAAATCTTAGAGGGGGAATTATCTCCTATTTTATTCTGAAAAATTTACCCAGATTTCACAGATATATCAGATGCTCCAAAATGCCAAGTTAGGCATGCCAAAAGATTTCACTAAAACCAACATTTTCAGAAAGGAAACTGTTAGTAAAGTTTAGTGGGGAGAAAATTTCCATTTGTTCTGAGAAGGCTTTGTTCTGGTGTTCAGAATATGATGGATGATTACCAGGCCTTCAAGTGAGCAGAGCCTCACGAACTTCAAGATCTGTCTTCCTTTTTCTAGAAGGGGGTTAGAAAAGATAAAGTGATGGAAAGTGTGCTTTCACCTGCATATGAAGAAGAAAATTGACTGCTTTTTTTTTCTTCCAGGAGCTTAAAAAAAACCCATAAATCTTGACTATTTTATTTTGTTTTATTTTAATTTTAAACTACTATTGTTCAATAAATAGCTTTCCTTTAAATTTATAGATTCCCATTGCAGTTTAACACTCTACATACAGGCAATGTATAACAGAGCTAATTGATTAGTGCAATTTTAATTTACTTTAATATACCAAATCTCTGGTGTGAAATACCCACAGTTAATGATCAGCAACTAAACTGAGGTCATTGTAACTATTACCAGCTCCCAAATTTAATTTTACAGATGAGAAACAGAAAAAGATCATTAAAGTGTGTGTTTCTCTCAATTTTAATATCTTCTTATGTAGATCTTTATAGTCTTTTATCACTTTGCTTCCTTCTTAGCTAGTGTTTTCCCTTATATAGTTATTTTTACAGGCTTCTATAATTAAAACCTGTGAAACCAACATCATGAACCTTTGTTCATAACATCTTGCCTTCTGATCCTTGCTTTCTATTATATCTCAGGAAAGGCAGAGCTTGTCCAGAAAAATCATGATTTTCAAGACTTAATTGTGTTTTCATCCTTTCTATCATCCCTTTGGAAGTATAAGGCTACTTTTCCAGAAGTCACATCCTTCAAAAAAGCAATCCCTGAGAGAAAGAGCAGCAGGTCCCACGGGGTTACTCATATTTCCCCCTACTTGAACTATTAATCCCCTGGAAAACCGCAAATAATAATTATCACATCAGGAAACATCTACTCAGCATTTTTATGTGCCAGGTACCATGTTAAACACACTATATGCTTTACCTCACTGAATCTTTAGAAAGATCCCACAATGTTAAATAATGTAGCTTTATTGTTCTATGATTGACAATATTGAGGAAATACAGACAAGATAAGCAAAATCAGCTAGTTTTATGGCTAAGTATAAATCAAGATTTGAACCCAGGACCAACTGGCCCCAAATCTCATAGAGCAAAAACTTTTAATACTTCACAATCAGATCCTTTTAGCTTCATCTGCTTCTGAGGTCTTTGGCCACTTCACCTACTCCAACCACCACTATTGCAACCAACTTTGTGTTCAAGCTGACCAAATCCATGAGGGACACGCTGACGAGGCCACATCTCATACACACACTGCACACCCCTCACCTCCTGCCACTGGGGTTAATATTGGTGTTGAGACAACTGAGCTACCCAGAAGTGTGGAAGTAGTTGATGCCCTGTGGGAAAGCCTTTGACTAGTGGAAGATGGAAGCTGTGTGTAAGTTCTTCACACATTATCCTGCCCAAAGAATCCCTTTAGAAGCAATTTCACAGCCCCTTGGAGGCTAAGTGAAAGTATGAAATGAAACACTTATGCAAGAATTTAATACAAGGAATGAAAATCTTCTACAGCTGTTGGAAGAACTAAAAGTGTAAGTAAGAAAATAATCACTAATAATATCTTCTCACAGCATCAAAGCAGATGGTTCTCAAAAGCATGCCCAGAAACCACTACAAATCTCAAGAAGCTCTGGTCAGGTCCCATCAACTCTCAGTGTGTAACAGTGAGGCGGGTGGTTCTCATACCTCATACCTCCTCCCCACCTACAACGCTGACTACCCCATCCTCTAAAGAATAATAGTTTCTCCCTCTTGCCTTCCTTCCAGGAGCCTCTCATGAACAAAATTTAATTCAGAACTAAACAGGGAGGGGGATTCTGGCTTAGGAGATCCTAAACCAGGGGAAGGTGAGGATGCTAAGTTGACCATCAAGCACATAGGCATATGGCAATTTAACCTTGATGTGGATCCTGATTGAACAGCTGGTCAACTTGGCATCTATAGGGGATATGGAAATAATACTAGATTTCCACAAACATTAGTGGGCTTTGAAACCCACCTTCCAGGAACATAATGAGATGGAAAAAATTTATATGCCAGAATTTCTTTTTGGAAACTTTTGTGCTTAGAAGAAATACTTTGATAAGTCACTGAGGAAGGCTGCCGAGACCACTGTGTAACATGGTGAAATAGGAAGACAGGATCCTCAACTCTCTTCTAAGAAGCACAGACCTGGTTAACAGCAAGGGTCCTATCATGTCAAATGGGTTGGCAAGCTGATGCCATGTCACCAAAAGTCCTCCTTCTCTAGTTTACCCACATGGTCTTTCCTCTAAATCAGTGTTGAACAGATATTTAAGAATGTCCTTTTGAAACATCAGCAATCACTGGTCTACATGAGGAGTCCATGGACTCAGTCCAGTTCTACATTCATGTGAACATAATCAGTCAGTTAATAGTGTCCCAGCAAAAAAGCAGATGAGAGCTTTTGTTCCAGTCCACTTTGTTTATTAAGAAACTAGGCTCAATGGGGCGCCTGGGTGGCTCAGTTGGTTAAGCGACTGCCTTCGGCTCAGGTCATGATCCTGGAGTCCCAGGATCGAGTCCCCCATCGGGCTCCCTGCTCGGCAGGTAGTCTGCTTCTCCCTCTGACCCTCCTCCCTCTCATGCTCTCTGTCTCTCATTCTCTCTGTCTCAAATAAATAAATAAATAAATAAATCTTTAAAAAAAAAAAAAAAGAAAGAAACTAGGCTCAAGACGAAGTCCGTTTCTGAGGTCTAAGTGCCTTTTTAAACTTCAGTAACCAAGTATTCAGCCAGCAACATGCCAGGAACTAATTGCTAATTCTGTATTTACTATCTTTATTTTAATTCAAGACTAATCTTACTTAGTGAATCTTTTCTCTTTTAATTTATACTGTCCCATAACGATTAAGAACATTACATTGAGTTCATATATAAGTAAAATGATTAACCAGTTGTAAGACCCTTGAGTATAAAATGTTTAGTTAAAGCAGATGGAACATTCCCAGTGGCTGCTCCAAGATGTAGTTCTGTTGGGAAAACAGTAACCATAACCACAACGGCATATTTATTTAAACTCTATTATAGCAATAATCATGTAAAGTGTTTAGATGATTCTAATACAGAACAGGTAAGAAATTATCATCATGATTCACAGTTTGATCCATTTAGGCTTTAATATGTTACTAGTTGCAAGTTATTTGAATAATGCTTAGTAAATTATTAAAGTAATAATATGTATTAATAATGGTACATTTTTTCTAAAATGTAATGTACATTTCAGAATAATAAAAAATAAATAATAATTATTATTATAATATACATTTGTTTAGAATGTAGATAAATATACATTTATCTAAATAAAATGTACATTTTTTCTAAAATTATTTTATTTAATTATTTATTTAATTTCTTCTGTACATGATTCCAAGGACAGAGAGATCTAAACACCAACTGATAAAATTGATGACAAATATTCTATATATTAAATAATATATATTAAATAATATATATTAAATATATATTCTATATATTAAAATTATATTTGAAACATAATAAGGGGCTACTAAAGTGATAGAAGTAACACCAGGGAACAGCAAAATTCACCTAGATCTTTCTAGCTTTTCCAGTTTTTTGCTGTTCCTCCAAGGTGATCATCTATCACTTCTATAATTGCTGTAACTCTACCACTACAGTTCCAAAGACTTCCATTTTTGGTGACTGATGTGTAGTATGCCCTAGAGGTTTTCTAATGCAACGGTGATATTACTGAGTTACCTGAATTCCATTCTTCATGGTGTACGGAGTGGTTGAGCTCAGTTAGGCATATGGAACCAAACTGGGAGAAGTTAGATGAGTTGTCCAGCTCCCCAATTCCTTTTAGTCTTACCTTCATTTTCCTAGGATAATGATTAAGCACTCATGGCAGCAAATACATTAATAGCTCAGGGTTAATTAATATATTCATATCATGACTAACATCCCAGAATTTAACCAAAAGTGTAGCTCCATCTGATATCATTATAGAAATCATATCATTGGATATACTTAAGCCCTTTGTAAAACTGAAACTAGAACTCCACAAAGCATGTTTAATCATACTATCAATTCCTGAAAAAGAAATTTAACTTTCCATGGTATATCTTTTCCGGAACTGCCATACCCTAGGCAAAATTATTCAATAAACTGTATCCAAGATTCTGAGGTTTGTCCATCTTTTGTTAAAACCAGCTGTTTATTCTATCATACTCATTAAAGTAAAAGCAACTTGTAATAAATTGTCCAATATGTTTTCCCCAATCAGGCCACAAATGATGTTTGCATTTTAATGAAACCCCTTGGAAATCATAAAGCAAAAGTTCAATGCCTTACAAGAATATGTAGTTAGTTACCATGCGGTCAAAACGAGCTTATAGATACAAAAGAATCCAGATATTAAAAAGGGAGAAGGGGTTGTTGTTGTTATTTAGGTTATTTGCAAATAGCACACATTATACCACAAGTCTATAAGGAAGACTCATGTGATTCATCATGTCATGTATATATCATTCTCCACCCCAAAGCTTTTAACTCTCTCTTCCAAATATATATATATAATATATATATTATAAAATATATCCAAATAATAAAAAATAAATAATTATTATATAATTTATTATAATAATAAAAATAAAATAAAAAATCCAAATTTCATATATGTATATAAAATAAAATAAAACAGACACTCTAAAATACTTATCTCCTGGATAAGATATATACTTAAATTATTGTTAATCTAGTAGGAAGAGAAATATCCAGTCCAAATAAAATAAAATAGTAATTAAGAATTTTGGGTTTAACGACAGGGATGCCCACTCTCACTACTATTGTTCAACATAGTACTAGAAGTCCTAGCCTCAGCAATCAGAAAACAAAAAGAAATAAAAGGCATTCGGGGCGCCTGGGTGGCTCAGTCGTTAAGCATCTGCCTTCAGCTCAGGTCATGATCCCAGGGTCCTGGGATCGAGCCCCACATCGGGCTCCCTGCTGAGCAGGGAGCCCGCTTCTCCTTCTCCCTCTGTCTACCACTCTGCCTACTTGTGCTCTCTCTCTGTCAAATAAATAAATAAAATCTTTTTTAAAAAAATAAAAAATAAAAAAAAAGAAATAAAAGGCATTCAAATTGGCAAAGAAGAAGTCAAACTCTCAGTCTTCTCAGATGACATGATACTTTATGTGGAAAACCCAAAGACTCTACCCCAAAATTGCTAGAACTCCTACAGCAATTCATCTGTCCTTCAACAGATGAATGGATAAAGAAGATGTGGTTCATATACACAATGGAATATTACTCAGCCATTAGAAAGGATGAATAACTACCACTTACATTGATATGGTTGGAACAGAGAGGTATTATGCTAAGTGAAATAAGTCAATCAGAGAAAGACAATTATCATATGGTTTCATTCATATGTGGAATATAAGAAATAGTGCAGAGGATCATAAGAGAGGGGAGGGAAAACTGAATGGGAAGAAATCAGTGAGGTAGACAAACCATGAGAGTCTCTTGACTCTGGGAAACAAATTGAAGGTTGTGGAAAGGGAGGTGAGGGGGATGGACTAAAATTCTCCAGTTAAGACAAAGAGTGGCTGAATGGATTTAAAAAAAACGAGACCAATTTGCTGCCTACAAGAGACTCACTTCAGATGTAAGAACCCAAACAGACTGAAAGTGAAGGAATGGAAAAAGATATTCTATGCAAGTGGAACCCAAAAGAAAGCTTGGATAGCTATATTTATATGAGACAAAAAAGACTTTAAAACAGACTGGTGAGAGACAAAGAAGGGCACTACATAATAATAACGGGGTCAACCCAAGAAAAGGGTATAACACTTGTAATGATTTATGCAACCAATGTAGAAGCACATAAATATATAAAGCAAATATTAACATACCAAAGGTTGAACTAGACAGCACTACAATAATAATAATAATAGAAAGAGACTTCAATGCCCCATTTACATCAATGGATAGATCATTCAGGCAGTAAATCAATAAGGAGATGTCAGCTTTTAATAACACCTTAGACCAGATGGACTTAATGAATATATGCAGAACATTCCATCCAAAAGCAACAGAATACACATTCTTCTCAAGTGCATAAGGAACATTCTCCAGGATAGATCACATGTTAAGCCACAAAACTAGTCCTAATATATTTAAGACACTTGAAATCCTACCAAACACTTTTCTTTTTTTTTTTTTTAAAGATTTTATTTTTTTATTTGAGAGAGTTAGCAAGAGCAGGAACACAAGCAGGGGGAGTGGGAGAGGGAGAAGCAGGCTTCCTGCTGAGCAGGGAGCCTGATGCGGGGCCAACCACTTTTCTAACCATGTGGTATAAAACTAGAAATCTATTACATGAAAATAAACTGGAAACTTTACAAAAATGTGGAGATTAAATAACATGCTACTGAACAACCAATAATCAATGAAGAAATCAAAAGAGAAATGACCAAAATACCTTGAGACAAATGAAAATGGAAATACAACTTAAATGGAAAACTTACAGGATGCAGCAAACGCAGTTTTAAGAGGGAAGTTCATAGAGATAAATAACAACATCAAGAAACAAGAAAAATCTCAAAATAAACCTAACTTTACACCTCAAGGAACTAGAAAAAGAAGAACAAATGAAGCCCAAAGTTAGTAAAAGGAAGGAAATAACAAAGATCAGAGTGAAAATGAATGAAATAGAGACTAGAAAGACACCAGAAAATATCAATGTAACTAAAAGCTGATTCTTTGAAAAGATAAAATTGACAAACCTTTAGTGAGGTTCAGGAAGAGGGAAAAAAAAGAGATGGCTCAAATAAATAAATTCTAAACTTGTATGCATCGAATTGAGAGTCCTCAAAATATATGAAGCAGAAAAATCTATAGCATCATGGGTACAAATGGGAAAATCTGTAAATATAGGGAAACATTTCTAAATTAGTTTCTCAACTACCAATAGATCAAATAGGCAGTAAATTTATAAATATATGTACCTATGCAACACAATTTAAAACCTTCATTTATTTTTTTTAAGATTTTATTTATTTGCGAGAGAGAGAATGAGAGAGAGAGCACATGAGGTGGGGGGGAGGAGCAGAGGGAGAAGCAGACCCCCCGCTGAGCAGGAAGCCAGACGCGGGACTCGACCCCAGGACTCCAAGATCATGACCTGAGCCGAAGGCAGTCGCTTAACCGACTGAGCCACCCAGGCGCTCCTAAAAGCTTCATTTAAATGTACATATATATATAAATAATATCATGCATCCAATAATTAGAGAGTACATTTTCTCTTCAAGCACACATGTGCTATTTGTAAAACATGACCATAAAAACATTTACTATATCATAAAACAAGTCTCAATTAATTTCCTAAAATCTGTATCCCACAAACTGTCTTCTCTTACCATGGTGCAGTTAAGTTAAATATCAATTAAAAGAATATGAATTTAAAAATACAAATATAAGAATGGAAATTAACAATCACACTTTTAATAACCAAGGATCAAAGATCAAATGATACAGAAAATTTTAAAATATTCATAAGTAAGCACCAGTTCCTACAAGCCAAAACAAAGCTTAGGGACTACACTTACAACAGTATTTAAAGGGATGTTTTGAAGGGTGCCTGGGGGGGGGCTCAGTCAGGTAAGCCTCTACCTTTGGCTCAGGTCATGATCCTAGGAAGGATGGAGCCCCACAAAGGGCTCCCTACTCACAGAGAGTATGCTTCTCCCTCTGCACTTCTCCCTCTACCCTTTTCCCTCTCCCTCTGCCCCTCGCTCACGCTTTCTCTCTCAAATAAATAAAATCTTTAAAAAAAAAAAAAGGGATGTTTTGATTAGAAAATTTAGTAAGTAGCAAAATTTAAAAATTAAAGAGTTAATACCAAAGTAACTCAAAGGTAGAAGGGAAGAGAAACTAACAAGCAAAAATCAAAGAACATAAAAACAAAGAGATAGTAGAAATCAAAGTTGGCTCTTTTGTATATTAATAAAATTGGGCAATATTCACCAAGAACAACTAGAGAATATCCAAAGGAACAATATCAAAAATAATTTTTTAAATGAGGCATAAAGCTACAATCAGCAACTATTTTAAAGGAAGAGCAATATAAGTGGCTTTTTGCTGAAAAGTTTTAAATGTAAACAAAATGGATAAATTAACATACCAAAACTAAACAAAACCAAGACAGAAAACCTGAGTAATGACATTAAAAAAAAAATAAATCTATAGCTTATAGTTTAAAATTTATAGTATAAAATGTTCCCTCAAAGAATACATCAGGGAAAGCTGAACTTATAAGGAATATTTCATTCTAATTTATACAAATCCTCCCAGCCAACAGGAATCAAGTAAAAATTACCTAATTTACATAGGATTATGTTTTTCCAGGAGTACTCAGGCCTCAGTCAAGTCCTACAGGCTCAACCCAATCCTGCTTGGTTTACACTTTGAATTTATGTATTTCGTCTGTAGGGACACTGTGGAGAGCTAAGCTACATCCCACCTTGGGGATTCTGGAATATTTATTTAGCTAAACCACTAGGAATTCGGATTAAAAGAAACAAAGAATAATTAATATTGCATTGATGGCTCAGATGACTTTAGGACTCCTGAAATTTTAAAAATTTAACAGCTTTATTGAAGAACCACTTTCATACTATAAAATTCACCCAGTTAAATGATTTTTAGTAAATTTATAATTATGCAATCATCGGCACTCTTGGTTTGCAAACTCGGAGCTTCCTAGGTGAAATCTGAAACTGGCCGCACTCTCAGAAGGCAAAGAGACATGAAGAAAGAGGCAGGCCACTCCAGATTGCTAAATGGCAGGTTTCATAAGCAAGGGAACTTACATACGACACTTGTCTTGGGCACCCGCAAGATGAGCAGATCTCCATACTCCCGCCAGAATCTTAGAAGTTGATATGAAGGCCGTACCTGGATTTAGCCCCCACGCAGACTGTTCGGATGGTCTGGACAGCACATTGCTTTCTCAAGGCTGCATCCTTGAAGAACGGCGGGCTGCCGGAAAGGTAAGCAGAATGTATGTACATTTCAAGAACAGGGGAGGGGTGAGGAGCCTCCAATTACCCTGACCCAGGGTGCGGGTCAACTGGAGGTCACGTTCTCTCATACCCTCCTCCAACAATCCAACAATCACAATTCAGTTTGAATATTTCCATCACTCGAAAGTATTTTCGGTTTTTTTTTCCTTTTTCTTTTCTTTCTTTTTTTTTTTTTTTCTTTAAAATTTTTTTCTTTTCCTTTTTTTTTTTTTCTCCTGGGGAACTGGGTTCTTTTTTTTTTTTAATTTTTTTATTCTTATGTTAATCCCCATACATTACATCATTAGTTTTAGATGTAGTGTTCCATGATTCATTGTTTGTGCATAACACCCAGTGCTCCATGCAGAACGTGCCCTCCTCAATACCCACCACCAGGCTAACCCATCCTCCCGCCCCCCTCCCCTCTAGAACCCTCAGTTTGTTTTTCAGAGTCCATCCTCTCTCATGGTTCGTCTACCCCTCCGATTTCCCCCCCTTCATTCTTCCCCTCCTGCTACCTTCTTCTTCTTCTTTTTTTTTTTTTCTTAACATATATTGCATTATTTGTTTCAGAGGTACAGATCTGAGATTCAGCAGTCTTGCACAGTTCGCAGCGCTTACCAGAGCACATACCCTCCCCAGTGTCCTGTGCCTATTTGAAACCAATCCCCACTCCAACTCCCAGACCAGGTATCCCCTTTTTTTTTTTTTTTTTTTTGAGTAAAGAAGAGAAGGGTCAACTCAAACTCTGAGTTTAGCGGAGTTTTATCCTGAGAAAGGAGGGCTATCTAGATACACATACTTTCATTCTATAAAAAGTATACTTATGCCTCTGTTTTATTAGTCTTCTAACCTGAAAAAATTTAAAGATACTATTTTGTACACAGGGGAAAAAAACCCAAAAAGAATTTTAAAAATTGAGATTAAAATGTAGCAGATAGAACTAAGAGTACACGAGTTTAGCCAGCAGTTTCACTGAGTAGAAAATGCGGCCAGATCAGGCACCATGTCTCATGTGCATCTTTTTATCTCTCTCTCTCCCATAATGACTGAAATAGGTCAGACCACAAAGGTTGGTGAAAAGGATGACCTTGACCTAAATAGAGGTTATTTCCACCTCAGTTTACTATAAATCAGAAGGTCAGCAGTGCAAAGACTATAACTAGATAAAGACACAAATGCGTAAGTAGATATAGCTCACCATGCCTCCCTAAGTCCTCAGCTGTGCTGGGAGATAAGTGTTCAATGCAGGCCTGATAGAGGGAAAAAACCCCTGTTCAATACCATGGGCTCTCAGCCTTGTATATGGTCAAGATGAGCGAAGAGCACTCCAACTTCTTATTTTATATTCTATCCCATAAGAGATTCTCACTATGACATAAATATGTACTTCTAAGTCTCCAGCTGACCTAGTCATGGTGCGCTACACTGGCCCGCCCTTTTTTTCCTCTGTTTAACTATAGTTGACAATGTTACATTAGTTTCAGGTGTTTGACATAGTGTAATGCTGGCCCTTTTCTATGTGTTTTGAATTCAGTTTGTAACTGGCCATTCTCAAAATACACAGCATTTTTTTTTTTGGTCCCCATCTTTGTTCCCAGTACTCTAATGCTAGTAGAAACCTCTCTCTCCTTTTATTTATGTGTTTCTCATTACTCAAGGCTCAGTTCATGCACTCCAACTTCTAATTGGAAACAACTGTTCTTCCTCCCTCTTAGAATTTCAAAGGAAGCTTAGACCTCCTTAAAAGTAGCCATTTAATCCATCTTCTAAAACAATCATTTGTAATTATTATATCCATCCTTCTACAATAGAAGATCCCTAAGAGTGCAAACCTCTGTACCCACATAAAAAAGATGCACTGAAATGTAAGAAAATGAGTGAGTAAATTCACCCCATATCATCAGAGAGATTTGGACCAGGCTTTGAGGGAAGCAGTAGTAACTGTGAAGGAATTTACATGGCATCCTAGATTTTCCTCATCCTGAGCCTCTGCTCCAATCCTAGGAATTGGGCTTCAGACACGATCACACTAAGTTCCAGGCTTCTCTGAGCCTGTGTTCCACCATACTTCTCCTGTCAATGAAACATTGAAAACGAATTTTAAACATAGGTAAAAACTCCATAAAGATGGATGGTAGCACTTCACAAAGACCCCCAGTCAGTGTGTGTGTGTGTGTTCCTTTTTCCCCAATTTATTTTCATAAATTTTCAATGTAAAGAAAAGTTAAAGAATCCCTGCAATGAACACTATATTCTCAGAGCCCAGATTACCAAATATTAGCATTATGCCAATATTTTTCATCCTTTTTGTTTTCCTTATTTCTTTCCTTTCTTCCTTCCTTCCTTCCTTTCTCCTTTCTTCCTTCCTTCTTTTCTTCCTTCCTTCCTTCCTTCCTTCCTCTTTCCTTCCTTTCTGGGTTTCTCTCTTTTTTCCTTTAAATTATCCAATAACATTTATTATGAAAACATTTAAAATAAGGTTCAGATATCATACTTCACTCCTAAATTGTTCAGTATCTCCTAAAAATAAGATTATTATTCCCAATAACCACAATAATTTGTCACATCCAAGGAATATAATATGGACATCTAACATTATATTATGTACTGACCATATATACACATTTTTCTAATTGCCCCCAAAATGTATTTTATGGTTTCTAGCTTTCTTTCTTTTTTTTTTAAGTCCAGGATTCAAACACAAATTGTGCATAGCATTAAATTACCATGTTTCTCTAGCTGTCTTTAATCTAGGACACTCCCCAGCCTTTCTTTATATAACATTAAGAACGCAGGTCCATTTCCTTGCCTAATGTCCTACAATCTAAATTTATCTGATTTTTCCACATGAGGAAATTGGAGCTAAACAGTTTGGGTGAGAATAGTTCAAAAGTGTTTGCATGATATCATGAAATATTAGATGTGAGTTTGAACAATCATTGATTGATGCTAAGTTTGATCACTCGAATAAGATGATATTTGCCTCTTTCTTTTTTGAATTAATTACAAATCCATGGTTTGGTACATTGAGACCATGTGAATATCCTCTCCCACAACTTTTACCCAGTAGTTTCAATATCTGTTCAGGATCCTTGCCTGAAATAATTATTAGAGTGTTGTTTTCAAAAGATAGATAGATTTTTAATTCTATCATTTCTCCTACCATAGCTGGAATTGGCTGGAATTATTCTATGAAGAAGAGATATATACTTCCCTTCTTTTTTGGTATCATGATGAACTTACAGATTCTTTTTTAATTTTATGAGTTATAATCCATTCATAATTCCTTGCCATCATAATGATTTTGATGCTCAGATTGTCCCAAATTTGGCCATTCAAGTTGAATGTTGTGTGTTTAAATTTTTTTTCTGTTAGTCTTTGAGCATTTCCTTGATTTTCAGCACAAAATAATTATTTTTGTAAATAATTATTCGTGAACATTCCCTGCCACAGACCTGTAAGCAGCCTTTTTCCAAGTGCCCCTTATTTCTTTTAGTTCAGAATGGTATTTAGAAATTGAGTTCTAGGTGCTACGTGTTTTTGTTAGAACTGGGTTGTCATTGCTTCTAGACCTTTCTGGTGGATGGATAGATAGATAAATAGACTTAAATTTATGTATAATATAATGAGTGTATACGAATTTCATCAATCCAAATCCAAGACCACAGGGTTCTTTCTCTCTTTCTCCTATTCCATATTTGTATTTTCCTTTACCCAGTGAGAAACCTAATTCCAAAGAACATCAATGTATTTCCTTAGTTGTTCTACCCAAAACACACAAAATGGTTTATAATTAAACATCACTCTCATTACCAACACCAAGCCGAATAAAGAAGCTTCAGGAGTTATTTGTAATGTTTTATGTCTTTAGACTACAGCCCACTAATTGTAAAGGGTAAAAATACTGTGTTCAAAAGTTATTTGAATTAATTGTTGCTGTTGTTGCTGTTGTTGAGTGGTTACATTCTATTGATACAGTTAGGCTTGCTTGTTTTTGTTTATATTCAATTTTGGTGTGTGATTTTTTTTTATTCTTTTGAATTTAATTTGTAAAGATGCAAAATGTTTACATGGCTCAAGGGTCAAAACTCTTTAAAAATGTATAATCAATGATATCTCACTACTATCTTTATCCCTTTTATTCCAGTTCCACTCACTCCTCATAGGTATCATTTTCAATAGTTTCCTTTTATCCTTAAGTTTTGGGCTCTTTTTTCTCTAAATAAGCAATACTGGTGTCCATGCTCTGTGTCCAGTATGCTCACTCATGCTCTCTATTCCTCAGGATTTTGGTTGGAATCAGCAATGCAGGTCATTGGCAGGAGCTGTGTGTGGGAGGGAGGAGCATGAGGTTGGGGTGTTGATGTCCCTGGCTCCCTTTCTAGAAGCTCACAATAAGCCTGCTGGGTTCCTGGAACAAAGGTCACAGTCCGATCAAGAGGTCTTCTCCTCCAGGTAACTGTTCCCCCCACTTGTCTTTTCAGTTCTACAGGTGTAAATAATCACTGCTGTTATCAGCTCCAGGGTGAGTTCACCATCCCTGTGGATTTCCTCTATGCTAACCATAGCTTTGTGAATATTCCCTGTATTTAACTCCCTGCAAATTAATCAATTAGTGGGCACCATCTGTTTCCTAGAGGGACCCTGACTGACACTGTTAATTGTGGCATTCTGGTGTTCTTTCCATATACCCAGAAATGTTAAACCAAGGCCAAACTAACATGGCCTTTTGTTACTTAAAGCAAAAAGATTTATAATTAAGTCTTCTCTTAAAAAGTGTTAAGTTTATAGGGAACAATGAACTGAGGCTTTGTCTCATTAAGATGGCTGTTTTTCGGTGATGGGAGGGCCGCACAGATATACAGAAACATGATGCCTAATCACTGTAGTGCTCCAGTCAGCCTGCTCGGTAAGAATCTCCCATGCAAGTCCAACACTTTGACTCACTGAAAAGGCAGCATCCCTTCTCAAAGACTGCTCATGTTTCTCTTCCTTATAAATGAAGTCAAATATGTAGTTGAAAAGTTAAAAAAAAAGTCAATTAATTATTCCCATATGTTGTCAAACTTACTCTTAACACCAGGACAGGAGAATACATAGTCTCTAAAAAGAATATACAGAATATCAGCTCACATTCTATTGTTGCCTTAAGCCTTAATTGCAAGTGTTAATTTTTGTATGCTGGTGTATTAAATAAGAAGCTACTGAGACGAACAGATTTTTCTCTAGACTAAATGGCCACTCTACCATCTTTTATCATTTCTTAGGTCTTTTTTTTTTTAAAGATTTTTTATTTATTTATTTTTTGACAGAGAGAGACATAGCGAGAGCAGGAACACAAGCAGGGGGAGTGGGAGAGGGAGAAGCAGGCTTCCTGCCGAGCAGGGAGCCCGCTGTGGGACTCGATCCCAGGACCCTGGGATCATGACCTGAGCCGAAGGCAGACGCTTAACGACTGAGCCACCCAGGCGCCCCATCTTTTTTTTTTAAGACTTGCATACTGTCCTCCATTGCTGATATTGTGGTTTTCTCCCCAAAATTATTCTAACACCTCTTTTGAAGAGCAGCCATGTGGTTCAGAGTGAGGAGCTGGCTTTGACCTTTCTCTCAGTTCCAGAGGGATATCTAGTCAGGGTAATTCCATTCTTTTTGCCACAGTCATTGTTTCAGGCATGACACTGACTTGACACTATTCTGACGGAAGAAACTGATTGGTTCAGACATGGCAAAATAAGAAACAAGCTCTCTATGTGCACTTAATGTGAATGAGGAAGCACACCATTGGCACCAAACTAGGAAAAGCAGCCTGAGGATGAAACCAAACACAGTGCCATGGAACTAAGAGGATTCTAGAATCGACATCCTGATTTAACTGTGACTGAAGGCCACCATCCCATTGTTGTTGGTTTTTTTTCTAGTTGCATAATTCAATGAATTGTTTTATCTAGTTTAAGCTGGACTCTCACTGTTTACTTTCAAAGTCACTGATAGACCTTTCTGCCAATTACCCATAACTTCATTCTGTGTCCTGATTGTCACTATGTCAGTCTTAGCATCGTTCTCTCCCTGCACTTATTTTTTTTTAAGATTTTATTTATTTATTTGACAGAGAGAGAGAGAGATCACAAGCAGGGGGAATGGCAGAGGGAGAGGGAAAAGTGGGGAGCCCAATGTGGGGCTAAGTCTCAGGACCCTGGGATCATGACCTAAGCTGAAGGCAGATGCTTAACCAACTGAGCCACCCAGGCACCCTCCTGCATTTAATTTCTAACTTGGCTTTCTACTTGCTGCGAATTATAGAAAAGACTTGCGAAGCTTGAAAACTAAGTCTTACTTATACCAAACATCTAGGATTATAGGAGAAAGTCTAAGAGTTACTCTATATTATGCCTATGGAATAGTATGCAAGCTTTGTGATAATGAATTTTCTCACTTGGAGCTCACTTTTGCACACTTCATATATATGTTCAATAAGGTTGAACTTCTGGACACTTAATTCCTAGATCAATGGGAAGTATTTGTGCCTATTGATCCCTGCAAGAGTACATGTATGTGTGTGGTCTGTGGAGAGCCTTCTTCCTGCCATATTTGGGGAGCTAAAATAAATATAGTGGATTATTCCTTAAATGATAGACATTATTCTTTTTTGGCACTTATTTGTTATTCATTTGACTCATTAGAAAATCTGAGACTAAAACAGTTGGAATAGCAAAAATTGTAAATTTACAGCATATTGCTGAATTTTGATGCAGCGATACTTCTTTCAGGCATCATGTATTATGTCAGAACATTGTGTTAATAAATTAACAACAACAGAAAAAATAAGAACAGAAAAAGCTTGCCATCTTGGGCATTATAATTCTTGACTCCTCAAAGCCTGACATCCAAAGTACAACAACAGGAAAAGCCTGAATTATAATGTCACCAATTCAAAGTTGGCTCCAGAAGAGAGTTTCTTGTGATTTGAGATGTCAGGGTCCATCAGTAACAGCTTTGCTCATCAACCAAAACTGCCAACTTCACTGATACAGTTTAATTTTCCTAAACAGTATTCAACTAGATTCCTTCTGCTGCGTCTCCTATAACATATGCTCACTCTGCAATTTGTTGTCGTTCTTGTTGTCTTTATAATCCTAAACTGTTTTACCCTGGTAGTGTCCTTTTAGATATACTATCCATCTTATCCTTTAGGGTAGATATCTTGAGAGAGGGAACGATGTCCCTTTTTGGTTCTGGCACCACTACTAGGGACTTCTAATGTATAACCATATCCAGTTACTTTCTCCTTCTGGGCACATGGCAGGATTCCACTTCCTTGGCCCCATGCAGTGTGGCCGCTGTTGTGAATATGTATACCCTATATAATGTGATTGGAAGTAGTGTTTGCCACTTCTTGACTGAGACAGTGAAAAAAAATCTATATGCAATTCTCTAGTTTCTCTTTCCTCACTGCAGTGATCCAGGAAGCTGTGTATTCAGGTGAGGTGTTATGACTACAAGATAGTAGATCTGCCATTCCCTTGGACCTCTGAGTAAAGCCTCCTTATCTTGTATGGTGTGAATGCCAAGTAAATATCTGTCTTGTTAAGCCACTAAGATTTGGAGTTTATTCTCTCAACACAAGAATAGATTATCTTTATTAATGCAATCATGTATATGATAAATAATTATTAAATTTATATTATTTAATTGGCTTTTAATCAAATCAGCCCTAATTACTTGCTATCTGCCATTTTGAGCTCTCCTCTTAAATGGAAAAGCTATCAGGACAGCATATTTATTTTTCTATTTCCTTCAAGATATGTGCAACTATTTGTCCTGGGTGAAGGGGTTCTTTGAAAAACTCTATCAGAAGTTCTTAAACTGGGAAAAAAAAAAAAAGAAGTTCTTAAACTGGGATCAAGTAATATTTCAGACACCTTGAGACCTAAGTCTGTTGTCTTCTGTGGGCTTCTACATCTATTCATTCTGATGGGAATAACAGATCCTTAGCCTTTTATCACATTTTTAAGTGTCCAGAACCACAAATAGATAAGAACGCCTAGATTAAGTGAAACCTAAAATTTCTATAGAGCAGGACCTTAAAATATTAATATATATAGGACAACTGAGAAAGCTGACAGGAGACTGTGTTCTTGTCTAATTCTCTCTCATGAACATATAAGATAGTTAATTAAACTAACCAGATATTTCCTCACATCTCAAAATTTTATTTAAAGTGCTCTCTGAATTACTGCATCTTAAAATTTTCAACTACTTGTTTTGATCTCATTTAAATTGATGAAATAAAAAATACAGACTCTAGGAAAAGTCTTTAAATCACTCATTTTGTAACAAAAGATCATGGCATATGGTCAGATAGTTCTATCATTGGACCCATATTTGAATAGTTCATACCACCTTGATGAAGTAGACTATCATGCTAATGCATAATCATTAAGAGAAGGATACTCACCCACATCCTTGTAAGTTTTTACATGGTATGAGTCTCTTAGTAATCCATTTCAACTATTTCTAATAGGTATTCAGTTATTGATAGGATGTTGATTCACATCACCCAATGAATGTAGTCCTTATCTCAACTTCCAGAAAGATTTGAAGATAATTCTTCTACAATACACTCAAAGGCAATGGTGCTAGGAACTCTTGAATTGCCATGATGTTGAAACCATCCTTTCACTGAATATTCTAAGAAATAAATATATCAGCTTTTCTGAGCCACTCTCTCTCTCAGTATCCTATCTTTCATCTCTACCCAGAGCATGGGTTATAAACAAAAACAAACAAATAAGAAGCAAAAAACAAAACTTCTATCTCCTGATCATTGGTTCAAGTACCCATATCCTTGCCCGAGTTCATGAGAACTCATTATTATTCATCTAGATTTTCCTTTCTCTAGACTTCATAAACTAGATGAACAATTAGTCACAAATATTGTGCTATGTAAAGTAAATGCTTTATTTTCTTCTCATATTAATGAAGTTGCTTATTGATCCCCACAGTGAATTCATATATCAAGATTTACAAGATAGTTACTCATAAGAGTCTGTGCCTTGGATCATATAGAGATGCAGGTCATTAAAAATAAAAATCTTGTTACATCTGTGACTCTTACAAATTCCTAGTGCATTACCTTGAGCATAGCATGTCCTTGGTAAACAGGCCATGAATTATAGTTACAGATTGGATGGGTGGATGGATAGATAGATAGATGAATGAATGTCACAGGATCAATGGAAATAAGACAAGAAAGCAGGGTGTTATAATATAAAAAAAACATTGAATCTAGGCGGCTAATCCCAGATTTGCCACTAATGAGCATTAAATCTTAGAAATCTTAGACAAGTTAGTTACCCACTCCAGACTCCAGATTCATCATCTATAAAATAAGGGTGCTAAGGTTATGTGGTCTTTTGTCACCTCTTTACTATTAAAAGTCTGTGATGGATAATTAGCCACTAAGCTTGGTACTGTAGTATTTCAAGTCTCTCTCCTTTTCTTTTCATCAGTGGCCTTAAATATCTTTAAGTAACTGTCCATTTTTCTTTCACCAATAATTCTGCACAGGCTGAAACAGAAACCCTACAGAGGAAGATCAAGGAACAGTCCGTAACTTTGATCTTTAGTCTCTAGGTATAAAACAGCCCAAGGATAAGAAGCAAAGAAAAGCAATGTCAGACTAGGCAGACTTGAGGAAAAAAAAATGGATGATCTGCAGGGGGGAAAGTCTGGAGTTAACAATTTTGCAGAGAGTTTTTGAACAAAAAACTGGGGTTTTGAAGTGAAGGAAGTTGTAAGGAAGAGGAAGTTGATGATTCACCAAATGACAGAGAAATGTGATGAAATGGGTTAGATGTACTTGTATGCTGGAGAGTCTGTAACTGGAAAAAGACACTGAGAAGCCATGAGTAGAATACATTAAATTGTTTTCATTTTCATATCACATGGAAGAACTCATTGCCTGATATTGTCGCCATGATGGAGGTGGGAGGGAGTGGCAAATAACAAGAGTATTGGTCTAGGATTCAGATTAATTTACCCGTTGGATGACTTTCTAGAAAGTATCCCAGTCCTCAGTTCCCTTGTCGATAGTAAATATGGCTACCACATGGGGCCATGATGAGGATTAAATGAGGGAAAGCTTCTACAGTCCCAGCTCATTGTCTGGCACAAGTAAGTGCTCAATCATTATTATCATCAGTCATGAGGAAGAAATTAAGATATCCTATTGTTTGAAGGCCTTTGTCCTGGTTGAATATGGCCAAGTCAGAGTGAGGTTGGATAGAGATGTACCAAAACCAGCCCAGGAAAGCTAGCATAAATGTTGCTGGTAAAGAGCTATCCAGTTGTAGGAGTAAGGGAGCAAGTTTGCAGAAGTTCCCTGGGGCTGAATTTGCATCCAAGCTAGGAATGAAAAGCAGTTTCAGAACTAGTGAGAGTTGGACAGCTAGGTTCTAAACTGGGTAATTTACACAAAGAAACCTCCCATTTGTGTTTGGTCATTACTCTGCCTGCCAGGCAGTAAACCACTGTTTGATTCAATCCAGTTTTCAATACCACAGACAAAGTCATCAATAGCTCTTGTTAGTTTTTATAGGTTAAGCATTGAGAACATTTGATCTTATCTCTCAATTCTGTTTCTCTTTTAGCTTTTACAGGATTAAGAAAGTGTATGTGGCTGGGGGGAGGGGGGAGTTTCTAAAAGGTCTTTTCCAGACAACCAGATACTGAAACACAAATCTAATTGATAATTTTAATTATCACCCCCCCAAAACTTAAAAATGTACATTGAAAAATGTTTCATTAGTTGGTATTTTAACTAAGACAATGATTTACATGTTAATGACCAAGTGGGAACCCAGAAAATTTAAAACCCTTGTGCTGCATTTTAAATGTTAAAGCTATATATATTTAAATTTTCAACATTAGGCAGTGTAATTTCAATTCCACTTAGAATATGGTGAGGGAAAAGACAAAGTAAATATGTAAGTAATAACACATCTAATTAAAGCATCTTTTCTCCACTAAAGGCACATTTTTGACGTAGATATGTTATTAGATTTGACGATGTTCCTTAATGTGTATACAGGAGGAAAATTATATATTTTCAAGATTTGTATAGGAGTCCCTAGAGTGATATGGCACATTTATATCTCATTTACTCATCTTTTCCTATGGCCTTACACTTCAAAATGCACATTTTCTGACTCCTAATTGTATAACTCATCAAGTGCCAGACTGAAGAGGGAACAATGTATCATTCAACGTAAGAGATAAAAAGAGATGCATTCAAAAAGCATTTGAAACCTTGAAGAGAAATGTTCTATCTTATTTTCATGCTTCTAAATTCTGGTTTCACTGGAGCAAATACCAGGAAATGAGCAGAAATGAAAATCTCTTGATTGTCTTTATTTTCTTAAATCTGTCTTTGTTACTTGTGCTCTGTCATATACTACTTGTAAAAAAAGCACATAATATTCAAAACAGATATTCATGTTTAATATGTTGGTGGAGAATTCTGTTTTCATAAAATGACTATTGTGATTTTTTTTTCAAACATTAAGCTCTTAACAAACATGGTAAATGACAGAATGCAAATCCATTTATTTTGTTTTCAGAATTTTGTTTCTTGAGTGGAACGAATGCAAAGCTTAGCCAAATTGATTTTATTTTGATTAATTAATACATGTAGATGAATTGTCTTTCTCACGTTACCAGTCTTTGGAACAGTTGGATCAACATATTTACAATGTTAGAAGATATCATTGTCTTTGTTTGGCATTGGGAAAACAAAGAAGATGAAAAACTAAAACAAAACACCTCAAATTTCACAGAATTATAATATTTTTCATCAATAACTTTGCCACTCAGGAGACACTAATTAGAAGAAGAGACAGCAAGCACATAAAATTATGCTTAAAAAGATATGGTGTGAACATCATGGAGAAAGCAAGTTCAAAAATGAACTAATTAGAACTATGGAAAGTAATAGGAATCCTTTTAATTATAAAATTATTGTCATATAAATGACACAAATAGTTATTACTTTTTTTTTCTTAATACGTTCTCCATCTCATCTTACCTTCTCTGTTTGAGCTAATACAGTTATAAAATGTTGCAAAATAATAAGTAACACATTTTGGAAGGTGTAACTTCTTAGTAGACTTTTCTTAAGAATATGTTTTTTTTCATACTGTGCATAGAAAAAAAATTATTTCATTAAAATTTTTGCCAGGTAAAAAATTGTTTATAAAATACTAACCTTTTCCATATTCATATCATTTTCTCTCTCTTTCCCATTGGTCATTCTCTGTTTTTGGTTTGTTTGTTGTTCGTTTGGTTTTGGTTTTTTTTAGTTTCAAATTTTTATTTAAATTCCAATTCATTAACATACAGTGTACTATTAGTTTCAGGTGTAGAATATAGTGATTCATCACTTACATATAACACCCAGTGCTCATCACAAGTGCCCTCCTTAATATCCATTCCCCATTTAACCCATCCCCCTGCCCACCTCCCCTCCAGATACAACAGCCCTCAGTTTGTTCTCTGCTTTATGGTTTGCCTCTCTCTCTTCTTTTCCCCCATGTCTATTTGTTTTATTTCTTCATTCTCTGTTTGTTTGTTGTCTCTCTCTTTTACTCCTCTCTCTCACCAGTCACTTTCTGCTTGATTTCAAAGTTGACTTAGGCAGATATTTCTAATAAGTTCAATTAGTCATTCACATGACTAGGTATGTAAAAAAAAGTTTTAAAAAACTTTTTAGGGGTGCTTGGGTGGCTCAGTTGGTTAAGCATCGGCCTTCGGCTCAGGTCATAATCCCAGGGTCCTGGGATCGAGTCCCACATTGGGCTCCCTATTCGGCAGGAAGCCTTCTTCTCCCTCTCCCACTCCCCCTGCTTGTGTTCCTGCTCTCGCTCTCTCTCTCTGTCAAATAAATACATAAAATCTTTTTTTAAAAAGTTTTTTAAATGATTAATAGTACTATATCAAGAGTGATGCAAGTGAAGTCCAACTGGAAAAAATAGATGACAAAGTGTAAATTTGGCCACCCTATATGACTTTTAGCCAGTATTTATGTTATTCTAAAATTTAACTATTTATATAGGTCATCTTGTATATTAATTTTGCTCTCTACCACTAAAATAGTTGTTAAGGGCAGATGACTCTGAAAAAGATACTTTTCAACCTATGTAAGTTTCTAAATTTCATAAGCAGAGTTTCTTTCAGCATCCCCTCCAGGCAATAATATGAGCATAATATGAGCTTTCTTCTTCTCTCTTTATATGAATTTTTTATTTGAGAGAGAGAGAGAGAGAACATGAGAGGGGACAGTGGTAGAGGGAGAAGCAGACTCCGCACTGAGCAGGGAGCCTGACACAGGCTCAATCCCAAAACCCTGAGATCATGACCTGAACTGAACTGACTGAGCCACCCAGGCACCCCTTTTTATATTTTTAAGGAATCTTATTAATTCATATCTCCAAATTCTATTTCTTTGGTTGACATTTCTGTCATATCTTAAGGTTCTTTGTACAGATAATTTGTTCCTAAGGACCCCTCAACTTTAATTTTCTTGCTCTCTCACTAAATAATAAGTATTGTGTAATACTAAATAGACAGTGTCTCAGAGACTCAGAGCCTTCAGAAACAAAGTCTCTTAAAGCTTGCTAAAATTTAGCACAACTTCATTCTCAGGAGCAAGACATAATGTTCAAAAAAAAGTTGACTAAGCTCCATTTCATAAATTACATAAAGTTGGTCAAAGAATAGGATATGTGAAATGATAGAGAAATTCCCTAGAATTTTTATCACTGATGTCTCATCAAATAACTTTGAGCAATACCCAAGTGTGGTAATCATTTTGAAAATATTTAACCAACTGTTTTCAGTTTCCTTATTCAAAACTCCAAGGGTTTTTTGAAGACAGTTTGCCATTATTTATCTCCAAAATAGCAATCTTATACCTCTATTTCTTACCTTAAAGTTGTATTTTTTTAACCATCTAGCCATATTCAGCGCTTTATAATAGGATTAAAGGAGTTAACATTTATCAAGTCCCTGCTATATGCCTGGCACTAACTAGTTACTTTAAAAATGGTATAAAATTAAATCCTAAGAATCAGAACTTGACTTCTGGCAGTGGAATCATGAAGGAGCTAAGTAATTCTCTTCAGCAGAAAACAAGTTTAAAATGGATTGAAATTGTTCAAAATAATCATTTTGAGGACTGGAAATGACCAAAGATAGGCAACAACTTGAGAGGTGTTCATTCACCAAAGTGTTCATTCATCAGTGTTTATTCATCAAAAACTACTCTTTCATTGATTAAGAAAGTTTAATTTTTAGTCTTTCCACAATGGATTGTTCTCATTTCCAACTCAGAGGATGAAAATCACAGCATCACTTGCCAGGAGCAGAAATTTGGTTCAAGGGGCAAAGCACAGCAACTAGAACCCAAAGTGGAGGGGTTTGAATCAAGGTATTTGTCATAGAAAGGCTGATATAAGCTCTACATACATCCGTGGATGACTTCTAAACTATGAATGCAAGCAGGACAAACAAAGAGCCCAGTGAAAATTAAAGCTTTGAAGAAATTTGAAAAACTGCTGCATCTTGAATGCATTCTTCAATCCACAGCTCAAGGAACAGAAGACAGAAGATTTTTTGGCTTAAAAAAAAAGATTTATTGGCTTTTGGTGTCTGAGTAGCCTCTGTCTAAATCTTTGGCTGACTTGTCAACTACACAGGCACAAAGTAGACCCCTAGGGACTAAGCCTAAAGAAGAACGAGCAGAGACATCAGTGGATACACACCACAGAAAAGATAGATTTCACATTTGAGGACCAAGAAAGTTAAATACCTACTAAAACAAACAAATAAAACCAGCAACTCCCAGAACAAATAGATTAAGAGTCCCTGCAATGAATTACCTAGTATCTGGCTTTCAACCAAAAATTACTAGACATGCAATAAACTGATAAATGTGACTCATAATCAGAAGAGAAAAAAGGAGTCCACATGCTGGATAAAATAGACAAAGATTTCAAGGCAATTATTATAAGTATGTTGCAAATTTAAAGGAAAATTTGTCCAAGGAGTTAAAGGAAAATGTGCTAATAATAAGTGAACACAGAGAGATCTCAAGAGAAATTAAAAGAATTTCCTTAAAAACAAGTAGGAATTCTAAAGCTGAAAAATAGAATAACTAAAGGTAAAAATTCACTAGATGAGTTCAACAACAAGACTGAGATGACAGAAAAAAAATTATGTGTGAACTTGAAGATATATCAAAAGAAATTATCCAATTTGAAGTATAGAGGGGAAAGAATTAGAAAAAAAAGAAAAGTCACCTAAAACAGAAGCTAAATCTTTCATAGGATCCCTAAAACTGAAAAATCTTTAGCTAGAATCAATATTTATTTAGCTAAATCTTTACCTAAAGGAAGAAGAAATGAGTGAAATACACATTACCAATATTAGGAATGAATAAAAGTACATAAATACAGAGCCTACAGATATTAAAAAGATAGGGGAATATTATAAATACTTCAGGCCAAAAAATCTTTTACTTTATGTGAAAACAACAAAATCCTTGAAGGACAAAAATTATGAGTATTAACTCAAGAAAAATAGACAATTTGAATGTTACTGTATCAATTAAATAAATAAAATTGGTTATTTAAAACCCTCTTTCCAAAAATATAGGTCCAGATAGCGTCACTGGTGAATTCTATCATTTAGAGAAGAAATTATGCCGATACTGATCAAACTTCCACAAAAATAAGGAAGAAATATTTCTGAATGTTATGGAGATATTACATTGAATATACTATGTATATAATAATGTTATAATATTACATATATTACATCGTTAACCGAGTCATACAAAGACATATGAAAACTACAGATTGATATTCTTTATGAACATAGATATAAAAATCCTTAACAAAATATTAGCAAATCAAATTCAGCAATATATACAAAAGATAATGCATCAGGATCAAAAGATGTTTATCCCAGGAACGCCAGTTTGTTTCAAATTCTAAAATCAATCAGTGTAATCCATCAGATCAAAAGATACTCACCTATGAATTACTTTCTCTCTCATACTTCAATTCATTTTATTTTCAATCTTCTATGTAATTGTACTCATTTTATAAAAGAGGAATCAGAGATCAAGAGGGATTCAATAATTGACCAAATGTCACATATCATATAAAAGGGAGTAAGAATTTTAGCTCAGTCCTGCCTGACCCTTAGTTATTCTTTTCACTGTGGACTCTATCTCCCACTGCTGACCTGTAATAATATAAAAAATATACATGGACAGGCAAGAAGGTCTTGAGAGTCTCTTCAATAAATTGCTTGTGCTGTCTCCAATAGTACCTTTGCCAACATCCTTTATATTCTTGGTAATAAACACTTAATCCAAAGTAGTATGTTCCATGCTGCTGGACCCATATAACTGCTTCACTTCCCTTACATAGCACCACATGCCCAGACACCAGTCTCAGTAATAGTTTTGTAACCTATGAATATGAAACATTAAATAAACAAAAGTTCTCTATGTTCCATTTGGTTAAGGAAAAGCTGTCACCTTATCTGAGGTCCAAGGAAAAATGCACAGGCAAAGGGTTTGAGTCCTGCTTCAGAAGATGCCTTCTTTTGTTCCACAAGTAAAAGCAGCATGGCAGCTCCAGTGAGTTAGTACATGTAATTAAAACCCATAACATGAGATAATAAAATGTCCTTCTGTATATTAATATCCATGCATGCTCTTGCATTGAACCTGCAAGATCTTCTGAAGCACTTAAAATAAAAATGTCATGAAGCAAAAAAACAATCCACTGCGTGAGAGCATTTGAGACATGATAGTAAACCCTGTGGGAATTCAGATTAAGTTCATTCTTTAGAAATGCTTTTAAAAGACCTTTTAAAAAGTATTAACATTGAAATGCACAAAATTCTTCTTTAATATTTAAAAAAATTGTTGACACAGAGCTTTCAGATTTAGACATCCAGACCCTAAATAACATCACTCCATTCTCTGGCACGCATTTCAAGACTATTCTCAATTCCTTTCCCAGATTCCACATGGACCTTCAAACTTCCTTCTATCAATATCATTATGTAGTTAATATCTAGAAATATAGGAAACTATAACTATCAAGTCTGGCTGTTTATAAGATCAGACACATTCATCTAAATAATATCATAATACACACACATACACATATGGATATATATATATTTCCTTTAATGGAACTTCTTACTGCTGGAATTTTCCATCTCTGGGTTTTCATACTAGGATCTTTTTCTTCTTCCTTAGTCACAAGGTTATGATTATGCCTAGAAAGGATGCCCATGTATAGATCTAACAGTGATGAAGTTCAGCACATTAGAATAAGATATAAAGGGAGACTTTGTATAGGTAAAGATGTCTTAAGTCTGAGAATTGATATCTAAATTAATTGATTGGAAATATAGCTGGATGCTTAAAGAACCATCTGGATTGCCCATTAAAAATATGAGTTCTCTGCTTCTGCCCACAAGTGAATTCCAAGAAGAACCTACATTTTTAAGAAATATTCCTGATGATTTGGATACATATAGTCCAATAAACTTTGGCAACAGACTATAACTTGAAGGGTTCAGCCTTTTATAGAGGTTAGACTTTCCTAGGGTGTTTTTAGAGGGACTATAATTGCTGGCCACAAGGCAGTGATTTATTAAAAGATATGATCTCCTGTGGATAGTACACGTCAGGATACAGGACCTTAGAGGGACAGTTTAGTATTACTTAGGCTATGAATTACCAAAGGAACCACAACTATTAGGCATTCTGCCCTCATGTCCAAACAAGGCCTTCCTGGAAAAAAACCTACCCTCACCTGTTTACACAATTCCCCACTCTTAACTGATGATACTCTGCAAGCCCTCTACTCTCAGAAAACCTCTCCAAAAGCCCAATACATTCACATACTATAATTCTTTAAAAACCAGCTCAAGAATTACCTATTACATAAACCTTCTTTAAACATAGTATGGCAGTTGATTAGGGTGCATTAGGATGTCTTAAACTGAAAGTTACAGAAACCCAGGCTCAACTAGCTCAAACAATAAAGATAGGAAAGATGCCAAGCAAACCAGAACAATAGACTGGGAGTTTAAAAAAAAAAAAAGGTATTGATCTGGCTTCCTTCACTTTGGATATGCTATCACCAAACAGCAAAAGGGAGGACATTTCTGAGGAAAAATTGATTATTCTTTGTGCTTATTATAAATTCATAAAGACATGGAGTGGAATGTTTGCCCTTATCTACATCAGGCTCTATCATTTATTTTTTTTTAAGATTTATTTATTTATTTGAGAGAGAGACAGAGACAGAGAGAGCATGGGAAGGAGGGGCAGAGGGGGAGGGAGAATTCTGAGGGAACTCCACACTGAGTGCGGAGTCTGAGGCGGGGCTTGATCTCATGACCCTGAGATCACCTGAGATCACAACCTGAGCCAAAACCAAGCATTGGATGCTTAACCAACTGCACTACCCAGGTACCTGCAGGCTCTATCATTTCTTTCCGTAGTCATCATAATCTCTGTTGCACTCCTCTCATCTCATAGCACTGATTCCCTCATTCATTTTTTTCTAGTTTATGTTAATGTGTGGCTTGAGATAATAACAGGTTCTGTGTGTACCACATGGCCCCAGATCTGTAATGAATGGAGAGAGGACTGTGCATGGGGTCAGATTAGCTCAAGAGTGCAAAATTTTCCCATTCAGTTAATGGTGAGATTGAGTCTAGTACTTACCAGCTCCTCAGATGCCATATCACATCAGTGCAGAAAGCCTCCATCTGGTCTGAACCATGCTGTCATATTTCCTGTAAGTCATTCCTTTCTATTCTGCAAATATTCCAATAAAGGTGTCAGACTCAGGGAAATCAAGTATAAGCATATATCATCAATGCAAATATAAAATCAAATCAGTGTTAGGTCTTCAATACATTAAACTCCTGTCGAGTCTAATTACAGCTCCCTCCAACATCCTTTCATTGGAAAACACTTGGTATTACGAGAAAGGTAACAGGGATCTTGTTGCAGACATTGCAATTCCCAAGGACAAAGGGTTGAGACTTTTATCAGTGCTTATATGAAATGGTAGCATCTGCTTCCTAAGCAAATGCATTCACTTATTTAAGACCTTCTTTCATATTTAGAAGTGTTTTGTTTTTCAATACTCAGAGCTATGCATTTTAATGTGAGCTACGCAGAATATTAGAAATGACTATCCAAGTGACTACTAGTGTGGTTCTACTCTTCTATTCTTCAAACATATCAAACCAAGAACTAAAATTTCATTTAATTATTTTTGAAAAACTTCCTGGTAGGGTAGTCTCATCTTTGATCACTGGGAGTCTTAAACTTTTTCTAGTCAGTTTGACCATTTCCAATCTTGGCATGAGTTATGTTTAACTTTTTTCTTTTTTCTTTTCTCTAATTTAAACCAACTTACTGATTCAGCCCTCTTATTAGTGATGTATCAACACTAGAAAATCCTAGTTTATGAGAGCAAATTGTTAAATACTTAGGAATTCTTTTAAGCCAGTTTCAAAACTACAGGTAGCTGGAATTGGCTATGGTCTGAGTATTTACACCAGGGAAATTGGCAAGTTCTATAAAAGAACTCTTTTTTCCCCCAGAAAGCTGGTTTACTAACAAATTAATGGCTATAGTAGAAAATTGTAGTACCAACCACAACCCCATTATCTTCTCATCTTTAGGAAGCTGTGCATTCATAGTTTCTACTGAGAGAAGTCTCTGTAGGTATTTCTGTAAGCCCTGGAGGGCAAGTTCTGTTTTATATGATGTTATCTCCTCCTCTCCAAAGCTTCAGATATTTGTACCACAATAGTTGGTACCAAACTTAAGTACAATCAATATTTCAACAGCACAATAACCTATATGGTGGTCTAATATGAAAAGATACATAGAATGTGTGCTTGTAAATAAGTAGATGAACCAAATTCTCTTTTGCTTCACCATAAGCAGAAGAATTACATTAGTAGAAGGAAAAGAATTAGATTGAAGCCAAACAGACAAATGGAGAATAAAGGAGGGATATAATGATGGATCATAGCTTTATAGAGCCAAAGAAAGGAAGAGGAGAAGAGAAGAGAAGAGAAGAGAAGAGAAGAGAAGAGAAGAGAAGAGAAGAGAAGAGAAGAGAGAAGAGAGGAAGAGAAAAGTTTCACTTCTAAAGAGAGACTTGTGCTCAGCTACCTTGGATTCAGAACCAATTTCTAACACATGACATCATGAGACCTGCTGCCATTTCTGAGATTCCAAACTCCCTTAATGCCATCTGTATCCTTACTAATAGCTCTCAGGACTTTAATTCACTTTTATGTGTATTTCTCCCTTGTAATCCTCAATTAACAAAAAACCTACTCATGATCTATACTCCTTACTGGGTAATAGATTATAGATTACCCAGTAAGGGTAATAGTTATAGATTTTTTATTTTACAACTCTAGAAGCTGGGCATTGAGCCTAAAGTTCTCCCAACTCTACCACCAGTGGCTTGGTGTCTTGCCTGGTAACTCAATTCCTTGTAATTTGGGTGCCCCAGACCTGTATCTTTCAATGATAAAAATGTCCAACACCTAGTCTGAAATATCCTATACCAACTGGTCTTTCTATATTATCTTCAGTGATCATTTGCTTCATGCTTGAATTTTAAGATTCTTTAGACTGGACAATTTTAACATCCATGCATGCACTTCATAAGGTTCAAGAAATTATTTCAATAATGCAACATATATGCTGAATGTAGGCATTTCTAAGGATGAAGTTTCCAGAACTTTCAAAAGATTCTCAGGGGCATTTATGACCCTGCAAAAAGTTTGAGTGACTGCCATAGATTTTTTTTTTCAGACTTTGTATTCATTAGGGTAAAGCTAAGTGCTTTAACGAAGTGTCAACGAATAGGGGATTATTTACTGTCCATGTAACAATATGGGACAAATGAGCAGATTGTCAGGCAAGTCTTGATGCCACTATCCAAAGATACAGGCTGGTGGAAGCTTTGTCATCTTTAACACATGTCTTCCAAAGTTTCCCTATACCTCATCTCTATTTTAATCAGTCATCATGAGAACAAGCAAGGAGGAGTGCATATGCAAGATCATAAACTAGGTCTGTCAATGATACATGCATTGTCATATATCGTGGTCTAAAACTCAGTTATATGCCACATGGGTTTTGGGCCCCTAACCCCTAATCTAGCTTGAGTAACTATTTGTGCTTTCCTTCACTTTTACATTTGGATGGTTCACCTAATTTAATCAACTTTATGGAATCAATGCACTGTATTCTCTACAATAAAAGACCTCTTGACCTTGAAGAATGTTTCCTTTTTCAGACTTTGTCAAGTTATGTTGACATGTTTCAATTCCTAATCTAGACCCTTAATCTCATCTGGTCATTTGACTCCTAAAAAAGATAAATCAGCACCTCATTTTGGGCAACTCATTCTACTTAACTCAAAACTTGATTAATATAACTTTTACTCCTATATAATAATATTCACAGCCCCACTAAATATGAATTTTAAACATTCCTAAATAAGGTATCAATGATTGGGTAATTATGAAGCCCAAGTCAATGAACTGTGGAGCAAACACTCATTCATCATGCTCACACATGACTTACTGATGTCATATAGAGAACAACAACAAATTCCCACACTCTTCTTTATCCTACTCAAGAAAGTGTGCAACAGCCCTTCCATCTCCATAGTGGCCCACTAGATGGCATGTAACACTTGGCTTGTGTCAGTCAAGTTCATGGGTTCAAAAGAAGAGTAGAATTACAAAGTATTAGGCATCTGGGCCAAGCCTTACATTGAAAAGAGCATTGTTATGAATGAATATCTGGGACATAATCATTCTGAGTCCTGGAGTACAGAGGGTGGTGTTGTGGAAAAATCTGTAAAATCACAAGTATATGAGGTTTATTCATTTTTCACACAAATTCCATATGCATTTCATATTAGCTGGATATATTGAAATGAAGAGTGGATCAACAGTAATCTGCTTGGTAAAATACTCTGGCAACATCTTTAAACCTAGTTTATAGTGGTAACATTTCATTTTTTTTTTTTTTTAAATACTGCATAGCTGAGGCCTTTCACAAGTTCAGATTGGCCTTCTCCCAGCCCAATCACATACAACAGATTGATTTGAAACATTTATCCCCAAAGTGGCTGAAGTCCAACCTGGAACAGCAGAATGAGATTCATCAGTAAATTTCACCATTAACTATGTTCGTTTGTTAATAACCAGGATTAGTCCCACCTTTAGATAGCTGATCTCAACATTAGAATCAGAATGTTAAGACTGAAAAATCATATAATCTAACTGCATCTCTTGAAGTGAGTTAGAGAATGGTCCAAAACCAAGGAGTGAATTACCAATGGAGTCAAGATTGTAATCCAGTGGTCTTTCCACCTTGTCACTTGAGCCTTTTTTCAAGACTATATACTTGTAGGGGTGCCTGGGTGACTCAGTCATTAAGCGTCTGCCTTCAGCTCAGGTCATGATCCCAGCGTCCTGGGATCAAGGCCCGCATCAGGCTCCTTGCTCTGCAGGAAGCCTGCTTCTCCCTCTCTTACTCCCCCTGCTTGTGTTCCCTCTCTCACTGTGTCTCTCTCTGTCAAATAAGTAAATAAAATCTTAAAAAAAAAAAAAAAAGACTATATACTTGTATAATTTCAGGTTCTATTAAATTGTTATAGAGTGCAGATTAGGTTTATTGTAAAGTGTGCATTTGTCTCTGTTCACCTAGATAATGCAAGTGTCAGAAGGGAATGGCAGAAAACAACCAATGTTAGACTACGAATCCCAAACCACTACCTGGCAGGTGTTTTAGCCTGCAAACATTTTTTTTTAAATCACCAAAAGGAGAAAAGGGATTCCCTGTCTTAACTTTCTTTCTTTTTTTCTTTTTCTTTTTGGGGAATTAGGAAAGAAAAGGGCACAACATGGCTCATTTCTCTGGACGCTAATGTCCCCTTTGAACTCAACAGGGTAAAAGTGGAATTATTTACTGAAAGTTTCCCTGAGGCTAAAAACTGGCATTGCTTCCAAATCCAACATTTTATGGCTGGAAAAATTAACACAAACAACATCCATATTCATTAGCTGCCTAGAGTATGAGCACATATGATAAAACTTTAAGGCAATCTCACCACAGAAGTCGGAAAATGGAAAGAAAGAGAAAAAAAATAATGCGTGTGGGGTTCAAAAGGTTCTCTTTAATGTGCATCAAGCAGTTTTACATAATGCAAGTAACTACAGGAATTTGCTATTTAGCAGTGATGGGTCATGCACGAGCTGGGTTTTTCCTGATCCCCTGTTGGGCTGGCAGCATGTGCTCAGTACCAATCATCTGCCAACATGTGAAGGATGCTAACAGATTTCCCTATAATGAGCTCACTGGACTGGAGCACTAGTTAAAGGAGAAGGTCAAAGATTCATGTTTATTTAGCTTCCTCCAACATGTCCATGTCTTCCTCAGATTTGCAAGAAACTAGCTCTATCTTGCTTGCTACGGTTTCAAGCTAAATTAGCCTACTTGTCAAATGGATCAAGGTAAAAAGGTCATAGCAGCCAAAAAAAAAAAAATACAAAATAGAGAGAACAACATACAGAAAATTCTATCAGCTACATACATTAGCACAAGTCCCATTTTTCAGCCTTTAATGAAGTGAGGATGAGCCTTAAGGATATTATACTCTGAGAAAGTGAACATTATATTAAGACTAAAATATTCCCCAAAGGCATAACTCTAGTGTTCAGCCTACAAGCACATCATGCCCTTAAGCACATCATTATTCTTCACAAGTAAATAATGTGAGATGAGCTCACGGACATTTCCAAGTGAAAACGTTTTTGTTGAGCTAAAAGATAGCTCAGCCAAAGATGCAAAAAGGAAAAGACACAATGTTAAAAATCTGAATGAATATAACATGCCAGGGTGAATTCTGTTAAACTTCATCTAACACACTCGTAATCCAGTGTTAAATTATTAATGTCCTGCCTCAAATACCTTTTCTCAACAGCCCTGCCCCCATCATTGCATGTACAAAAATTTTTTTTTTTTTCTAAAAGGTCACTACAGAAATCCTCTCTCCTTATGCACCTTCATTTTGCTCCTATATTATAATATGGCTTTTCCTACAACAGTCAGAGTCTTGGCAGACAGGAAATACTACTCAAATGGTCCAAGAGACCTAACAATATGAAGATGTGGGAAATGTTAATGAACCCAGAAATGGATGTTAAGGAGCCAGAGATTAGTAACAGTGAGGTATCACTACCACTCAAATGAACAAAACAGCAAAGGAAGCAAAGAACGTTATGAGAGCATTGAGCATTGGGAGCTCAGGAAATGGAGAAGGGGTTATCCTACAAAAACTGTAGTTACAGGAGGAAAAACATCACCAGAAAGCACATTCCAGATGATGAGGGAGAAGAAAGAAGAAGGCCCGATCTTTCTCTCTTCCCACCTTCTAATTTCCTACTGACGACTCCTTTTGGCCAAGCCCAACAAAAAGCCAAAAGGCAAGATGACTCAGGGCTTAGGGTCAACCTCTGGGTGAGGTCAGTAGGGTAGACAAGGGAGGCGAGGAGGTTTATTTGGAGAGGACAGTAGCAAACTGGATAAATACTTGGCATACCTTCTTTGTGGGATCCTTGAGGTCAAACTGTGTTTTCTTGTCTTTGGGTGCTCTGCATTTAGCAGTGTTGAGTGCATGGTACTTGCTCAATAACCCCTTAACAAATGACCAACTGAACTTGAGATAAAGATTTTGATTTCAGTGCCAATTTTGTTCTTCCACTATACCATTGTGATCCATGCTAACTTGTTCAACTTGTGGTACATACGTCAGTCAAGGGAGATCCCTTACAAGACCTTGAGCCTTAGGCTCATGTCATCTTACAACTTAGCCCTGAGTTGATCCACTTTCTCTTCAAGGTAGCTTCCCTACTTTTAGTATTAAAGTATCCAATGGCTCTCACATGCAAGATCAGGAACCTTCATGTAATTCTCAGCATTATGTAGTGACATTTGGAATAGAGGGAATAGAATATCAGTGATTCATCATCACTCACTGAAAACTATTCTCTAAACAACATTTAATATTGTTTGTATAGCATAGAAACTGTCATCACTTTTATCACCCTAAAATAGAGATCTTTACTATATGGCTACTCCGTAACTACATGGTAGATAAGGTGACACAAAACTCTTTTCCTTCTCTTCCCTGCTTCCTCAGTGGTGTCATGATTCTTGTAATTAAATCATCTTTTAGAGTTTGAGCTGCAGATTCATTCAATTTTTCAAATTGTGAGCCATTAGAAGGTAGTGAAATCAATTAAGTTGACCGTGACCAGCATTCTTTAGTATGATAGGGTAAAATAGGAGGAGATAGAAATGAATGCAATAGAATAAAATAGACAAAATAGTGTATTGCAGATAGCAAGGTAGCTGTGGTCATTATGAACTACATGTATATGTTTGTGTGTGTACATGTGTATTGTGTTGTGGAATGTATTTCACAATGTTATATCTTTATATATTATGATAAAAAGATGTTTGAAAACCACTGTGCTATCTGGATATTCTTTTCAAAATCATTCATGTCACAGAGGGGTCATTCCTGAAATGGAAGTCTCAATAATATATCCTATTTGGATTTTTTTTCTTTCCTCATTTTACATACCTACATTCAGTTTATACATAATTCATTTGATTAATAACCCTTCCTGCCACAGTTGATGCCTTTTCTTAATGTACCATCATCAGCATATAAGATATTCTATAATTCCCCTTAATGTATGTTGAAGGTAGTTTTTTTTTAAAGATTTTACTTACTTACTTACTTATTTATTATTTATTTATTTATTTATTTATTTATTTTAGAGAGAAAGAGAGAGAGTGAATGGGGGGAGAGGCAGAGGGAGAAGGAGTGGGGGAGAATCTCAAGCAGACTCTGTGCTGAGTGCATAGCCTGGCACAGACCTCGATCTCACAACCCTGAGATCATGACCTGAGCCAAAATCAAGAATTGGATGCTCAACTGACTAAGCCACCCAGGTGCCCCCACTGAAGGTAGTTTTTAAATCTTCAGCTATGTTGCCTCAATCTCTTCAGACATTAAGAGAAGTTCTGTTTCCTACCTCAGTTTTGTGTTCTGCTTTCTTTTCCCTCAACTACACTTCTGGAAAGTAAGATGGAAAGGAATAGAGATGACCTCTCATAGGCCACAGAAGAGGACTTTGTAATAAAGAAGAGACTAAACTTACTGCCTAAATTCCATCTTTCCTTCTCTAGGAGTATTGTGAGCCCAGGATCATTGGTTGTGGCTACTAATCTTATAGAAATTTATGTGTAAAAATACATATGCTAAGTAAATACAAAAGCATTAGAAGTTACATTCATGTTTCTTGATAAATGGGCAAGTTGCTCAGTTTCCTAAACTATGAAATCAGATATAATACAGTTACTGGACAGAGAACAGGTTCTGAACTCACGTTCAACTGTTCACCACTTGAAAAATCAATAATCAAGAGACAAATGATGGTGGGAAAGGAAAGGTTGCTTTATTCAGGAAGTTGGCAACCTGGGAAAATGGTGGACTAATGTCTCAAACACCATCTGCCTTGTGCAGGCAAAGCTAGAGGGTTTTAAGGGGGAAGGCATGGGAAATAGTGGGAGAAGCAGGTGCCCAGGCAGCTACTCCTGGGGGACATGAGCCTGAACAGATTTGCTGGCATCAGGGCAGCTGTTTTCAAATGTGGGAAGGCCTTCCTTATCTTCTGGGAAATTCTGATCCTTCACTCCTCAAGGCCAGTGATCTATAAAATCTCAAGGAAAGTAGGTTAGTTCTGCTACAAACCAAGGGAAGCAAGGAGTGCATAAGCTTAAGCCAAGCTAAACCTTAAGACTGGTTGGAGTGCTATTACAATACCTACAATTGAATTAATATAAATAATAAATTGCTTAGCACCACACCTAGCTCAGAGTAGGTACTAACAAATAAATGATATCAATCATTGACCAAATCCACACTACATTTGGATTAGAATTAATTTGGGAACTTATACCTGAGGTCGGACTCACCATGACCTGCAGATTAAATCATAAACATAGATCTGAAAATCACTTTGTAAAAGTCATCTCTGTAATCATGTCACTTCTCTCTTTTCTTAAAAGATTTTATTTATTTGAGAGAGCGAGTGAGCAAGAGAGAGAGTAAGAAAGAACAGGGAAAAGCAGACTCCTCACTGAACAGAGAGCCAGACATGGGGCTCAATCCAGGGACTCCCTGACCTGAGCCCAAGGCAGACATTTAACCGACTGATCCATCCAGGCACCCCTCATGTCACTTCTCTTTAAAACCAAGGTTTTCATCCTGGGATCCATGAGTGTGGGGGCTATGAGAATATAACTCTCTGATTTCCAGCTACTAGGAGTCATTGACTTATAGACCCAACTGTTACCCTCTGACTGCAATTAAGATTTTCTCATAAAGTACACACACGCAACAACAGGCTGCTCCCAGTCAAGGACTTGGCATGGCAGGGAGACCAAGGCATGTCTATTTCTAGAAGAGGAGGGATTCCTCTGATGGATAACTTTGGTTGGAGGACCCCCAACAGCCTATAAACCCTCTTAGAACCATACCACAGTCCAATCTTCCTTCCTTCTGTCTTTCTCTCACCTGAGACAAATATGCACTGTGGTCTGATAGCTTCCCGTTTCCTCCAGTTCCTTTCCCTTTGTTGTTCACAGACCTCACCCCTAATAAGTCTCTACCTCTGGAGGGTCCAGATTGCTAGCATAATAACCCATAATTTGTGTGTAAGATTTTGTGTGTGGGAACATATATCCTTTTTCATAATAAGAGTATCTATCAGTTTCATCAGCTTTTTAATGGGTCTGTGACCAAAAAATATTAAAAACTACTGCCTCTTCAAGTTTTGTTCAAATGATGTAATACCACCTCCACTACCCCAAAGCTAAAAATCTAAAAAAAATGCTTGAGAAAGACCAGTATAGAATGTACCATATGCTGAAGAGTTCTTGTGACATCATTTTGATATTTCCAGGTCCTGTTCTTATTGGCAACACAACATATGTGAAATTATATTATTTATACTATTAATACCTGTTTTTGCCTTGGCTTCCTTTCACTGAAACATCCTACACTTTTATATGTCCTGTTAACCTATAGCCATTTGATTCTTACTTTGTATCTCTGAACATAACAGAGGGAAAGAACTTTTCTTTCCCAAGTTAATTGCTTTATATGACATGTAATCCACATTTTGGTATTCACACTCTTAACATTCTGAATCTATCGAATGTGGCATTTGAAAAACATTGGCTTTCGTTAAGAAAAATTAAAACTTAATTATGAAAACTCTTTAACTCTTTGGAGACCTTTGAAAGTGATTCTTTGAGTTGCATTGGAAAAATCATTAAAATTTGAAGTCAATTACAATTAATTTTTTACAAGTTAAAGCATACACAAAGTGTTGAAAACTTTAAGTTGTAAAAACTTTAAGTGCATATTTTGCATTTTTAATCTACTAGACTCCCAAAGGTTTGGAGCTCACAAAATCAGGACTTGCATTCAATTATAGTAAACCTTCTATTTCAGATCTCATGCTAACAATCACCAATGAGAAGACAGGACTGACTTCAGAATTAACCTCTTTCTTCAATTCTTACTCTTGCAATGATGTTTGATGATGTACAAATGCTTAATTTTTAAATTTTATTTATTTTTTCCAGCTTTATTGGGAAAAATTTATTTATTTATACATTTATATTTATAAGTGACATACAACAAGGTGTACAACCTGTTGAATTGATATATTTATTTATTACAAAATGATTACCACCATAGCATTAGCTAACACTTCTACCCCATCACATAATTATCATTCCCTTTTTGTGGTGAGAACATTTAAGATCTACTTTCTTAGCAACATTCAAGTATATAACACAGTCATTTTTTTCCAATTAGTTAAACCAGAACAAACAAACAAACAGCAAACAATAGGTGAATCATTTCTTCTACCCCCCAGCCCGTTATCTCTGACAACCACCAATCTATTCTCTGTATTTACGAGCTTGGTTTTTGGTTTGTTTTTCAGATTACACATATAAATAAGATCATACAGTATTTATCTTCCTCTGACTTATTTCACTTAGCATAATGCTCTCAAGTTCTATCCTTATTGCAACAAATCACAAGATTTTATTCTTTTTTATGACTGAATAAAATTCCATTTTATGTATGTGTGTGTACACACACACACTTATTTATTTATTTATTTATTTATTTATCATATTTATCTATTCATCCATCAATAACACTTAGGTTGTTTCCATATCTTGGCTATTGTAAGTAATGCTGCAATGAACATGGGGTGCATATTATCTTTTAAAATTAGTATTTTTGTTTTCTTTGGATAAACACCCAAAAGTGGAATTGCTGGATTATATGGTACTTCTACTTTTTTTTTTTTATAGATTTTATGTGTCAGAGAGAGAGAAAGCACAAGCAGGGGGAGCAGCAGAGAGGGAGAAGCAGACTCCTTGCCGAGCAAGGAGCCCAGTGTGGGACTCGATCCCAGGACACTGGGATCATGACCTGAGCCAAAGGCAGACACTTAACGGACTGAGCCACCCAGGTATCCCTGGTACTTTAACTTTTAATTTTAGAGAAACTTCATTCTGTTTTCCTCAGTGACTGCACCAATTTATATCCCCATCAAGAGTGCACAAAGTTTTCCTTTCCTCTGCATTCTCTGCAACAGTTATTATTTCTTGTCTTTTTGCTATTTAGCTATTCTCAAAGGACTAAGGTGATATCTCATCATGGTTTTGATTTGCATTTCCTTGATTAATGATGTTGAGCTTCTTTTCGTGTCCTTGTTGACCATCTGTATGTCTTCTCTGGAAAAATATCTATTCAGATCTTCTGCCCATTTTTTAGGTTGTTTATATTTTTCTATTGAGTTGTGTAAATTCTTTATTTTGGATATTAGCCCCTTATCAGATATATGATCTGCAAATATTTGTTCTCATTCAGTAGGCTGCCTTTTTATTCTGTTAATAATTTTTTTTTTGCTGTACAGAAGCTTTTCTAATTTGACATAGTCCTAATAATACAGTATTATTACCTATAATCACCATGCTCTATGTTAGACCCCCGGAAATTGTTAATCTTATAACTTTAAGTCTGTACCCTTTGACCAATATTGATGATTTATATTTTAATGCATCTATTTAAGCATATAGTCTTTAATCTTCCCTTTTGAGTCAAACAGGTAACTCATTCATCTCTTCCCATTTACTCTACTTAAGCACAGTTTGGGCTCCTGTGATTGCTTGTAAACCCAATCAATATCTGGCTCCTTAAGATTCTATGATCAAAGTCCTGAGACACCACGCTAATCTTTTATCTATAAACAGACCCTGGTCATTTTGTCTCTCTAATTGCTGAGAGAACTTTACAGCAGCTTGGCATTACACTTTCCATCAGGCCTGGTTTGAGGCTCCCATCTCACAGATTTAATCACACTGCTGCCAATTGTGTTAACCTGACATAGTTGTTCCTTTTAAAATAAATTCCTCTCATTTACAAGGGAAAGCGCTTTTTAGTGGTATAGTTTCTGACCATGCTTCTAGCCTGGAAATAAAGGCCTTGACTCCAGGCAAGTGATAAAAAGTTATTTCAACCCTGTAGGTCAAATGGGTATGGACATTAGCTTTCTGGAGGTGTCCTTCCTCCAAAAGCAGTTTCTACCGACTCAGTTCTAAAATATACAATCTGTAGAGAATAGAAATAATAGAAATAACCCTTCAGTTCAAGAAGGTGACCTAAGAATGAGAACTAGACTCTCATCTCAATAGCTATATTAAACGTACTTATTTCTCCCATTTGGCCCCCACATTGTGATATGGGGGGGGGAGCAGTTTTATAGATACTTGTTCTTAGCTAATACTTTTCAAGTTAAATATAACAGAGTAGTGAGTTGTTACCAGCAAATGCCCAAAGGCTGAGAAGTGAAGAAAGAAGTGGTATGATTATTATAGTCAATGGTGAATTCAAATGTGACAGCAAAAGCAAACCCAGCTCCTACCTTTGTCAAGGGAAAAGAACTCCCAAAAGGAAAAACCACCAAATGACCATGTTCCAGAAAGACTGATGACTCAGATTTATTTTCATATTAGGAGATAACGTAAGTGTTTAGGAAAGTTTAATTTACTTCCTTTGTGATGGGGCATAAGATACCTAACATCATTTCACAGACTGTGGTTACTTATATAATATTAGATTCTCCTTCCTCGTTTTTCCCCTTGCTTCTCTCTACTCTTTCCAAAATAACTTCAAAGCCATAAGCCCCATGAGGGCAGGGATCTTGTCTGATTTTTTTCACCAGTGTGTCTCCAATGCATAGATTCATATATGCATTAGTTAAGGAAAGGATTTGGACCGATCATCTTTACTGAATGTTTGCTTTTTTGGCTTTGTGCTAAGCCTGGATGAGGTAATGATCATGATGCATTTGACAGTGTTCTTGCCTATAAAAAGTTGACAATATAGTGGCAGAAATAGGGATATACAAGCATAGCTACTATGCAGTGTTAAATTACTGTAATAAAGGAGAAATGTAGTATCCAAAATAAATCTGAAGTTTTCCTATTAAAAAAAGAAGATATCAAATCCAGAGATCCCTCTGAATTATGAAAAGATTTCATTGAACCTAAAGACCAAGTATGAAACACTAACTGCTTTGTTTTTCTTGTTGCATATCTGTGTAAGAGAGACAAACAAGAGAGAGAAAACCATTCTGATGTTTCCTTATCTGAGAGTAGAAGTGTTTTTGAGCATCAGTCCAAGGATATCAAGGCTAAAAAGTCAAAATGAGGGGAGTCACAGAAGAGAGCAAGAAAGGGACAAAAATGGATGCAGAGAAACTTGAATAGTTGGATGTGAAATTCTGGCCTAAAGGGACAAGACCAGGAATCTTCATGCTTTGGACTAGGTGCTTATTACCAGATCAGAAGGGATTTGGGCTTGGCTTGGATCTATAAATGAAATAACACGTAGCTGAATCAATGATGATGTTAAAAATGATCAGAATTGATAATTCACGCCAAATTTCAGCTTTTGCAAAAAATTCAAGGAGAGAGGACGTTGTGTCTTATATCAATCTCCAAAACTTTGCAAATATTATCTCTCAGTAAATGGTTGTTGAATGAGTGAACACAAATTGATGAAACATGATAAAAGAGATAATTTCACATGAGGTTATAGCTTTCCCATGTAAGTTGAAGGGTAATAACATGGAAATCATAGGCTAAGCCCAGATTTTGAAACAATACAGGTCTGGGTCTGAAACCTGAATACACCTTTTACTACATGTCTAACCTTGGAAAATTTCACTTAAGCTTCTGAGACTCAGTTTCTTCAACTGTAAAACATAGATGGTGGAGTAACTCATAGGATTGTTACAAGGATTAAGTGAAATCATATATATATATATATATATGTATATCTAGAAAGCCTTTGTATGTGTTTCACACACATTAATTAACGAAATATTGGATATTGTTGCATACTATGATTTAAAAATTTATTTTAGCTGCCTCTCAAAACCTCCAATTAGAAAATAGCAAAACATGTATAAAACTTTGAAAGAGTAAGTAAGAAAATGAGAGCACCTGGAAAATTATCTGGAAATGAAGTAAATAAGATAAATAGAAACTTTTCATATGGTAATGAGGAGTAAGGGGCAGGATTTGAATGTAGCAGTCTTCATTGCAATTTGATGGAATTAACTTTACATGATGGAGATGTCAAGGGAAGCACATTAACTAAATCACCCCAAACTGAGGGGCTATGGTTGACTTTCCTGTCATCCAAACTGGTCTTCAGGGGCCCTTCTAACCAAATCAGCTAAGTCAAAAGCTACTTCTGACTTTTTTTTCTTGAGACTCACAAAGATAGTCAACACCACAGTCACACTAGATTGACTGTGGCCTTTGGGAAGTCACGTGGCTTGATGTTTAGAATCCCCAGCTGCTTCTTAAGGTCAAACATGCCTTGCTTGAATGACATATTTAGTCCTGAGAAGATGCTGCCTGTCCTGAAATTTTCTTGAGAACGTAGGTAGAGCATTCCCCTTGAGGACATTTGCATTGTTTGTTTGTGTAGTCTGTCGGGAAAAATCGCCTGAAAATGTGCTTAATTTACCTTATTACTGAAAGGGAAATGTGCTCTAGTGTGCTGCAGTAAAATTCTGCAGGATAAATATGCTTTTAGGCACCTTCCAGTATATAATATTGAAAAACTGTAGCATGTTTTTCTGAAAAGACTGGCAGTAAGATGTGGAGCGGAAATTTTAATTAAGACTTGCACATTTTAAAAAGCAAAGTTTTCTCTTCGCTGAGAAGAGTCCCTGGACACGTACTACACTTCAATAGTAGCACTTTCCTTTGAGTTTTTATAAACATTACTGCTTATATGTTTATTTCTATCATTTAAATAATAGTCACATGTTGCCTTTTAATTGTACTTTATTTCACTTTTATTTTTTTGGAATTCACTGAGTATAGATGGATTGATATCTCAGAGGTCATACAACAAACATTTATTAAGCACCACTATGTGTAGGAAGTATCCATAATACTCTAGAAGATTGCATGAAGTAGTAATTGCAAAGTGCGCACTCTAAAAACCAGCGACCTTGAATTTAAAATCAGCTTCTACAGTTACAGTCTTATGACCTGTAGCCATTTTTACTTCAGCTCCCTGAGCCTTGGTTTCCTTATATGCATAATGGTACTAATGGTGTTTTATGAACAGAGTCATTTAGAGAGTTCAGTAAAGTAATATTCAGAGCCCAGACACTTCCTAGCACAGAATATGTACTCAATAAATGCAAGTCCCTCCCCAAGCCCTATGTGTCAGGTGCTGGAGAGCTACATGATAAATGTGCCATACTCCCAGGGGCAGGGATAACAATTATATTTATAACTCAAATCTGTGCTAGCATATTAATCATTCTAAAGGCAACCCTGCTTACTCAGGCTCCTTGGTTCTACCAAGAAGCACTAAATGAGACCTGATATTTCCAGAGCTATATTATATCTCATTTGGGATAGTTCCTAAAGAAAGGTAAGGAATTTTGGCACTAGCAAATCTGAATACATTCATAGATTTGTCTTCAGCTTGTCTGATGTATTCTCTTAGATATAAAGCACTTTATAGTTTATAAATGAGCACAGTTAATTCACATACCCCAGGGTGGTTTTGATTTGCTTGCATTTAAAAAGGAACACTCTATCAAATGATGGAGTTTATCCTTTTAATAATTAGGAAGAGTTCTATTAAATTCCACCAAGGCCATTTTTTCAACTTAAAGGTTGCAATCTCTATTCAAAAAAAAATTTTTTTTAATTACCTTCTTAACCTCTCTCAATTCTACTATGATTTATAACTGATTGTAATTTGCCTCCTTCTGGGCCGTTCTTGGCCTGATATCCACAGCTCTGCATGCTTCCTCTCCTGTCTTAACGGTCTTCTCAAAATTAGAAATTTGTTAACACCTTACTCTTAACTTGTTCCTCAAAGTCCTTCTGGTGAAAAGAACGACATAATTTGACATCCCAAAGTTGGAGGAATATTATGCTATTTTGCACAACATTTTGCACACTTCTTTAATTACATACTTATTAAATTATCAGTAAATACTATTGGCTGACAAGTTTTTGTTGCATTAGTTTAAGAGTTAGAATTAAGAAGTGACATGTGTGGGCGCCTGGGTGGCTCAGTCATTAAGCGTCTGCCTTCGGCTCAGGTCATGATCCCAGGGTCCTGGGATCGAGCCCCGCATCGGGCTCCCTGCTCAGCGGGAAGCCTGCTTCTCCCTCTCCCACTACCCCTGCTTGTGTTCTGCTCTCGCTGTCTCTCTCTGTCAAATAAATAAATAAAATCTTTAAAAAAAAAAAAAAAAAAAAGAAGTGACATGTGTGCCCTTATCATACACTTGTCAGAATACCACTCTTAGAATCCTCTGGATCCAGCTTGGACATGGACTGAATGGAGAGGAGAGGAGAGGAGTGTGTGAAAGTATCCAGGCCACCATTGTGGTTGCATATCTAGAAAAGACTACAGGACAAGTCATGGGTCTCTGTCCTATTCAGGTCCACCTGGCTCCATTTTCACTCTTGGTTTTACTCTTTCCTAAATTTGGAAATGCTTTAGGCAACTTCTTTATTCATTTTCTGAAATATAACTATTGTCCTGTCTCTGGACAAATCCTCTGGGGAAATTAGCTTAAGCCTTTTGGTCTTTTCCTGAGATAGATGAGAGTACACTACCCTTTCTTTCTAGTTCTCAAAGCAATAATGAATTTGTAAGCACCCAGGAAAATGTTATTCTCCTATAGGGCAGTAACAATGACTAAGATGGTTAATAAAGCATTGCAGAAGTGGACGGTGAGTGGGTATTGTGGCAGAGAAATTGGGGATCAGATTCTGGAGTCAGACTTCCTGGTATTGAATCCCAGATTTACTACTTTCTAGCTGTGTAACCATGAGAGAGCTATTCAAAAATCCCCGAGCTTCTTTCTCATCTCTAATAGATGGATAACAGTACCTATCTCATAGGGGTTGTTAGATGAGTAAAATAAATAACCTGTTGTATTGCAATTTGAAGCATAGTCAGAGTCAATAGTCATTCACAAATTATTGTTACAGAAAGATACCTTGAGGGGCGCCTGGGTGGCTCAGTTGGTTAAGCGACTGCCTTCAGCTCAGGTCATGATCCTGGAGTCCCTGGATCGAGTCCCACATTGGGCTCCCTGCTCGGCAGGGAGTCTGCTTCTCCCTCTGACCCTCCCCCCTCTCATGTACTCACTCTCTCTCATTCTCTGTCTCTCAAATAAATAAATAAAATCTTTAAAAAAAAAGATACCTTGATTTAATTTTGACTGGATTATAACAGAAACCAGATCACCCAAGGAATAGAACTCACAGTAAAAATCCCTTGAGAAATGGGTCTGTGAAGAACCAAAGATCATAAATACACGTTTCATTAGAAAAAAACACTTCCTCTTTATTTTAAGACTAGCACGTAGATCCCTCAGGATTAAAGAAAAAGAAAGAAACAAGAGTAAAGTAACACAAAGCTGACATGATCCATCATGGTAAAGACATCCTCTGATGCAAACATCAAGCTGCAATCAAAAAGCTAAATGAGCAGTATTGTTGGAAGGAATGAGAAATGATGAGCACTCACTAAGGGAAACTCCCACTATGGGCTGTTGAAAATTCATCTTTGAGAAAATGAAGCAAAAATAAAAAAAAAAAAAGGAAAGAAAAAGGAAAGAAAAGAAAGAGATTGTGCCAAGTCTTTTTAATTGATGAACAATTTATGGATGATCAGCAGGAACACCCATCCAGGCAGCTGATTAAATGCAAAGTATTTTGATAAGCAGAGTTACCACTGCAGGCCTCCTAGGAAAAGGAAGCATTCCCAGCAATCAATGCCAGTCTATATATTGATGGGTGTTGCCCAGTCTCTTTCTAGCAGCCTATTTCTCCACACCATCCACCTTTATCACTGGCAGGAAAAGTTACCTCCTCTGTGAGTTCATTCTCCTGTCAAAATGATGGAGGTTAAATGTGGATAAGAAAGGCAATTAAAATAGATCTGTCACAAGTATGCTATCCCAGTGTGCCATCCTGATTTCCTTCTCTAGTGTGAACTGCTACGGAAGGATGATAATTGAAATTTGTCAGTGTTGACAGCTGATGACTAATATGGAGATTTTCATTACATATCCCTCCTGGAATGAAAAAGAGATGAGTGCATATTAAACTCCAGATGGGGCATCCATAGGACAGAAAAATGCAGACACTACTCAAGCTAGCAGTGCAATGACTATTTGAGAGAACCCTAAGACCCTCTGAAATCAATCTGTGTGGAAACAGAGATGGCATTAGTTTTCTTCATCTTCTCTCTGCATAACCTCATCATTTTCAACATTACCCTTATCCTCACAGCCCATTCATGTTAATATCACCTGGAAGCCCAACCCACTAACTTTTGGTAGAGTCCGTTTGAAAAGGATGTAGGACTTCTGCTACTCCCTCAAGTTTGAAAACGTTGTGATTTTATAATAGAGAAACCCAGGAGTCATTCCTAGTATTCATTTGTGTTATTTTATATTTTGTATGTGATTTTCCTATTTATTAGAATCACTGAAAGAAATTTCATTAATTATATAATTATATATATAATTATAATTATATAATTATATATATAATTATAATTATATAATTCTATATAATTCTCCCAAAGAAATCACCTTTAGTTAAAATTTTGCTGAGTTTTATCATTGGTCAAGAATGAATATTCATTTAAATGTTTTTCTAGTGTGTGAGACAGGAAGTAAAATCGCTCTAAGACTGTGGTGCAATGTTACAGTTAACCATTGTTGCATAACAAACTACCCCAAACTCAGTGGATGAAAATGACTTGTTTACACATAAATCTGTGGGTTAGGAATTTGGGCAGGCTCTCAGATGGGTAATTCTTCAGTTCCACGTGGCTCTGATTTACTTCTATAGTATTCAGCTGGCAGATGGCCTGGTCTGGAGCATTAAAGATGGTTTTACCTGTATTTCTGGTTATATTAACTGTATTTTCTTATTTACTGTATTCTTGATGCTCTGGAGGCATCTAGACCCTCACTGACCTGGGAGAGATTATCCCTCCCAAGGCTAACCAATTCCTAGAGATAGCAAACTACTCCCTACAAGATAACACTTCATGTGCAACCAAAGTCTGTATCCCCCACCAGTAAATGGGGGGAATCCCATTTATTGGGCTTTCATAGAGTATTCACACTCAGAGTCAATATTCCCCTGCCTTAATCACCTCACAGCCAGGTATCAGGCAAGTTGGGTCAACCCCTATACCTGAAGTCCACTGAGATTATGCAAATTAGCCCATTTCTCTGCTTTTCTTCCATCTCCCATTCCTTTCTGGAAAAGAAGAAGGAGGGGGAGTAGGAGAAGAAGAACACAAAGAAGAAGGAGGAGGAGGAGAAGAAGAAGAAGGGGAAGGAGGAGGAGGCGAGAAGGAGGAGGAGGGGAACAGGAGGAGAAGAAAGAGAATAAAACAAACAAACAAACAAACAAATAAATAAATAAGGCCTTGTCCATGCTTTCCCCTCATTCTTTATGCCTCTTTACCAACCCCAGTGCTTCCCTGTGTGGCCCTGCCTGGCACAGCAGGCCCCCTCCTCTCAGGAACTGAGTGACAAACTATCTTTTCAACGGCAGTCATCTTCTGATCCTTTGGCCTCACTGCACTTGAATAATAGTAAGACCTACACTGAAATTTAAAAACAAAAGATGAAAAAAATCCCTAGTGTTAGTGCCTTGGCAGAGATGACTGGAAGGCTGGGCTCTCCTGAAACTATCATGTGGAATACCTATACATGATCTCGAAGTAGTCAGACTTTTTTCTTTTTTTTTTTTTTGCCTAATATTTTATTTTATTTTTTAAATTTTATTATGTTATGTTAATCACCATACATTACATCATTAGGTTTTGATGTAGTGTTCCATGATTCATTGTTTGCAAATAACACCCAGTGCTCCATGCAGAACGTGCCCTCCTCAATACCCATCACCAGGCTAACCCATCCTCCCACCCCCCTCCCCTCTAGAACCCTCAGTTTGTTTCTCGGAGTGCATAGTCTCTCACAGTTCGTCTCCCCCTCCGATTTCCCCCCTTCATTTTTCCCTTCCTACTATTTTCTTTTTTTTTTTTTTAACATATAATCTATTATTTGTTTCAGAGGTACAGGTCTGTGATCCAACAGTCTTACACAATTCACAGTGCTCACCCAATGTCTATCACCCAGCCACCCCATCCCTCCCACCCCCCACCACTCCAGCAACCCTCAGTTTGTTTACTGAGATTAAGAATTCCTCGTATCAGTGAGACCATATGATACATGTCTTTCTCTGATTGACTTATTTCGCTCAGCATAATACCCTCCAGTTCCATCCACGTCATTGTAAATGGCAAGATTTCATTCCTTTTGATGGCAGCATAATATTCCATTGTATATATATACCACATCTTCTTTATCCATTCATCTGTCGATGGACATCTTGGCTCTTTCCATAGTTTGGCTATTGTGGACACTGCTGCTATAAACATCTGGGTGCTTGTAACTGGTGCAGACTCTTTTTTTAAGATTTATTTATTTATTAGAGAGAGAACGAGCATGAGCAAGGGGAGGGGCAGAGGGAGAAGGAGAGAGAGAATCTGGATCAGGCTGCCTGCTGAGCACAATCTCATGACTCTGAGATCATGACCTAAGCTGAAATCACAGTCGGGTGCTTAACCAATTGAGCCACCCAGGTGCCCCAAAGTAGTCAGACTTCTTATTCAGTAGCTCAAGGCTCCCAGAAAGAGTGTTCCAAGAGTTCTGGACAGAAGCTGCAAGGCTTCTTATGACCTTGTCTTAGAAGTCTTGGAACATCGTATCCTCTAAATTGGTCAAGTCAGTAGTTATGCCCAGACTCAATGGAGATGAATTAGCCTCCATCTCTCAAAGAGCAGCGTAATAAAGAGTTTGCAACCATTTTTTTAAGAGTTTGCAACCATCTTTAATCTACTACAAACAAGCTTACTTCAGTCAAGCCTTTATAGAGCCCTAATTGAAGATCAGTGCTGATGGTAATTCTAAAGGAATTCTAAGGAAAGTTGTTCCCTAATTTTGTGATCTCCTGGGGATTAGACAGCCTTGTCTAAGAGTGCTACCTAGGATTTCTGCATGATTTCAGGCTGAGTTGTATCTGATTAGTATAGTCACTAGTGCAGAAAGCAAGAAATGAAAACAGCGGTTGGGGGGGGAGCTCCCCTTCAGGAGATAAGCTCTGTCACATGCCTGTGGTAAGAGGGACACAAATAAATACCTCTCCTGATTTCCTGGAGGGAAGCATGACCTTATGATGATTATAAAGATCTAGGAGATAGAAATAGATGTGTGCAAATGCCCCTAATGAGGCATTAGTGTTGGAATTGTATCGCATTTGTTTTCCAAACCACATGCTTTCTAAACATGTATTTGCATTTGGATATAATGAGTGTAATTTGCTCTTACTGACCAAAATTACTTTATATGTGAAAATGCTGAAGCTTTAAAGTGAATAACTCAGCTGATCGATCACCAGCATGCTAATGACCCCCAATTTAACCAGGAGTGCTTTCCTCCCCACCCCCCCTCAGACCAGGCGGCTAAGAGCTCAGCCCCATGCCAAGAGTGCATTTAGTGTTCTTGGGTTCACTCAATCTCTGAAGGAAATGTCACCACCAAAGAAGAAGGGAGAAAAATGCAAAAGAAGACATGTTTTACTTTCCTTAGCCTCAACCGTGACAAAGGGCATTTATGTACAACGAAACATTTTTTTTAAAATACTGTGCCTATTTATTTTGTATCAACATGTGGTAAAATATGAATACACCCAGAATCTAATTACAGAAAGAATAGTACACAAGCAACTTCCTTACATTTCACCAAAAAAAGAGCAGTCATACTGCTGGACTACATTCAAAAAGTCATTGCTTTCCTCTCGCCAGACAATTGTGCTATTTTGCATAATCAGTATTCAGGGGATGGTATTTTGCTAATAGGCAAAATCCTACAATGACAATTTAAATGGTTTGAAACATGCACGAGATAATTTAGAGTCACGGCTCTGCCAATTGCTAAACAAGTGCAGCAAGAATGTGGGCTCTCCATGCATCCTGAGTGCTGTTGGGGGAACAGGCTGTCCTGTTCGATCAAGGAAACTTTGCTCACATCAAGCCAGGAACTCAAGCCAGCTAATATCATCATTTCAGACTCTTACTTGGGGAGATTAAGTGTCTTCACTGGATAACTCCATTGCTCACCATAGGCAGGAACATAGAACAGGCAGATGATTTTTAGTGGTTAAGAGTGCAAACTCAGGCTATTAAAAAAAAAAAAGATCTTGGTTTGAGTCCCAGCTCTGCTGCTAATCAGTTCTATGAGCCTGGATAAGTAAGTTGGTCTCTTTTGCACTGATTCTTTATCTTTCAAAAACTAAAAACAGGACTTATCTCCTAGAACTGTAAGGATTATTGAAATATTACATGTAAAACAGCACAAAATCTGACAAATAGCAAGTGTTCCATAAAAGTTAACATCTGTTTAAAATGGAAAATTAATATAATTTGAAAACGATAAACCCCACATGAATGGGTTTTAGGGTGTCAATGAATCTCCAGAAAATATGACAAAATTCTAAATTTTTCTGGAAGAGTTTTCATGGTTTTCATTAAAGTCTCAAATGGGCTTCTAACAACAAGAACAAAAGGCAATAATCACTATCTTATGCATTTTCCAGTATAGAAAAGTTATGTCAATGGACCTTCAACAAATATTCTTGACGTTTTACTAAGTATCAGGCACCACCCTAAGTTCTGAGGCTGTAACAAGGAGTCTAAGTGCCTCCCCTTAGGGAGGTGGGTATGAAGAGAGGGAGAATAGATACTGGTGACTAATCTACCAACATATATGAAATGTGATAAATACAACGAAAATGAAGAGGGGGCACATAAAGTAGGGGAAAGTCATCTAGATCATTTTTAGACAGTTGTGCACAAGCCTAGAGTTGAGTAAATTTGGCTCCTGATAGACAAGGGCTCATTGTCCTCACACTTGTCTGAGGGGGATTACAGCAGGCGGCTGCCCACCTGGGCCACGTGGTTGGAGCTGTGTGTGCATCTGCTGTCTCTCTTTAGGAGTCCTACGCAGTGCCCACCTCCTGACTGAAGCAATCCAGTGCTCCTACTGATTTGGCTGAGGTCTAGATGTACCACAGAGCTGGCCCTTTCTTCCTCTTTTAGAACTGATTTATTGCAAAACCTCAACTTAGTGGAACATAACACACATCTATTTGTCCCAACAACTGCCCCCTACCATACTATTTCAAGTCCCCTTTTCTGCTTGGAAGCCATTTCCTAAACAACAACAACAACAATTTTGTAATTGTGTATAGTAACGGCTGCTAACTAGACTTATTGTAATCATTTTGCAATGTTTAAAAATATCAAATCATTGTCCTACACCTAAAACTAATATGGTAAAGTATATCAATTATACTTCAATAAAAAAAGAAAAAAAATTGTATTCATTTCTTTAAATGTCTATAAATATGTCTATATATAAATACAAGTTTGTATAAATGCATTAATAGATTATAGCTTATTTGCCCTTTTTTGAGTGGTCTTTCATTTTCTTTCGCCTTTTTCCACTTCTGCCTCTCCTTCTCAACCACACTACTGCCCCCATAACATTGCCCTTATTAACAATTCAGCTGGTATTATGTAAGTATGTACATGAAATTATATTATTATCCATGCTCATAAAGTCATATCTCTCTATGTGTGCGTATCAGAAATAGAATCATATAACAAACACTTTCCCACACCTTGTTCATCTTAGCTAATATCTCATGGACATTCCTCCAATTATTATATAATGTTCTATTTAATTTTTAATGGCCGCATAACATTCCATGGTATAATATATCATGATGGATTCAATAATTTTTCTAATGTTATGTATTTACTTTTCCCATGGTTCTATACCATGGACAACTTGGTAATAAGTACATATATTCCTAATTTCCCAAGAAAAGCTCTGCTCAGTCACAAGTTATATATCTTTGTAATTTTAATAGCTACAGTCAGTTTGTTTCCCAAGATGACTAAACCTAAACAACCCACATTTTGTTTCCACCCATCCTCATAGTAAGTGTGGGTTACTCAGTGTTAACCACTGCACCCTATTCCTTGCCCCAACCCTGCCCCAAAGGAGTTCACCCTGCCAAGAGTTGCAAGAGTCACAATCCACAAAATTTCACCACCTTGTAGACCCTGTGCCTCGAATTCCACTCGATCATTTTTTTTAAATTTTTTTTTTTAAGATTTTTATTTATTTGCGAGAGAGAGAATGAGAGACAGAGAGCATGACAGGGAGGAGGGTCAGAGGGAGAAGCAGACTCCCTGCTGAGCAGGGAGCCTGATGTGGGACTCGATCCCGGGACTCCAGGATCATGACCTGAGCCGAAGGCAGTCACTTAACCAACTGAGCCACCCAGGCGCCCTCCACTCGATCATTTAACAAATATTTACTGAGCCCCTATTATGTGGCAGTTACTTTTCTGAGCACCTTGAGATACAGAAGTAAACAAGATAACTGAAAGCAACTACAAGTGAATGTTACCAAAAGTATATTTGAAGTGCTGAGACATATTTGTTAGGGAAAGGTCACCTAGTCTGGGAAGACTTTCCTGAGGGAAGAAACAGTCTTTTGGCCTCTGTCAAACTCATTGTACTGGTTTCCTATGGCTGCTCTAACACATTACTGCAAATTTTGTGCCTTAAACAATTTGCTTCCTTTTGTGCCCTGTGTATTAGCTTCCAAGCAGCTCCAATAAATCACCACAAACTTGGGGCTTGAAAACAGTAGGTAGTCATTTTCTCACAGTTCTGGAGGCCAGAAATCTGAAATCAGTTTCATTGGACTAAAATCAAGGTGTCAGCAGAGCTGTGCTCCCTCCAAATGCTCTAGGGGAGAGCTCAGTCCTTGTTTCTTTTATCTTCTGGCGGCTGCTGACATTCCTTGGCTTGTGGCTGCATCCCTCCAATCTCTGCCTCTCTGCTCACATTGCCTTTTGTCTGTCTCAAATCTCCCTCTGTTTCTCTCTCATAAGAATACATGTGATTGCATTTAGGAACCACGTGGAATAATCCAAAATAATCTCATCTCAAAATCCTTAACTTAATCCCATCTGCAAAGCCATTATTTGTCAGACCAAGTACCATTCACAAGTTCCAGGGATTAGGTCATGGATATCTCTGGAGGAGAAGGAGAAGGGTATTATTCAGCCAACCACACTTGTTTATTTTATTTTTGTATTGAATTTATATGCAGAGATTCCTATTTTGGATGAGAAAAATTTAACATATACTTTACTCATGATTTTGGAAAAATAATATAGGCAGTGACTAACAAAGACCATGGGGCCTTAATCCAGATCAGCGGGGTGGGGTGGAGATCTGAGGCATTCATTAGTTACCCTAAGCCATAGTTTCCTTATTTTGAGACACCAGCTACCTCCCGGGGATTGTGCTGTTACATTTGAAATATAAGAGATAACGCTTGCAAAGCACTATATATGCAATAAATATTAGCTACCATTATTGAATTTTCTCACAAAACATCACAAAGTAAGATGCTGTTCAATATCTGTATTTCAGGTCCATTCTGAGCACTAAATGATTGGGAGTTCCTAGTTAAGTCCATTTTTCTTGCACTAGTTTAATCTGCAAGTATTAGCATGAACTACTTTTCTCCTCACAGTTTATTTATTTATTTTTTTAAAGATTTTTATTTATTTGTCAGAGAGAGAGAGAGCACAAGCAGGGGGAGCAGCAGAGGGAGAGGGAGAAGCAGGCTCCTCACTGAGCAAGGAGCCTGATGTGGGACTCAATCCCAGGACCCTGGGATCATGACCTGAGCCCAAGGCAGACGCTTAACGACTGAGCCACCCAGGCGTCCCTCTCCTCACAGTTTAAAAAATAACTTTCCATTGTCTATTTCCCTTTTCAGTTCCAGTCTTTCAGTCCTTTATTTTCCCCAGCTGACCCATTATGTCCTAGCTTTGCCCCAAGAACTGCATAATCAAGGTTCCAGTTTGCCTCGCACCCAAACTGTTGAATGAGGATGCAACCTAATTATGTGTTTGTTTGCTGAATAATATTTCTATGTCTATTTATCAAATGTTACAAAATTTTCATGAATAAAATCAATTATTTAGAGCCTTAAGGAGACCAGAATTTATCTTTCTACCTTCTATATTAACAAGTAAGATAAATTCTCCCCAACTCTCAGGTACTTACTTAAAAAAAAAGTTTGGAATAATTTATTGAACATTGCACGTGTCCATGTCTGTGTGTGTGTGTGTGCCTTTAAGCTGGCGCAGGTCCATCCCATCTCTTATAATAATCAATCCTGTATTCGCATTTATGTTTTACAAAAAACAATCCATCATTTAGCCATAAGAAACACTGCTAGTCAATCACCGATGAATTCCTTTTAGCTGAGATTTGGTTTTAGAGCCCTTTTGAATGGGACACCCTGGAGTCACCAGTTTGTCAGAGCTGACACCTGAGCGGAAACCTCTTTACCATCCCTGGATAAACTCACCCATCTTGACTTCACTCTGCATTGGAAAAGTGGTCATAAATTTACTCGGGTCAATGCTGTGGGCAGTATAATCACATCTCATGGTAATTTCACAGGGAACTCATGTTTTTAAGTATACTTTTATTGGAAATATAACCCTATGTGCTACTTCATTCAGCAAGTCACTTTTCTTGATTAATTTTAAGAGTAATAATAGGCAAAGATCACAGGAAGGAAAAAGTCATGTTCTATGTTCCCTTTGGCACACATGGTTTTTTTCTCTTCTTCTACACTCTGGAACTTTCTCTTTTTCTTCCAGAACAAACAAATGATAATAATAAATATGCATTATTTCGGGGCGCCTGGGTGGCTCAGTTGGTTAAGCGACTGCCTTCGGCTCAGGTCATGATCCTGGAGTCCCGGGATCGAGTCCCGCATCGGGCTCCCTGCTCGGCAGGGAGTCTGCTTCTCCCTCTGACCCTCCTCCCTCTCATGCTCTCTGTCTCTCATTCTCTCTCTCTCAAATAAATAAAATCTTTAAAAAAAAAAAAAATAATAATAAATATGCATTATTTTAAAATAATATGTAGCATTTAAAATCCTCTGCTCAACAGTTCGAGATGTTCTAACAAAAAATGAAAATGTGTTTTGAAGTTCTTTATAGTCATGAACTAATGATATTGTTTATTTCATCACCACAAGAAATCCAATAGATGTTGAGGTGAAAGACAAAGCTCTCCTATGGGAAGGCAGATGACTGACACCTCGGAGGAGTATAGGAAATTAAAAACTTCACAGACAAAATCGGCAACTTGTTTTAAAACTTCAATGTTAATTCCCTTGCAAGTGAGTCACAAGAAAGTGACTGAAGCCTGAAAGTGACAAAAACTGAAATACTATGTGTAAAACACAAACCAAAATCACTTTCCTAAACAGTAACAATATACCTTAGACCAGTCCTTCCTTAAACTGTGATTTATGCTTTTTTTTGGAGGAGGTCATTGAAAGGACATGTCCTATGAGCTAGACCAAGGCAATGGGAGGTTCCTCACCCCATCACTGACCCTTAGAAGGAACACTCTGTCCACGGTTCTCACAGTGGGAGGCATTTTCCAGGATGCAGCCTTGAGAGAGCAATGTGTTGTTGAGACCATCTGAACTAACTACGTGAAAACCCAGGTAAGGTCTTCATATAAACTTTTAAGATTCTGGCAGGCAGGTGAGGAGATCTATTGTCTTACAGCTGCTCCAAACAAGCCTCATAAAAATTCAGACATTTTTAGGTTCCCTTGCTTATTAAACCTGCCAACCAGGAATCTGAAGTGGCTGGCCCCTTTCTTCCAATTTGCCCTCTGTGTAGGGGGGCCAGTTATGAACAAAAGGCTTTGCAATCAAACAAGTCTGAGCTCAAATTCTGTCCCCATATCCAATTAACTGGTAATCTTAAACAAGTCTCTTTGTTTCTCTGAGCTCCTGTTCTCCTCATTTATAAGAGGGAAAATGTGGCATTGACTAAATTAGTCTTTACCCCAGAGCTGTCAGATAAAATACGAGACACCTAAATTTGAATTTTAGGTGATCAGATAATTTTTTAATGTTTCATACTTACACTAAAAGATTATTTGGTGTTTATCTGAAATTCAAGTTTACCTGGGCATCCTGTATTTTTATTTGCTAACTCTGGCAACCCTGTTTTTTTTTTTTACTATTGTCTTTCTCAGCAACCTGCAGTTTTCCTTCACAGCAATTGCATTGCAGTTTTGATTATTATATAACATATCCCTGTTCCACTGGACTGTAAAGCTCTAATGGGCAGGATCTAATTTGTTTATTTCTCTTCTACACACCTAGCAGGAAGTACAACGTCCAGCATAAGAGGTGGTAAAAACAATCTGGAACAAACATAATAAAATAAAATTAAAGAAACATTATATTGGAATAAAAACACCAATCTGGAACAGTAGAATTAATGAATGCATAGATACTCACATGGAGGGAGGCATGAGTTTGAGTCCCAAAGTTTAGAAATTGCAATGTTATTTATTATTATTTATCTCTAAAAATAGCACGTGGACTATACAATCCCCACAGACTACCTTGAAGTAAAACTCTTTGCTGATGTGCTTTACAATAAAGCAACTGAACTGCTCAGTGGGACTTTCAGTGTAATGATTTCTGAAATTCTGAAATACTTAGACATAGCCATAATGATAGATAGGGCTATTTGGCCAACTACCATCTACTAGATACTTTAATTATATGACCTCTAGTCCTTGGATAGCCTTTCAGTGTAAGTATTAGATCTGTTTTGAGGAAAGAAAATTAAAATTCAAACATTTGTCCCAGATCACAGAGAAAGGGAAGTAACTCTGGATTGTTTTAGTCACCCCCCACTTAGCCCTATAAAGTTCAAAGGAACATTTCTCTGATCCCCTTCAAGCTAAGGTTCTAGATGTGAGTTAGCTTCTACCAATACATATACTCCTGCAAAATTTGGGCCATGGCAGTGAGGCAGAGGTGAACTTCTTGTAGCTCTTGGCTTTTGTGGCTGGCAAGCAAGACCATGAAAATGTGGGGCTTTACCTCCATAGCAGCCCAGCGTCATTGCGCAGTCTCTGGGATGGTGGGACGCAGTTTCAGCGGCAGTGCCCAAAGAGGCTACTTGCTTCCAGCATAGCTCCGGAGCAGCGTCAAAAGCAGTGCTATCCTAAGGGAGCAGCTCTCTAGAGCTGCTGGGGTCACTCTGGGGTAGAGCCTACAACCTGTTTCTCCAGCCTCTCTAACGATTTTATAAGCATCTACTCCTCCATTAAACTCCCCCATGCTCTAGATACCCATGGTAGATTCTGTTTCCTGCATACAGTAAGCCATCAACAGACCTCAAATTTGATTCCAGGTTTATTTGGTTCTAACTCTTGTTTTTTCCCCCATGCCATGCTGTATATAATTTTTATTTTGAAAAGAAAATGTTTTTTAAATGTTTATTTTTAAAAGAGATAATATGCTCTTTACTTCTATAAGGGTTGATGGAAAAGTCTATTGTATAGGCAGGTTCTAAAACGAAGGACTGTAATAAAGAATCTGAGTCCATTTCTTGATATTAGATTGCTGACAGCTGTTAAGCCTCCCCTCTGTCCCTTCTCCTTCTGGCCCCGTCTGGTGAAGCCGACACTAAAGCCTTACATGTTCCCTGCTTTGGTTCCCGTGAGAAGTTCAAACCACTAGCAGGAGCCCTTCCTCGGGCCTGACCCTTCTAATTACCACAAAAAGTCAAGCTGGTCTCCTTTCCTTGTTCTTTCAAGCCATTTTGGACCAGCTTGGGGTCCTGCCCTGAACTCCCCAGAAAGTCCCATTATGTTGGTAATAAACATTTTCATGCCATCTTGGTGTATACGTGGCATTATCATCTTGCCATCCAACCCAAATTTCCACCCTGCTTTTACAAAGTGACCACAACAATGACTATCGGTGTTTTCTTAGTGCAAATTGCTATAACAACTTACCACACACTGGGTGACTAAAACAACAGAGATTTATTTCTCACAGTTCTAGAGGCTGGGAAGTCCAAGATCAAGGTGCTGGCTAATCTTGTGCCTGGTGACACAACACCTACTTGGTTTTCGGACAGACACCTACTTGTTGCGTTTTCACATGAGAGAGAGAGAGAAAGGTCATCTCTCTTGGGTCTCCTCTTATAAGGTAATAATTCTATTCATGATGACCCCACCCTCGTGACCTAACCACCTCCCAGAAGCCCCACCACCAAATAACCTTCACATTGGGGATTAGGACTTTGATATATGGATTTTGGAAGGGAGGGTACACAAACATCCAGCCCATAGCAGTGTTATGACACTCCTAGAAATAATTTAAGGGGCAAATTGAAAAAAAAAAAAAAAGAAACAGAAAAAGCAAGAATATCTGATCTAACTGGAGGTAAAGCTGACTCACATAAAATTTCTTGTGGACAAAACAGCTTTGTTTGAAGAACCCTTACCTATGAACATATTATGTGAAATATCTATGCATTAAAAATTTTTATGTGAAATCTAATTGTGATTCATTCTAATAGCTTCAATAGAAATGCAATTATTTCCCACATCCAAGCATTTTCAGAAACAGCCATTGTGTTAAAGAGCAGTTTTAATGCACAAACAATACGAGGTTGTTAAATATTTTAACTACTGAGTGAGTGACTAAGAATTAATATTTCAGGATTAAAATTCATTGATTATTGAATTTCTGTTATCTAGTCATTATAAATCAATGATTAATGTGATTTCCATGGAACATCTTTTAGTTAAGAAGTTGATAAATGTAACAGCCTAAACAGGGGCAAAAATACCACTTAGTGTTTCAAAGTGGCTTTGAAAGAAGATAGCATCTTTCCATTGGAATGCTATTTATGTTTCCACAAAATGAAACAAAATCACAAAATTTTAGACGCAGGCAGACAATTTGAAACCTTGGTCTTCAAGCCCTTAACTACAAAAGAGGAAATGATTCATATAAGTCAGAAGTTCAGCGGCCTATGGGTGAAAGGGCTGGTGTTGTATGGGCCCCAGATCTTACAACAATTAGCTCAATACTCTTAGCCCTTAAATACTTCTGTAGGAATTCTAATGAGTAGCAAACAGTCATGATGCTAGAAAACATATTTTTGGAATCTTATAATATAAATGGAGCTATTAGATAGCTCCATATCTCCTAGTTTAAAAAAAAAATTGCTCATATACTCTCATCAGCTTGCAAACAGGATTGCCGTTAGCTATATAGAACCTTTATGCGAGTAGAAAAAGTCATCCCCTCTGGTAGATATAGCAGGATGCAAATGAGCCATATTGTCAGCACCCAGGGGCCCCCCAGTGGGTGCCTTTGTGCATTGTTCAAAGTATCTCTCATCCCAGTGTGTACGTGCTCACTCTTTCCCCAAATCTTCCCCTAACTCTCCTTCCCACTCTCCATCTTTTCTGCATCATTTTTAGTTTAGTATAGCAGTGTTTGTTTTCAGTTTAAGCTTTGGTTCCATGCACTGTGAGAAGCAATATGCAGTGGGGGATTTGCAGCATGTGTTCCAGAACCAGACAGTAGGTTTGACTCCCATCCCTGCCATTTACTAGGTGTGGACTTTGTCATTTTTCTCAACCTTGTCTGGCCCTGTTTTCTTTTCTTTCCTTTTTTTTTTCTTTTCATTTTTTAATTTATTTTTCATTTTTTAAAGATTTTTTTATTCATTTATTTGAAGAGAGAGAGAGAGCATGGGGGTGGGAGGGTGCGATAGAGGGAAAGGGACAAGCAGACTCCTCACTGAGCAGGGAGCCTGACGATGAGCTCAATCCCAGGACCCTGGGATCATGACCGGAGCCAAAGGCAGATGCTCAACTGACTGAGCCACTCAGGCGCCTCTGGCCCGGTTTTCTTAATTACAAAATGGTGATAATGATATCACTCTCCTTATGGAGTGTTGTGAAGAGTTAATACATGTAACACATTTTAAACAGTCCCTGCTGCACAGTAATCTCTACAGTAATGCTTCCTAAGCCTCAATTCCCTTTGGAAGTTACAGTAAGAATCAGGTAGGATGTTTACTCTATGTGAACATGGCAAACACACTCCTAGGAATTTCATGACCAAGAGTCTGTTCCTGCATGGGCCAGAATGCAGGGAAACAATCCCCATAAGAACATGAACCCGAATGTGCAAAGGGCCATAGGAGGTTAGGGAGGCAGGAGGCTGCTCCAGAGAGGAGGCGGGAGGGTCCTGACACAGGTTTCAAAATCATGGGACCTTGTGAAGAAGTTCAGTACTTGTGAGTCAGATGGACAATCAGTTCCTGTGGTCAGCAGAATAATGCACCCCCCTCCCCAAGAAAGGTCCACATCCTACTCCCAGACCTCTAAGGGTGTTACTTTACATGGCAAAAGGAACTTCGCGGTTGATTAAGTTAAAGATTAAAGATTTTGAGATGGGGAGATTAACCTGTGTTATCTGAGTGGTCCGAATGTAATCACAAGAGTCCTTATAAGTGAAAGAGGGAAGCAGAGAGGTTGGAGTTGCCATGCTGCTGACCTTGAAGATGGAAGAAGGGGCCACAAGCCAAGGAATGTGAGTGATCTCTAGAAACTGGAAAAGGTAAGGAAACAGATTCATCCCAAAAGCCCACATAGAAAGAATGCAGCCTTTTCAATACCTTGATTTTTGAGGCATGTGTTGGACTTCTGACCTACTGAACTGTAAGATAACTGTGCGGTTTTAGGTCAGTAATTTGTTATAGTAACAATAGGAAATTAGTAGAGCATCCCAGTGCTTCTATGCCCTGTGATTTTCTTTTTCTGTTCCACCAAGAAACACAGGTACCATCACTATACATGGCTACCATGAAGATGCGAGGAAATCAAGATGCCAGGCCGTGTGAGGGCCATCAGTATTTGCCCAGCCAGGACTTCTGCCATGGATACATATCTATTTTCTGGTCCCATCTCCTGAACAATCCAAGAAAAGACTTGGTCTCATTTTCAAACTTTGGTTGAAATTTACTTCTAAGTGTTTTCTGTGAGGTATCTGAATTCTTAGGTAATTTATCTCACACTTTAGGAGAAAAGCTCTGCCTCCTACCAGTAGAAGAAGAAGACAGATTTTGAAATCAAGGGATTCTTCTCTCAACTCTGTAGTCAGTCACTCAAGGGCGAGGTCATCCAGAGGATAAATTGCCCTTACCTCATACTAGGTGTCTGTGATGACTGGTTCAGATGGTGCTGAGGGTTTCAAAATCATCAACTTTCTTCCCATCCCTCTGTTAATCTTGTCCCAATAGTTTAGCAAACTAAATTAATCTCTTAGCTCTGTTCTCATCCCAACATAGGAAGATGCTTGCTACTGAGGATACATTTTCATTGTTTCCTTTCTCTTCATGTATAGGTCTGTCTTTACCCAATTTCCTGATCTCTGAGCTACACAGCAGGTGAGTGATCAATGGCCACCACCTTCTGCTCTAGCCAAGCATTTCCTGACCTGCATTTCATCAACTTCTGAAACGCAAGGCTCTTTCAAAGAAGAAGTAAAGAGACCAAGCATAATCGATGCAAGATAACACTTGACCCTGAGAAATGCACACTGAGGTCCTCACCCCAGACAGCAAACTCAAGTTTTCTACCTTATAACATAGTGAATGTTAGCTACTGCATGATGATTTTATTCAATTCAATCCAACAAACATTGATTGAGACCTTACTCTGGGCAAAGAATAATAATTAAGTCACACATGGCATTAGGGAAACTGCTGACATTTGTGTTGATGATAGATACTAAAGAATTAACACAATTAGAAGGGAAAACCTAAAAAAAATTGCTGTGGTAGTATAAGAGTAATACTAATTACAGTAATTTATGGGAACTGCTTATCACTAATGTCTAATTATTATGCAGCAAAATCATGAGTATGCATGTCATTTAATGTGTGTATGAGGGACTTTGGTGTGTGCTGTATTAGATTAGATTAAAACAATGAAATATAAACATGCATGCTCAGTCCTCATAATGTGTTACTATGCAGTAATTTGTCATTTGCTCCCAATTTTTAAAAATTAGAGAAAAATGCTTATCCCATGAATAATATAACTTGGTTCTTTTATACCAGAGAAGCTATAAATTGATTAGTGCACTTGATTTTCTAAATGAGTTCCCTATTATTGCCATCAAGAATTGTAGTATGTTTTTTTCTCCCAGGCTTTCTTATAAATAATTTTAATTTTTCTTTTCCAGCATTCTATTCTAGAATAAATGCAACTCTGAAATGTTCACTATCTTGATAGTCTACAGAGAGAATGAGATAGATAGAATGAGTCTGACCAGCTCTGTGTGATCAGACCAATCCATCTAGCTGTTTGCAGATTACTTATCAATCAGACAAGAAGACCAGGTCCTAAGTACTTCAGGTTCAGTTGAAATAACAGAGTAAGACAGTATTAGTGTTAACATGGTTGAACCATGCACAAGGTCACTTTTATGTATGTGCCACCCTGAAAATTAAATGAAACCTTCTGACATAAAAGGATTTAGAAATAAAGGGTAGCCCCAGATGTCACAAGACTGTCTTCTGTCTCAGTTTATTCATTCTTTCAACAACTAAAAATTATTTGAGATCTGTTATGTCAAGCACTATGCTACACACTGGAAATGAAGAGATTTGAGACTGAATCCCCCCCACCCCCAAGGAAACTCATAGTCTAGTAGTAGGAGTTTCCTTGAGGTCTACAGAACTGTAGTAATAAAGATGCTGGTACTTCTTTTGTGTACATGACCCTAGTTGTATAAATTAGAAAATAAGTATAAATCATTAACTTCTCAAGTCTATAAAAGAAACTAAAGCCAGATACATTAAAACCAGATGAATATATACCTGCCTCATCTTTTCATCCCATCTCCATTTATTTTAAAATCATACCCAACCTCAGGGGCCAGAGGGAAACTAGTTTATGCCTCCACTAGCTCTCTTTTCTGTTCCACAAATTTAACCACAGCAGCAAGAGCACATATAATCCCTGGGAAATAGGTGCGGGGATACATAAAATAATGTATATTCTACTTGGATCTCTGGAGCCCTTCTCTACTCTCTGCCTTTCCAAACCCATCATAAACAGGTAGGAAATCCTGACCATTAACCTCCTACTTCATTCAATGGATTAATGAAAATGAACCCCCTTAGCTCACACCACTGTTATTTCTCACTGGAGTCTCATTCCTTGAAAGTCTGACCCATCCTTCCTTACCCTACCTGGGTTTTTCCTGCAGCTGGCCCCACTATTAGGACTTTTAGGACCTACACTTCAGCTAAATTCTCTTTCAAATACTGCTCCCATTCTCTCCTACAAAAAAGCTGGCTTTTACATTTTGGGAGGGAGTGGATTCTTTCTTGAAACCAACTACAACAAAATTCCCGCTCCATCTGCCACCAGGCTAGGCAGAATGGATCAGTCTATTTAATCTCCTCACTGTTTTTTCTGGCAATGTTGACCCTAGAATGAGTACAGTGTCTCTAAGTGTGGGAGGATATAGATATGTACATACATGAATGTGTGGATATACTGTAAGACTTTGGGGATGTGGTTGTACATGTGCAAAGACTCAGCTGATCATTGATGGTCACCACTGATATTTTGCCATCTCTCTTTTAAAGTCCATGCAATCTATATAATATGGCTCACTGAATTTGATTTTGCAGGTTGTGCCATGTATGAAAGATCCCCATATGTAGGAGCTGAAATCCAGCTAGACTGGCACAATCTAAAATCTGAGCCCCAGTCCAGGACATCATCAAGATTTTCTAATCAGACAAAGGCAATGTGTGGTTAGTTGTCACCCTGCCACTATCCTCTCAATTTTATTAACTTATGAACTCCTGTAACTTAGCCACCTATACATAAGCTTCTAGTCCACCACTTACTTACTCCATGATTACTGGTGGTAACTTCACATCCATGTCAATGATCCCTAAATGCCAACCTCACATATCCTTGACTTCCTGAACTTCCTGAAGTTCATTTCATTTGGTTTGACATGCCTTGAGTCTTGTCATTATTTGAAATTTCTCCATCTCCAAGATCTAAGTCTGAATCTCCCCACTTTGACCATGCCTTCCATCGTTCTACTTCCTCTGCTCACTCACTGTGTTGTACATATTCTTTTCCCCCCTTGTTACCTCCAGTTGTTCAGTCCCTCTTTATCTCTACAATGCATGTGGCTCTTTTCCAAATTCACTTGCCTTCGTACCTGGTTTTGGTCGGTTACTCCACTCATTGTCATAATATTCACTTGAATGTCCATATCACTTATTTATATTGCTCTAAATTATATCAAACCCTGAATAGATTGCACTACTCTTATTCTGCCCTTATGTTTGCAGCTCTTACTGAGTCTACTTCTATCCATCCTCAGTTAGGCCTTTGGTTTTGTTGCTCAGCAAAATAGTATTCACAACATTGTACCAAGAGGACATACTTAGAATTTGTGTCTCCATTTCCTCAACCATAAAATGAGGATAATAATGTGCGTATATGTATAACATATAATCAAATAATATAAATGACCTAAGACCCATGCTCTGTTAGCATGTCAGGGTGTTAATAAGTATCTGTTCCTTTCATCTGCTTTAAGAATGAACCCCAAACAAACCTAAAACTTGGGCCTACTAATAGATGCTTCTGATAAATTGATCTTTGACTCACTAAAGAAACTCAAAATTTCTGTCATAATCACCAATGGGTGGACTGCAGACATGTGGACTGAGACTTCAAAAGAGTTTACATAATCTACAAAAGTGGGGCACCTGGGTGGCTCAGTCGTTAAGCGTCTGCCTTCAGCTCAGGTCATGGTCCCAGGGTCCTGGAATCGAGCCCCGCATCAGGCTCTCTGCTCCGCGGGAAGCTTGCTTCTCCTTCTCCTGCTCCCCCTGCTTGTGTTCCCTCTCTCACTGTGTCTCTCTCTGTCAAATAAATAAAATCTTTAAAAAAAAAAAAAAGAATCTACAAAAGTGTAAAAAAAGATCGACAGAAATGGCAAATGGGTCTTACATTCTTCATTTTCTGCATCAGTTGTGCATTGCTATATTCCTTGCCATTAAATGAGGCTTTACAAACTTAAACATATTAGAAGCTTTTCATCAATCACATTACTGTGTTGTTGTAACAGATATGCATCTAGTATCTTCTACCACCTCTCTCTCAAAATGGTATTCCATCTATCTGCTTTTCTTCCTCTCAACTTTTAAAGAAAGATAATCTTTTTCTCAAGTCTAAAACTTTGACTTGTTTTTATCTCAATCCTTTCTCTTTAGAATGTTAGTGGCTTGCATCTTTATTCTTTTCTTCTCTGTTGGATCCTTTCTATCAGGCTACAGATTTTTCATCATCGTTTAATATTTTAAACTTTATATGTATCATGAAATTCCCAACTGGTGATTTCCAACCTGCAAGCAAGAGCCACCTCCTCTATGAAGATATTTTTTATTCCCAATTGACAGTAATTATTCCATCCCCTGAAATAGTATATCAACCCCTCTAAAACTTTTGTAAGGCTCTTCAACCACAGATAACTATGAAACAAAATATAATAGGAAGTTTCCATAGTAGTTGAGCTTCCTTAATAAGGGATGTATGGTTATTGACTTTGATAATTGCAAATAGTGGGTATTCATGAAATTGTTGTATGAATCAACTTTCAATCACACTTCACTAAAAATAAAAAGAGTAGGTGTTTTTGATTAGATAATGACAGCCACTCCAAAGGTTTTCCATTTCCCCCTGCTGATTGATCCACTGTTTTGGGTCTTGAGAAAAGACAAAGACAAACCCCAACATTTCCATTGGAAGGAAAAAACTTTGTTTCTCCTTTGTACTCCTCTCCACTGTCAGTACTTCATTCTGACACAAGATACGTACAGTCATAATTTGTGCACTTTTCTGTACATATGCTTTATTTCAATTAAAACTTCATCAAGTATAAAAATACCAAAGCACCAAAGTATAAATCAAAAGCCAAAATTTAGAACACGATTATCAAGATATAAGATGTGACCTTGGCTATATTTTGAGGCAAATACACAGCTGTAAATGTTTTTATTTTTAAGGAAGAAAGAATAAACTAGGGCGCCTGAGTGGCTCAGTTGGTTAAGCGACTGCCTTCGGCTCAGGTCATGATCCTGGAGTCCTGGGATCGAGTCCCGCATCGGGCTCCTTGCTCAGCAGGAAGTCTGCTCCTCCCTCTGTGCTCTCTCTGTCTCTATCTCATTCTCTCTCTCAAATAAATAAATAAAATCTTTAAAAAAAAAGAAAGAAAGAATAAACTAAGTATTTCAAGTAAGAGGTTCTGAAAAGAATACCAAACAAAAAAATCTAGCAAAAAGAGAAGGAATGAATTTATAAAATATTGGCATATAGGTAAATGAATTACGAAACTACGAACAGTATAGCCAAAATATTTATCTCAAATTTGTTTCCTTAAAAAAACAAAAACACAGATAAACCATTCTTTGGCCCAGTGAAGATAAAAGAGGGCAAACACAGAAATGATAACAACAAGAAAAATAGAAATCAGGAATGATTTTAAAAGATGAGTATTTTAAATCACACACAAAATATATGTGTATTTACCAGAGAATTATTTACAATGTTGGAAACATAGAAGCAATTTAAATTTCCACTAGGAGTGTATTGACCATAAAATGTTAGTATTTTTATGTAATAGATTTTATTCAGTATTATGCAACTATTGAACAGATTTACATAGATACAGTTTTTTTTATTTGTCCCCAAGACTTTTATAAATGTTATACAACAAAATGTTAGCTTTTTATCTCTGGGTAGTGGTATTGTCTGTGAAATACTACCTCTTAATGAGATTATTAAAATTATTATTTTTTTTTAAAGATTCATTTATCTATTTGAGAGAGCGAGAATGAGAGAGAGAGAGAGAGAGAGTACATGAGAGGGGCGAGGGTTAGAGGGAGAAGCAGGCTCCTCGCCGAGCAGGGAGCCCGATGTGGGACTCGATCCAGGGACTCCAAGATCATGACCTGAGCTGAAGGCAGTCACTTAACCAACTGAGCCACCCAGGCGCCCGAGATTATTAAAATTATTAAATGAAATAACATATATTTATTTTTTACATTCAACAATTTCATTCCAACACCTTTTATGTGTCAAACACAGTGCCAGGTAGTTAAAGAAAAAAGAAAAATCCCTGCTTTCATTTTACTGATGATCTACTTTTTTAATTAGACATTAATCACACCACCACATAAACTAACTGCAGTGAGTAGAAGAGATATTTATAGTGTAGTTTGGGAACATATAACAAACACCTAACAATCTAGCACGCAATAAATGGTCAATCCATGTGTGTGTGTCGGTTTTTCTTCCTCTCTTTCTGATATCCAATCTACTGCTCTTTTCAGGAATTAAATTTCTTCTCAAAGGAATCTTGAATAGACATATTACAATTTCCTAAAGTAATTATAAAAAATAATAAAATCAAGGAATAATAAAACTAGTTTCAACTTGACATTGGAGCAATCTGGCCCATTGTGTGCTAATAACATCCAGTCTTTAAATCCCAAACATGTAGGCTTGCTAAAATTCACAGCTCAGGAGAATGAGTAATAAGATACCTGTCCCTGGAACCTCATTATCAGTCAAAAATAGATCAAAGCACCAGGCTAATGAAAATGCAAATACGGCTTCCAAATCCATGTGAGAGGCTGGTTTAGGTTGTTCCTGACCACTCACAGGCCCCTAACCTACTTGGACCAATGTCACCACAAAGGTGTGGGTGGTCCCATTGGTTGATAGGTAGGACCACTGAGTAGAATGTGTGTATACCATAGCATTTTTCATGATACTTCAGAATTCCCTTCATAGTACTTACCCTTATGTGGAGTTATATATGCCTTAGGTTTGCTCCTGTGATTATTTGATCATGCCTTTGTCACCTTGTTTTAACTGTCTGCATAGCACTTTTCATAACTGATTTTTTTTCTTGTTTCCTCCACAGCTGAGGGTAAGAAAGAATCAGGAGATAAGACATGGTGAATTCTAGCAAGAAACTGTTACTTTTACCTCTTTATGAAGTCCTGGAAAAAAGAAAAAGCCCCCCCCCCCCCCACCAAGAGTAAGAAGGCTATACAGCTACTTTAGATTGTGGGGTCAGGAAGACCTAAGGGGTGACATTTAAGCTAAATGGCCATTAGAAGCCATTCATACATCCCTTGAGAAAGCCAGTTCCTGGAAGTGGAAATCATGGAAGGGCCCAATGATAGTGAAAGGGCTTGACTTAACATAGGAACCTAAGAAGTACAAGAATGGTAGTTTAGAGGGTGAAATGTGGAAAAAGAAGGAAAGAAGAGTTGGTTTGGATGGACAAACCATGAGTTCACTTTTAGTTTGAAATGCCTGGCAGAAATCCAAATAATGACATCAAAACATGAGTTGATTTGAAATATATGGAATTAAGATTACAGTCTGGGTTTAAAGGGCTAGGAAATATTTTGCCTCTTTGAAAAATTCCACATGTTTTTGCTCTAGTCTATTAATTTGTATTTTATTGCTTAAGCTCAGAGAACAGAAGTATCTTCTCTCTTACTTTCATAGTTTAAAGAGATCCTTTATTCGGGGCACCTGGGTGGCTCAGTTGGTTAAGCGACCAACTCTTGGTTTTGGCTCAGGTCCTGATCTCAGGGTCCTGAGATGGGGCCCCGTGTCAGGCTTGGAGCTCAGCACAGAGTCTGCTTGTCCCTCTCCCTCTGCTCCTCCCTCCCCCCTAAGTAAATAAAATCTTAAAAAAAGAGAGAGAGAGAGATCCTTTATTCTAGCTCCCTAATAGAAACATGGGATCATAATCTCCATAATCACTACACCTGATGAACCTTAAAAACCTATTCTTGACTAATAAGGTTCTCAATGTTGAAATACCTAAACAGTGACAACCAGTATGCTTCCTTTTTTAAATGGCACCTTCAAAGTTCTCATTCATGATGACAATGACTCTGACTCACTGGGAGTAATTGCTTTATAAACAGGAACATGACTATTTTAGTCCCACTTAAAATAAAAAGATGCCAGGAACTTGTATTTGTAGCTGGCCTCCATCTCTAGTTATCTGCATGATCATAGTCAAGTTATTATAACATCCCAGTTTCTTCTACCATAAAATGAAAGTCCCCAAAAAGATAATCTCCAGGCCCCTTCCATTCACAAAATTAAATGTAAAAGAAATCCACAATTCTCCCAGCACCAGGCACCCTTAACTGTGCCTCATAAATAATAATAATAATGTTTCACAGAGTGTATGGCATGAAGTAAGGATTATTTGCAAAATGCAATTTAAACAGACCGCATTTTATGGCTTACCATTTACTATCGTAGTAAATAGCAAATAGGCAGTTGTGCCTATGTGTATTTGCTGATCTGTCAGACATTGGAAATAAGGCCAGCGCATTATCTCTTTATAAACCAGAGCATGCATTCATTCTCTGGGAGAGGCATTAAGTTTTTATTGAAAACGACAAACCACTGCAGCTGGGGTGAACCACAGAGGGGGCTCCTCCATTACCATTTAACATATGCATACATGTTTTTCAGAGTGAGTGCCAGGGTTTTCTTAGCCTTGTTCTGCCATGTGTTGGAGTCAGCATTCCCATCTATTTCAGTGATTTTAAAGACTACCATTTTCTCATCACATTTTATCTACCCATGTCGGGCTTCACCAGCTCTAATTATGTGACTTCCTTCTTCCCGATTCTTTTACCTCAATGTCTCCAATATGATTTGGTTCCACAGCTTCTTCAACATTCTTTCCAGGCCCCAGATGGCTATTTCTTCACAGCTAAAATCTGCTAATGCTCTTAAGATAATGTCCTTTACTCCTGGAAATAGAAAAAGAAGAGCAATAATCACTGACTCAGTATGAAATCTCCAAACATTGTACGCCTTCTTTCTTTTAAATGCCTTACATCTTTTTATTTTTTAATGAAGTAAAAAGCGCCTGGGTCTCATAGTATTAGCTCTCTTACAGATGCTTGAAATCATCAAGATTCTATGTGATTTATGTAGTTACAGACCTATGAGTTAGGATTGGATCTACCGTATCCCTATTTTATTCTTGTAATGAATTTATGATTGGTACAGCACACTGTAGCTCAGTTGCTGCATTACACGTTGCCTGAAAATGAGAAAAACTTCTCTGAGCTACTTACAGAAATTGGAGAAAAAGTCATGCAGATTTTTCATACAGATCAGAAATGAATAGGATTTAAAGATTAAGTCTGACCTGGTACAGAGCTTTTACAATTTAGGGGTAGCTGATCAGATGACTGATTGTTTGCTGATATTTTAATCTGCACCTTAGAAGCACCATTTACAATCCAAAGGATACAACTGTTTAATTTTGTTCAATAAATCCCCAGGACAGTGTAGAAGTTAATGTAGAGTTCAACCAAATTTTCATATGCCCTGTATAGAATGAAACATGTGGCACTTAGGTTCAGGGGAATTGACAGAAAATTCTGGTTGGTAGGTGGTTCTGTTTGTTTTTGAGTGAAAATGAAAGACACTTTCTCCTCAGATATTTGTAAATTAGTACAGGTACAAAACTCTCCCAAGGTCACATCTCCACCTTGCAGGTTACTCTGTAGTCTAGCACCATTTTACAAGTTTATATTGTATAACTTACTGTCTTACAATAAAATAGAGACTGAAGAGAGGAAAAAGTGCCATTTAATAGAAACTAAATCCAGAAACCGATTCTACAAACACAGCATATAATCACATAAACTCAATTTTGGATTATTCAGAGTAACATCTAAATAAAACCAACTGCTCCTCTTTTCCTGAAAGGATTGGGTTACCCAATATTATTAAGACGTCAGAGTCAGCACGGTTAACACGTAGTTGAGAGCAAAATTTAAATCACAATCACGGTTCATGACAACAACATAGATAAACGAGAAGCTTCCTTCCTTTCTTCTATTTACAAATCCACTGAGTCCAGTCCACTTGAGAAGTTCCATTCAAGGCCTGTGGTCTGTGCCATTCCAAGCCAAGGGTCACCCCTTCTCCTCTTTTATCACAAATCAAGTACAGGGTTATACTTCCATTGTGACTTTCCCAATAATGGGAAGTGAGGCATTGATTGTCTTCTTGAATAGCCCTAACACTGATGCTTACATGGAGAAAGTACTATATTTTAATATATAGTGCATTCTTGAAATGCTGCTTAATGGTTGCATGTCTAAAAGAAAAACAGTAACCTTGCAGATTTTAAATTAAGGTTCCATTTGCAGAAAACTAAAACTTTTTACAAATTCCTTATTGAAAATATACAGGTTTATTGATGGCTGTTGCTTTTTTTTTTTTTTTTTTAGGTTATCCAATCTCTAGAATTATTTCAAATGTTAACAACCTGAATTTCCATTAGCTATAGACCATACAAATTAATTTTATGTATTTTGGAAAGCTAACTTTTTAGCTAAACTGAGGTGACATTGAGTGCAAGGAGAAATTAGTTCTAATATTTGGAAGAAGACATTAAGACTGAAAAAATTGCAAGGGATTGAGGATGGATTAAGGATGGAGTTGGGAGGCTGTTTTTTTTGTTTTGTTTTTTGCATAGTCCACAGATAACAAAATGTAATCAGAGCAAAGAGAATGGCAGTCTTCTTCAAACAAAGGATTCTCTGGTGAGCTCTAATCCTATCAAGAGCTAGGCAGAACTATGAACTTTCCTTTGCATTTAGATCACTAGAATGATGTTTTGATACAAATCTGCGTGACTGATCAAGTCACCTGAGGTCTCAAAACCTCAGTTTCATAAAACCAGGAATAATAAATCATTGTTGGGAGACAATGTTCCACGGGTCTTTCATATTTCTGCATGTCTTGTGAATCAAGGTCCTGACAACATTTTGTTCAAAACGATCTTTTCAAAAATGTGTGCATAGCAAACAACTTTGGAAAATGGAGATAGAGCCAGCCTTTTGCTGTCCAGAATAACAATCATAATGTCTCCCTCAAGGGCAAAAATTTGGCAGGTTTGTTTAGAGTTCCTTTCAAAGACTGAGCTTTCCTAAACTTGGGATTTCTGTCCTCTAATAGAATCCAAGAGTCACTTGGCCCTCCTTGCAATGCCCTGCAGAAATCTAGGCTTACAGAACCAGTGTAAATGCTGATGTTGGCTTTTACTGTATCTGTAGTAAGCGGTTCGTTGTCTCTGATCCCAGAGTCTGTATCTTCTACCATCAATCTGTGTCATGCTAACTTCTTAGTTGGCAAATGGAATAAAATCTCAGTCCCTTCACACTTCCTGACATATATTTCATACAGTGGTTGTGGGAGTCAAATTATACAATGCATTTATATACCATAGCTCTGTGTTTGGGAAAAAAAGCATTCAAAAATTTTAGCTATAATATTATTATTACTCAGACCACAGTTTAATAACTTCTCCTATGCATTTATCATTAAGCCTCACCTTTCAAAACTGGATTCAATTATAGATTTCTAGGATTTCCTATCATTTAGCTTTTTATTTTCTTTGATAATTGAATTAAATTTAATGAATATTCAAATGGATTAAAAGTTTCATTATTAGTATGCTTAATATTTCCACCTTTTTAGCACTTTCAATTTTCTGCTCTTTTCAGAAGACAAGACATTATGATATTAGTCAAATAATTGCACAAACACTGTTATACAAAGATATTAATAATGCCAAGATCAAACAGTTGGCAGACATCCCAAGCCTGAGAAGGTGGCAAATATTTGCCAACTGATGTATAAAAGATTCAGTATGTGGAGGGTAGTTGAGGGAAGGGATTAATTATTTTAAGGCTATGTACCACCTGTGGACAGGATATAAATTTAAAACCTCAAAATTTCAGGGGCACCTGGGTGGCTCAGTCAGATGAGCATCTGACCCTTGATTTCAGCTCAGGTCATGATCTCAGGATTGTGGGATCGAGCCCCACCTCAGGCTCTGCACTCAGTGCGGAGTCTGCTTGGGATTCTCTCTCTCTCTCTGCTCCTCCCACTGCTCGTGTGCTCTCTCTCTCTCTCTCTCTCAAATAAATAAATAAAAATAAAATCTTCTAAAAAATATAAAATACAAAAATAAAAACTCAAAATTTCGTACAACTACTCACTTCTTTTCCAGCTATGAATCTATGTCTCTTATTTTATAAGCTTTTCGATGTCTACCTGTGGCCAAACCATCAAGCAGGAAGATGAAAGAAGTCAGTCAATCTAAAATTAATATAAAAACAAATGACCAATGTGTCATTAAAAATAAAACATTAAAATAAAACAAAAAAATAAAACATTAAAAATAAAGATTTATTAAGAATATCAATTTTCTGATGCTTGGGTTTGTAATATATAAATAACATCTTTTTTTTCAGTTTAAATTATATATAAATGCTTCACAGATAAGGAAAACAGACATTTAAATTTTAGTGTGGTATCCAAAACATCAGCACAGATAGAAGTATGCTCAGTGTGTCTGTGTATATATTTGAGAAAGATGTATGTATACAAGCATATGTATTTATGAAAATGAAGGAATTTTGTTACAGTAACTAACAGTTACTGTACTACTGTACTAACTACATACACTAACAAAAACAAAATAAATCTAGAGCATTTTTCGTATGTTAATTCATCTGGCAATCTATAAATGGATCCCAAATATAAAGTCAGCCAAGTACTAATGAAGAACCAGAGACTATATTCCACAAAGTATTTTTTATTAGTGTAAAGTTAACAATGACAGTTTTAAAAAATAATTGGAAAGGCATATATTGGATTTAAAACAAAAGAATAAGAAACTTGGTATATAGATACATGACAGACCATTTAAATATCCTTAAAGCAAAATGAATTCACGATCTGCTAAAATATTATAAAGCGTTGTTGTAATGTACCTTTAAAATACTTAAAATGCTTCCCTCTGTTTTAAAATGTAGATTTTAGGGGCACCTGGGTGGTGCAGTCGGTTAGGCAGCTGACTCTTGATTTTGGCTCAGGTCCTGATCTCAGCATGTAAGATGGAGCCCAGTGTCAGGTTCTGTGCTCAGCCTCGAGTCTGCCTGAGATTCTCTCTCCCTCTCCCTGTGCCCCTACCCCGTTCTCTCTCTCTCTCAAATAAAAAAAATAAACCTTAGAAATAAAATGTAGGTTTTATTATTATTCAGGTATGGCGGGCGAATGGATCAGGGGATGACTGCTATTGAAAGTGTAGTTGGTTGTACTCACAGATCGCAAAAGGAGGGAACATGATACTCTGCGGTCGAGCCACATGGGAAAGTGACAGTGTTAGTAGGGGGGGCAGAGGAAACAAGGAAAAATATTGGCCTTTATTGTGGTTTCTGGGAAGAAACAGCAAAGCAGGCTAAGCTGGCTTAGAATTGGCTAGCTTGAATAGTTTCAGTGGGCTCTGGGGCAAAGGGGCTATCCCTAATTGCTGGTACATGGCCCTGTGCTGATGAGTGCAAGGGAATAGTGGCCCTGAGTGTGAGAGCTCTGGAATGGATGGTTTCTATGTGAAAGACAGCCTTGCAGGCAAGTCCTTTACTATCTCTTGGAATTGGCTAGTCCTGGAAAGGGCAGTCTTCTCAAGGTCAGCAAGGTCCCAAGTTATCAAAGTATCAGAAACATACGATTAATACATCCTATCTTTCAGGAAAAATATGAGGTTTTATGAATCATTGTTTATGAACCAATTATGAATATGTTGGTGATAATCACAGTTGTATAGCATTATGACCTTGTATCAGTCAGGGTTCCACCAGACAAACAAAAGAAATAGAAGATGGATTGAGCTATCTATCATCTATCTATCTATCTATCTACCTATCTATCTATCTATCTATCTAACATCTATCATCTATCAATCTATCTATCTATCATCTATCTATCAGAGAGAGATTGATAAAGATTGCAAGGAATTGCTTTATACAATTGTAGCAGCTGGCTAGCCAAGTGTGAAATCCACAGGGCAGACCATCAGGAAGGCCTAGCTAGACACTTACCTGCAGGAGCTCCCACTGCAGTCCACAAGCAGAATTTCTTCTTCCTCAGAGAAACCTCAGTTCCCTTCTTAGATGCTTTAACTGATTGGACCAGGCCCACCCAGATTATCTAGAATAACATTCTTTACATAAAATCAACTGACTATAGATGTTAACCATATCTACAAAATACCTTCAAATCAACACCTTAGATTAGTGTTTGATGGATTAACTGGGCACTATAACCTTCACATTATCACATTAAACTGACCATCATAGGCCTCATCATCTGGAAAAAGAATGGGGGGAGGGGAGTGGTTCTTTTGTGTGTGTGTGGTTATCCAAACAAATGGAGGAGGAAGAAGTGAGAATAAATTGAATAAAGATACAATGAAGTTGATTAGAGTAATTTTCTATAACAAGAACTCTGCAGAATTATTTTCTTGAATAATTTCTGAACCCAATTGCTGAGCTGAATTTAAAGAAAAGTAAATCTTCTCTACAAAAAGAGAGGTCACCAATTAAGAAATAAACTTTCGTAATATGTTACCTTTCCTCAAATTAATACTAAGCAGGTAATCAATAAGTATTGAATGAATAAATGAAAAATCATGAGCAGACTATATAATATTGATAGATGTTTGTATTCTCTTTTCAACACTATGTTTATGGATTTTGTTTTTTTTTCAATGAGGGAAATCCTTTTGTTAATTAGAAAGAAATGTGTTATTATAGTTAAATGGTATTAATATAAGTATTCTTCAGTATCCAAATAAAAGCATCACAAAACAAATAAAATGGATAATGAAAGCAGAGTGTCTTATGGGAGATAAAGTTCATTATCAAATTAAAGGTTTATTCCACATCAACAAAAAATTCCCCAACAATTGATATGAACATATTCAATGAAAAGCTTTTAAAATGACTTAAGGAATTTTACATTCTTAATATTTGAACATATCCAAGCTTTTAGCTATATGTATTTATATACAAATACACTTCCTGTTTTGTGTGTTGTTCACACAAAAAGAAAATTTAAAACCTTTATTTAAAGTTATATAAAATTCTTTCACCACAGGTAGGTATCCAACTGCTCCTTACTGAAGTAGGTAATTAGGTTGTTATTCCTTTCCTTGCATTACTTGAGTTTTCAAAGTAAGAGAAAGGTATAGACTAAGAGGAGGGAAGATAATTAAAATATATAGCTGACCCTTGAACATTGCTGGGGTTAGAGGTACCAACCTCCCTCAACAGTTGGAAAATCTGCATATAACTTTTGACTCCCCCAAAACTTAACTACTAATAACCTACTATTGACTTAAAGCCTTACCTATAACATAAACAGTCAATTAACACATATTTTTTATGTTATATGTATTATATACTATATTCTTACAATGAAGTAAACTAGAGAAAAAAATGTGATTAAGAAAATCATAAGGAAAAGAAAATACATTTATAGTATTATACTGTAAAAGATCTTCATATAAGTAGACATGTGCAGTTCACACCCATGTTTTTCAAAGGTCAACTGTATAACAATACTGAAGATAATTTTAAAACCTCAAATAGAAATTATCAACATGTTGCATTACATTTTATTTCAAAGAATGTATGTACATCTTCTAGAGTATAATAATGGTCCAAAATGGAGTTATAAAGTATCCATATTTACCTTTAAAAACTTATCTTAAACAATCATAATTCAAAAGTCAGTTGGAGTTTCAAAACCACAAGGAAAATATACAGTAGGAAAATTCAGCCCATTAAGATTAAGAAAGATTGGGGCGCCTGGGTGGCTCAGTTGGTTAAGCGACTGCCTTCGGCTCAGGTCATGATCCTGGAGTCCCTGGATCGAGTCCCGCATCGGACTCCCTGCTCGGCAGGGAGGCTGCTTCTCCCTCTGACCCTCCCCCCTCTCATGTGTTCTCTCTCATTCTCTCTCTCTCAAATAAATAAATAAAATCTTTAAAAAAAAAAAAAAGATTAAGAAAGATTGAAGAGTAAACACCAAGGAGTGTGATTACTGGATTTTATGGTAAAACTATACTTAACTTTGCAAGAAACTGCCAAACTGTCTTCAAAGTGACTGTACTATTTTGCATTCTCATCAACAATGAATGATATTGCCTGTTGCTTCACATCCTTATCAACATTTGGGGTTGTCAGTGTTTTGAATTTTAGCCATTCTAATAGGTGTGCAGTGGTATTTCATTGTTTTAATTTGCAATTCCCTAATAACATACAATGTTGAGGATATTGTCATATGCTTACTTACCATCTGTATATCTTTTTTGGTGAGGGGCCTGTTCAGATCTTTTGCCTATTTTTAAATTAGGTTGCTGGTCTTCCTATTGTTGAGTTTTAAGAATTCTTTGTATATTTTGGATACTAATCTTTTATCTGATATTTGTTTGGCAAATGTTTTCTGCCAGTCTCTTTTCTTTTTATTCTCTTAATAGTCTTTCACAGATTCAAAGAGTTTAATTTTAATGATGTCTCATTTATGAATCTTTTATTTCATGAATCATGCTTTAGGTGGCTTTCATATCAATTGTTATCTACCCATATTAAGTGAAAATGTATGTCCACACAAAATCCTGCACATGGATGTTCATAAAAGCTTTATTCAAATTTGCCAAAACTTGAAAATACCCAAAATGTCCTTCATTTGGTGAATAAACAGACTGAGTACTGTTGACCCTTCAGCAACATAGGTTTGAACTGCATGGGTCCACTTGTATGTGGATTTTTTTCAATAAATATACGAGAGTGCTATAACTGTATTTTCTCCTTCTTATGATTTTCTTTTTTTTAAGGATTTTATTTATTTATTTGTGAGAGAGAGAGATAGCAAGAGAGAGCACAAGTAGGGAGAGGGAGAAGCAGGCTCCCTCCTGAGCAGGGAGCTCCATGTGGGGCTCCATCCCAGGACCACCAAGAGCACGGCAGTAGCCAAAGGCAGCTGCTTAACCAACTGAGCCACCCAGGTGCCCCTCTTATGATTTTCTTAATAACATTTTCTTTTCTCTAGCTTTTAAGAATTTTAAAAATACAGTATATAATACATGTAACACACAAAATTTGTGTTGTTTACATTATTTGTGAGGATTCTGGTCAACAGTAGGCTATTAGTAGTTAAGTTTTGGGGGAGTCAAAAATATATATGGATTTTTGACTGTGCAGGGAAGGGAGTTGGCTCTCTAACTCCCATGTTGTTCAAGGGTCAACTGTACATTCATACAATGGGATATTATTCGGCCACAAAATGAAATGAACTATCAAGTCACAAAAAGATATGAAGGAATATCAAATTGGCTAAGTGAAAGAAGCCAACCCGAAAAGGGCTATATTCTGTATGATTCCAACCACATAACATTTTGGAAAAGAGAGTAAAAAGATGTGGTTGCCAGAATTTCTGGGAGTGAGACAGGGAGGGATGAGTTCGTGGAGCACAGGGAATTTTTAGAGCAATGAAATTATTCTGTTTGATATTGTAATGATGGATACATAGTCTTACACATTTATCATAGCCCATACAATGTACAACACCAAGAGTGACCTTTAGTATAAACTATGTGCTTTATTTAGTTAATGAAAAGAAAAAAAGAAAGAATAAAGAGAGTAAGAAGGGAAAAAAGGCAAGTAGGAACAAAGCCAAGAAAGCAATGGCTAGAGGCATCCCTGCTGACCACATATATTTCTTGGCATTAGCTTAGTGACTCTCATTATATTTGCTCAATTAACTATTGTCATATAATATCTTTTTTCATATTTTCTCTTTCCTGTTCATAAATCTTTATACGAAGTCTTTTGCAAATTAATCTTAACCCACCTCTGAGTCAATTCTTGTGTCAACAAATCAGATGATGAGGCAGATTATTCTTTGTTACAAGGACTTAATGATCTCCCACTTAATTAACTTATATTTTTCATAAATTATGATTTATCTATTAGCTCTCCCTTAAAAAGAGTAATATATAGACAGACTCAAGAGGCATATATATACACACACAACATAAACACACACACATACACACAAATGCATACACCTGACAAGAACAAGTCTTCTGCTTTTTACTATAAAGCCCTGACAAAACATGACAGCAAAGTCTCTAGAGAATTTTACCCAAGCAACAAGAAAAGCATGAAAATCCTAAAATTTCAAAATATAGAAATTAGAAAGAAACAGATGGCAAGTCAATAATCATGACATGATTATCACAAACATGCCAAAAAATAAACTGAAAATCTGAGTAAGGAAAGACTGCATTTGGGGAATTCTCAAGTAAGCAACCAGCCCTTGAACTTAATTCTCAGTTTCATGGTCCTCCAAATAATTGAATAAACAATAAATGGCTAGGGGAGAATTAAGGGAGAGGCATGATTTCACACAACCTATCCAGAGAATGGAGGAGGGGGAAGAGGGAGTTAAGGATGAAGGTGAAAAGATTAATATTCAGTCTTATTTTTATTGCAAACATCGACAGGAAGATAATGAATTCTGGAGCTGGCTCCTGAGAGGCAGGTTACCTCCATCCAGGCGAAGGAGGCATGAATAATTAATAATCCACTTCAAAGTTCACAACCCCCATCTCCTCCCCAAGGTAGTCATCAAGAGAGGCAACAGCCAGCTAATGGGAGGATTGCTTAGTACATCTCATGCAAATTGAAGCTCCTCTGCCTCGAGGTTTTCTGTCCTTTGCCAGCTCAAGAAGCAGCTGGTTCCCTGAACTCCAGGAGAGAACATTTAGCGCCTTTCAAACACAAATCAGCCACCCCCATCTTAGCTTCTCCTTCCTCCCCCTCAAAATGGAGAAAAAAAAAACTTCCCTAGAAAATAGTCATCAAAACTTTAGGGATTGTTGAAAATGTAGAGATGCATAACAGAAGATGGAAGAACAATCCAGCGCAATCATGATGAGCTCTTGGAAGCACCTCTATAGGATTCTCAGCATTGGTCAGTGATAAATAAGAGAATAAGGAAACTTGCACATACACATGCACTCACATACACCCATACACATTCATACACACTCATATTCAGCTCCCCCTCCCCCCAGAGGATAATGTAAACAAGTCAGTCTCTTGGAATACCGAAGTTTCTCTTCTACAAAATAAGGTGATTGGACTAAATTCTCTATGGCACAAATATCTATGATTTCATTTGCCAAAAACTTTGCTGAACTTTACTATAGTGCCTGTGATAGTGTATTTCATTTTACCTTAATACTAAAGCACTATTTTTATTTCTGACATTTCTCCTTAAAGTCTTCTTTTTCTTTTTGTGTTTCTAAACTGTGCATCCATATTTACATAGGACTCACTTATGGTATATGTGAGAATATGTCTTCTATACCTATATTAGTTGGGCTTCCAAAAGTAAACAGCTGGAACACTTAAAGAGGGTATCTTGAAAAGAGCTGAATAAACAAACCATTTTAAAAGTGAGGGCATTTGTAAGGAAATCTTAAAGGGTGGTGCAGTACTCTGGCCAAGTACCTGCAGGGGAGCTGTTAGCATCTCTAGCACTGAAGGGGCTATGGGCAGGGGAAAAAGACCTGCTACCAGGACCTGTGCCCTTTGGTGGAGGGAGGCAACCAACCCATGGCAACTCTGCAGAAAGGAAGTCAGGGAACTAAATTCCCCACCTCATTTTCCTCCTCCTTCCCACCCACCTGCTAGTGCTTTCCATCATCCAAACCACATTAGAAGTCAGAGGGCAAGAGAGCACTTTGATAAAATCCATAAAGATTAGCTTCTTGGCACACAGAGCAGGGTAAGAAAGCATAAAGAGTGATTCTAGAAGGAAAAAAAAGGAAAATTTTCCAGCACAATTCCCCTTATTTCTTCTGTAGAAATAAGTGGCAGCCTAACATGAGGTTTCTTCAAATTCCCACTAGCTTAGCAATTCTCCTGCTCAACTCTGAATTCACTGTCCTGTTGGAAATTTAGAGTTAATGTTCATTTTGTCTTATGAATGTTATTTATCTCGTTTCATATCACCTCAGAATTGGGACTTGGCTGCTTTCCTTTAATTTCCACAAAGCAGCCCTTGCATGAGTCCTGTGGGCACAGAGCAGACTTTATTAATGGTTGGAGAAGTAGGGAGGTGTAGATCACAACAATGCAACATGTTCATGTCCATGTTCTGCAAAGACTCTCACTCCTTCCCACCCCTTTAGGCTCCAGTTTCTTTCTTGTCATGGTTTGGACCCTTCTCCCATCGATGATCAAATCCTAAATAAAGATCCATCTTAAAAAGTCATTGAAAGAACCTTAGAAATCATGTAGTCCTCAAGCCCCCACTTCTCACTGAATCCTATGCGTCTCACTTGCTCTGTTTCTTTCCCCTTATCACATTGTCCTATAATTTCTTTAATTACCATCTCACCGATCTTCTAAACTTCAGAGGCTTTTTTGAGGACTGAGTCATTATCACATCTGGATCTCCAGGGTCTGCCATCATATTTTAATAAACTAGGCCCTCAGTTAATGCCTTTTGAATAAATGTGTGACCTTCCAGAATATGACATCCCCCTGTGCACATGTGCATTCTGGCGCCCCCACACACATACACACACACACACCTTTCATCATATACAAGTTTATAACTAGGCTCTGAGAAGAGAAATAACATGCCTCAGAAACCCAAAACAAGAATGCAAGTATGTACTTCCTCAGATTAATATTCCCCATAATACTCTGCTACTCCAGCTGTTTACATGTGATTGTATTCAATGAATTTTCTTATCCTAGCTCTGCTATAAAACATCTCTACGGTTTTTTCTCAACAAATTATATTTAAGAGGAACAAGTTATAGAAAGAAATTTTCTGCTGATGGAAAAATTTCCTGCTCCAACATCCTAGCATTTTCAACATGTGTAAGTTCATTGTATTTATAATATCAATTAACTGAAAATTCTAAGTAGGATCAATCCTTGGAATCAGTACTAAACAAGAAGAGGAAAGAAATTAACATGTGGTGATGGCTATTTTGGCCTCAAAGGACAGTTTATTTCTAACATTCAGCCTAACACTCTGTACCCAAAGCTTTTCTCTGGTTAAGCAGAAAAAAACAAAAACAAAACAAAAAACCCAGTGCTTGCTGATGGTATATTTTGTTTTCCTTGAAAATCTATGAAGGAAATTTTTTAAATATCTCAAAACATCTCATTGCAAATCTGTTAACTTTTTGTAGGAGATATTCTGTTGTTCTTTCATCAGAGAAGGCTGCTTAAGATTTCATTATCGCTGATCATCTTTCCATGACTCATTAATTAGCTTCACATCCAAAATGAACTGAATATTTTTGCTCAACTATTCACACTGTTTAAAACCTGACAAAGTGAAAACACAGTATCACCTTCTAGAAGTCTCTGTGCCTCCACATTGACTGCATTCCCGGGTACTCCCTAGGAGCTATGAATTGTGGAAAGAGAAACTTGTCCTCTATGTAACATCCTGAAAGCCCTTCATCCCCCTACTACATTCTGCAAATGCTTCCTCTACCCATCACTTTCCATTAGCTACTCTTTTTTATGACTTTTATGGACAAAATAAAAATAATATTTTTATGATAAAGTCACTCCAGAAATGCATTTTTCAAGTAGCCAACTGATTTATTTGTATAAGTGCTCCACTGGTTTATGTTTGACAGTGTAAAAACAGCTCTTAACTACTTTTATTTGGTCACAGCTGTTAACTTGTTTCTTCCTTTGATCTCATTTTATATGTAAAGAAATGGCTCAAATATAGTAGGCTTATTCCCAAACTTACTAATCAGAATCTGCTAGACAGGAGGCAAGCAACTGGCATGTTTTAAAGGACTTCTGATAACTGTGACAATTAGGTAGGTTTCAGAACACTCCACCAAGCCCAAGAATGGATCCGTGTAGACACTGGAATTAATTGCAAAATACTTATGTGCATGCATTAATGTATTTTTTTTCTGGAAAGATGATGTCTTTCCCTTTTTAAATTCCCAAAGTCATCTTTAAGAATGGGACAGACACACAATGAAAATAACTCATATACTGAAAGATTCAGGATATTTTGGGATTTCAAGTCTCTTGACATGAGGTCAAAACAGAATCATCTTTTCTAAATTCTATTTTCTGTTTACTAAGAAGAATTATAGTTCCAGGGCTCTGGGTCTAAAGAGCCATAATTTCTTGATGTGTCATGATTTCTACTCCATGACAAAAAAGTACTTCTAGATTTTCCTGTTAGCTTATATGCCTTCCTTTATTGACCCACACAACAAAATTCTCCAATATCATTTATTCCTTCTACATCAGTATGTGCTCTGGATCATATAATCCTTTCCATAGCCACCTTTCTCTCATCACTTACCCTAGATTAGTGTGCACAGTTAAACAGGCTGGCCATGTCCAAGCACACTGGGCAATAAGATACATGGCTCTGTGCATCAACCCTGTGCTGCATCTACCCGGAGGAGGTGTCTTTTCTCTAATTCACATAAAAGTGGTGTATGGGCTAACAGTAGCCTTGCCTTTTCCCACTCTTTTTTCTTCCTGCTAGAAAGAATAGCATATGCAGATCCAAAAATAGGAAGTCATACATAACTCGTCCCCTTTCATCCCATAATCTTGATCCTTCTTGGGTCTTCTAAAGAGTAGAAATGTTGTAAGTCTATTTCTGTTTGTATGCATTAACCAAAATAAAGGCAAGTCAGAGTTGAGATAATAACAATAAAATCTTCCTACTTAATAACAGCAGATTCTATGGTATGTTATGACTTTTGATAAGTATTTTGATAAATTTTATTTTATTCCACTTCCTCACCTGCAAAATTAGAGTAGACGCTTCACTCATTGGGCAGTTGGAAGTTGGGGAATCTCAAGAGATGATATACAGGGAATATTTTGTAAAACCATACAATGATGCAAATATAAAATAGCATTAATATTATCAATACAATTATCATTGAAATTTACTGTTGGCAAAGAGAAGAGTGCTTAGGACTATGAGAATAAGTCATGTCTCTGACTTCAAAGAGCTTACAACTCAGTGAAGGACCTAAGACAGTCTATACAAATAATTTATCACATATTAGAGTGGAATATTAAGTTCAAATGGGTGAGATGAACAATAGAAGCAAAAATATAATCATTCAATCGACATAGTCCAAGAAAACTCATGAAAGGTAGAAGGTAAACTATACTTTCAAAGATGGTTATGAGTTGGGTAGAGGTATGGTGGGAAAGCCTGAGAAATGCTACTTTTAATTAACACTCTTTCTTCTTCTAAGGAGTGTTCCAAATTTTAACAAACTTCTAATCCTCCCAGGCAAAGTCATTAGAAGCATAGCAGAATGAAACAATCAATAATAGGCAGATCAGGATTAACAAGAGAAAGACAATTGGGAGAAATGAAAGGTCACACTAGCTTAGAACTTCATTTATTGTGTAAGAGTGTCTGTTGCCTTGTCATTTCCACCTTGCTCATGGTAAAAGACTCATTTAAAAGTTTGGCCTAAAAATAATCAAGTTGGTAAAAGAGATATTTTCTAAGTCCATATATCCTCTTGGGCATGGAATACAGAGATTTGTCTCCAAATTTTATGTCCTCTTTTAGGGATCTCAGAGTTCTGAGGGGCTGTCTTCAGGGAAATTCTCTGTGGAGAACAGATTCCTTTTCTCGTGTAGTTTTCAATTTATGCCTCAGATCTGGGCATGTTTATGAGGTCCAACTCGAATGTTGGCTTGTTAAACTCAGGCCTTCTACCATCAGAGCCTAATTCGCATGATTTGGGCCAAAAATAAAATAGCGTTCCATTCATGTAGGCACAGAGATCACAAAGAATTTGAAAAACTCCTATTAGCCCCCCAAAATTCATATAACACAAGTCACACTGCAACATTTCTATTCGCCCATATTTTTAGGGGCATATGATATAGTTCAGGGCAGGTGAATTTTTGGCTAAGCCAATGATTACCCTTCAAAGGAAAGCAGGAAGGGAGCACAAGAACATGGTTAGTCACTGTAGCCCTCTTGTTCTTTCTGATGATTGCCCTGTAATTGGTCATGTCTCAAGGGAACTTCTGAAGGAATAAATATCAAAAGTATTTGTTGAATAAAAGAATGAATTGATGAATGAATGGATAAGATATAAAATTATATAGAGCATTTCCATGTAAAGACATATGGTTACCAAATCAGACTTTTCATTAGCATCAGCAACAATAGCAGGGGACTCATCTACTGAGTGCTTCCTATAGGCCAGGCCCTTACATTTTTGCTCTCAGTAATAAATATTCATCACAGCAATCTCTTGAGGTAAGTTCTATTATTATGCCTATTTTATAGATGAAGAAACTGAGGCTTAGTAACATGTCAAAGGTCATGCAGCATCGAAATAGCCAGACTAGAATTGAAAACAAAATCTATCAAATTCCAGAGCTGAGCTCTTAACCTCTGTAGAGTTTCTATCCCTATCACTCCTTCAGGCTTCACAGTTAGATTTTTGGAGGTGGAGAAAATGTGACAGAGGAGAAGAACTTGAACTATTTGGGTGATGGGATGCAGATTATAAAAAATTCTGTGTAGGAACTTGCATCGTAAACTTAGATAAATATATAAGACAATTAGATTGTATTGTGTGAAGCAAACTATAATTTTTGTGTACATTTTCTGTGCCACATGATACTCTTAGTTTCAGCCCAATTTTGAATTATATTTTTTTCCAGTTTTCTCAGTTATGGTTGCCATCAGTAATATTAATCGCTACAATTTTTAACAAATCCACAGATTCCACAGGAGTCTATGTTTTAGTACTGTTAAATAAGAAAGAAAAATACCTGGAGACCCCAATCCAACCATCCCCACAGTCAGATGGTGATTATGACTTGATAGCCTGGATTAACCCTACTCCATGCAGTGGGGACATCTATTGTCATAAATAAACTATTTTTAGGCAGTAAAAGACACTTTAATCACTTATCTTGGTGTTATCCTATAGGTCTGTATTCTAGAAGCTTCAGTCTAATACTTTCATGCACTACTTACTTCCTTGATCTGATACTCACTTTATTTACCCACAAAAAAAAAAAAAATTGAACCAGGTATTTTTCTAGTGGAAGGAAATCCTTATCCAGAATTCAACTAAATCAACTTGGAATATTATCTAACCAACTGAGCTTCTGTTTCCTCAGCTATAAAACAAAATAGAGTTAACAAATTAAAAAGGGAGAGGGTATAATAAAAATATCTGTCCAACTGTCTTTACTCTGTTTTGAAGTGATTACATCAAAATTATAGAAAGACAATATGAAAGTGTTAGCTGTTGTGTTAAGGAGATACAGACACTTTCAGGCAAAGAAAGACTTCTATTAACTATTTTCCAAAATTCTAGGGGACTGGGTGATAAAACCCTCCTGTTTTTCCTAGAATCATTTCCCCCCATTGCCTATAGCCAAGCAACACCAAACAATGACTTAGCTCACTACCAGATGACTTGAAATAAGCATGTGGAATAGTGCCTGCAGTTGGCCATGATGCTAAAATGCATTTTCTTCCTTGTCTAACTCTTAATTTTTTTAGGTGCTATTTTATTGTAACTTACAGGGTATAACAGTATTTCTATTACAGCTGAATTCACTGCCTCTACTAAACATGTCTAGACAAAGCAGGTAAGAGAATAAGATAGGTACAGGGAAAAAAGGGTATTTAAAGCTGGAGATTTTGAAAAATGGAAAAAATGGGTAAGTAATTTTCTACAAAAGGATTTTTCTCTTTTCATAAATCATTTTCTATTGTCATTAATTACTGTTTACCTCTTCTTCATCAATAAAATGCAGTTATTATTTCCATTATTGTTAACAAATACGTAATTATAAAGCAGATTATTTACCCCACATGATTTTATTCTTCAGCTCATTTTAGACATGAGGAATTTTGTGCCAAACCAGTGTTTAAAACCAGATCTGTCTAATTTTGAAACCTGAGTTCATTTTATTTCTGCTATACTATGTCCTAAGCATATCATTGTACATAACAGTTTGTGAGAATACTTAATTGTGAAATTATTAGTATTTGGTTAATTATATAATTTTAAGTTTGCTACATTCTTGAGGATGGATATTTTTTATTCTTCAGGATTCAATTTTGATGGGAGTATATTTTAGAAATTACAATATAAAATCTGATTTACAAACCTTTGAGTTAAGTGAAATGTATCTATCATTTAATTTTATTTTTCTATGATATATCAACATGCAAAATGAAGACTTTGTCTTTTAAAGATGTGTTACCTAGTGAGAATTTCATAAGTCTTGGAAAAATGAAATCTTGCCCCTGCCTGAAAGTATTTCTGTAGTTAGATCAGAGTGCAATAGAAAAAAAATAGATTTCTTTCATGAGCAATATATGTTTCATCAAAAGAACAAAGAAACAGAGCTCTAAATGCTGGGTTTTCTGCTTCCCTGAGATGTTTAAGATTGTCAGAGGATGACAGATTCTGATGTTCTCATTCTGAATTTTAACCTTCTGACATATTCTTACACCATACCACACTCCAGACATTCGAGGAATATGGGCGAGAGAAATGACATTTATTGATTGTCTTCTATATGGAACAGAGTGAAAACTTTACGTGTATTACTTTATATGATCCTCACAAGATCAGTTATCAGTTTATGGAAAAACATTATGGCACATCTCTCCACCACAACCTAAAAAGAAGGAAAATAAGATGTCCATTTTATTATTATATCAACACATAATGAGATATGCAATGACACTTTATTTTTTTAATTGTTATTTAAATTCAATTAACATTGAATGTACATGTACATATAATACATCAGTTTCAGATATAGTGTTCAATAATTTATCAGTTGCGTAAAACACCCAGTGTTCATCACATCACATTGCAATGACACTTGAAAGAAACTATAGAGGTTCTATGGCAGCAAGACTTGATTCTAGCAAGAATGAAAGCATCTGTATATCCCCAAAAAAGACAAAGGGATGGTCATTCATGTGAGAAGAATCACAGGGATTAATTTGGCAGTGATAATCTAGATATAGACTAGAAGAGAGGCATCTTCATGAAACACGCACAGCTATCCTGGTCCCATTGGCAAAGCCTTCCCTACAAGGAGGGTAGATAATAAGATTCTAGCCAAAGGAATCCAAATGCTCCAGTCTCAAAGGAATGTCTCAGGATGTCTTATCCCCTTGCCATTCAGCAAGTAATTAATCTAACTGCCTTTGTTCAGAGTCAGTGTTCTACAAGCAACCTTGAGTTATGACTTGTCTTTCCAGATTTGTCTGCTGGAGGGTGGAAAATAGGCTGCTTGTGGAAATGCTGAAGATTCCCATCTATGTGACAGAATTTTATCTTTTAATTACAAATCAATATACTGGCATTCTGAATATGGACCGGTTTACTAAGCTTGCCTGCCTATAGGGAGAAAATGGACTGGACAGAAAGACATGCCTTCCAGTCAGTGGGAAGTTAGATCGCACATGGGGAATTAATAAGTCATCACTGTGATTTTATGCATCCGTCTCATATCTTGGTTCATGTGAGTGCATCCCTAAAAGGGATGTGATAGCTAAGAATTGCATTCTGAGACTGCAACCTGCCAGCTAAGCCCTGAACCTTGGTACATTCACTGAGAGTTTCCTATAACTGCTGTAATAGATTACCACAAACTTGGTGGCTTAAAGCAATAATCTGATCTCCTACAGTTCTGCAGGTCAGAAGTCTGGAATCTGTTTCACTGTCTGTGCCAAACCCAAGGTGTCATCTAAGTCATGCTCCCTCAGAGGCTCCAGGGAGGAATCTGTTTCTTCACCTTTTCCAGCTTCCAGAGCTGCATTCTTTGTATGTTTTGATTCCTGGCCCCTTTCTCCATCTTCAAAGCCAGCAGTGCAGCTTCCTGATTCAGGGGTCACATCGCCTTATTCTTCTGTGTTAAATTTCCCTCTGCCTCCCTTTTATAAGGACACTTGTGACCGTATTTATGTCCCACCCAAATAATCTCATCTCAAGCTATTTGATTCAATCACATCTCTTTTTACATATAAAAATATGTAAATATTTACAACTTCCAGGTATTCCCCAAACCTGGACATCTTTGGGGGTCATTATTCAGCCTAACACACCATCTTTTGAGGACTTTTCAAGGAGTGAGTTGCATACACTTTTCTTTATTTGTTGGGTGGATACTTAAAACATTTTCCTTGAAATTCTACAACCATCATGTACCAATCAGGTTTCCATCAACAAATAGGATTCACCCCAGATGGTTCAAATGAATGTGTGGAGGACAGGATTAAGGGAATAAACAAGGCATGTGAGGCACTCAGAGATTAGCAACAGTGGGAAGCCTTTACTTGACTTCCTCAGGTTGTTGGGCACAAAGGGAAAACACTGCTGGAACCAGGTGGCAGTAGGAACCACAAGAAGAATCCAACTAGCAAGAGCTGTAGTCATGACCAGGACAAAGCCACTTCCAGGCACCTGGTGCCAAAGCAGAGAGGGAGTGAGGAAGAAATACCTGAACTTCTCTCCCCTGCCATTGGTATCTCCCATTGGCCAGTCCCAACCCGACACCAGTCAGCAGGGGAGCTCAGGGGACGAAGTTGCAGTCATCAGTCTCTGAAGCAAAGGGAAGGACAGAGAAAGGTGGAAAACTGATACAGACTTGGCAGGTGTGTATCAGAGGGAGGGGAGTTAACACACATTTTAATCCTATATTACCTGTAAAAAAATGAGTTTCAGAAAAATGGGGAATTTAACCGAAGTAACATAATATGTGGTTGACCTAAAATTTGAGCCTACATCTGTCTGAGACTTGAAAATTATTTTTCTTTCACATTTCTCAAAATTCTCTCACAGCCCGCTACTTTAAAGCATTTGGAGTTTAAGTGTGCCTCATTTTGTATATCTGCCTCTGGATTGCTTAACAACAGTCAAGCAGTACGGAGTCATTTCTGATTTTCATAACCATTCAATATACAAAATCATATTATCTTCTCATTTATAATCTCAAATTGGTTTGAGTGTCCCTCCCACTGTGTCTCCCCTCCCAGCATTACTTCTCTAGCTTGAAGAAAAAAATGTCCTTGATTGTGTTCAATTATTCATCCTCATGGCAAACTCTGAATCAAGAATAATTAAATTCTATATTTCCCACCCCCAATTCCATGCTCAAAATAGTTAAAGTTTCTTCGGTAATGGATCTAGCTTCAAGAATGTTTTTGCACGCTCACCATTGTGAGAATATTGATTTATATGCAGATTTTACAAATAGATCCATTATACATTCAGTCCCTGCCTGATTTCCAGAGTCTACATTTCTCTGGAAAAAATTATTTTAACTGGGAGGTTCTTCCAAGCAGAGTTGATGCACTTAGCATCTCCTTCAGAGCACTACCTTCTTCTTGTCTAAATTGAGCCCACTTATCCACTCACTGGAGCACTCTCCCCTATCTTTCTACGGGCATCCTTGGCTCAGGACTGCTGCCTTATACATCCCTACTCATCGTCATTCCAGAAGGTCTGCATTGAGTGGCACTGCATCTGCCACTTCAGAAATTAGATAGTGGCTCCAAATCCCATGCACTATTAACGAAACACCTTTCCCCTTGCCCTTCTCCTGACACTGACTTGCAGCTGGAAACTCCCAGAAGGGATGCAGAGAGGAGCAATAAATAGCATCTCTAAACAGAAGATGCCATTGGCAAGGAGGTAGCTCTCAGCCATCACAGTGAACTGCAGGCCTCTGATTAAGACACCCGCGAGAGCCTGATTGATCTGCCTGTCCGCGCTGCATGCAAACCAGCTACCTACCCTCCCTCTCTTTGCGGCTGTGTTCCCTCACAGAACGGAGAGCACTTGAAAAGGAAAGTGGTGCTCCAGTCTGTGAGAGCTTAAAAGGAATTACTGACAGCTGATTGTTCTCCTTGAATTCAGATTCTGTAATCAATTAGGAGAGATTTCATAAAAATGGCCAGTGGAAATGAAAAATCCCCATTGGGCCACACTACCCAAGTTCCTTGTAGCCTGCCTCATTAAAGAGAGCAAGCTCCCAAAGATCTGTTTGTGAAACTTGACGCAGTCCAGCTTTGGACCACACTGGTGTTTTTCAAACACCAGGGACCTATAGGTTACAGTCAAATGAGCCTCACAGCACTTTACATACAACCAAATCCTGGAAAAATGAAGTTGGATTGTATATCGGGTAAATTTATGTAGAACCTCCCCAACACAGGAAACATTCAAGATAATTTCATTTTCTGAGGGTCCAAGTATATATTAAATATGTACATAGATATGTAATACCTAACACATGCATAACATGTACACACATAAATGGCAAAACAAGGTTTACAAAGTTGTAAAAACTTATAATATGTAAATAGGCTATATATTTTTACTGTATATATTGCATATCTGTTTAGGTAGAGTACTTATGTATACTGCATATTTATACCCTATTTATGTGGTATATATTATGCTGATTTGTATTATATCAGCACAATATTATGCTTACTGTATGTCAGTCATGGGATCAGCCACTGTGAGAGGGAAAGATAATAACTGGCATTCACATCCTAATACATCCAAACATTTTATATATCATTAAACTTCCTTAAAACTCTGCAGTGTGAATAGCACTGGCCCCATTTTGCAGAAGAAATTAACACTTACAGAAGTCAAGTAACCTGTCCTAGTCTGTGCCACTAGTGAATAGCAGAGCTGGGATTAGAACGATATGATTTGTTCATTGACAGGGAGACAAAGAAGAATAGCCACGGTCCCTGCCATCTGTAACTTATAATTACACTGTGGAAATAAGTCATCCGTAGGTAAGAGGTCAGGCAATAATACAAAAGCACATAGGAAATGTCCTGGGTGATTAAAATGACAAATTCCAAAAAGAACAGTATAAACAGTAAGTACTTGGAGTTCAGCAGAAAGAGAGCTTCTTTCTTTCAACTGCTTGCAGCCATGCTATCTGAAATCCTCTTTCCCACTTGCTCTCCTTCCTAGGGGTTTATACCCACCACAAACCTCTGGGGATTGTTCTTCCCCATCATCTTGTCATTTACTCAAGTTTATTAAATACTTGGCCTCTGACGGTTCCTAAGAACTCAATACTTCGAATCTGCCACAGACCATATTTTCTTTCATTTCACTGAACTGTCTCCAACAGTCATATCTTTCTGGAACTGTGCCTCTTCACCAAGCAAAGGAGCACAACAGTTCAAGTAAAGCCAGGAGTTTCCTGACATAAGCCCCCAAGTTCTACTTCTCCCTCTGTACATTATGGGGGGGGGGGTATTTATTTATTTATTTATTTATTTTTAATTAATTTATTTTATTTTATTATGTTATGTCACCATACAGTACATCGTTAGTTTTTGATGTAGTGTTCCATGATTCATTGTTTGCGTATAATGCCCAGGGGTATTTAATCACAGAAACACTTCTCACCGAGAGCAGAGCCGAGAGTGCACAAGCTACTTGCTGATCAGTGATAGATAAAAGGTATGGTGGGAGGAAAGAGCTTTAGTAAGAGGAGGAGACACTGAAACTTGACAAGAGTCTGTAGAGAGTTAGGAAACCCTTCAGTCATTTCAATCATGGCTAGTTTTTAAAGTAGTATTTCGGTTAGCTGCTTGCTCCATCTGAGAAGAATGTCTAGCTCCTACACAGGTTAGCTCTGGAACAGAGATTACAGAGTAGGATAGAAATCACTCCAGTCCTATCTGCCTTATGAAAGAAAGAAAGAAAAAGAAAGAAAGAAAGAAAGAAAGAAAGAAAGAAAGAAAGAAAGAAA